>NC_140631.1:17377975-18036309 GCF_057382275.1 Copadichromis virginalis | reverse complement strand
AGTTAACCCATAACAACGCGTGTAAACGCATGGCAACGGACAGTTAACCCATAACAACGCATGGCAACGGACAGTTAACCCATGGCAACGGTCAGGTAACCCATGGCAACGGTCAGGTAACCCATGGCAACGGACCGGTTACCATGGCAACGGACCGGTAACCCATGGCAACGGACCGGTAACCCAGGGCAACGCATGGCAACGGACAGTTAGCCCATAACAAGGCGTGTAAACGCATGGCAACGGACAGTTAACCCATAACAACGCATGGCAACGGACAGTTAACCCATAACAACGCGTGTAAACGCATGGCAACGGACAGTTAACCCATAACAACGCATGGAAACGGACAGTTAACCCATAACAACGCATGGCAACGGACAGTTAACCCATAACAACGCGTGTAAACGCATGGCAACGGACCGGTTATGGGTTAACTGTCCGTTGCCATGCGTTGTTATGGGTTAACTGTCCGTTGCCATGGGTTACCGGTCCGTTGCCATGGGTTACAGGTCCGTTGCCATGGGTTACCGGTCCGTTGCCATGGTAACCGGTCCGTTGCCATGGGTTACCTGACCGTTGCCATGGGTTACCTGACCGTTGCCATGGGTTAACTGTCCGTTGCCATGCGTTGTTATGGGTTAACTGTCCGTTGCCATGCGTTGTTATGGGTTAACTGTCCGTTTACAACGCGTGTAAACGCATGGCAACGGACAGTTAGCCCATAACAACGCATGGCAACGGACAGTTAGCCCATAACAACGCATGGCAACGGACAGTTAGCCCATAACAACGCGTGTAAACGCATGGCAACGGACAGTTAACCCATAACAACGCATGGCAACGGACAGTTAGCCCATAACAACGCGTGTAAACGCATGGCAACGGACAGTTAACCCATAACAACGCATGGCAACGGACAGTTAGCCCATAACAACGCATGGCAACGGACAGTTAGCCCATAACAACGCGTGTAAACGCATGGCAACGGACAGTTAACCCATAACAACGCATGGCAACGGACAGTTAACCCATAACAACGCGTGTAAACGCATGGCAACGGACAGTTAACCCATAACAACGCATGGCAACGGACAGTTAACCCATAACAACGCATGGCAACGGACAGTTAACCCATAACAACGCGTGTAAACGCATGGCAACGGACAGTTAACCCATAACAACGCTTGTAAACGCATGGCAACGGACAGTTAACCCATAACAACGCGTGTAAACGCATGGCAACGGACAGTTAACCCATAACAACGCATGGCAACGGACAGTTAACCCATGGCAACGGTCAGGTAACCCATGGCAACGGTCAGGTAACCCATGGCAACGGACCGGTTACCATGGCAACGGACCGGTAACCCATGGCAACGGACCTGTAACCCATGGCAACGGACCGGTAACCCATGGCAACGGACAGTTAACCCATAACAACGCATGGCAACGGACAGTTAACCCATAACCGGTCCGTTGCCATGCGTTTACACGCGTTGTTATGGGCTAACTGTCCGTTGCCATGCGTTTACTGTCCGTTGCCATGCGTTGTTATGGGTTAACTGTCCGTTTACAACGCGTGTAAACGCATGGCAACGGACAGTTAACCCATAACAACGCATGGCAACGGACAGTTAACCCATAACAACGCGTGTAAACGCATGGCAACGGACAGTTAGCCCATAACAACGCATGGCAACGGACAGTTAACCCATAACAACGCGTGTAAACGCATGGCAACGGACAGTTAGCCTATAACAACGCGTGTAAACGCATGGCAACGGACAGTTAACCCATAACAACGCATGGCAACGGACAGTTAACCCATAACAACGCGTGTAAACGCATGGCAACGGACAGTTAACCCATAACAACGCATGGCAACGGACAGTTAACCCATAACAACGCATGGCAACGGACAGTTAACCCATAACAACGCGTGTAAACGCATGGCAACGGACAGTTAACCCATAACAACGCTTGTAAACGCATGGCAACGGACAGTTAACCCATAACAATGCGTGTAAACGCATGGCAACGGACAGTTAACCCATAACAATGCATGGCAACGGACAGTTAACCCATGGCAACGGTCAGGTAACCCATGGCAACGGTCAGGTAACCCATGGCAACGGACCGGTAACCCATGGCAACGGACCGGTAACCCATGGCAACGGACAGTTAACCCATAACAACGCATGGCAACGGACAGTTAACCCATAACCGGTCCGTTGCCATGCGTTTACACGCGTTGTTATGGGCTAACTGTCCGTTGCCATGCGTTTACTGTCCGTTGCCATGCGTTGTTATGGGTTAACTGTCCGTTTACAACGCGTGTAAACGCATGGCAACGGACAGTTAACCCATAACAACGCATGGCAACGGACAGTTAACCCATAACAACGCGTGTAAACGCATGGCAACGGACAGTTAGCCCATAACAACGCGTGTAAACGCATGGCAACGGACAGTTAACCCATAACAACGCATGGCAACGGACAGTTAACCCATAACAACGCGTGTAAACGCATGGCAACGGACAGTTAACCCATAACAACGCATGGAAACGGACAGTTAACCCATAACAACGCATGGAAACGGACAGTTAACCCATAACAACGCATGACAACGGACAGTTAACCCATAACAACGCGTGTAAACGCATGGCAACGGACCGGTTATGGGTTAACTGTCCGTTGCCATGCGTTGTTATGGGTTAACTGTCCGTTGCCATGGGTTACCGGTCCGTTGCCATGGGTTACAGGTCCGTTGCCATGGGTTACCGGTCCGTTGCCATGGTAACCGGTCCGTTGCCATGGGTTACCTGACCGTTGCCATGGGTTACCTGACCGTTGCCATGGGTTAACTGTCCGTTGCCATGCGTTGTTATGGGTTAACTGTCCGTTGCCATGCGTTTACACGCGTTGTTATGGGTTAACTGTCCGTTGCCATGCATTTACACGCGTTGTTATGGGTTAACTGTCCGTTGCCATGCGTTGTTATGGGTTAACTGTCCGTTGCCATGCGTTTACACGCGTTGTTATGGGTTAACTGTCCGTCGCCATGCGTTGTTATGGGTTAACTGTCCGTTGCCATGCGTTTACACGCGTTGTTATGGGCTAACTGTCCGTTGCCATGCGTTTACACGCGTTGTTATGGGTTAACTGTCCGTTGCCATGCGTTGTTATGGGTTAACTGTCCGTTGCCATGCGTTTACACGCGTTGTTATGGGCTAACTGTCCGTTGCCATGCGTTTACTGTCCGTTGCCATGCGTTGTTATGGGTTAACTGTCCGTTTACAACGCGTGTAAACGCATGGCAACGGACAGTTAACCCATAACAATGCATGGCAACGGACAGTTAACCCATAACAACGCGTGTAAACGCATGGCAACGGACAGTTAACCCATAACAACGCATGGCAACGGACAGTTAACCCATAACAACGCGTGTAAACGCATGGCAACGGACAGTTAACCCATGGCAACGGTCAGGTAACCCATGGCAACGGTCAGGTAACCCATGGCAACGGACCGGTTACCATGGCAACGGACCGGTAACCCATGGCAACGGACCTGTAACCCATGGCAACGGACCGGTAACCCATGGCAACGGACAGTTAACCCATAACAACGCATGGCAACGGACAGTTAACCCATTACCGGTCCGTTGCCATGCGTTTACACGCGTTGTTATGGGTTAACTGTCCATTGCCATGCGTTGTTATGGGTTAACTGTCCGTTGCCATGCGTTTACACGCGTTGTTATGGGTTAACTGTCCGTTGCCATGCGTTGTTATGGGTTAACTGTCCGTTGCCATGCGTTTACACGCGTTGTAAACGGACAGTTAACCCATAACAACGCATGGCAACGGACAGTAAACGCATGGCAACGGACAGTTAGCCCATAACAACGCGTGTAAACGCATGGCAACGGACCGGTTATGGGTTAACTGTCCGTTGCCATGCGTTGTTATGGGTTAACTGTCCGTTGCCATGGGTTACCGGTCCGTTGCCATGGGTTACAGGTCCGTTGCCATGGGTTACCGGTCCGTTGCCATGGTAACCGGTCCGTTGCCATGGGTTACCTGACCGTTGCCATGGGTTACCTGACCGTTGCCATGGGTTAACTGTCCGTTGCCATGCGTTGTTATGGGTTAACTGTCCGTTGCCATGCGTTTACACGCGTTGTTATGGGTTAACTGTCCGTTGCCATGCGTTTACAAGCGTTGTTATGGGTTAACTGTCCGTTGCCATGCGTTTACACGCGTTGTTATGGGTTAACTGTCCGTTGCCATGCGTTTACACGCGTTGTTATGGGTTAACTGTCCGTTGCCATGCGTTTACAAGCGTTGTTATGGGTTAACTGTCCGTTGCCATGCGTTTACACGCGTTGTTATGGGTTAACTGTCCGTTGCCATGCGTTGTTATGGGTTAACTGTCCGTTGCCATGCGTTGTTATGGGTTAACTGTCCGTTGCCATGCGTTGTTATGGGTTAACTGTCCGTTGCCATGCGTTTACAAGCGTTGTTATGGGTTAACTGTCCGTTGCCATGCGTTTACACGCGTTGTTATGGGTTAACTGTCCGTTGCCATGCGTTTACACGCGTTGTTATGGGTTAACTGTCCGTTGCCATGCGTTTACAAGCGTTGTTATGGGTTAACTGTCCGTTGCCATGCGTTTACACGCGTTGTTATGGGTTAACTGTCCGTTGCCATGCGTTGTTATGGGTTAACTGTCCGTTGCCATGCGTTGTTATGGGTTAACTGTCCGTTGCCATGCGTTGTTATGGGTTAACTGTCCGTTGCCATGCGTTTACACGCGTTGTTATGGGCTAACTGTCCGTTGCCATGCGTTTACACGCGTTGTTATGGGCTAACTGTCCGTTGCCATGCGTTTACACGCGTTGTTATGGGCTAACTGTCCGTTGCCATGCGTTTACACGCGTTGTAAACGGACAGTTAACCCATAACAACGCATGGCAACGGACAGTAAACGCATGGCAACGGACAGTTAGCCCATAACAACGCGTGTAAACGCATGGCAACGGACCGGTTATGGGTTAACTGTCCGTTGCCATGCGTTGTTATGGGTTAACTGTCCGTTGCCATGCGTTTACACGCGTTGTAAACGGACAGTTAACCCATAACAACGCATGGCAACGGACAGTAAACGCATGGCAACGGACAGTTAGACCATAACAACGCGTGTAAACGCATGGCAACGGACCGGTTATGGGTTAACTGTCCGTTGCCATGCGTTGTTATGGGTTAACTGTCCGTTGCCATGGGTTACTGGTCCGTTGCCATGGGTTACCGGTCCGTTGCCATGGTAACCGGTCCGTTGCCATGGTAACCGGTCCGTTGCCATGGGTTACCTGACCGTTGCCATGGGTTACCTGACCGTTGCCATGGGTTAACTGTCCGTTGCCATGCGTTGTTATGGGTTAACTGTCCGTTGCCATGCGTTTACACGCGTTGTTATGGGTTAACTGTCCGTTGCCATGCGTTTACAAGCGTTGTTATGGGTTAACTGTCCGTTGCCATGCGTTTACACGCGTTGTTATGGGTTAACTGTCCGTTGCCATGCGTTGTTATGGGTTAACTGTCCGTTGCCATGCGTTGTTATGGGTTAACTGTCCGTTGCAATGCGTTGTTATGGGTTAACTGTCCGTTGCCATGCGTTTACACGCGTTGTTATGGGTTAACTGTCTGTTGCCATGCGTTGTTATGGGTTAACTGTCCGTTGCCATGCGTTTACACGCGTTGTTATGGGTTAACTGTCCGTTGCCATGCGTTGTTATGGGTTAACTGTCCGTTGCCATGCGTTTACACGCGTTGTTATGGGTTAACTGTCCGTTGCCATGCATTTACACGCGTTGTTATGGGTTAACTGTCCGTTGCCATGCGTTGTTATGGGTTAACTGTCCGTTGCCATGCGTTTACACGCGTTGTTATGGGTTAACTGTCCGTCGCCATGCGTTGTTATGGGTTAACTGTCCGTTGCCATGCGTTTACACGCGTTGTTATGGGCTAACTGTCCGTTGCCATGCGTTTACACGCGTTGTTATGGGTTAACTGTCCGTTGCCATGCGTTGTTATGGGTTAACTGTCCGTTGCCATGCGTTTACACGCGTTGTTATGGGCTAACTGTCCGTTGCCATGCGTTTACTGTCCGTTGCCATGCGTTGTTATGGGTTAACTGTCCGTTTACAACGCGTGTAAACGCATGGCAACGGACAGTTAACCCATAACAATGCATGGCAACGGACAGTTAACCCATAACAACGCGTGTAAACGCATGGCAACGGACAGTTAACCCATAACAACGCATGGCAACGGACAGTTAACCCATAACAACGCGTGTAAACGCATGGCAACGGACAGTTAACCCATGGCAACGGTCAGGTAACCCATGGCAACGGTCAGGTAACCCATGGCAACGGACCGGTTACCATGGCAACGGACCGGTAACCCATGGCAACGGACCTGTAACCCATGGCAACGGACCGGTAACCCATGGCAACGGACAGTTAACCCATAACAACGCATGGCAACGGACAGTTAACCCATTACCGGTCCGTTGCCATGCGTTTACACGCGTTGTTATGGGTTAACTGTCCATTGCCATGCGTTGTTATGGGTTAACTGTCCGTTGCCATGCGTTTACACGCGTTGTTATGGGTTAACTGTCCGTTGCCATGCGTTGTTATGGGTTAACTGTCCGTTGCCATGCGTTTACACGCGTTGTAAACGGACAGTTAACCCATAACAACGCATGGCAACGGACAGTAAACGCATGGCAACGGACAGTTAGCCCATAACAACGCGTGTAAACGCATGGCAACGGACCGGTTATGGGTTAACTGTCCGTTGCCATGCGTTGTTATGGGTTAACTGTCCGTTGCCATGGGTTACCGGTCCGTTGCCATGGGTTACAGGTCCGTTGCCATGGGTTACCGGTCCGTTGCCATGGTAACCGGTCCGTTGCCATGGGTTACCTGACCGTTGCCATGGGTTACCTGACCGTTGCCATGGGTTAACTGTCCGTTGCCATGCGTTGTTATGGGTTAACTGTCCGTTGCCATGCGTTTACACGCGTTGTTATGGGTTAACTGTCCGTTGCCATGCGTTTACAAGCGTTGTTATGGGTTAACTGTCCGTTGCCATGCGTTTACACGCGTTGTTATGGGTTAACTGTCCGTTGCCATGCGTTTACACGCGTTGTTATGGGTTAACTGTCCGTTGCCATGCGTTTACAAGCGTTGTTATGGGTTAACTGTCCGTTGCCATGCGTTTACACGCGTTGTTATGGGTTAACTGTCCGTTGCCATGCGTTGTTATGGGTTAACTGTCCGTTGCCATGCGTTGTTATGGGTTAACTGTCCGTTGCCATGCGTTGTTATGGGTTAACTGTCCGTTGCCATGCGTTTACAAGCGTTGTTATGGGTTAACTGTCCGTTGCCATGCGTTTACACGCGTTGTTATGGGTTAACTGTCCGTTGCCATGCGTTTACACGCGTTGTTATGGGTTAACTGTCCGTTGCCATGCGTTTACAAGCGTTGTTATGGGTTAACTGTCCGTTGCCATGCGTTTACACGCGTTGTTATGGGTTAACTGTCCGTTGCCATGCGTTGTTATGGGTTAACTGTCCGTTGCCATGCGTTGTTATGGGTTAACTGTCCGTTGCCATGCGTTTACACGCGTTGTTATGGGCTAACTGTCCGTTGCCATGCGTTTACACGCGTTGTTATGGGCTAACTGTCCGTTGCCATGCGTTTACACGCGTTGTTATGGGCTAACTGTCCGTTGCCATGCGTTTACACGCGTTGTAAACGGACAGTTAACCCATAACAACGCATGGCAACGGACAGTAAACGCATGGCAACGGACAGTTAGCCCATAACAACGCGTGTAAACGCATGGCAACGGACCGGTTATGGGTTAACTGTCCGTTGCCATGCGTTGTTATGGGTTAACTGTCCGTTGCCATGCGTTTACACGCGTTGTTATGGGTTAACTGTCCGTTGCCATGCGTTTACACGCGTTGTTATGGGTTAACTGTCCGTTGCCATGCGTTGTTATGGGTTAACTGTCCGTTGCCATGCGTTGTTATGGGTTAACTGTCCGTTGCCATGCGTTGTTATGGGTTAACTGTCCGTTGCCATGCGTTTACAAGCGTTGTTATGGGTTAACTGTCCGTTGCCATGCGTTTACACGCGTTGTTATGGGTTAACTGTCCGTTGCCATGCGTTTACACGCGTTGTTATGGGTTAACTGTCCGTTGCCATGCGTTTACAAGCGTTGTTATGGGTTAACTGTCCGTTGCCATGCGTTTACACGCGTTGTTATGGGTTAACTGTCCGTTGCCATGCGTTGTTATGGGTTAACTGTCCGTTGCCATGCGTTGTTATGGGTTAACTGTCCGTTGCCATGCGTTGTTATGGGTTAACTGTCCGTTGCCATGCGTTTACACGCGTTGTTATGGGCTAACTGTCCGTTGCCATGCGTTTACACGCGTTGTTATGGGCTAACTGTCCGTTGCCATGCGTTTACACGCGTTGTTATGGGCTAACTGTCCGTTGCCATGCGTTTACACGCGTTGTAAACGGACAGTTAACCCATAACAACGCATGGCAACGGACAGTAAACGCATGGCAACGGACAGTTAGCCCATAACAACGCGTGTAAACGCATGGCAACGGACCGGTTATGGGTTAACTGTCCGTTGCCATGCGTTGTTATGGGTTAACTGTCCGTTGCCATGCGTTTACACGCGTTGTAAACGGACAGTTAACCCATAACAACGCATGGCAACGGACAGTAAACGCATGGCAACGGACAGTTAGACCATAACAACGCGTGTAAACGCATGGCAACGGACCGGTTATGGGTTAACTGTCCGTTGCCATGCGTTGTTATGGGTTAACTGTCCGTTGCCATGGGTTACTGGTCCGTTGCCATGGGTTACCGGTCCGTTGCCATGGTAACCGGTCCGTTGCCATGGTAACCGGTCCGTTGCCATGGGTTACCTGACCGTTGCCATGGGTTACCTGACCGTTGCCATGGGTTAACTGTCCGTTGCCATGCGTTGTTATGGGTTAACTGTCCGTTGCCATGCGTTTACACGCGTTGTTATGGGTTAACTGTCCGTTGCCATGCGTTTACAAGCGTTGTTATGGGTTAACTGTCCGTTGCCATGCGTTTACACGCGTTGTTATGGGTTAACTGTCCGTTGCCATGCGTTGTTATGGGTTAACTGTCCGTTGCCATGCGTTGTTATGGGTTAACTGTCCGTTGCAATGCGTTGTTATGGGTTAACTGTCCGTTGCCATGCGTTTACACGCGTTGTTATGGGTTAACTGTCTGTTGCCATGCGTTGTTATGGGTTAACTGTCCGTTGCCATGCGTTTACACGCGTTGTTATGGGTTAACTGTCCGTTGCCATGCGTTGTTATGGGTTAACTGTCCGTTGCCATGCGTTTACACGCGTTGTTATGGGTTAACTGTCCGTTGCCATGCGTTTACACGCGTTGTTATGGGCTAACTGTCCGTTGCCATGCGTTTACTGTCCGTTGCCATGCGTTGTTATGGGTTAACTGTCCATTTACAACGCGTGTAAACGCATGGCAACGGACAGTTAACCCATAACAACGCATGGCAACGGACAGTTAACCCATAACAACGCGTGTAAACGCATGGCAACGGACAGTTAACCCATAACAACGCATGGCAACGGACAGTTAGCCCATAACAACGCGTGTAAACGCATGGCAACGGACAGTTAACCCATAACAACGCATGGCAACGGACAGTTAACCCATAACAACGCGTGTAAACGCATGGCAATGGACAGTTAGCCCATAACAACGCGTGTAAACGCATGGCAACGGACAGTTAACCCATAACAACGCGTGTAAACGCATGGCAACGGACAGTTAACCCATAACAACGCATGGAAACGGACAGTTAACCCATAACAACGCGTGTAAATGCATGGCAACGGACAGTTAACCCATAACAACGCATGGCAACGGACACTTAACCCATAACAACGCGTGTAAACGCATGGCAACGGACAGTTAACCCATAACAACGCGTGTAAACGCATGGCAACGGACAGTTAACCCATAACAACGCATGGCAACGGACAGTTAACCCATAACAACGCGTGTAAACGCATGGCAACGGACAGTTAACCCATAACAACGCGTGTAAACGCATGGCAACGGACCGGTTATGGGTTAACTGTCCGTTGCCATGCGTTGTTATGGGTTAACTGTCCGTTGCCATGGGTTACCGGTCCATTGCCATGGGTTACAGGTCCGTTGCCATGGGTTACCGGTCCGTTGCCATGGTATCCGGTCCGTTGCCATGGGTTACCTGACCGTTGCCATGGGTTAACTGTCCGTTGCCATGCGTTGTTATGGGTTAACTGTCCGTTGCCATGCGTTGTTATGGGTTAACTGTCCGTTTACAACGCGTGTAAACGCATGGCAACGGACAGTTAACCCATAACAACGCATGGCAACGGACAGTTAACCCATAACAACGCGTGTAAACGCATGGCAACGGACAGTTAACCCATAACAACGCATGGCAACGGACAGTTAACCCATAACAACGCGTGTAAACGCATGGCAACGGACAGTTAACCCATAACAACGCGTGTAAACTCATGGCAACGGACAGTTAACCCATAACAACGCGTGTAAATGCATGGCAACGGACAGTTAACCCATAACAACGCATGGCAACGGACAGTTAACCCATAACAACGCGTGTAAACGCATGGCAACGGACAGTTAACCCATAACAACGCATGGCAACGGACAGTTAACCCATGGCAACGGTCAGGTAACCCATGGCAACGGACCGGTAACCCATGGCAACGGACAGTTAACCCATAACAACGCATGTAAATGCATGGCAACGGACAGATAATCCATAACAACGCATGTAAACGCATGGCAACGGACCGGCTTTCACAAGGTTTGCCCCTCCCCCTTAGGGCAGTGTTTCAGGTGTGACATGTTTTCTATTCGTCCGCCTCCTGCCCCCCAGTACTGAAGAGCGTGCCCTTCAAGGCCCGCACTGCTAAACGCGGCTCACGTTTCTTCTGTAAAGCCAACCTCTGTGACGATGCCAACTGCTAGCCCTTCCCCTTTAATGCCAAGGTTGACCAGGTTTCTCTCATACGCATTTTGAACCCCCCACCCTCAGTTTATTAGGGAGCTCAAACTAATGCAGACTAACAACAGTCCTGCAATAAAGGCAACTTTTCATAGTTTCATCTTCATTGTAAAAAAGAGGAAGTGTTTGTGGTGCTGTTTTCATGTACTGCATTATACAGTAAGGTGTTCCTATTTTCTTTTTTTTCTTTCTTTTTTTTTGCTTAACCTTATTTACAGAAATGAGGGAACCCCCCACCCTCCCTCGCAACCCACTACCACTACCTCCATGTGCATGCAGCATGATTTCTGTCATCCCACCCCACCCTCAACTATGACTACTGATGACTAACTCGTGCCGTCACTGGTTGTTTGTGTTGAGAAGACTCCTATCAGGTGTCTGGTGATAGGAGTCAGCCAAACCTCTTTGCCTGGAGCTGAGAAAGTTGCATTGAGTGTCAATATGTTTTTGTGTGTAAAATATGTTGACACGCTTGCAGTACCGTCCTGTACTCCAGCTGAAAAGAAGATTAATGACAGTATTTCCCACTCCTAGGAGAGGGTAAGAAAGGTAGCCTGGCTGAAAGCCGGCCTGCTTGGCCCTCCAGCTCCTGTGTGCTGCTACAGTGATGTCAGCTGCTTCAACTAGTGCTTCAGTTGCAAGCAAAGAAACACACACACACAAGTTTTACAACACTATAAAATTTGCTAGCAAACAACACAAAGTTGAACTTGTAAAAAGAAGAAGTCAGCATAGTATTAAAAAGAAACAACTTACCTGCTTTTAAAACAGCCATTAAAATATGAACTCAGGTGTTTAAGTGTCTACAAAGCCCACCTCAGAAGCAACACCAGTGGCATTTTTCTTTTAGTATTAATGTCAAATTTTTTCCTTAGAAATGAGTATCATCCTCACCCCTTCCTGTTACGTGTTGCATGTTGTCCATTGTTTATTTACCTCTCACCTGTCGGCAGCGTCCGCCATGTTTGTCTGTGCTAAATGTCATCTGCGGTGTGCTCAACAGCTATTTGGTCAACAGGCTCTAGAAGAAAACAGAATCAAACTTACGTGAACACAGTCTGTATCCACACTTTTGTTTCCTCTGTGACAGCCATCCTGTTTGGTAATCTGCAAACTCAAGAGCTTGTTGACCACTGTATCGTAACCAGAGTGGTTACTTTGTAACGTCCTCAGTGTTTAGTGTTACTGATTTGCCAAAATCATCGTCTCAAAGCCTTGAATTTCTCCGTTTTGAAGCACAACTTCTAGCAGTTGAAATACAAGGCTATGGGAATGTGGCATTCCTGCCACATTTGCTAATTTTGTAGCTCTTATGGACAATTTCAGCTTTAACCCAAAGTTTTAACTGCACAAGTGTTTCCAGATTTTCTGGATTTGAAAATTATAACAATAAACACTCAGTTGTCAGTTTATTAGGGAGCTCAAACTAATGCAGACTAACAACAGTCCTGCAATAAAGGCAACTTTTCATAGTTTCATCTTCATTGTAAAAAAGAGGAAATATGGTTTGTGGTGCTGTTTTCATGTACTGCATTATACAGTAAGGTGTTCCTATTTTCTTTTTTTTTTTAGCTTAACCTCATTTACAGAAATGAGGGAACAACTGATATAAATTAGGTGTACCTAATAAAGTGAGAACTGAGTGTACATCCTCTGCTCTTCTTGCTTAAAAACACTCTTAAGAAATTGAGATGTAAACAGAAGCAAATGTCCAGATTGACCTCTTGGTCGTCTAACATGTGTGTCCCCCTGTCTCTCACCCCCCCTCTCCATGCCTACTCACAGATCTCCGAAACCAGCCTTTCCTGCGAGCGGACGCGTTGATCCGGAGCGGTTGGAAGAGACCCTAAACCACTTATTCGTCACTTATAGTCCCCTCCCTATTGTAACCCTTCCCTTTGTCCCAGTGGCGCATCTCAACCCTGAGGCTGCAGATCACAAAGACTGAAAAGCGAGGACAGGACAAAGCCCTTGTTTTAGCCCGGTAATTTATTTATTTATGGATGCCCTTTTACAACCACTTTAAATGAGCAGGCATGATTACAGAAGCACAACGCGCTACTACTCCTTCGTCACCGCGAGCAGAAGGCTTTCCCTGCTCTGTCGGCACTGACCTTTGGGAGGATGACCAGAGCACAGGTGAGGCCATCTGAGGACTGGAGGAGGAATTGTGCTTTCACTAACAAGTGCCTGCTAGCATGTGGATCTTAATGTGGACATTCCTAAAACCCATTAATATCCGAAGATTACGCAGTCATAGCAGGATTTAAACTGGGAGGCAGCCAAGATAAATTGCCGACTCTTCTGCTGCTGCTGGGACGCCTGCCTTTAAGACACCTGCAAAAGCCTCCTGCAAATAACAGAGGAGGTGCGATGTCATAACAGACATTCGTGGACTGTTTCGCAGCGTTACGCCAAGTCTTCGAGACGCTTTCAATCAGACTTAATATTGTTTATTTTGATTGTATCTGGGAGCAAAGACCATCACTGTACTGGTTCTTCTTGTCAAGCTAGACAAACCAAATTACTCCAAAGTTTGATGTTCCGCTTAAGAAGTGCCTTTTTGTGTTATTTCTCGTCAGTCAGCCATAATTTGTTTATTTTACATCTTTCATTTGGTAAAGATTGTATTTTTTACCGCCTTGTAATATAACATTAGCCTTATAATCCTGACAACAATATGCAAGTTGAAGGCACAAAAAAAGCTTAAAGGTATGTTAGTTCCTTTTTACCTGTAGTACATCAGAACAGCTGACACGAGAGTCGCCAGAGTTTTGTGCCTTGACCAAGTGGTGGTTAAAAACAGAATATTACGTGCCTTGACAACACTTCCTGTCACACCGTGTGTGACAGTTAGGAGGTGACAGACGCATGAAGGAGACTCCAGGTGGACTACTGTTTCAAAGGCACACTTGCTGTTTGGTTAGCCTGCTCTAAATGTATTAACAGATGAAGGATGAAGTGCATTTAAAGCTTCTTTTTCTTATCCGTTTTAATACAGATTATTCCTCCTAACAGCTTTAGAGACTTGCATGACATTGGCACAAAGGGAGCAATACATCTTAACACTACTTAAATTTGGCTCAAGATTGTATAAAACACTATTCTTGTGTGTATTGAAATCAAAAGAAACATACTTTTTTTTAAAGAAAAAGCTATTCTTGGGATTGTCTGTTGACTGAAAGACAACACTTCCTGTTTAATAAATATGATGATTTATGTAACAAGACCAAAGACTTTCATTACAATTCAGAAGCCTTTCCAGATTAAGCAACATCCAAGCAAGTGCTTTCTACATGTTTGTGTTTTATTTCTTCATTCTTTAATGATAAGTGAGGCTATTTTCTAATGTACTGAAGTATGAAGTAGACTGCTTCTCCTCTCCATCTTTCCAAATGACAGACACGGCCATCGTACATTTCTACTATAAAAATCCATTTAATTCCTTATATCAAACAGAAATCGAATTATAACAAAACAATCAGAACCACAAACGTGGGTTTTTGCCAGTTAAAGAAATTCTCCAAATGAAATATGATTGTTCCAACTTACATGGCGATTTAACAGAGCAGGATGTTAAAAGCAAATAAGCAAGAAAAAAAAACAGAATTTAAAGAAAAAATGTGATGAATACTGTTAACATTTGAGGACTAAAGCCAGAGTTTCCTCTTGGTTAAGTGTGTCTCTGTGTGTGTGAGCACCATGCAGTGATATGGTAGGTATGGCTGACAAGCTGAGGTGATTAAAAGCAATACGGTGAGCAGTGAGACATAGAGCCACACTTCCCAGACTAAAAATCCGGATTGTTAGCAGCAAAGCAAAGGAATGGAGAAAGGAATGCTTATCAGGAAGCCGATCAGTCTCCTTCCTGAGAATGCACTTAACAATGAGCATTAACCTAAATTACATGTCCATGTAATTACATACAGTGAAGGAAAGAAAAAAAAATCCAACCTCCCACAGAAGTACGTACCATCAGACGGTCTCCCTGGCCTTTCCTGAAAGTATGTTTACAATCAAAAGACGAGGAACAAAAGTTGAAAGCAACCGTTCTCGGCTAATTACTGGTCGCAGGTTCTTTTTTTTTTTTAGAGGATGACCGGAAATTCACAGAAGCTTGTCTCTACTCCAGAAGAGTTTCAGAACAAAGCCCCAGCTCCTGTCCAGGGTGTCCTGCAGTAGGCTAATCCAAGGCCACGGATATCATCCCAGGCTTTTTCATCCTGGAATGTGGACTTAATTACAATCATCTTCATCCAGCGCACACTAACACACTGCCATGATTCATTCATCGGTGACACAAAGTATGTCAATTATACAATGACTTAAAAAAACAAAAGAAAAACATTAAAAAGTACAGACTGCTATTTGTTACTGATGTTTGTATTCCTGGGTATATTTTCAAGACACTTTGTTAATAGGTTCATATATATGGAAATATATATATTTATAATATATATATATATATATATGTAACTTTAGTCTGTGCAAGGAGGTAAAAGACAATCACTTGAATGTAGCTCTTTGCAACAACAGATCAGATGCCGAGTCTCTTGTGCATACACGTGCAGTTAAACATCACCTCGCCTTTCCCTCTAAGACCTCCAGTAGCAAACATACATATACACAAAATGTGAACCAGCATCCAGGAAGCATTCGTGGTGAGCACTGACGCATCTCCTCTCTTTCATGAACAACGAAGACTTGGCAACATTTTCTAGGATGGAACAAAAATGTTTTTTTTCTCTTTTCCCCTACACAATTTATACAAAAATAAAAAAATTAAAATTGTTCCACTGCCATTTGTATCTTTTACATTTGCACAGAGGTAGTGGCTGAATGCGTGAGAAAGGTGTGTGTGTGTGTGTGTGAGAGAGAGAAGTTGTGAGGAAGTGAGCAAAATGAAAAAGAACTGGATAAAATGTCTATAAAATGGTTTCTTTTCCGTCACCAGAGGATTTGTTTTCCTTTTTGTCAAAGAACAAAATATAATACTGCAATCACTTAAAAAAAGTAGTTCTTCATTTTATACATTTTATACAGTGTTCTTGTTTTTATGTTTTTTCGTTGCTTTTCTTTTCAGTTGGTAAAGGCATAAAATGAGAGAGCTCGCTGGCTCTAGGTTGGGCGAGGCAGGGCAATGTTGGCAGAGTTCAGTCCATGCCGAGGTCTATGCCAGGGGGTCGCTCATGTCCTCATCAACCTGGGAGAGGAGCTCCTTCATCAGTGCTCACCAGAGAATTGCAGCTGTTGTGGGCACCCATGTACAGGGTGGCATACACTGGGTTCGTGAAGTTGGTCGGCTGCGGAGTGAAGAAAATTTCTCAGTGACTCAGGCAAAAGAAATGAAAAGATTTGGTATATTGTGAAAGAAGCAGTATTTTGCTTATTCAAATAGGCTCAGCTCGCATAAATAACAAGATGTTTCCCAGCTCAGTGCTGAAACCCTGGCAGACATTTGTGGTTTGTTATGTTTTCTGTGTTTGGTTATTTGTTTCTGAAAGTCTGGGCACTAATCATCTGCCCCCAACAAACCAGTAGGTGTATTTCCAGTGAAGAACTTGCAACTTCTTTTTAAGCACTCAGGACTTTATGGACAATTCCTCATTTGATGTTTTATGATTGTGGTGAAAAGTGTTTGAATATAGTGACCATGAGGGCTCCAGCATAAAAGCTTTATTCAGCTGCTCCCCTTACTCACAGTGGATTTCCATTCCTGACACCCCCAAGGGATTTTTGTCTCCAGCTGGGATTAAACTGGAGATTTTTTCACTTCTTAGGTGAATGTAAAAGAAATGGTATTTATATAGTGCCTTCATACTGTGCTTTTATCTGCTGAATGCATTCACACACACAGAGGTAACTCAGGGTTCAGTATCTTGCCCAAGCATCGATCTGTATACAAACCACTCGAGCCACAACGTGTAAACCATGAGACTATGGAGCCACTCATCAGAACTAAAGTATATGATTCACATAATTCTAACAATATTCATTCCAAAATTCATTACAGATGCCAGAAGTAAATACCATAATGACACCCACTGGTTTCCTAAGTCTTGCTTTAAAGCTTTTGCATTTGGACTGTGGCGATCTCGATGGCAAAAAACTGGATATAAATGTAGAAAAGTGATTACAGATCAGTCAAGACAAAACTGTTTTTCACTAGACGTCCAAAGGACAGGAATATATTGAGAAACCCAGCTACTTTCATCCAGTGTTCTTTAGATCACAAAGAAGGGTCTATTTACTGTCTATAATGATTCCACAACCAAAACCAATTCATTAAAAAAAAAAAAAAAAACTCACAAAAGGACTCATAAATGTGGAAATATCTGCATGGTTAGCCACTACCAGGCATTTTCAGATATTTTGTAATGAAATGGCTTTTTTAAGCTTTGTTACCTTGTCTGGGTCTAAAGCAAAGTCGGAGTCCAGAAGTTCCCCAGCATCATCATCAGGATCTCCTTCATAGATCTTATAGGCAGGGTTTCCAATCTCAACATTCATGGCCCCGTTGGTCATTCGGTGGTGCTGGAAGCCCTTGGCACTGCAGAGAAACAGATCAACAATTATCTTAGAAGCAGATTCAGACCCTTGTTTAAAAGAATTGATGTGCTAACCTCAGAAGAAAGCTAGAGTGACTAAAAGGTGTCTTATCATAAACCCATATCATAAATTCACTCAGCACTGGCTATGTACAATTGACAAGAACAAGACAACATATATCAAAGGTTTTCAAATGAGCTTTTGTGTCAAAAGGCCATTTGATCAAACCTATTGAATATACTGCAGCATGTCCATCGCGGAGAATGCTGGATTAGATTGCAAATATTCGGCTGTTTGCAAGCATATAAACATTTTTCAGAGATGCACAGTTATACATTTTACTCTGCAAGCACATTGCCTGAGCCTAATATTTACAAATGTAAACAGGGAAAGGCATGGAGGACAATGGGAGGACGTCAAAAGTTCAACTACTCGTGCATCACCAGAGCTATTCCAGAGTATGGAGGAGAGGTATTGATCTCCTCCATACCTGCTTCATACCCTGGAGGACGGGGCTGTGGCCCCCCCACACTCCCTAGCAGATCGTTACATGGAGAAACCTTTGGAATGCAAGCATGCTGATCCACACAGGTATGCACACGGGTGTTCACTGCTCGTAGACTTAAATTACACCTTTTTTGGCTACTACTTCGAAGCACATCTGTCCTACGTGCTGCACAACAACATTGAATATTTAGTATTTACTGCTGTTTACACTTAGCTAGATTAATGCGATGGTGTTGTGTTTAGTATGTTGCTTTTTTTTTTTTTTTTTTTTTTGCTTGTTTTCTATTTTTCTCTCAACAGGTGATCCAGGAGATTTTTATTTTTTTTCTCCCCCCCCTTTCTCACTGTCCCTCTCCCCTTCTGTTTTTCCTTTCCTTCCTCTTTCTTTCTCCCTTTCCTATCCCTCACTCATGTCTGTCCCGTCTGTAACATCTGAAAATAAAATATAATAAATAATAAAAACAAAGATCGACCAAATGGACCAATACGGCAATGCCACGACGATCCATTTGGCAAAGTAAATCCATTGGGTATCCTTGTTGGTCTTCAGACAACAATTCTGATGGCTAAAGAACCAAATGGGACAGGCAAAAAAAAAAAAAAAAAGAAAAAAGAAAAAAAAAAGAAAAAAAAAGTGGCAGTAACTTCCTAGCACTGCAGCTGGACCCTAAATACTGACTGCATTCTCCTCTGGACACAAATGATGGTGAGCAGCAGCACATCTGCATTTAAAGTAAAGACACAAAAGGATAGCTCTGAAAAAAGCTATGTTTGTGAGGTATTTTGTGGAAAACGGTTTAGAGATTTTATTCAACCGCGGGGTTGTCTATTAACTCGTTAGAAAAATACAGGACCTTTAATTAGCACGGACTATAACCCTCTGTTCGGTCCAGCAGGGTTCTGTAATGCACAGAGAATTATATTAGCTAGCGTTAGTGGAATGACAGCTATTGTGAACCGTTATGTGCATGGCCGCCATGCTGATTGCTGCCTAACTGTACATGGCCCAAGCCTCCTGGATAATAGGAGACTATTTTTAGAACAGCGGAGAGAGGGAAGTGGGAGAGGGACCAAGAGAACATATAGGGCTGAAATA
Organism: Copadichromis virginalis; assembly: GCF_057382275.1. Classification (NCBI taxonomy): domain Eukaryota; kingdom Metazoa; phylum Chordata; class Actinopteri; order Cichliformes; family Cichlidae; genus Copadichromis; species Copadichromis virginalis. The sequence continues at coordinate 18,016,961 of NC_140631.1, read as the reverse complement.
GAGAGGGAGAAAAGGAGGTGAGAGAGAAAAGGGAGATTGCATTGACAATCATGCAACACTGAAGTAGCGCGGAGAAGACAGGAAAATGTTATGGGCAACCAAGCAACTAATAAGCTTGAACCTCAGCACTATGCATAATGCAACAGCTCATTACCGCCCAATTAGGCATTACAATGCCTTGCTTACTGAGGTTTATTGATGCAAATCAACTAGGAAAAGATACCCCGGTGCCAAAAAAACAGGAGGTGAAATTGGATGAGAATTTGTCGAAAGTACGGGCTCTGTGGCAGTTCAATCAATTTACAAAGTCTCTGTGGGGGAGGTCATCCACATTAGAATGTGATTCTGACAATATGGAGCTGATTTTTTTCATCATCTCATTATCAAACCGCTGAGGTTTTCTGTGATATTATGATGACTCTTTTCACAGCATACAGCCACGCACTCGGTCTCCAATAATGTAATTAATAGGGGTGCAACGATATTCGTATCGATATTGAACCGTTCGATACAGTGCTTTCGGTTCGGTACGCATATGTATCGAACAATACAAAATTTGTAATTTATTTTATCAACTTTTCTTCTGACGATGCTGTCTGTGTTGAGCGCTCAGTGAATCTGCGTTCGACTACTCCGCCTAGGCTGCACTGTCGAGTGCAGATCCACTGAGCGCTCAACACAGACAGCATAGACAGAAGGAAGAGCGCAGGGCAAGCTAGCGAGACAGAAGTTAAGCTCTCCTTGCAACATGGACTTCCCCCACCCTCATTCAGATCTGGCGTTTGGAATTATTTTGGTTTTCATGTGACGTATGACCCTGAAGGTAAGCGAGTCATGGACTAAAGTAAAACAGTATGTTGGATGTGCCACGCAATGCTCAATTACATGGGTGGGAACTAGTGTGTTAGCGCAGTTAGCTCGTTAACGTGTTGGCCGTCTAGCCCCATGCACGGGGCGATCGGCGGTAGCTCATTAACGGAGATTTGCCGTGTTGTGGCGTTAAGGTCATTTCAACGAGATTAACCTGAAAGCACTAGTGGGAACACAACGAATATGACTGCACATTTACGCCGACATCATCCTAGTGCAAAGACAAGTGGAAGCAGACAAAAAAAAGCAAGCATGCTACTAACTTTAGCCGAGTCATTTAGACAGCTGTTAGCACATGATTCTCCTTATATGTTTAATATGCTGCTGAGAATATAGCCCAGAAGAAGCGGATAGTATAGCTTTTATTTTGGAAAGAGACATTTCTCTGTAATAAACTCTCTTTTCCAAAGATGAGTGATTCCTCAATCAGATACAGGGCTCGCAATATCGCTAGCCCGACGTCCCGGGGCTAGCGATTTTTTTCAGTCAGGCTACCAAAATCTATCTCTGCCCTGCCCGTCAGGCTATTGTAGGAAGGAAAAATATATGTCAATGCTTTTGCATTCTTTCAGAAATGTAGCTGGGTAATTATGTCATTGGCATCGGTGAGCCACCGTCAATATGTGACATATTGAAATCGTGTTTGAATTTCCTTTCAATTTGCAATCTGTCAGGGGTTGACATTTGTTCAAACACAAGCAAGAAAATATAAGACACTGCAGACCGACTCAGAGAGTATTAGAAAACGTGCGCACGGGTGAATGCCTCTGAGTAGACACACACACTGAGCGCAGGCTTGGTTCTTTATTTATAGGGTAAAACTGGTTACATAGTACTTCCTCTTTTAACAGAAAAGGGAGAGGTCAGGCATTATCTCAGCTTATCTGACCTTGCACACATACACTGAAAATAACGATGCAGAAGTATATCATGCTTATCTGACATCACACACTGAGGTAAGGAATGCATTATGTTCTCCTTAACAATAAGCTTGGTTATGTGAAAATATATGAACACACAAAATATAAGGCACACTTGATTATATTGTATTATAGAGATTTGGTTATATTGTATAATGTAGAAAAATCTCTTAACATTTCCCTCCTGATGTTAATATATTTCACAGGTTTAAATCAATGCATAGTCACTTGTTAAATCACATTTTCAACTTGCATGTCATTCAGTGAAGTATTTAAACAACAGCTCTATTAAGAGTAGAGATTCTCCACTCTTTCCTCCATGTTCAGCATATCATACTGGCGAAAGGGATCCTCAACATTTCTCTGGATCAGGACATAATTTCCTAAAGTACGGTTAAACATGTTCATCACCATACTTCTCAGACATGGAATAATACAAGCAGCAAAAATGCAAAATAGTAACATCATACTGCAGAGGGCCAACAGGCCTTTAATCAGCAAAGATTTCCAGGAGCCGCTCAGCAACCAGTCCCACCAGCCTTGCTTATCGGCTACGTAGTCCTGTTGTTGAGCGTCTCTCAGTTGTTTCAGAACATTCAAAGCATTTGTCATGTTTAATGAGTGTATGTTGTCAGGTATGTAGGTGCAACATGTCATGTTAAACAATACGCAGAGACCTCCTTTCTCTGCAAGAATAATGTCTAAAGCTACTCGGTGTTGCATGACAGTGATGCGGATTGCATCAATTTCTTCATTCTGTGATTTGTCAATGCGGGTGGAAGCGTTCAAAAACAGTCCAAAACGATAGTCTAAAGTCTCTATTGTATTGTATAGGTATCGGTACCAGGCATTGTTCATCCAAGGGTGAATGTGCTCTTGAGTCATTTCAGTTAGATGGGAATTGTCATGGGTCCACCTCTTGAGATGGGGAATAGTTGGTTCTGTCCTGGGGGCTCCGCTGGGCATCAGCCAGAAGAGCATCATCATCAAGATGACGGCCATCAGACAGAATAGGCGACACATGAGCCGTTTCCGTTCAAAGTGACAAGCACTTAAGCATAACAGCTTTGGGGCTGGGGCTGGTGGCTCTTCTTCTCCTGGATTCATTGGGCTGGTTTCCTCTATTTCAGGCGTCCCTGGTGTTGTCATTGGTTCTTCTCTTTGGTGGGATGGGTCACTCTTTATTATGTGTTTGTTCTTCAGGGCGACCAGGCACACCCGGGCTCCAGGTGAGTAGACCACTGGCGAGAAGACAAAAAGGCGGGATATACCCAAACAGCCCTTTCCTCCACCAGGGAACACCTAGGAGTCGGGGGAACTGGCGTCTTATTGTGGTGCAAACACTTTCTTCACGTGACTTTGATGGATCCACGAAGGTCTTTCAGCTATCTTACAAGCTGTCGGTGTAGTCAGCAACACCTGGAATGGACCCTCCCACCGCGGAGCACTCCAGTTTTTTCGCTGGAGGACTTTAATCAGAATCCAATCACCGGGGTTCAACCTGCAAGAGACTGGAGATAGATCACTCGGGAGTTGACTGCTTAATATCACTTCTTTATTCTCAAACTGTTTTGTCATCCATTCTGCCATCGTTGTTTCTGTGATGGACTTATTAATAGGCTCACTGGTTATTGGGAGAGGGAATGGTCTGCCATGTATGACTTCAAATGGGGTCAGACCACCTGCTCCTTGAGTTATTCTCATCCATAGCTTAGCTAAGCTTAAACACTCAGGCCATGGTTTTTTAGTTTCTTCCATACATTTTCTCAATCTCTGTTTAATTGTGCCGTTAGTTCTCTCGACTAATCCTGCACTTTGTGGATGATATGCACAGTGATGCTTTATGCTGAAACCTAAAGCTTCAGAGACTTTACTTATTACTTCATTTACAAAATGTGTGCCATTATCAGACCGTATTATGCTTGGAATGCCATATGTCGGAATGAAATGGTTGCACAAACATTTTGCTACTGAAATTGCATCTGCTTTTTTCACTGGGTATATTTCTGGCCACTTGGAAAATACATCTATTATCACAAGTGCATACTTGGAGGATTGAGATTCATTTAGTTCTATAAAATCCATGTGGATAGTGTGAAATGGGTGTGGCGGTGTAGGGAAACGACCTTGCTTTGGTCGTAAATTTCCCTGAGCATTGTGTTTTTGGCAAATCATGCATGTTCTAATAAACTCTTTTGCTGAACTTTTATGTTGCCACTCAAATATGGCAAAAACATGGTTGAGTCAAGACTTCATATGCAGTTGGTGCAATGCAACTGGTCAGGTCAGTGGTTCTCAGATTAGTGCCTGGGAACCCCATTTCCAACAGGTGTGCAAAATAGTAAAATAATTTTCTACAAATGACATGTTTTCGATATTAAACGTTTTCAGATCATTTAAGGTTGTTGCAAATGTTTCTTTCCAGTAAGGGCTCATTGGCTTTAAGCATGTGCAAACTGAGACATATTTTCATTTGGAGGTTTTTACTCATGAGCCTACAGCTGCATTTGGTTCGAGGCTGGTTTATCGTAGCTGTATAAGGTGTAGAGTATCAACTGTAGAAGAGTAAAAACACCAATGTGGGAACAAAAGGAGATTGAATGATACATGATAGGTTTTAATTCATGTAATATGTATATTTTGATGTTCCAGCCAGATCCAAAGAGCCAGGTGTTTTCCATCAACTCCTTTTTAAATTAAGAAATTTTGCATCTGTGTTGGCTTGTCCACGTTGCTCCCTGCTGATGTGTGGTCTCAACACAAACTGCAACTGTCTGCATTTAAATAATTTAACAGTCAATTACTCCAGTCATGTTTATGAGAGTGCAATAATACAGTTGTTTAAACAGAGCGGTCGCATTCACTCTCACTAAAGCTAGCTGTGGAGGGATCTGGCTGTCTTTGCTACATCATTTCGAGCGGAGGGAGACAAAGCAAGGGAAAAAAAAACAGTCTCCATTTTGTTTCTTTCCCAAGGACAGAGAGGAAGGAAGACACTTGCACAGAAATTCTCCCCAAATACGTCCAGTTCAATGAGAGATTTTGCCAGTCAGTCACACACATACATGCACAGGCTGCACATAGGCAGTAATAAGCACAGACATTCAATATCCACACTGACAAAGAAAGCACAAACACACACACAACCACACACACACACACTCTGCCTGGGCCGACTAATATTCACGCGTGTCAGGTGGAACGGTCCATTCAGGGTGAGAACAGAGGGGTGCGTGTGTGTGCACAGGTCCTGCCTGGTAGCGTTTAATGGACCAGTGGTGTAGTCCGATAAAGGGCAGCCATCTATCTGCACCCACCCAGTCAACTCTGACACGGTTTCCACGGAAACGGCACCCGCGGGAGCCAGAAAGGGAGGGTGAGACCTTGAGGGAGCATATTCTCCTGTGCTGTCAGACTGCCAGGAGGAAGGAGACCAGGGATGGAGTGATAGAGGGACGGAAGAGTGGAGGGAGAGCAGAAGGAGAGACAGAGGAGGGGTGCACCAGCCGCCTCACAGGGGTTAACTTTAATCAGACCTGACACACACACACCCCAGGAAAAAAGAGTGACAAATGCAACCAGAATCACATACTTACACAGATACACTTGCACAGGGAGAGGCGTCACACAGAGCCTGTGTTCATAAATGGCATATGGCAGACATAGAGCATGCATATGTATGTGCGTGTGGATGTCGTGTTCCTGCAGATGAATACACTGCGAAATGTGCAGCTAATAGAAAAGCAACACTTCCTGTTTCATTGTGAGATCGTTATCTATCACTTCTCCGCACTTTGTGAGTGACACAAAGAGCCTCAGATTCAAAGGAGTGAGATAGCATTGCCGTCCCATAGCCAGGTCAGTGTCATCTCCAATTATATCACAAATTAACAACTTTATCATTCATCATGTGAGTTGTGTCAGGTAATTTGTGCAGCCTGATTCACTTCCAAAGTATAGACAAAGTGTCAAACCTCAATATGTGTTTGCAGAAACCAAAAGATGGCTATAAAATACAAGCTAACAAAACTACCACTATAGCTCCTTTGAAACATTGTCTCATCCTGCTTTAGAGAAACTTTAACCCCTCAGAAAAGTGATATGCTGTAACTACATTTTCCAGGTAGTAGAGTATCAAATGAATTTTGCTTCCTTTTAGAGCTTCTGTAATAAATTAGCCAGAAGGATATAATAACAGGTTTGGCACAAACTGCATGTAATGCAAACAAGAAACAATAAATACCTAAGAAATGATCAATGGTAGATGATAGTCTGTGAAACAGAGAAAAACTGTTTCATACTTATTTATGCAAATTGTTCATGTTAAATAAGACTGGAATGTCAGTCCACTTCTACTAATATTTTGAACCATGATTTAATCAATAATAAAGGCCATGATCTACTCAGTCATTACCAGCACTTACGAAAGTTAACAATAATAATAATAAAGAACAAAAATCTGCTAATGGAAAAAATGCACACTTTTGTTTAGCCTATTGTGATCTCATTACTTTACATGCTTTAGTGCAGTTTTCTGTTAAACAGCAAATTTGCCATTCTGAAGTCATTATCATCATTACTACAAATCCACACTACATAAAAACCAGTCTACACAGCACTAAACTACAGTGAACCACACTGTCCCACAGCCGCTAGCACCAATTAGAAGGTGTAATCTCTGCACATCTATCTGCCAGGAGGCCTGGGCACAAACACTGAGAAAAGAGAAAGCGGGAGAGGAGGAGGAGGAGAAAATAACCATTATTATTAGCAGGGCTGTCTGTACTGAAGGCCTGATCACCTTCTTTGCACACGCTCAGATTTCTGGGCTTTCTGCAGTCTGAGGACACCTCCTGTTAGGAAAGCTATTGTTGTAGACTTTTCCATAATACATCCTCATATCCCTCAACAACAAAATGCCACTAGTGCTGATGAATCTTAAAATGACATACGGGACGTGAGGGTGGGCCGATTTGTTGGTCTAGTGCCTCTGTGAGACAGATGGTGAAAAAGACTCTGTGCCAGGAAGCCTTTAGGAGTCAGGTGAGGTAATACAAAGAGTTCACATTTACTGGATGTAGAAGCACACGAGTCTTGGGTTCACGTCCTGTTTGTAGCTGTTATTTAAAGGCAGTTTTATTTAGTATTATCAATATTATTATTACATTTAAGCACCTTCCACAAACTAAATCACACACCAGAAGCTTGTCTAACATTTGTATGGGTTTCCTGATAAGGCGTGGCGGTGGCCACACAACTAACCATCTGGAAAATTCTAAGATTTTACATGCAATTGTTCACGCAACCACAAGAGGCTATGTGGGCATCTGCCGTTTTAACCCCCTTATGAAAAGAACAGTGTTGATTTTTTTTTCTGGTGAAGTTGGGCAGCTTTTGGCAAACTGTAATTGAGTTGTAAAAAAGCAGGATTTTTTTGTTTTTTATATCCTTCTGTGTAATGCCGTCATCCTCCTTCTGCTCGTCTGCTGATTACAGTCTGTGTAGTGTCTAGCAGTGTAACACTGACTTAATGTTATTTTGGCTGAGCAGAGCCACTGCAGCGACCCAAATGTCCATATACTATAATCTAATCTAAGATGATCTCTGCTCCGGATTGGCTAATCCAACACCACTCTTCCTAATCTGATGTCTAATAGATGACATCTGGACAAGATGACATAAAATAGAAAAAAAAAACACACAGGAGGCAATCTGAGTGACTTGTTTGTGAACAATAATCCCGCCTGTACAGTATGTTTAATCACTTAAGCATCAGTTTAGCTACATGTTTACCACAAAGAGAGACAGACAAACATCTTTTCTTTGAGTCAAAGCTTACAATGACACTCTGATATCGACCTTTTAATGTTGTGCTTTCAACCAAAATCCAATCACATGATTTTATTTCACTTTTATCGAAACATTTTAAACCGATAACTGAACCGGTTACACGCTTTAGCTGAGAGTTTTAGAAGTAAATAATGAAATACTTAATAAATAGTTAAAACGAGCTCGTCATGCTCACCTTTTTCTAGACAGCATGTGTCTTCCCTGCATTCACACCTCTCCCTAAAAAGAAATGAATAAGTACAGAGTCTATTTCTGCTGGTGTCAACACGTTGCTTTGAGTGTATAATGGATCAAATCATCAATAATCAATTGAATCTGTGTCTTTTTCCAAGCTGCGGGAGACCTTCTCAAAGAGCATAGCAACAGACCTGTCTACCCTGTAAAAATAGGATTGGCTTCTGTGAAGCCGACTCGACGCCACAGATACAACACACACACACTTCACTTCATTGATTATGCGCCCAAGCCCCCTCAGAGCCCAGCTTTACAAGTGATGTCTTCCCCTCTTCGCCTTGCTCGCTCTCCTTATAGCCCACATTTTCATCCTCTCGCTCAGATTTTGAGTCATTTACCTGCAACCGCATCAATATTTTAACCTTTCTGGATGCGGAGACTTCCATTATTTTTTCCTTTTGTATATTTCTATTGTTTCCTCTGGATAATGAAATGTTAATGTTACATGGGAATGAGAGACAGACTATAAACACACAGTGAAGACAAAACAGTGGGAGCCATGTTGCAGAAACTGTGAAAACTGAGGCCATCTTCATAGGTGGATTCTTTCTATTTAAATGTACACTTTATTGTATGCAGTAAGACAAATGCTGCTAACGTTAACTAATTTGACAATAATACATTTTTTGAAATCAACAGATATCATGAAAAAAGCTAAACCAGTTTCATCTTTATAACTTTAAGCTGCGCTGTGGTTTAGAGACGGCTTAAAGCACATTAGTGATCATTTTTGATTCATTTTAGGCGTCTACAGTGCTGATGCTGTGAAGAAACAAAGCTACACCATATTGCACCAAAGGACTCTCCCTGTTAAATTGAGCAATTATTAACTTGGAGGCAAAATATTATTTACATCCTGTTACTTGTTGCTTATTCATCGTCAGATTGAGCCGCTACAGATATGGTGGCTCTAAATTTTAGGCGGTACATCAAGTGATTTTCACAAATTATGCCAGTAAAGGGGAAAAATATGTAAACATTTCATACCCGAGAGTGTTTCATCCCATTATTTAGATATTATAGGCCTCTGCGAATCAGGGTCTGCACACTGTAGCATACAGATATTTCACACCAGCTTTCAGCAGCTGTCTATTAGAGTCCGATAACGCAGAGAGAAGTATAAAATGCAGGTGCCGGGGCAGCGGAGTCTGAGCAAACAAATACCCTAAGAGGTTGGACAGATGTATTGAAAGCTGTTGAGTGATGTGTTTTTTCTTTATTGCAGTGCACACTGTTGACCGAGACAGAAGGAAACAAGGATACGGAGCAAAGAGAGAAAAAGGGAGACGAGGTGTTTTAGCTTGGCCACAATGTGTTCATGAGGGTGTTACCCAGAAAAAGACCAGACTGCACTGTATACGTGGCTCACAGATTATGGCTTTGACAACACCTTCCTTCTTTTATTTTAATTTTTTTTCTTGAGTAGAATATTCAAAATTTATTGGTTTAAGAAAACCACAGGCGTGCACACCTTTGGATTTAATGGAATATGGCTGCTAAAACAATAGAAGGCTGAACTTTGCACGAACTGGATTTGCATTAAAGCACATGATTAGACAAGGCGCTGCCTCTGCCTAACAAGCCAATTAACATATGCCACTGGATAAACACTGATTGTCCACTTAGCTTCTCAGACTGAGCCCCAGCTCATGACTGATGCCTCGTAGCAGCAGCGCTGTTGGAAACATACGACACGAGGCTCCAGCTATTTGCTGTATGCAAATATTTGGAAGGTTTATTTCCCCATAAAGCTCTCGGCTCAACTCTAGCCTATGACGGCAATTTCTGATTGTCTGCATGGCCTCCCCACCGTCCCTGGGGGAAATGTGTATTAATTAGCATATACACCTTTTTTAACCTAGATATCGGTGAGCATGTTTTGCGGAGACATCCAGACTTTTTGTGCCTCCCTCAGGCACTTTCTAATATACTGTAAATACAGTCAGAGTGCTGACCTCAGCTCCATCAGCTTTTGGACCATTTTTCTTCGATAATGTCCTAAAAGCCATAATGTAAATGTTTCTCGATCAGCAGCAATCAAATGCCCCGAGATGCATTCCATATCTTCTTGCTGAGGAGGCAAGGCCTCTTTGAGCCATTAGACTCCAAACAGCTGTGAAGGCCTCGTTATGTGCACAGCAGTGTATCACTGGACTCTCACAGAGAGCTCTGATATCTAATTTATTTTTTAAAGATGCATCTATCAGATGATGTGCAGCAAACTCAGTTTAGGATTATGCTACTCTTTTTTTTTTCCTTTTCCTCCTCGCTTCCTTTGTCTGTCTCCGTCTTCAAAATTTGTGCGTGAACACATTTTGTTCTTTTAATCTAAACTCTGCAAAGGTTCAGTCACGGCCATTTTCACTGATTATATCTGAGCTTCTTTTGAAAATAAAGCTCTTATATTATGGTAATCAGTCAGGGGACAACAGGAGCAAAGAGCTGTAAATCACTGACAAGCCTTATAGATACAGCAATAAATCATAAAGCAAAGGAAATAATAAAACACTTACCTTTTGAACCCATTTAAAGCTGAAATTCATTAACCGTGAATTAAGAGAAATTCATCTGTTTTGATAACCGATGCATCATTTATCAAAACGCATGACAAGCGACTGCAAACGATCTTGACACTTAGACTTTCTCGGTTGTGCAGATTCTTTATTGCTTCTTAAATTAAACCTTAAAGTAAAGTGCACATCTTTGAGTTTTAGACAGTTGGATGGATAAAAACAATATTTGAATAGACCGGTGTTTGGGACTTTGGTCTTAGGGGCATTATAATAATTTATGCACTGGCCTTATATGGGGAAACATAGCTACTGCCTCTCAATATATATGAGATTTCAGTCAGAGTAGTTGGATAAACTTAAATGTTACATTGTTAAGCAATTTCCAAAGCTCCCTTTCAGAGAACATGGAATTTTTTTGGCTGGATGGCGGTACTGTGCTACTATTAATACAAATATTCTGTCTCAGCCAGCTGCAAAAAAGAAACCCAAGAACCATTTTATCTACAGTATGTTTCCATTTTTCAGAGACAAAAGACAAAGGAAAGGAAAGGAAAGGAAAGTTTGCTGGAAGAAATAGACAACAATTACACTTGCCCTAGGAGGCCGAGGGAACCTGACCACGTTGCTATGGAAACTCAAGTACAGCAGAAAGTAACACGAAAATCAATTCAGATTGAGCTTATCTCTCCTCTCTCTCTTTCCTTTCTCATTTCGCAAGGGCTACAAAGCATGCTTCCACTCTGAATCACATTTTTAACTATTGCTGGGCTGATGCAGCACTAATCAGAACAAACACAAAGACTTTCCTTCCATTCGACCCTTAAATGGGAGGGAAAAAATGTGGATTATAGGATCCAGAAAAATGCTTCTTCAAACGCACACCTTAGAAACTGTATGAAAGAAAGATGCAGGCGAGAATGTGCTGCGACACAACACAAATCAGCCTCTGTCTCAGGCGCTCATTCTTGTGCTTTCTTTCCTTTCTCTCCATCCTCTTCACTCGCTCCCTCAAAGGGGCAACAGCAGCTGTACGCAGGTGATAAGCGTGTGCGGCGATGGGCGCTCGGCTGTGATAGGCTGGCTCAACTCCTACGCTGATGTGCAGATTACAGGCTGCGTCTGTCAAAAGGCCACTCTGCCCGTGGTTGTCACCTCGTGACGTCACTGCTGCAAATGACAGTTTGACTGGCCACATACACGCACAGCGCCATTAATGCTTCAGTACGACGCATCCTCTCAGGTTTAAGAACCTCTTGTACAAGAAGTCCCCCACATATCTCGAAATCATTAATTCAGTGCGGTAATATCACAGGAAGCTTAATTATAAATGTTTTTGTCTGCTTTTAATTGCACACAGACACACAGCTAGCACACAGTGAGGACATAGCAGACCCGCTGTTTTCACCACAGCCACTTAGCAGCAGTCCACCGGGAGTTTGGGTGTTTGGATCTTAGTCACTGGCTGCACAATGACAAGGTGAGGTCAAAGACGGGCCACGAGTATACCGAGTGTGTGATTGTCTGTGTGTGTCTAAGTGTTGTTCTCAAGGCTCATGCCAAAGAAGAGGCAAGAGGAAAGAAAACGAGCCTTGAAGAAAAATAATGATGCTTGATGCCTCATACATCAAGGAAAAGATGGAGGGTCACCTTGCTGTGAAGTCAGCTGGTCATTTACTTGTGATGGATTCAATCTGGAGAGCGATTTGTCCATTTGTCACCGGTGAAGTCAACTCAAACTTGCACGATGCGCTAAAACTGTGCAGTAATTGGACATCTCAGGTGTTCGGGGAATGGCTAAAACAAAGCTGTATCAGAAGAAAAGTGACCAGTTATAGCTGCTTGGCACCAAAAAGAACATTAAAAAAAGAACAGTACAGCGACTAACAGTGATAAAAATTACGATAGTATATTTGTTGCACTAGTCCCAAACACTGATTAATGTTCAAGCCACCAATCAGCTCAATCGGGTTCATTTTCTTTTATTATTTGGCAAAAGAGTTTAAAGTTTGCGCTTTTATAATATTCTGATGATATTAGCAGGCTTCACCAGGTCACTGTATTAAGGGTTTGGGGTAGGATTAGTTTCACATCTTCACCTGTATTGGGGAAAATGGGAATCCTATAACAGAAAAAGTCTGGGGCTAAAATGCATGCAACAACATGTAATAGTTTCTAAAACTATGTTTGTTTAGCGCGTGGCAAAAATGCACCCTAACGCTAGCCCAGATGAACGTGAACAGGTCAACGCTTGAGGAGACACAGCAAAGAAAAGAAAAAGAAACAAAGTCTAGTCAAATTTGATCGACCCGAGAGGGAAATTCTGCCTCCCAGACACTGATTCTTATTTTCCATAATGCAACTCAATGGCAATCCTGCCTGGTCAGAGCACGTGTCTTTCAAGTCCCAAGCATTTTACAGAGGCTGTCCGGTAACATTTGTAGCAACTAAACCTGAGCTGAGATAACACGGAGAGCTCCCAAAGCTCCATAACTCAGGAAGATGCAGTAGTGTTTTCACAAGCTATAGCTGGATGTTAAGACGAACTTATACATCCACACAGTGTTTGGTTGTAAAATTAGATCCCTCTCTCTGACTCTCTGATTGGTGTCCACTGCAGGTGTTCTGAAACCATGATCATGTCTAATCAGTGTTACAGATGCCCAGCATGGGGCCCACGGGCTCCCAGGCACTGTGTGAAAGTTTAAAGAGGCTCAATGTGATTTACTGTATTTTTACAGATTTACCACCCTGGGAGAAGAATAAGAGCAAGTATTAATCCTTGATTGGATGGAAGATGAGAGAGAGAGAAAAAAATGGAGTGAAAAATCCCTATTAGGTCAGCAGAGTAATTTGAGTTATTAAGTGCCTTTTTTACTCTAATCAGTCACTTAAGATGGGATCAGACACTGCTGCATTATGGGATGTGACTGAGCACACCAGTTTGTCTCAATTTATCCCAGTGCTTGAGCTGGGAACATATGGACACATTCCTCCGTGAACCCCACCACCTGTCATGCATGACACATGCAGACACATGCATGAGCACAGGGTGCTTGCACCTACGCAGCCATTTCATTCAGCAGCCCACATACAGGAGAGTTTATAAACAGAAATTAATTGCTTGTTCCGGCTGTAATTAGCTCACACCATGCTTATTACTAATCTGTGTTTTGGCCCGACGCCAGGCTAGTTCTGGCCCGGATCCAGTCCATTTTCAGCAGAGCGTTGCTCTACAGTAATCCAAAAGCTCAGGCAGGATGGACCTTTTCCTCTAGATGAGCTTCTTTCAACCACAAAACTTAAATTTCTAACTTTTCTCTGGAAAAAAAGCTAAATTATTTACATCTTTCTATTTCTGTCTTATTTGTTAAGGTAATAAGACAATGCGTATAAGATCAACAGTAACTTCAAATTGCATGTCATCTCGATAGTCTACACTTTCTTTCAGCAGATCGCACTGGCCTCAGTAACACAAATTTCCTAAAATGAGATCACTGCACTCGCAGCACACTCTTCCAAATCAGCGCTTATCTAAGCTTCTGTCTTCAGGCCAAGTCAAAAACAAAGCGGCATCCCCCATAGCCAAATTGCCTATTAAAGATGAGAGCATGTTCAGTCTCCCATTGCGCCTAGCCATCACCACCCTAATCATTCTCAGCCTAAACAGCCTAATGGCTGCCATATTGCTACTGTTTATTAGTAAACACTGATGGAAGAATGCCCGCCTCAACAGTTGTTGATTTTGTCTATCCGTATGGAGTATCAGCTGGGAATCACAGCCACTGTGCCAGAACGCTGCCTGCTGTTCAGTCCCCCATCACTAAACAGATTGCTTTATTGTTTTATGTGCATAGCGATTATGTCAGTAGACGGTTTAATATAAAACATGAACATCAGTGAAACAGTTGTTCAACAGATGAACTAAAAAAAAAAGAAAAAGGAAAAGAGAGGACATGAAAGGAACTTTTTTAAAAATTGCATTGTGTTTCTGTGAGAATGTACGAGTCTGTGCATCAGCTCCAGAGCTGGATTCTTCAAAGATCACCTTAGGTTTAAGATGCTTTTGGGAAGCCCAGTCCAAGATTGATTTCCCTCCATCTCAGTCTCAGTAACCCTTCTATCGATCCTTATCAAATATGTATCACGTCCTCAAGCCCTCACCACAACTAAGATGGAGACTTCAAACAGTGGAAGCTCAAAGAGAAAGTCAGAGGGGAGCGAGGTTTTCTTTATCTCTCCTCTGTGCTGAAGGAAGATCTGAATCCAAATAATAATGTACAAAGCGTAAAAATGTTCCTGAACCATCCAAAAACCGCTGCTTATTAAAGAACCTTCAAGATGAAAATGTGATCCCAGCTATTTTAAAGCCTCAAACATCAAAGCTTTCAAAATAACACGGTGTGAATGCCACCCAACAGCGAGCTAAGACAAGGCAACAGTGAGATGACTGCGCGCACAATGCGTGTACACAAGAAAACATCTCCGCGCTAACCTCACTTCTTGCTAAAAGGGTCTTGTCTCGTCCTGTTCCAATTCCCCAAACTCCCCTTCACGCAGCACTCATAAGTCGCAAATGCACAAAATGCATCCTTCAGCTCGCGTTCCCATAATTCTCTGTGGCAGCAGAGTGATTAATGCGCACAACTATTGATTTTGCTTTTTGCTTTTTTTATTACGAGAGAGTGGCCTTAGCCCACCAACCCAAAACACTCCTTATGTGACAACATCACAAAAAGCACCCCATCTCCTTTAGAGTCAGTGTGTGTGTGTGTGTGTGTGTGTGTGTGTGTGTGTGTGTGTGTGTGTGTGTGTGTGTGTGTGTGTGTACATGTTTAGACGTCCTTGTTGAGGACAGAAAATTGGCTTGGCACTATACTTGTGGGGACCAACAGTCACTTATGGGGACAAATGCCCGTCCCCACAAGTTTAAAGGCATTTTTAAGGCTCAAAATGTGGTTTTAGTGTCAGGGTTACAATTAGGTTATCATTAGGTTTAGGCTGAGAACCATAACCATTTTTAATGGTTAGGGTAAGCGGCTAGGGAAAGCATTATGTCAATTAGATGTCTTCACTAAGATATGAAAACAAGCGCGCGTGTGTGTGTGTGTGTGTGTGTGTGTGTGTGTGCGTGTGTGTGTGTGTGTGTGTGTGTGTGTGTGGACTGGGAAAAGGGGTGCAGTGAAAGACAAGGGTCAGCATTTCACTAACTGCTGATCTGTGTGGGAGGAGGGGGGGAGCAAAATGATAGGCGGTGTTGTTTTCATAGGGTTTCACTGCAGAATGGGTGGAGTTTGGTGCAAACACACACATACACACAGGCACATATATGTGCTGATATGCGCACATGCTCATAATAATATCTTGAGCTTTCTCTGAATTCCAGTCATCGCACTCTTGTGCTTGACCCATTTTCAAGCCCCCCAACAACAAGATCAGCAAACCCTGCTCGTGTGGGGAGGAAGAAACAGAAATTTGAAAGAGACTGAAAGTGAGAACGAGTGAAGAAAGCTTTAAAGAGGAAGACAGAGGGACGAGATCATGTGGCGAATGTGATGCAGTCTCTTGTTTACCAAAGAAAAAGCCTCACCCACACGTCTCTCTAGCCCTTCCTTCTCACTCTTTTGTTTCCTCAACTCTCCCCTCACTTCCTTTCTTCTAATCTGTCCTCTCCTTCTCGACATTTCATTGCATCTTATTCCCTCGCAAGCTCATTCCTAGCACTGTGCCCTCCTTTCAAGGTTGGCCTGACTTTGGGCGTGTTGAATTTACAGCCCCATCTCTGCCTGCCTTCTCAGTGCCCTCACTGTCAATCTCAGTGAAAAATGGAGACGGTGGCACATCACTGGCATGATAAAAATCCTGCAACAGTGATCACGTAAACCAAACACCTACAGTAGCCCCTTTGAAGACATCCTTTACATTCCCGCGACTGGGCCGCTGGCTGGTTAAGGCTGTGATTCTATTAGGAAGCAAACTGTTTAATTAGCCCCTATAAGCACTCACAAGGAAGAGAGACGAGTGAGCAGAATGCAAGAAGCCAACACGCATGTGACTGAAAAATGTAGCCAGATTTTTTTTTTTGTCCCCTTCGCCGATGCTCTGAGTATTGGATGGAGTTATTTGCATAAAGCAAATAAAAAAAATAGCATTTTCCATGCAGGAGGAAATTGACTGGGGCACTGTGCCAAGCAGGTTATGCAACGAAATGAGAGGAAAAGAAAAAAGTCCGACAGTCAAGGCCGGCGGAGGAGGATGGAAGAGAAGAGAAGTATTTTCCTCAGTCAAACATAAACATAAAAAATGTCAACATCTGATTTTATCATTATGGATAAACACTATATTACAATATATTATATATAGTGTATACAAACCAAAAAAACTCTCTCTCTTTAAAACGTGCGCGGTATGATCCAGTGATACAGGATATGTTTGTAGTTCTATTTTGCAATTAATAAACAGTTAATAAATATTAGAAATATTTAGTTTATCACAATATAATTTGCGAACAAAATCAAAACAAACAAAAAATGTGATATTTGTTAATAAATGAAGTATGAGGACATGTTTTTGGTTAAAAAAATATTACTGAATAGTAAAAATATATTTATATAAAGATTTGGCCAAATCTAGACGACAGACAAGTGCTGTACTCTTATAGAATGTATGCACTGTCCAAATTTTATTCAAACATCGGAGAAGAAAAGTTATGCAATGTTGTGTGGAATTTAGAGGGTGGACAGCCAAGATGGCAGCACACCCTGGAAGTAGGCAGGACCTGTGGAGTCTCTTCCTTCCTTCGCACTCTAAGCCTGTGTCTTACTGTATTGCAAAATAAAGCTTCCTGTCTTTCATCTCTAACCTAATCTCCTGCCCGAAAAGACGAGAGGCATGCATTTTCTTTCCCTGAAGGAGGCCGTATCTCCTTGTGACAGGGAGATATGGCCTCCTTCTTCTTTTCCTGTCCTCTCCCCATCCTACCTGACCCCTCCTCACCTTTCCCCTCTTTACCAGCTGTCCCCCAGGGAGTTTCTGCAGGTCATCGGTCTGGCTTACACGTCATTATCATAGGCTGTGTCAGGTTTCCTCCCGGATTAGTTTGTGATAGGTGTACAGGTTTAGTTTCTCTTAGCCTAAGTACATTACAGCACTGGGCCTGATAGGTCTTGTCAAATGAATCATATCATTCATTTTGATTTTAATAGTTAGAAACCAAAGCTACAAATCCCCAGCAATTTAAAAGACAACGATATGAGGCTAACTATTACAAATGATGAGATGGTTGATAAGTGTTGTCAGTGGTCAGTGACAGCTGAGCCTAGTTCTTCCAGAAGTTTCATCCTGTTAAAAGAGAGTTTTTCTTCCCACTGTTGCCAAGTGCTTGATCAAACATTTCCCTTCTTAAACTCATTTTGTCATTTTGTCCTGTATTTTCATGTTATTTTTATTTTAGATGCATAGCACTTTCACCAACAGCTGTTTTTTTAATGTGCTATAGATTAAACTTGATTTGGCACAATCTTTAAAAAGAAAGATTCTGATGCTTTTTGGGACAACATCCTAGACCAAGATAGGCAGCAATCTGACATTATTGAGAAATACAAGTCAAATTATAATTTATTAACCTAAAGAAAGGATCCAATTACATAATCTAAACACTCACATCTAGGCACTACGCCGAAAATTCCGCTCTTTCAGTTTCAAAGTTTGATGCCTCTACTTGCAAAACAAAAGTTAAACCCTGAGAGCTATCTTGTGTGCATCCTTTCTTACCAACAGCATGATAACTTTGGGCTAATGTTCCCTCTTCATCTATAGTGCGCAAGAACAGTCAATAAGAAGTTGGTCTGTACACAGTAGGCACAAGAGGAACTAATCTACGACTTGACAGATTTCAGCTCACGACTGACGATGCAAGCACAGGGCGAATTTGTGCTCAAATTGCACAACATAGGTAACTATGAACATCCTAGAGACGAGCACAAGGTCTCTGAGACAACATGTTCTCTGCAGCTCATTCGGCGTTTAAGCACTGGTTTTGCAGAAGCTCTTGTCTGAAACCAAGGCCGCCCAGCTGATTAAGCTGCCTCATATCATGAATGATAGGAGACAAAAGGCAGGTAGATAGAAAACACAGAGACACACACTAACCCTTTTCAAAAAGCACGGGCACTTGACATGCAAACACACTGGGGTGTGTAAAAAAAAAAAAGAAAAGCTCTGCATTTACATAAATGTGTGCACACAGGTAGTAAGACAACAGGAGCGCACACGTGCATTCAAATAAAGGTCCATCATATAAAATCCTGGCAGGACCACAGTAGGACACAGCTCAACTCCTCCCCTCCCTACTCTACCTTCCTTCCTTTCATATTTTTTTACCCCTTTCATCTCTGTATTAGCTCTGTCAATTGTTTATCAAAAGCGGCGAGGAGGCGATCGGAGCCGGCCATTTGAAAGCTCGTGCTGCGAGATCCATTTTAAAATTCATGACGGGTTAATGGTATGTTAGTGGCAACATTAGGACCCGGTGAGCTTGCATCATGCTCATTCACATTGAAAACAGGCCGCTTCAAATGACTACTAAGCAGTCCTCGTTCTGAAAGGTAATTCATATTGTAATTAACTTTTCAATCACAGCTGATTAATTAAGACAAGCTCTAGTCTGTAATTATGCATCTATTTTTGACCCTAATGTGAATCACTGGATATTCCACAGATGTCAGCAGCTGCGATTTGAGCCAGTTTCCTCTCTGCGACTTAGAGATCTCAAAAGGCAAAACCTCACACCTGAACATTTAAGCAGCGAGTACATTGTTGGTATCAGCTTAGATGTTTCAGAGCCGCAGGTCTTTATCACCATGATCTGCCACAATGTTTTAACCATTTTGATTATTTCAGCCTCTATTCAGAGAAATATCTTATAAAAGATGTGTCTTTCTTCTAATTCTGATGCACCGTGCAAAGGTAGAGAAGTGCACTTGATGTTACCGCTCCCAACAAAAACCTGAGATTAATAATTCAGTGAGGCGGTGGGATAGCTTTATTTTGTGTCCTCTGAGACTAAATCGTCTTTTATGTAAAACTGAATAAAAGAAAGGAAAGGGCTGTGGAAAAAAAAAAAGTCGGAAAACTAGGCTGGGCCAGACTGCATCCCCCTGCCATTGTCAAGCCCGGTTGGTATCCTTATGGTGTCTCTCACTCACTCTCTTGTTCTTTGCTCACGCACAAACACGAGCACACAACACACACACACACCTCCTAACCCTCCTAGAGTAAACATACCCTCTCCATAACAGTGCGCGGTGAATCCGCTCATGCATCAGAATCTACCATCAAATATTTATCACCGAGCAGCAGTGATTTTGACCGTGTGCTCATGCTTTTGACAGCACTCGCCTGCTGCAATACTTATTGGAGTAAACACAGACAATCCGATATCGTTGTTCTTTTGAACACTCGTGAAAGAACTCAAAAGAACACCAAGTGTACAATATAATCCATCAAAACTTCACTGCATATTCTATAGGCCGTCTGGCCTGCAGTAAAAAGCACAGACATCACTGTGGACTGTATCAGAGCTGATTTGGAAAAAATAATTGGCAGACATTGCATTTTAATTTGCAGAAATGGCACAAATACTACTCCTGGTCTATACACGGAGAGGCGTTCTTCATGTATTTTCTAATTCAGGACAACAAACTTTTGTTTTTGATCTAGAGAACACACGTAAAAGTATTTCATTTGCATGGACGCTTTTGTTTTTTCAGTCACACTTAAGATAAACATCATCTCTGGGTCTTGTCTACATGATTCATTTCATTTGCGGAACCTAATCATATCTGCATGCTGCGTATTTGCTCGCTCTCCGTGACATTAGGCAATGTCTTCAACCAGCAGCTTGCAGCGAGTAACTCGAGTAACCTCGAGTAAATAAGTCGCTGGCATGGATCAGAAGACACATCTTCATGCTTGAGCACACACATTTAAAATGCCACCAAAACACCGTCCCAGATTCTGCCTTCAGTCAAATGACATCAAGTGCTCACTTACAGGTCCCTGAACGCCACAGTATGAAGCAAAATCAGCCAGCGGGCAGTACATGGAGCAATCAAAGAGATAAGCATCCCATTTAACCTGAGTAAAAATTCAAGCTACAGAACGTTCTGGTGTGTTGCGCTATCCCGCTGTGCCACTGGATTCAAATAAGGAGGGTAAACTAGGTCATTGGTATGTAATGCTATGTAAACTGTCCCACTTTACCCCTTGCTGGACTCAAAATGGCGTTGGCTGAGGTGGAGTGTGTACAAGAAAGAGAAGCCCAGTGATTCAATGTGACAGTTATCAACATCCTCTGGCTAGTGAGAGGACATAGCTGTATAGAGCTGCAGAGCCCCAGTAATGGCAGACTCAGCCAGTAAACAGGTAAGAAGATGACTCACAGCTAAACAGAACACAGCGTCCAAAGAGCACAGAGCAAAGTGGAAGGCAACTGGGCATAAACAGCAAAAAAAAGAAAAAAGGACACAACTCTCAGAAATTACCGGCATGGCCACTAAAAGTCTTTTTTAGTACATACCTTGCACAAAGTTACAAATGTGGTCGGTCATTTTAGCATCAATGTTTGCTTTTTACCTTCAGATATACACATTAAGTTCAGTTATTACCATGTTGTGAACATGGAGGCTTTGAGTGCTAAAAGCTCTATATTTGAAGTTTTTCTCCTACCTGAGCTGAGCGACACGGTGTCTTTCTCCCATGATACGACAGTGACGTAGGCCTCCACAGAAGCAGGAATAATGCACTTGAACACGGCTACACTCCCTCTCATAGCCTTCTGGTCAGCCACTCTGACTGTGTAGGGTTCCCGTGATACTATTGAACAATTAAAAAACAGAATTAAAAGGCACGTCTCATTTACAGGGCAAAATAATGACATTATTATGCATTTTTTTAAAGACATCTAGGGTGAAGCAAACTGGGTCTGCCATCAAAGAAAGCATCAGAGTTCAGATCTATGGTATAAAATTGCAAAGAAAGGGACACTTTCCAGGGTAGTGGAAAGTGTAGCTTAAAGTAGAGACACAAGTTTCACCTAAAAAAATTTAACTACAAAACTGGTGCATGTTATAGCATGAACTTCTAATCTTATCTGTGTTTCAGAGAACACAGTCCACAGCAGGTATCAACCACCTTACACAACTCCTTGTAGCTATGTAGGAACAGATCAACGGAGGTGCATAACATGGGCTATTCAGACCCCCAGCCTCCGTCAGAATGCTGCTGAAGTTCTACTAGAGGTGGGACGCACCTCCTCAGTATACATTTAGGCATGGCTGGGCTAATTGGCATCCTCCACTCACCATTAGTTATTGCTGAGCTCCTCTCTTCCCCTGATTGTTCAACACATTTGGCCAAAAGTCTACTGATACAGTTACAAAACTGATCATTGACCTATGCCCTAGGGTGTCCTGGTTAACATTCTTATGCGTGAACGTGGTGTTATTTATGGACAAATATTCCAATGCCAGAACAGTGCCTGGATTCAGATCATTCAGATTTACTGTCATTGCCCAGATGAGCACTGAAGTCCCCCAGTAGGACAATGGTGTCTCCAACTTGGGCCACTTCCATCACCCTACTCAGGGACTCCAAGAAACTACCAGAAACTCAGAGCTGTTATTTTGTGCTTTACAGTCAGGATCTCTTTTTTTGACACTAGGGAGAACCCCAGTTTTCAAGCACGCTTCGATGATACAAGTATGCCCACCTCTGTCCGACACTGCCCTGTCCAATCACTGAGGGCAATAGCAGATTGCACTAAAGTCCAGCCTTCTCCAGTAGACTAGTTCCAAAAGCTGTGCATTGAAGTCCAACATTATCAGGCCAGTTTCTCCTAATCTAAAGCGCTACCTTAAGTTTCTTCCCAAAGAGAGAAGTGACCTTGCATGTCCTGAGAACAACTTGGGATTGGACCATCAAGGGTTCTGCCTGGCAACTGTCTGATCTATACCTACAGATCAATCATTAGTTGCTCTAAGCCTTTAAGCAGCATTATTGTAAGATTTTGGACCTTTGCTGGACTTAACCACTAAACTACAAAAAAATAACACACTATCAGTACTACAAGTGTTGTACACTCAGTCTGTTAAATTTATACTCATGCAAGTTCCCCCATCATCACAATAACAACAAGTCCTTCAAACCCTTATCTGGAGACTCACCGGCTTTGATGTGGACATCCTGACTCCTAATCTTGCCAGAAGGGTTCTCGGCAGTGCAGTAGTACGTGTTGTCATGGATCAGCTTGCTAAAGCTGGATGGCAGGAAGTTAAAGATCTGGAGGGTTCCATTGGGGTGAACGTGACGGATGCCGGGGACATCGTAGATCTCCTCGCCGGTAGCCAGATACCATCGCAGCGAGGCAGGCGGCGCACCCCCAGCAGGACAGGGCACAGAGGTCCCTGTGGTGCTGGCAAATACTACCTCTTGCAGAGATGCATTGACAAAGTATAAGCTGGAATGTAGGTCTTCACTGAAAACTGGAAAAGAAAAAAAATAGGAGAACATCACAATCTGTGGTTTTGATTTTATTTATCAGTCTTTCATTTTTAAATTTTGCAGTAATTATTGCTGAAAGCACCACCTTAACATAAGTTGATAAATAAGCTCTTGATATTAAGCTCTTGATATTTAAGTATCAATTTAAATTAGTTAAGATGAAGAAGATTGAATCAGTATTTGTTAAAAATCTCTGACTCCAAGTGTTGCTTATTCATTGCTCATGATCAGCAGTTATAGATTCATCAGTGTATTCCCATCCCTGGGATTTTGGGAACATTAAATTAACATAAACTCCCATCAATTATGAAATAAGGTCCACGGCCGTGATTATGTTCATGCTTCGGTTTAAACTGGCATCACTGTAAAGAGAATGGCATTAAATGTAGTTAGTGCAGGAGCATTCTCAAGAGGATAGGAGGGTAATAAATGTCAATGTTGGCTCAATTAGCTGCATATAAATCTACAGCTGTTTGATTTCAGAGTGAAGAAGCCAAGGCAGCAGAAGTCTACGATCTGAGGTTCTGTGAAAAGACAGTTTGTTTGTATTTCAGGCAAAAATACAGCATTTGTGTGTGTATGCCTTGTCGCCTCAGCCTGGTGGCAAAGCTCTGCAGTAAATGGCTTACAGTGGCACTGGCAGCTGGCTTGGACCCTCTCTGGGGAGAAAACATTTTAGCACTTCATAAATTCCTAACAAGGTTTCAAATTGCAGACATTTCCATCCTTTTCTCTGCTCCAGTAGCTCTGAACTAGCAATGAGACACTCCACTGACCTGCACATGTACACATGCAAAACACTCATTTGAAGATTAGGAATTCAACACACAAAAATTATTATGGAGGTAAGGATCACTGCTGGAGCCTTTCTCCTGAGAAAGGAATATGCAGATATATTGAAAAGTTGGGCAGAGACCTATATTTTCAATGTTATATAAAGTACACTACACCACTACACTAAAAAAAACTATACAGACATTTCATTTAAATGTTTTGACTGTAGTTCAGGGCAGGATAACTATTTATCAAAATACAAACAGACAGTATATTTTTCTGTGAGATTATAAAGCTATATATTTGCTACATTAAGCTTAGATAAAACAGTGTTCTGTATATTGCTCCCCCACTACAGTATTTTCTTATAAATGTATTTTTTCTTACAAAATAATTTAAATAATATTATATTATAAGGGGTTGAAGGATATAAAAAAAAACAACAACAGCAATAGAATAATATTAAACACAAAGTGAACCGTCTTCCTTCATTAAATAGGTTCTTTTAGATGTTAAGGAGGAATTGACTTAACCAGGCTGGCGGAGAATGAAGACAACCGGACACCTGCAGCAGATGGGGAATCAGTGAACTTTTATTGAGACAGAGACAATCTCTCAACACAGCTCACATCAGGAGATTCCTCAGATTTGCTGTGAGGATAGGTATATATTCTCTAAAACTTACAGGAGGGGGTTGTGAGGAAAGTGCTGCATTAGCAGAAAAACAACTCCATAAAAGGAAATCGGCCTTGGGTGTTCTAGTCTCTTTCGCTTGCAGATATCTTCCACCTGCAGGATGAGGCGATCGCTTCTTATCGCTCTCAAGGCCAAAGTCGTGAGCACACATTTTTATTACACAGTTGCACAGTAACTTTAAAGCTGAACAATATTTAAAGCTGAATAATGTTTGATCAGATTATATTTTCTTCAAATCCCCCTTTTGACCCATCTTAAATGGGTCAACACACAAAAATAAGTAACATTCAAAGGAACACAGAGACGTGTCGAAGCCTGGCTCGAAAAACTCCTCGGGTCTTATCATTTGTCTTTATCTGTCATTGCAGATGAGGAGAAAAGAGTCCAGGCACCACCCTGCCCAGGGGTCGGCTGCAAGCAGTCTCGGTTCCCGATGAAAGCAGTAACAGCTGTCCTGCACAAAAGGATACAACGAGTCAGTGCAACCAGGGTAGTGACACAAAATTAACAGTTCCTGTAACCTAGCAACCAAAAAGCATAAGTAATGATAAAAATGTGGAGAGTGCAGAGTATACTATAATAATGAGAGATATAAACGTGAAAATGTGAAAGAATAAATCAATCGTAAAATAAACCCAGAACGGTAACTGCTAAGGACATTCAAAAGTGAATATGGTAAAACGTGAGGAAGGGGTGTGGAAAAAAACAATTTATATCCAGTGGTGGGAGTACACATTCGCTCAGGCTTAAGTCCGGAGACCCTGAGAACATCGCTTAACCCTCACAACCCGACCAGACACAGTTCAACCAGATATATCCTTCAAGAGGAAGTGGGTGAGGGAAACAATTAATAACAAGCCTAATACAAAACACCACAGAGAAACAACCATTCTAGAAGCATTTAAACAAGAGAAAGACGATAATGTTCGTCACCCTCACGATCAGAGTTTTCATCATCCGTTGGCGAGGAGGTAACCGTGTCTCGTTTCTTTCTAAATGGATCGGGCGTGGGCAAAACTGGAGAGGAAGTGGTGGGCAAGACCCTAGGGGCTACATTTGTCAGATTGGGACTGTCAGAAGGGGGCGAAGCTTTTGAACTTGAAGGTGTCAGAAGTGTCGGGGGCCCTTCACAGATCAGGATTATGCCAATGGGAATGAGACCCAGGGCCAGGAAGCAAACAAAGACGCAACATCTTTGCCTGCCTGTCATTTCAGGGGGAAAGGGCCAAGACATGTTTACTTAGCTTGGATGTCTTCTAATAGAGGATGATGGGGCAGAGAAAGGTGGTCCAGTTCCCCCCACCTCGCCAAGGGCGTGTTCTAGGAGTTAAAGAGCAACAACCTGCAATCTGTACCAAAAAATCTTCATAGTCCCACCGGAAAATCATAAGAGTAATAAACGATTCAGCTCAACAGACAAGTATCATGTTCAGGTTTCTCCAATCATTAAATCACTATTATTGCCACAATTTGCTTTATTCACTCTTTGGGCAATGTTATTCCAAGAGAGAGAGAGAGAGAGAGAGAGAGAGAGAGAGAGAGAGAGAGAGAGAGAGAGAGAGAGAGAGAGAGAGAGAGAGAGAGAGAGAGCCCCTAATGGCCAGTTAGTGGGCTCTAGGTCAAACTGTCCCCAAATTTGTTATTTGTTATTATTACTTGTTTTCATGTCACTTGTCCGTTTTCTACTGCACCCCTCTCACCAAAGCAAAGCAAACATTAGCAGCACATTGACCGTAGTCAGGCATCCTCATTCCATAGGTGCTATAAAACATTTCCTGTAAAAGAATCACAGTTTTCAAGACAGGGTGTGTCTCCCCCAACACTCTCACCAGAATACAGTGTAATAGCATCCCCAACTCCTAACCCATAAACACCGTTTCTTCATACATCCGCCCAGAAATCCTGTAATAGAAAAACATTAAAACTGTAACCCTGTAGGGAAGAAAATGTAAATGGTAACGCTGCGCAGTTACCTCTGTAAGCAACACAAGACACAAAAATGGCATTTACAGGTTCACTCATCCTCGAATATTTTGTCATCCTTCTACTCCTGTAAAAGAAACCCACATAAATTCATCCACCCTTTTATCCTATCTAGGTGGAGGTGGTTAACCTTGAGTCATGGTCAAGTCTTGTCATCTTTTACCAGTCAGTCCGTTTGTTTTTATTCCCAGTCTTTCATCCATTCATCCGTTCTTTGCTGATAGTGAAACCTGTCATCGCATCTAGTTTCCACACTCAGCAAAATGACGTCATCTCAAAAAGAAACAAGAACTTGAGTTTGGATTACCTCGCTGAATCCTTTTTTAAACAGGGACTCTCGTTTCTAATTGTCCCCACAAGTGTTTCCTCCAGAACCCATTTCAATGCGGAGAAACTCACTTACAACAATTTTCTCGCCGACGTGTAATGCTTGTAATTTCCGATGTGCAGATCTGCTTAAAGAAAAGATTCACAAACAAAAATTAGTAAATATAAAACAAAATAAAATGAAAAATAACAAAAACAAAATGCAGACGCCCGGGTCTTAGGACTTGTCACTGAATATTCTTCCCATCAATAAAAATACCAACCTAAACCTACACAGAGTCAAATCAACACCACCTCAACCTTTTCATATTCATAAACCTATATGTTTTGCGTTCGTGAAACAAAATTGAACCATTAAGTAAGTTGAGCTCTTGAAATGTTTTAATTCTCTTAATTCTGCCAGTTTATTTCAACACTTATTCAATGACTTTTATTCAACTGCTACTTGGTCACTCGACTTTTACCTGTTCAAATTGCCTAGGGTTCAACAAAGTCTAGATCCCCGTTATCATGAAACTTGAACGGTGTACGATGATTTACTTACAGTAATTTAGAATCATCACTCAACCTAGCTCTACTACTGGCACTGCGTGACTTTTCTCACACTGGAAACCAGAATTTAGTACAGAACTTTAATGCCTCAGGGAATCGCGTTCAAGGGCTGCCCCCCCTTCTCTTCTTCTTTGTCCGTGTGTTCCTCCTTTATTAAATCTCCATCACAATGACGTGGCGCTCTGAAATAAAACTCACACTGTTAATTCCTCGTTTTCACTCTGCACCACTGCTCAGAGTGTTTTCTTTTCTTTTTAGTGTAGAGTAAACAATTAAGTCGAGGCCTTAAGCCCCAGATATCTCGCACGGGCATCATTTTCATAACCAAACCGCTCCGGACTCTGCTCCCCAGACCACACAAATGCCCTCTGGGCTTATTATTATAGCAAATTCTGTATTTGACTTTGTTGTGTGCAGCATTGAGCCTTTGTCAGTAAAGCATTCTTCATTGCAGCAGCTGGAGCATTGTGTGTCACTTCTTAGTAAATTAAATCAACATTTTGATTTTAGTGCATGGGTATGTATCAGTTTTTACTCCCTCAACAAGTGCATAAGTGTTCATGTGTGTGTTTCCCTTCATTCTAAGTAGGCGCATGCAGAAGTGTGTGTTCGTGTGTTGGTATATGTTTGTGTTCATCACCTTCCTGTTCTGTAGTTTAGGTAAACCAGCGGCCTGACGCATGGCCTAGGGTCCTCCCCTCCTCTTTGGGTCTGTTTATGTTGTCCTTACTTTGCTCCACGGCCTTCTGCAGCTCTGCTGTTCGGCTCTTCTCAGAGGTCAGCATCCTTCTGCTCACCGTCCCTTTTCCTCCGGGCTTAATGCGCGTCTCGTCACAGCTCTGTCAGCTGACGCAGCCTGGGAATTTCCCCCGTGTAGTGAAATGGGCTTTAGGTTTAGTGCTCTCCGTCTCTGCTGCATGAGATCACTCTTTTGCAGCACTGTTGACATCCTCAAGTTGTTGTTGTGAGTCCAGCTGCTGTGGCCTTCAGGGGTCAAAGGGTCAAAGATGGTCGCGGAGAGGGCAACGATGGTAGAGGGGAGGGTAGGAGTCCAGGTCAGCTTCGGCTCTCAGAAAAAACAAAAACAAAACAAAACAGGCGAACAGGAAAATGATGTTGTGTTGGCTGTGCTGTGTTGGCTGTGTTATCCCGAGAGGGGAGAAACAACGAGATCTCGTCTCCCCCCTTTTTTGTTTTTGTTTTTTTTTTTTTTTTTTCACCATATAATCAACTCATAACCCCTCAAGTTGACAGGACAACACAGGTACGTGTTAAAATTCTTAAGATCCTGTTTAGAAACCTAAAAAGGAATTTCCTATCATTCAGTAGTCATTTGTCTTAAACAATCAACAAAAACATGTCCCAAGTCGACCCTTTTAACCACTAAATTTGTCGTGTCCTCACTTAATCCTCAGACCAGTGTCTTTGTCTTTTGACGTTACGTTGTTGTCCTGCAACCCAAAGCGTTTAATTGTCAGTAATGTATAAACTATATCATTTAAAAACAGGTGTATGTTAAGTGTCGCTACTTTAACCTTGCATGTACGTGCACATGTATGTAAGCTGTTTCTTCATTGCATGTATGGGTGCGTCTGTATATGGGTTACTTTAACTTTTTCTCAAACGAGGCATTTCTCTAACACGCACATGTGTCTGTTCCTCACCCTTCTCATATCTTTCTCTGGTTGTGTGTGGTTTTATTTGTTTCAGTGATTTACCAGGAACATCTTTTCCTTTTCTCCATGTCTTCCGCCAGAGGTTAACACTGGTGAGATTCAGGGACACAGCACCCAGAGCAGTTCAGCAAGAAAAACCCGCCTCAAACTACATTCTCTCTTTTTTTGTTTTACCGGGAGGGGTGAGGACAACTCTGGTGTCCAGCCGTGAATTTTAGCCAAAGCTTGGCCTGTCTTCTGCTGCCGTACTCAGGCTTCCAGGTTAAGAAAAAACACCTGTATGAAGACACTAAACATACATTTAGTATTTGTATAAACATAACTGCCTAAATCATTGAACTCTTGAGGAGGGTGTATTTCAGAATCAGAATCAAAATCAAAAACTTTATTGTCATTGTCATGAGACCGACGACATTAAGAATGGTCCCCGATCATTGCATCATCCCTAGTAATATCAAATATAAAAAAAAACAATAAAATTCAATCAATAAAATAGATAGAATACTTAAAATACTAAGTATTCCCACCGTCATGCTTCAGACCGTGCATAGATTAACACAAGAGTGGCATGGTGGACATTTTTGTAGTATTCAGATGTGTTATTGCAGTTGGATAACAGCTGTGTTTGAGTCTATTAGTCCTTGCTCTGATTGCCCTGTACCGTCTGCCTTAGGGCAACAGTTCGAACAGGGAGTGGCCAGGATGTGAGGTGTCTTTTATGATGTTTTGGGCCTTTTTAAAACAGTGGGCGTTGTTTGACTCTTTACTAACTTTAAAACCCCACCATAACAATTTCTCACTGACAAACTTCTATGCATCCATTTAAACATGCGAAGCCAGCACAAAATCACACACATACCCCTACAGCAAAGCTTTAACATAACCACAATGCAACTCCTCCCTTAAACGGGAGAAATCACCCTGAATCAACCAACTCTATATAAAACGTCAAACAAAGATAAACCACAAACATTTCTACACTTCTGTGTCTTCCACGCAGCACAATAGGCAGAAAAACACCGATTACTCACAGTCTACAACAAAAGAAAAACCTGCTCTTTTCACAACTCTCACAGCTAAAGTCAAAACTCTTACCCAGTGCCTCTGAAATAATAAAAAATCACCAAATACTCGATTACTCTTTTCACTCGCTCCCTCTCACTCCCTTCTTCCTCATACAGCATACACGCTCGCTCCCGCGGACCCGCTCGGCCCCGCGGGCTCACTCGGCCCCCACCTTTTTCCTCTCACAGAGACAGAGAGAGAGACCCTTTTCCTTTTTTTTTATTTCTCCAGCACACATACACACACAGAATCCCAACTGAGAGAAAGAGGGAGAGAAGAGAAAAGAGTTGTAGAGAGGAAGTTTTTTAGCAGGAGTTTCAGATCTAACAGATTTATACAACTTATTTACACACACCGGTAATTTATGTTCTATTTATTGATTTTAAAGGAGAATTTGGGCCAGCTGGGTTTCTGCCTCTGTTAGGCACTAACAGCTGGGGCGCTGCTTTAAAGGTGAGTCAGCACTGAAATATCCCTTCAGGTGTTACCAAGCTTCTACCAAACCGGAGTCTGGCGGGTAACCTTGCCTAGAGCTTCCTGATAGGGGTGCTAGTTGGTTGTCACCTTGTTCACACGTCTCATTCACACTTCATACATTACCTGCAGTCACTCATTACCCTCCTTATGTATGTAATAAATGTGTAAAAAAAAAAAAAAAATTCTATGTGTGGTGTATTATTTTAACCAAAAGAGGAACCTAGTTCCTTTAATTGTGTAATCTGTGAACAACGGAGAACCAAACTGTCCTGCCCAGTGTTCCACAGCAAGCATTCAGCGTGTATTTATGTGTGTCCAATATCAAACAGAACATCAAAACATTTAAAACACTAAAATCATCGGGGTTTTAAGAAGAGATCCGTTTTCTCCTATTGATCAAAGGGACCCCTCCTTTGGACTCCAACCAGTACTTCTCCTTTTTAAGTTTTAGAGGATCTTTTCTAATAAAGTCCTCTGGGCCTTCCTAACCCTTCTGTAGTTTAGAGAATATTACTAAAAAATATTCTCAAGGCCTTTAACCTTTTAATTTGTTTAGAAAGGCGTTACTAATAAACCCTTTCAAGGTCCCAGACCTGCACTGAGGTATTTATCCGACACCGGAGAGCAACCCGTCGGCTGCAACCGTGGTCAGACCTCAGTTCACTCTTATCTTTATTCACTTATTCACTTATTTCTTATTCACTTATCTCTTATTCACTTGTCTGATTCTCAACAAGCCTTAAGTAAGCCAGACAATTTTGGTTATGAATTACTAGGAGTTTGGACACTAAGTATTTTTATAATGTTCAATATAGCAGAAATAAAAGGTCTGCTTACCTTGTTTTTTGTGTGCACACAGCTTTTGTCCAAACTCCGTTCACTCAGACCACTGCCGATGTCCTCCCATCCGTTCCAGTTTGGCCTGGAGCGGATCCTGTTCGTGACGCCAATTGAAGGATATAAAAAAAAACAACAACAGCAATAGAATAATATTAAACACAAAGTGAACCGTCTTCCTTCATTAAATAGGTTCTTTTAGATGTTAAGGAGGAATTGACTTAACCAGGCTGGCGGAGAATGAAGACAACCGGACACCTGCAGCAGATGGGGAATCAGTGAACTTTTATTGAGACAGAGACAATCTCTCAACACAGCTCACATCAGGAGATTCCTCAGATTTGCTGTGAGGATAGGTATATATTCTCTAAAACTTACAGGAGGGGGTTGTGAGGAAAGTGCTGCATTAGCAGAAAAACAACTCCATAAAAGGAAATCGGCCTTGGGTGTTCTAGTCTCTTTCGCTTGCAGATATCTTCCACCTGCAGGATGAGGCGATCGCTTCTTATCGCTCTCAAGGCCAAAGTCGTG
Source organism: Copadichromis virginalis (assembly GCF_057382275.1). Lineage (NCBI taxonomy): Eukaryota > Metazoa > Chordata > Actinopteri > Cichliformes > Cichlidae > Copadichromis > Copadichromis virginalis. The sequence continues at coordinate 17,985,098 of NC_140631.1, read as the reverse complement.
AGCACACATTTTTATTACACAGTTGCACAGTAACTTTAAAGCTGAACAATATTTAAAGCTGAATAATGTTTGATCAGATTATATTTTCTTCAGGGTAAACTGTGCTTCTGCAAATAGACAGCAAGTGAAAGAGTTTTTTTTCCCCAGGGATATGAATAAATGGCGAAAATAACCTTATCTTTTATGTTAGCTTAAATTAGCGCTATAAAGGCTAATGCTAATTTAAAATAAAATACAAAATAAACGAGCTAACACTGATATTAGTAGCATTCAAACCCGCGAAAAACTATGTCAAAAAAGTGCACTCATTTTAGATGTACTTGAAACTTCTAGATTAAAATGTTTAGGCTAACAAAGTTAGTTGTTTTTTGTTGTTTTTTTAGCTAGCTAGAAACCCACAAATGGGATGGTAGCTGTTTATTCTTCCTGTATTAAAACACACTGGTCAGAATCATATCAATTGTTATGTCAAATTAAACAATGCTGTTTTTTCTACTGAGACTGTAATATCACAGGTATCACTGCAATATCTCACCATGCCTGCCTGGTCTCCCTGGTTGGCAAGAATGCAGCCTAAATTTTATTACCAAAAAGGAGCAAAGTGCCTTATATGGCTTGCATTATAGCTTTTAGGGGGCTCTAATCACCTTTGTGAGGAAAAATGTAAGACACAATAAAATAATATATTTATAGAAAACACATTTTTGATGCTGTAATTATGGTTTTTAACATGTCAGCTGTGACTCAGACTGTAGTACAGCCCACAAGTAGCAAGTACCAATCAATCAATGTCTGCGTCCCTTTTTTTATACAATACGTGACTCTGCTTGCTGCCTGTCTGCAATATGTTATCTGCCTGTCCTAGAACATGCCCATATGCATACATGCAAAATATTTTCTGCAGATTCATTTGTTTAAAGGGGTGATAAGATGTTTACACAACTCATTATGTTTCTCAGATATGTGGAAAAAATAGGTATTTGTTAAATATAGTGTATTATATAGTTTATATCTTATAATATATATTGCATATACAGTTTCTTCAACAATATATAAAGCAGATTGTGTAAATGTCACATATGCGTTTATAGAAAGACTGACTTTTTAAGAGTGGGTGGTCCAAATAAAATTTCTGCAATGTGCACTATATATGCTCCCAGCAGAGAAACTTTCATATACCTGTACAGTCTCTAACATCAAAAAGTTTTAGCCAATTTAAATATTTTAAGACGCTGTGGGATTGTGCGCCGGGTTCTCGATGGGTCTGTGGCACCGGCTAAGATGAAAATAATACATCAAAGTCATATTAAATTCTGATTCATTCTCTTTTTCCAGCTGGCACTGGGAGTATCAATCTTCTCAGTGCTCTGTTGATAATACAGATCGGAGGTGATGGTGGTGGTAGTAGTTTTTTTTTTAGGGGGGGTTCAGCCTCACCTGATGGTGCTCAAGGTTAGTGAGAAGGAGAGGACACTTTAAAATCACTCGTGTCAAGATATTTTAAACATACTGCTTTGATTCGTTTTCATCCAGCAGAGAATTTCCCTCATGTGAAATCCAAAATACACAGCTGATTATGCTAAAGACAGTTTGTGTTGTGAATGAGGTGTGTGTGTATGCATGTAGTAAAACGTCATATTTTGTAAACTTCAATTGATTGGATTTGGGGAAGTAAGTGAAGAAAGTTTGTCAATTTTATTTAAACGAAATTAAAAAATACACATAATATTTTTTTTTAATTTAAAAAAAAATCCAGTTACAAACAGCTAGCACACTTCAAAGTTTTCCAATCAAATTATTCAAGTGAAGTTAATTGACTCTTGAAGATGTTACAATAGAAAATGTCTCGAGAGAAGATAGATTAAAGAAGTGTGCAGTTGCTTGAAAAGCTTCTATTCTTCGCGAGCATCAGAGAAATTGGATTAGGATTTATGCCACGGCTGTTTTGATATTCGCCTATTTCACATTTAAAAGTAGGTGAGAGCTATTCAATTTAGACTGGCTGAGTGAGATTGATTTAATTTAACAAAGAAATGGACTCTGGTGAAAGTGCGCATATCGCTGCACTGCTCGTTTTCCTAATTGACTAAACTCAGGAGCCAGACCGCAAAATGGTGTGATGACGCATGTACATCACTCCCCTCGACCTCACAAAGAGCAGCAAGTCATTCCCCAACAAATGGCCTCAGGGTCCAACCACTTACTACATTGCCCTGGAGGAAATCAGTAATTGGCATAATTTTTCATGAGCTCAACTGTAAAAGGTGAAATAAATGACACAGTTCAATAATGCATTATATGTATCTATAATTGACTATGATTTTTTTTTTTCGGGATCTTCAGAGGGACAGGAGGAATGAGGGAAGCTGTTTTATGTAAACCTTAACTATCACAAGAACTTTTTTAATATTTACCCTCTTTTAAATGTAAGCTTTTTATTCACTAATCTGGTGCTTACTGTCATAGTTTTGAGTGCTATTCTTGCAGTTTCCTATAGCTAGCTCAATTGTATTTTGTTTGCACGTTGCACTTCTGTAATTCCCACTGTTTATGCAACTGGTTTAGAAAGCAATGAGACAGATATTGGAGCAATAATGTTAAAAACTATCATTATTTACTATTTTTTAAGACTTTCAAAGCTATAAAGAAATCTCTACAGGGCTGAAGTGTATGTGTATGAAGTGTTTGTGTTTGGATTGCGTTATAAGCATGTAAGAATATATAAGAACGTATATAAACACATCAAACGCGACTATATCACCAAAAATAAATAAATGCATATAAAATCACACTATTACTTACATCAGCGGTCCCCAACCCCCAGGCCACGGACCGGTAATGGTCCGTGAGTCGTTTGGTACCAGGCCACGAGAGTTGAGGCTTGGGTGTAAAATTTATGGTTTTCTGGGGTTTTATCGGTTTTTAATCAGGGTTTTTTTTTTAATCATTTTTATCATTAACTCGGTTTCCCTGGGTCTTTTCCCAAGTGTTATGAATAAATCTTTTTTTTTGGTAGCAGTGCTGGTTTTCTTTTTTTGTATTTATCCACAAACCCTTAAAGGCCGGCCAGTGAAAATATTGTTGGACATAAACCGGTCCATGGCGCAAAAACGGTTGACTTACATGGAATAATATTATCATTCATTTTATTACATCTGGAGATGTGTTTGTGATTCTGAGTCATAAAAGCCCAATAGAGGCTCTCCTTTTAGCTTTGCTTTGGTCTCCACCCACTCGTGCTAAATGCTACACTAAGTTCACCAGCTAGATGCCAGCTGTCTCCATCTTTTGTTTGGTTATGAACCAATATGTATACATATTTTTTCCCCTTAGAAGAGCTTTCTTGTAAAACTAAAGAGGCGTGAAGAGTGAACAGAAGTTATCCATCATAAAACAATAAGATGCAAGACACAACAGTGGTGTGTAGCGACAGGTGATCATTTTTGGAGAGTTTATTACTAAAAAAAACCCATTGACCATATAAAAATATTCCTTAGAGCACCATTTTGTATTGTGTTATACTGTGTCCTCATTCTATAGTGTTTTTTATGTGCATTATACACATAAAAACATCACGTAAAAGTTTAAAGGTTTTTATTGGGAATGTAAGATATGGGAAAATTAGCTCTTTGTTTATTGCCATCCGCTTTAATGGGACGACAAAGGTTGGTAGTGTGTCTGTTGTTAGACTGCCACACAGATATTTAAACATAACTATACAGTTATTTCTTGCAGAGCTGTTGTAATCTATTGTCTGTTTAATGTTATAACTGAAAAACTATTAGAAAAATCTGTTTATTGAGTGTTTGACCTTCTGATGATCTGTTTCAGAGAAGCTGTAACATTCCTACAGAATTACTGTATATACAGCAAACAACACCTATTATGAGCCATAGCTGTGCTCCTTTCCACAGCATAACTGATCGGCTGACAGGCTGTTACCATCCACAGCAGAGCCACGTAAACAGTGAATCAGTGTTAATGCAAGGAAATAAAGATTAGTATACATGGTTGATTCCACAGGTCCTGAAGTCCTTGACTCGCCGCTTAATTATTTTTCAGCCTGACACATGCTCAAAACATGCTACAGTCACTTTTTGTGTGATGTTTTCCTCTCTCATGTGTCCTTGCAAGTTAAGATGAATGGTCCCGGTGCCACATGGGACTTCTCATCCCACACCAACATATTCCATCTTTTATGCAGCTGCTAGTTTTTTTGTCATGAACTCTCTGTGACATGTGAAGAAGAGAGAACAGCAGAAAGCAAACAAGAAGGGGCAAAAAGAGAATCAGAGAGATAGTGGGATTGATTCAGCTTCCCATATTTCAGGGGGCACTTGTGTTGCATCTGTTGAGCGAGCAGATCTATTGTCTGAGTTGTCAACGCCACCGCAGCATGGGGACTCTGCACTGCATGGTAGCGTGGCACCGGGTACCTCATAGTGACAATGTGACAGCAGGAACCTTGGGTAATTAAAGCAGCTCTGTGCTCTGTGCCCTCAGGGCATGTCTGCCTGGGATGTGGAGATCATACCTGGCTCACTCACATTCAACACTAACAGCGGAAGCAATTTTCAACCTTAACAAATTCCTGCTCTGTGCATTTATGGATAGTAGCATTAGTGTGATGTAGGCAGCGCTCGAGCATGTGATCAAGTTTTATTCCCAGCAGCTAAAAATAGGGCCTTGACCTGTGGGTGACCCAAATTTGAAATACACTGTACAGGTACACTGCATTTCATTTAATCTGATTACCATGGATGAAAATCATATTTCACCAAAGTAAGTTATTTTTTCTTTATATCAGTCTATGAACTTGAAAGCAATATGTGTAGAGCTATGTATAGAGCTAGGAGCTCTGATACAGGGAGATGATAACCAGCCAGGGCCAGGGAGTCCACTGTGAGTAAGCATTCCCACTGATCTGATCTGGCCAGAGGCAATACACCATGCATGGAAGTTAAATGACTGTATTCCAATTTGCTCTCATGAATATTAAGCAGGGCTGTGACAGAAAGGGCTGGCTGTACGCAAGCTGCTGATCCACACCGACAGATCAGTCCTCTGATGTCTAGGAGGGGCGGGCAACTCTAAAAACGAGGCCCCCACAGCAGATGAGCCTCCTCCTCCTCCCTGGTCTATTTTCATGTCTTAAATGGGCCAGAGTGGCTGGCTGTCTCATCAAGGGAAAGCCAGAGACCCTGGACTGGTTCTCAGTTAGTATAACTAAGCAATAAAGACGTTGATGTCTAAATTATGCTGCTGCTACTGCTGATGATGATGAGTGCAAGTGAATCTGATGAGGGATTATACCGTAGCAAACTATAGCAGCTCCCTCTGCTGCTGCTGATGATGAATAAAAACCTCCACTAGTAGAAATCTAATATTGCTATGTAATATAACAAGCGCACTAGAAGGTGGAGGGAAACCAAGGTCTGTAATAAAGTAAACAAAAAAGCACTGCTTTGAAATTGTTGCATATATCCACTGCAGATTTACAAGGAGTTGGATTTTACTATGTGAACCTGGAAAACGCTGCTACTGAACCGCAGCAGCTTCTCCAATTAGACCAAACTTATTACAGATGATTTAAGATTTCAACACCTGCAGTTTTACCTATTAATTAAAATAATTTTCTAATTTTACTAAGACCTGAGGAGAGCAGCACTGCGCTGTTGCCTCTCCTCAACCCAATTAACATGAATAAAACCTGTGTATTTATAGAAAGCTAATGCTAATCCTTTTGACAAACATGCACAGGATTGTTTGTTATAAATATATTTTAGGGGTGATTTATTCCCACAGGGTGCAACATTGATGGTGTGCTGTATAAAGTAATCCAGCACTGCTAAAAAGAAGCATTTAGTAATGTATTTACTGTATAAACCAATAATTTTTTTGTATGTTACATAAAATAATCAGAGGACTATCCCGTGAACTCCACAGTGGGGGTTGAGTTGTTATCTTTTAATTTTAATAAGTTTGCCAGGTGAAAGTTGATTGAGAGGAGCGAAGATACTTTATATTTATACACCGATTAATAATGTAAATGCTTTTATTTGTGTGAAGGAAACATCAAATGGAAGGAACCAAGTAACAATCAAAGCAGCACATAATCTAGCGAGGGTCTCATTTAATCACTGATTTATTATCTCTGCAGACTCAGCACAAACACAGGCATGCTGGATGCCTTTTACATTTAAAACGATGTTACCTTTTTAAATATAAAAGAAAATTTATCAATGAATCAATTTTTGTTTAATTTTTAATAGTAGTTCATCTATTTTAGCTAGCTAGAAAACTTTGATTAATTGGTGCTACGTAGCGCTCTGCTAGGATTAGCTAGGCTAATTCAAGTCAGCACAGCTGTTGCTGCTTTTTTGGAGCATTTTTGGTAGAAGTTTAAAAAGTTTTAACTCCAGTATTGGTGAGTGAAATTATTCTACTTTGTTAGTCTGGCACTTAGCACCAGTTAGCAGGTATCTGTTTTTGTGATGTTTATGGATGTAGCTTGCTAACCCAACTTGCTAATTTGAATAATAACTCCATCCTTTCATCTAAATACAATAACTTCTCACTCGTGCTACTACACACATGTAATGTGCTCACTTATAAGATACCGGTAGCATTGTTCTGCTTGCCTAGCGTCATGGTATAAAGAAAGTAGACCATCTGTCAATATTAAGGTTTATATTGTAGAACAGTTTGGTATACAAAGGAGTTTGTGATCAATTCAAAGGCTGCAAGGCGCCCAGGCCCTGTGGCTGCAGAATAAGCCGCAGTCATCTCCAGCAGCTCTGTGGAGCTTTTCTATAAACACAACACTGTGCATTACAGTCAGAAATCTCCACTATGGTCTCATTTGTCTAAAGGACATTGTTACACAGGTCTTGTGAGCTTGTTGCAACTTTCTTAGCTGTGCCGTCATGTCCTTTTCAGTGACAGTGTCTTCTCCTGCCTTCACCCTTCCAAACCTGTTCATTCTTTTTTTAATTGTACTGTCATGAACTTTTAACATTTAACATGCTAACTGAGGGCTGTAAAGTCTGACATGTAGCACTGAAGGATTTGTTGCAGTTTCTCAGCTTCTCATTGCTCAGTCTGACCTTGTGGTGAATTTGCTAGGAAATTGACTCCTGAGAAGACCGGTAACTGTCTTGAATGTTCACTGTAGAATGATGGACTTCAGACTGTTTGGAAATGGCCTTATAGCCCTTCCCAGATTAATAGACGGCAGCGGTTGCATCATCTAAAATAGTTACTGATGTCTTTCCTCTGTGGCATCATGTTAACACACACCTGAATGCTCCGGACCATCAAACTGCCAAACCTTCTGTCTCATAGAGGGCCTCCCATGCTCTGATGATCAGTTAATCAAGTCCATTTGACTAGCAGGACTTGGCTTCTACTTACCCTCTTAATTCTTGTGGATGCCACAAGGTTGTACTTAGTTTTTCACACACTTTGTCTACATTTTGGCTTAATTTTTGTTAAATAAATAATGACGCAGTGTAAGGTCTGAGGTTCTGAGGTTGTATTTTCCTAATTGCAAGATTGGCTGTGGCCAAGATTATTATGTTTGATACATAAAAATTTAGAATTTAAAGAGGATGTGCTTTTTTTTTTACCATAACTGTATATTTTCTGCCACAGTTTTTATTCAAATAATACATCGCTAAATCAGTAACCCATTCTCTTAAGAAACATATGCAAATACATCCTTTAAAGAAGTAAGTCCAGCTTCATCGAAGAGTCTGCGTTGCTATGGCTCTATATTTATAATGATGACTTTATAGAACAGTCAGGCCCAGGTTTGTCAGAAATAGACATCATAATCTTCTATCCTTTAAGACTGTCTGTATGTATTCAACAGGTTTGATTGAGCCTTCACTGGATATAATCAAATCACCTCCAAAATAATCTAATGGTCAACATACACTGCCTTTCTTGATAACATGATTAAGCAGCAACATTCTCACTGAACAGATGCTTTTTCAGTCTACCAGAGGCCCAACCTCAGTTAGACAAGCAGATATCACACATACTGGACAAGCAACCTTATTATGTCACCCAGCATTAAGTCTAAGGGCCTTCAGAAAAGTTGCTGCTGTTGGATTTATCATAACTGCTGTCCACCTAGATGGTACCTAGGGAGCTCCATGGTGGTTTCATAGGGGTATATGAGAAGCTTCTGAAGAGGCTGACCTGACACAGATAGCCTTTGGCCCTCAGGCTTTGTTATTTTATCTGTGCCAGCTAAATCTGTTAGGTAGCCATGGCACACCTGTGCAAAATATGCAGAGGAAACTTTTTCTGTTTACTTAGAAGTCAAAGCAAACACCTGATTTCACAACACAAGCATCGGCAAACTCACATAACCAACTCGATTTACGTACAGAGGAGGTGCAACAGAGATAGTTAAATCCAGACCACAGAAAACTGATTGTCGATATTAGCTCTGAGGAAATAATGCAGGTTCTGGGTGTCTAAACATAGCCAGAAGGAAGCAGCTACAATGAGCAAACTTCTGCAGGAGTTGACACTGAAAGGAAAAACAAATTAAACTTGTTGCCAGCGAACACGATTTGCAGATATCTTCACCATCAGCATTTGGATGTTTGTTTGCTAACGCGACGCCCATGCTCAGTATCACATATGCTTTTTTTGGTTTCTTCCTGTTCTGTCAGCCTTTTTCTGTGTTTTTAAATGAGCCGTTGGTTTGAATTGCACTATCATTTGAAGCCCGCCTTGTTCTTCCAGCTGATTGCAGCGTCCTTATTAGCTTTTTTGCGACCCTCCTGAACTCGATTTTGAGAAGTGCTTTACACTTGTGATTTTATTGCTACCAATACTGCACAGGTAATAATACAATTATTGCCTCGGTTACCCTTTTAAGATACATACCCCTGTCCCTGTTTTGTCCAAGAGATGTCTGTGACCAGCAGCTGGTAGAGTGTGTTAATGTGGATGTCACAGCAGCTGGCTGCTCTCATCCTGTTAGCTCTGCCTGCCATTATCAGGCCCTCCAACCGCCACCACCTACTCCCCCTCCAAAGCTGCTGTGATTGCTGCTGCGTGCCGTACTCATTTTAATACTCCAGACTCATTTGACCGTCTTTATGGACTTATCATATTAAACATTTATCACAGCCATTTCCCTAAATCAAGCATGTTTATTCAACACTTAGGGGACCACAGCCGGGATCCTTTCAGCACCCCCACCCCCGGCACACTCACACATTTCACACACACACACACACACACACACACACACACACACACACACACACCTTTATTTTCTCCTTTTCCTTGTTTCTCTCCGTTCCTCCTCTACTCTCCCTCAGCCCCCCTGGCTTGCTTTATTACAGTCCTCGTTTCCCTCTGTACGCCTGCCTGAATAAAATGAGAGGCAGTTTTGTACAGTTTCTTCCCTTTTCCTTTCCGGTCATCCTTTCCTCCAGTGGCTAGGACACAAGGGGAATTGTGCTGTGCGAAGCCGAGCAGCCAAGCAGACACAAATGTATTCTGAGCATTTAGTCCTTTGAATGAATCGAGTTTTAATTTAATCATCTGATCAAACACTAATTAGCATAATCACTTGTGGGGATGGATGGTCTAGATAGAGACACAGAGCAATACATAATAGACCCCGTCTATGTGTTGCTAAATGTCTGCGGGACGCTTAAAAACACATACAGTATATAAATGTTACAAGCTTCTGGGGACCCATGTGGGGCTTTGCCCAAATTACCTCCTCTTGCATGAACAATAGAGGGAAGTCTTCTTCAACAGCACAGCCCCAGCAAAGTGATATATTCACTGCTACACTACCCTACAATCAAATGCACTGAAGCCAGGCCCCGCGTCCGCTTATTTGATCTTGGACAAGATGGCTTACTGCAGCATCACACCTTGGCCTGAGCAAAGGAGGTCTGGGAATTCTAGGAATACCACAAAGTGCTAAGATTATTGACAATGCACTCAGTCTCACACCGGGCCGAGGGATCGATGAGTGGCCAGAAGGACATAAATCAGACTCCTGTGGCTCCACTCCATGTCACACACTAGCCCACCCACCCCACTTCCCAATTAAACTCACGTACGCACTGGTTTGCATGCACACAGGAACACACACTCCGTAAAGCCTCCCGACACATTATATATATACTTCACATGAACACCAGGAAATACAGCACTACCTTCCACATCTCATACACACACACACACACACACACACAGGCATATTCTCACACACCTTACAAACAAGATGACAGCGCTTTAAAAATGGCCAGCTAAAAATAACCGCCACTAACTTGGTCTTAAATCTTAGCATCTGTGCCAGGTTTAAAAATAAGGAGCAATGTCAAGAAACCAAGCTGGACCCATTTGTCTTTCTGTCACTCTGTCTATCCAGCTTTGCCTCCTCCGTTATCCCGTAGCCTACTTTAATATTCGGACAACGGAGCATGAGACACTGGGACAGACTTGATGATGAAATATCTCCAGGAAATGCATTTTTGAATAAACTGACTGAGATGCAGATTTGAATATACAAGGAGGGTCCATGAAAAGCCAAGCTCAGAGGCATCACTGGAAAGAAAGAGACAGGCTGGCAGACAGTTGGTGAGCCACAATACATCAGGCATGCATCATGCTAAGGACAAAGTCACGCGAATCAATTCAGCCTTGGGCTACCAAGTGAGTCGAGTTCAATTCCTGGACCTGGTATGTGGATGGCTGGATTAACAGCCAGTATTTATGAGGTGCAGTGTGATTGTTTGTCTCTAGGGGTGATGGATAGCAAACTTGTCGCACCTTCAACACCTGTCTTCCACGATGGGCAAAAACTGTGGTGGGATACTCACCACAAGTGAGCCTGCAGACACACACACACACCAATGAGACCCAAAAAGGACTACTGGTGTGCGTGCACATATAATCTATATTTTATGAAAAGGTCATGCATGTTTTTATATTTGACACAAGTATTAAATAACATTTCTCTGTCCTGTTTGGAAAAAGGGAATCAAAACTGGATTGAATTTCACAAAACCAAGTTTCTTCTGGCAAAACAGCAGCACATAAAAACTGCAAATAGAGAAACAAGGTTTTACTTCTAATGAACTCGTTTTGGGGGGGATATTGTCACAAAGGCTCATGCAACCTTGTAACAATATAATCTCATGTTTAGAATAATTGCTATTTAAAGCAAACATCTGATTGGAAGCAGATCACAAACTAAAGCAAGTTAGCAAGGCTAACTTGGAACACTTTAAACCCAAAAAAGATACAAAAGTCATTGAGAAGATTGAGTAGTTTAATTAAATTGTGCTACTAACACTTTGGGTTTGATGAGACACATTTTGTTCATTTTTGAATAAACTATACTTCAATAACTTGAAGCTTTTTGAGAAATTTTTTTCTAAACCAGTTCCTGACTAACATTTGGAGACCTCACTGCAACTATGAAAAAGAAATAAATGAAATAACATTTTTTTTTAATATATGTAGTTGCCTGGTGAGTGTGTTGAAATTTGTTTTTTGTTTTACACACCTTCATTTTTGACCAATTGCAATTAGGTGTGCAACCAACTTGTCACCCAGAGGTTGATTGTGCAACAACCTTCTAACTATTTTGGATTGTAAGGTTATTGCAGAGGTCACCTGGTGGGAGCCAACCTGTCTGCAAACAATCGCAGTGTGACTGCAACCACTCCCAGACAGATTGACGAAGGTTTTCAGATAACTTCTGTCAGATTGACTGCAACGTGTTGGCAATCTGAGTCAGGACCCGTCTCTTTCTAATTGGCTTTCTACTTAACTTATCTGGTCGCTAACTGATTTTATTCTGGTTATAGTCCTTTATAAAAGTGAGGTTGCTGAGTGCCTGTGTCATTTTGCACTTAAATTGTCATCTTGCAGAAACTATGTCACTATTTATGGAGGAATTTCTGAATTTCAAATCAGACGGAAACTGACTTGCAACAGATCTGCAAGTTTTCATCATTAATCGCCACATTATCTCAGACAGATCTCACAAACTTGCCAGCTTAACCCCATTCAGTCAAACTGAGAGCAGACTGACTCTGTAACATGCCATTTTATCCCACCAAAATCACTCTGAAGACAGCAGCTGACTGCGAGTGCACACAAACCTGCTCAAAGGTAATGATATGGCAAGCTATTTTACAATATCGTTGGTCTGACGTCACTGTTACATAATTTAAAAAAAGGCAATCAGCTTCCTCAAATGTTTGAGTGCTTTTAACTTATTTGGGCAAAGAGAGCGGGCCACAGTGTACTGTTGTATCAACACATATTTATTCATTCAGTATCTTCTGCCTGTGCTGATCATGTCACAGTTGGTTAACTTGTCATATCCAGACTGATAATGTACAGTACAGTACGATACAGAGTACTAATAAAATGATAAAGTTGACTATGTAACAGGTTTTGTAGGCGTGTTTGTAACTGGGATTACCCAAACTCCAGTTAATATACAAATTTTTGATTGAATGCTGTTATAAGTTGCGTATAGGACCTTGTTTCATTCTTGATGATCCACATGTTTGATTTGGGAAAGATTTTACACTTTATACCTCTCCTGATGCAACCCTGCAGATATATCCAGGTTTGGAACTGAAACTGGGAGTACACTGGCTCGAGACCCCCTGTTATGGTGTATGGTTTGGAGACAGTGACACTAACGAAAAGACAAAAGGCCAAGCTGGAGGTGGCAGAGTTGAAGATGTTTAGACTTAACCAGGATAGACAGAATTACAAATGAGTACATCAGAGGGACAGCTCAGGTCAATCGTTTTGGAAACAAACTTTTGACCTTGAAAAAGTTTTATTAAATCAGAATTAGCACCTTGCAGTAGATCTTCACGTTTCAGGTTTTGCATCAAGAAGAGCGGTCTGTAGGTCTGCGGGTCTGTTATTGAGACACTCACTGGGTCTTTTGTCATAAGTGGGCGTGTTCCAAACTACTTTGAAACTAAAATCAACAGAAAACCACTTCTGCAGAGGAGAGCAGAAGTGGTTCACTGGTCTTTTTTAAACTGTCAAATAAAGCTTCTACACCAGTTCCCCCACTACAGTACCTGTGCAGTGTAGCCCAGTAATATAACATGTCACTTTGACAGGTGCTGAGTGAATTAAAAACATCCTCTCTACTGAGAACCCTCTCTGAGAGGGAAACCCCCGCCAGATGTACTACAGCCTCACTTTGCACACATGATCAAACACCTACATCTGGGTGCTGAGGGCTTTTCTGCTCTTCCCCGCAGATGCTAAATGATATCGTTAACATTTTAATGCAAGAGACATTTACACGCGGGCTTGCGCAATTACACCTCCGATTCAGTGGAATCCTGTCAGACACAGTGTGATCGGTAATTAGATTTTACATTGGGTGAAATGCAGCACACACACATAAGCATGCGCGCACATGCACGAGTCACCAAAGCTTGCTCCTAATTAGGGAGCTAGACAGGCTCGAGGAGGTATGGTACAGTAGAGTAGCCCTCATTATACAGCTGGGATGTATGAACTAGGGGATATCTATTATGATCGCACATCAGGGTATCCATTACCCAACATTAGCACCTCTTTCAACTGGAATCGCGCGCAGAGTTCAAAACGTAACCCAACAAACCTTCACACAACTCAGACAAGTGAGGAAGAGTTAAGTGGGTTTGTAAACTTAATTTAGCCCATTAGATATTCAGATCAGAGTGAGACTGCACAAGATGATCTATCACTTGACTGTACGCTGGGTGCTTTCATGGGGTAATTTGATTTCAAGAGCTATGATACTGCTTGTGCAACCAAATCCTAATTGGTAATTAGTAAACAGACTACTAGTCGTGAGTGCAACAATAAGGGTGGTCAGGTTTCTCTCCATTTGCTTTACAGACCCGGCCGCTGGGAGGCCGCTGATCTTTAGACATTTTTACAGAGGCATCTCCGACAAAAGGAGGCTCTCATCACTGCACTGGCTTTATCGCCTTCATGTAGATTTATTACCACACAAACACTCGTCCCACCTTCTATTTGCAGCCAAGTTCAATCTATCCATCCACCCCAGTCTCCGCAGCATTTCCATCCAGTGTTGCAGGTTGCTAATAATGTGGGGTCATGTAAAATTGGCAGGCTAACTGATGTTGGCAGCTATTTACTGTACTGTAAGCTACACTGGGATGGATGCTCTGGAAGAGCTTCCTTATTTTGGTGTGTGTGTGTGTGTGTGTGTGTGTGTGTGTGTGTGTAGTCCGCGAAAGGTCACAGCTAATTGAGATCAAAATTTGATTGCATGATTTCCTGACCTCTACATAATAGTTCGTTTATTGAAGAAATACGAGATAAGTCCTTTTTAAGTCACGAGCGTCGGGTTAAGCCGCGTGCATGTCTACAAATCATCGCAGTCTTGGTGGGGACTCTGTGAGAAGCCTTGTCTCATTATATCTTTGCAACGAGAATTTGAATAGGCCGGTTTAGCTTGCTGTAGTTTTGCCCAGAGGCAACTTTCAGGCAGAGATATTTAATGGTTCCTCTCCTGTACTGATGACTGAATTTATAGATGCTACTTTGATAGGTGCAGGAAATAGCAAGAGCATAAAGTCTTAAATGGAATACAAAAAGTAATTGTGCCTCTTGGCTGGTGAATGTGTCAGATTTAACATTTTAATTTTCATAAAAAGAGTAATAAGGACCGGGGTTGTCTTTTGCTTCCTTTTGATAATAAACAATCAATTGCAAAGATAAGGAAAGCAATTAAAATGTGACATTTTTGAGCATTGTGTGGTTGCGAATCCGTTTCCCTTTCTTTAATTGAGTTCATTAGGCTGATATCCAGTGAATGTACGCAAAGAACACAGAGAACCCAGAAGCGCTGTGAGGTGCTCGGTTATAATATGGTTGCTTATAACACCTGTGGACACAACGATGTAACGAGATGTGATTAGCTTTGGGTCGGGAGCTTCCAGGTCAGCACGGTTTGCAGACAAACTCACAGTTCCCATCAGGAATAGTCTAATATTTCCACAGGTGTGCCATTTTTTTATTTTTTAAAAAGGTTTCCAGTTTGTGAAGAATTATTAAGCCCAACCTAGTGAATGAAATCATCCGGTTATCCAATGTTATGAACGGGAATTCTGAACTGCATGGTATTTTCTTTGCACAACACCACATCATATGGCTTTCTTTCCCCCCATACGGTGAAGAGTAAATGGGTGAACGTTTTAGGACGCAGCCCCTAACACCCATTAAGGAGGTTACCATAGAGACAGGCCAGTGTGCACATGATAGGCCTAACTCTGAAACAGCAAGAACTGTCTGGAATCCAATCTCCGTGCTGGCTTCCATCTACAAGGTCATTCATTCATTCTGACAATGACTACTCAGCCGATGAACACCTCATTTTCATGATAATCAACCATATATATATATAGCCAGGGTCCTGTACATAATGGGAAAATCAAATATAAATGATAGAAAAAGGTAAAGATACTTTAAAATTCACTTATACACACACATACATATATATATATATATATATATATATATATATATATATATACACACACATACATATATATATATATATATATATATATATATATATATATATATATATATATATATATATATATATATATATATATATATATATATATATATATATATATATATATGTGTATGTGTGTGTGGGTGTGTAATGATTGCAGTGCAAATAACAAGCACAAAAAGTGTAACGTCTGCACTCAAGGCTGTCTATTGCTTAATCCCTATCAGTTGCCTCAGGCCTCCTCAATAATCCCTTAAGCAATAAACGGACACAATCTTGCATGGCAGTTGATCTAATATCAGAGTCAGATGATTATGATTAATGAGGATTCCTTATTGTTCCTTTATGAGTTTCAGCACAAGCTGGGCTGAGGGAGATACCATTTTATATGGAGTCAATGTCAATAAACGGCACCGACGGAGGGTTGCCTCAGCACCGAAAACGCGTTGGCACAGAAACAAAAATCCATTTCGAAGCTTTATTTTATCATTCCGGCCAGAGGGGGGAAAATCCATTTTGGGGGCATACTATAATATATCACAGCCCCTTGATGCGGTTGAATGTATTCATACCTGTAAATCCCCACTTCCCTAATTTTTCTTTTGTGAATTCTCTTTTTTTTTCCATACAAAAGCAAACGACCACTGATTTTTTTTTTCAATCCCCATCTTGTCACCCTGATGTCTCCCAGACATGTTTCCATTTTCTTTCCTTCTCCTTCTTCAACTCTCCCTTTTTCTTCCCCTGTTTTCGTACACACCCAGTCGGCCATAATCCCTCCCTGTAGAAGGGACTCTGGCCAATAAGTGAACGCAATAAACTGTATCAATTTTCCACCATTGATTTTATATATATGCATATATACGCACTGTGAGAGCGTGCAAATATACCTGCATGGTGTCTCGCATGTGTGCAATGGCACAAATGCATGCAACTGCACTTGTGTACACGAAAAACAGCGACAAGATGCACGACCAGGTCTGAACGTCTCAATTCCAGCATTTGAATGGAAAAAATGCATTTCACACTCTTTTCACGAGTAAATTTGTGAAGTACTTTTGCATTTGCAGACAAATAAAATACAAAAATGACCCCTGAGGACTGTGTTTCATCCAAAAACATTACACCTGTACTGTTCATTACATTCGTTGCATGAACATTTTGTACTAATGGTGCACGCTTTCTCTCTGCTAACTACATTTTAAGGTAAATAAACAAAAAGCTGAGCTCACATTTGTAACAAAACTCGTTTTGCAGGTGCTGCGAACACCCTGCTCAAGCCAGAAATATAATTTAATTTTTTTAATTAAAAAACAAACAAAGCCCAAAACGTTAAAATGCAAATACGAATGACTGCCTTTAAGGATCTTTGTATAAACTGGCCTTTTTTTTTATGCTTTAGTGTCAATTTAGGCCATTTGAACTTGAAAAATATGCTCTCTGTGGGGGATGGGGAAAGGGTTAAACCAAATGTCCATTATATCAAAGACGTCACTTATTACTAAGGGCCACAGTGAAACAAGGTTGTGACAGGAAAAAATAAGTATCATTTGGTATAAAACAAAAACAAATATTATTAATATGATTCAAATGAAAAACTATTCAAACTTGACATAATATCCAACTATTGCAATTAAACAGACTGACTACAGGCACACTAACAACATGGTATAGCCGTTTTATTTCTCCTGGTTCAGGGTGTATATCTGAAGGCCAGATATGGGTCTAATGGTTTGTAGGAGAGCTTGAAGGATTTAAAACGCAATTCATGCCTCGCCCGTCTCTCCCCCTCTATCAGGGGTGTCAGCCTTTTGACAAGCATATAAAATCCATTTCATGTGGGTCACAGGTGACCTCCATCCTCCCTCCTCAGTCACTTAGCTGTCTACCAGTGATTTGCCTTCTGCAGTATGTGATGAGCAATAATAATAATAATAATAATAAAAATAATAATAAAAATATGAGCAGGTGCAACTTACCATTCAAGATGCTCTGGGAAAAGATAAAAGCCAATATCCACATGCCCTGCTCCGTTCAATCCCCCCAAGCTATGCTTTCTCTTCTTCCTCTGACCGGTGCCTCCCTGGGTTTCTCTTCTGTGCGCTTGGGCTAAGGTTAAACATTTGCCACTGTCTTGAAGCAAACCGGTCCAAGTCTCTACTTTTAATATCTCCTTCGTACTTTTTTGTTACACTGATTTGGTTTCTGGGATGTCTCGGAGCATAAATGCGCCTCTGTGATTTTCTTGGGGAGAGCTCTGCTCAGACTCTCCTTCCTGTGCTCCGCGTCTTGCTGCTTGTCCCTGTTATTCAAAAGGATGCTGAAGGGGTGAAGCCCAGGTGTGTGTGT
Organism: Copadichromis virginalis; assembly: GCF_057382275.1. Lineage (NCBI taxonomy): Eukaryota > Metazoa > Chordata > Actinopteri > Cichliformes > Cichlidae > Copadichromis > Copadichromis virginalis. Next base: position 17,967,181 of record NC_140631.1, on the reverse strand, counting down.
GATGCTGAGTCAGAGCCGGGTTAGAGCGGATCCTGGGAAAAGAAATTAAATCCGAAAACAAGAAAGAAACAAACAAAAATTAAAATTTAGAAAAAATGGTTAAACTAAATCTTTAAAAGAAAAATGTCCGGTTTCAGGTTTCCTGAATAAAACACTGGAAGACGGATCATCCTTGAAGGTAAAAATAAATGAATAAATAAAATGTTACAAAATTAAAACAACTAAAAGAGAAAAGAAGCAAAGAGAAGAGAGAGGGCGGTGGCAGAAGAATGAAAAGCAGGTTTTTTGCTCAGACTCCAAAGTCAGATCATCTTCATCGCCTCTGTGCGTCCAGCAAGAGGCGAGCAAGCGCATCTTCCCCGCTGCCGCTCTCTAATCGCACCACACTGACTCTCTGAGCATTACACAGAATAACCCTCTCCCCTGCCCCTGCAGACGCTTTAATTCCTCATTGCCTTAAAGGAGCAGAGGCGGCAGCCGGTCGCTCCTCGGGGCAGGATACTGTTGTGGAGGTGGAAGAGTGTGAGAGCACGCAGCGAGTGGGGCATTTGCATTAAGGAAATGAGCTGCACCTGACGCACCAAGGTACCAAGGATTTTTACGCACGGGGTTGTATCAGCTCAAACAGAAAGCGCTGTCTGCTGGCGTGCAGGTGTACGCGGAACACGCCGCTGTGCCCCAGATCTGGCTTGAATTTAGTTCCTAATGTTTTTCTTTCGTGTGTGAAAACAGAAGCGAGCTCCCCCGTAATAATGGAAATCTGCAAGGACACCCAGTGACGCGTATTTTCTGTTGTTTAAGTAGAAAATGTAGTTGTTTTTTTCTTTTAAACTGAATAACAACGTGAACTTGATTGATGAGATTTAATAATCGCATTGAACAGAAGATAGGAGGGGAAGGCAGCCACTCTGTCTGGGGGAAGAAAAGGGGTTAAGATGAAGAGCCCCCCCACCCCGAAGACGCACATACTCACACAGTTTATATCGCCTCCCTCAACCCAATAATCCACCACTCACCACCACCACCAACCCCCACTACCACCACCCCTCCATTTTAATGCCTGCCTTGAAGTCAAGGGTATAGCTGTGGAAGCCTGTGGGCCTGTCCACAGCGCCGGGTTACACTCAGTGTGATATAACCGCCAGCTCATGCTCTGTCCCACATGACAGAATACATTGCAAGTGAGATTCCAGCTATATACCCCAAGACACTCATTTTGTATGCTCATATCCTTACAAGTCTGAATGTGTACAAAGATAAATAAATAGAAGGTTTCATGGTGAAAGGCTATACTGACTACATTTGTAGCGCTAATAGCCGCCTTTTAAGTTGGTAAAGATGCTGAGCTGAGAGTTCTCGGTTCAGCTATTTTGATCTTTGCATTTTGCTGCTGTCCAGTCTGGTTTGTCCCTGTGTCTAATCTGTCACAGCGTTCTTCCTGTTTCTTTCCACACTCCAGCAGACAAACAGGAGCGTTGCTTGCCTCAAAACTGTTCAAGTAGTACTCAGATATTTGTATTTACTCATGTTTGATTGGTCAGATATTGTCTGGATTATTTTTTTTTACTACTAATGCTACTCCAGAATGTCTGTTTGAATGAGTGATGCTGTTTTACTTTTTGCCTATACGTGCAAGATAAATCCAAACAAGTTTAAGACTGGAGGAAAGGAGAAAGTGCTAGTGTTTCAGGGCAAATGGTTAAAGATCCGGGCTGTCATTTAGAGCTGATTAGGAGCACTGTGCTGGTTTTTTGGCTGTAAATTCTTGGCATGGAAGAACAGCTGAGTTGATTAGCTGCTGCAGAATGTGAGATATGATCATTTGCCGTGCCATATTTTTATCCAAGCTTTGTTTTCGCCTCGCTTGCTGCCCATACTCATTCACAGCAGTCACACTTAAATACTGTAATACAGAAACAAGGTTTCATCATCTGTTTCCAATAAGCTATTTTAAAATGAAAGTAAAACACCTTGCTCAAGGGCATCTCTGTAAAGTTCAAGGACTATGTGTTAGTGATGCCGAAGGCAAAGCCCATTCATGCCCTACAGGTAATCAAATGGAGCAGAACTGCCCGTAGTTTTCCTCGGTTCAGCCTTTTTAGTAATGTTAAAAGAAAGCTTTTCCACAACTAAAGGTGACATCCGCAGCCTGTCAAGACAAACAGTTCTTAGAGAGGGAGGAAAAAAAGGCTTTGACTGTGGGTTCAAGGGATTGAGGGAGGGATCCATGGCATTAGAGACTGCCATCTGACATTTTAGGGGGAAATGAAGCATTGGTGTAATCAAAGTCCTTATAACGTCTCTGGTGTAATCTCGCTCAGCAAACAGGATTTTATGAGAAGCTGAAATTAAAACTTTGGCAGTGAAATAGATAAAGCAAAGCTAATCAAAAGGTGATATTTGTTTGCCTTTGAAAACTAACGTTTGGCGTCACAAAGCATGGAATAGAGGCAATGACACAGCCTCACCTCAGCACATAGGTCAGGGGCATATGTACTGTGTGTGTACACTATATACACCGTCACACCGCTGTACGCACGCCCCGAATGAGGGCGCTTCCAGTAAAAGCACAATTTCACAAAGTGTGTTTGACAGCAAACAAGCACAATGTAACATCAACACTGACAACATGACCTCACAACAACCAAATTACAGCCGGTGTGTTTGATGACTCAACTCATATTCATTTCAGCAAAGAACGCTCACATTGCTGGACTGTGATTGAGGAAAAATGGCTCTAACCTGTATTTATTAGGGGTGCAACGATATTCGTATCGATATTGAACCGTTCGATACAGTGCTTTCGGTTCGGTACGCATATGTATCGAACAATACAACATTTGTAATTTATTTTATCAATTTTCCTTCTGACGATGCTGTCTGTGTTGAGCGCTCAGTGAATCTGCGTTCGACTACTCCGCCTAGGCTGCACTGTCGAGCGCAGATCCACTGAGCGCTCAACACAGACAGCATAGTCAGAAGGAAGAGCGCAGGGCAAGCTAGCGAGACAGAAGTTAAGCTCTCCTTGCAACAGGCAAATTGAACGTCATTCAGATCTGGCGTTTGGAATTATTTTGGTTTTCATGTGACGTATGACCCTGAAGGTAAGCGAGTCATGGACTAAAGTAAAACAGTATGTTGGATGTGCCATGCAATGCTCAATTACATTGGTGTGAACTAGTGTGTTAGCGCAGTTAGCTCGTTAACGTGTTGGCCGTCTAGCCCCATGCACGGAGTGATCGGCGGTAGCTCGTTAACGGAGATTTGCCGTGTTGTGGCGTTAAGGTCATTTCAACGAGATTAACCTGAAAGCACTAGCGGGAACACAACGAATATGACTGCACATTTACGCCGACATCATCCTAGTGCAAAGACAAGTGGAAGCAGACAAAAAAAAGCAAGCATGCTACTAACTTTAGCCGAGTCATTTAGACAGCTGTTAGCACATGATTCTCCTTATGCTGTTGAGAATATAGCCCAGAAGAAGCGGATAGTATAGCTTTTATTTTGGAAAGAGACATTTCTCTGTAATAAACTCTCTTTTCCAAAGATGAGTGATTCCTCAATCAGATACAGGGCTTGCAATATCGCTAGCCCGACGTCCTGGAGCTAGCGATTTTTTCAGTCGGGCTACCAAAATCTATCTCTTCCCTGCCCGTCGGGCTATTGTAGGAAAAATATATGTCAATGCGTTTGCATTCTTTCGGAAATGTAGCTGGGTAATTATGTCATTGGCATCGGTGAGCCACTGTCAATATGTGACATATTGAAATCGCGTTTGAATTTGCGCTTGTTTTTTTGCTTTCACTTTGCAATCGTGCGAACTGTGTATAGAGAGCGACAGCACTGATCTGTGAGTGATGATAATTTGTGCACCAATTCCTCTGACATCGTCTTATTAATCGTTAGCTTACTATGCAAACATGACAAGTGAAATCTCCCGCAGCTTAAACATGTGAGAGGTTGATCGCGCAGAGAATCGCTGAGCTTATGTGAGTGAGTGTGTAAAAGCATTTCAGTTCTGCTGAGCCAAATAAGACAGGTCAGGGTGAAGAAGTGACAGCCAAAGAAAAGCTTACCACAAAACGGAGAAGTTATGACAAATCAGACTATAAGGCAAAAAGAAAGTGCAGCTTTATGGTTTCATGGACAAAAGAATTTCTGTGGCTGCAATATGACGAGCTAAATAACCAGGGCTGCACATAAGTGGTCCGCAGGTGCGCATTCGCTGTCAAAATAAAAAACACGCACAAGGGTTAGGGTTAAATTTAAAAACTGTACTTTTGAGTTAAAATATATATTTATAATTTTAATAAATGACAAATTAAAAAGGCATGAACATTTTTTTGTATCGAAAAAATATCGAACCGTGACACCAAAGTATCGAACCGAACCGAACCGTGAATTTTGTGTATCGTTGCACCCCTAGTATTTATATATAATCCTTTTAATCAATATTGCTCCCAGTAATTACAGTACTTTGTCTATGAGCCATGTTTGATCTCTATATGAGTATGTAATATCTGGTTAGCATGGGTTAAATTCCCTTTTACATTAAAAACCATAATTATAAAATAATTACCTCTCTCCCTTCTATTTAATAAAAAACATGGATGCCGTGAGAGAAGCTTTCATTACCACAAGAAAACAACATTTTTTTTAAAAAAGTCAAAATTTTAGCATCACTGTACAGAGAAATAAAAATCAATGATATGTTGAAAACACAAAGGTCAGAACTGGACATACATATAGATCAAATGTTGCTGTTGGCACAGCCTTTATTTACACTTATGGAAAACAGGTGCTGCTGTTTATCACTTACAGCAGCTGTACAACTGAACAGGCTACTTGTGATGTGAAAGACAATACCTTGATTTTCACTCTGAACACAAGAGCCACAACCTTGTCACCAGTAGGCTGAGGTATTCAGTGGTAACGCTAACAGATTATATTCAGAGATAGATAGATAGATAGATAGATAGATAGATAGATAGATAGATAGATAGATAGATAGATAGATAGATAGATAGATAGATAGATAGATAGATAGCATGAATGTGAGCATGAATGATTGTCTGTCTCTCTGTGTTACCCTGTAATAGGGTGCGACCTGTCCAGGGTGTAAACTGCTGAAATGGACTCTGTCCCCGCTGTTTTTTAAGAGATAATTGAAGGATGATCAAACTTTTTAACCATTGAAGTAAAAAGAGATTGAAATATAATAATAGTAATAATATATTTTATTAATAGGCAACTACAATTTAGCAAATGTTTAAAAGCACCTACACGAAGATGTCCCCAGAGTAGAAACATGTGTCTAGAAAGGACTTTGTTATCACAGGAGTAATTAGCTGTTTTTGCACTGCAGGACCGACCTACTAATCAGAGTCTGCTTTTCCGCATCAGCTGCAGTGTCGCATCTACAGGACTCACATGGATGGAAACATTTTGCAACAGCTTCCACCAAAAATTTCAATTCTGAACAAGCCAAAAGAAAAATATTGGAGAAAACCAAGATGGCTGCTGTTTTTCTACTAGAGGAAAACTGTTTAGTTGTTGAAGCTGATGTCTGAGCAGCAGTTTGATGTTATTTGTCTTGATTTTGGTATTTTTCAAAAAATGCTTTCAGAGATGAACCAGTCCACTTTAACATCAGCTCGCAAGCCTTTTTGGGGGGCACTGCGAGGCACCTTCCACAGAACATGCACAAATGTACCAGTCGTATGAAGACAAGTGAAGATGAAGCTGTGGTCCAAAGCTTTATTGGCACTAAGACTGATGTGCTCCCATTGCAAGCTGATACTAAAGTGGTAACCTACAGTCACTCTATAAAACTGTATTATATGCATGTGTTTGCACTTTTAGAAACACCAATCAGGCTTTTTTGGTTCATCCATCGTGTAACTTTATTTGATTTTAGTTCATTTGACAAAATCTCCCAAACCAAAATTATAAGGAGAAAAAGGGCCATTTTCAGCCACAAGGGAAAGAAATCCATATGACAAATCCAATAACTATATAACAGCATTCAGTGGCTCCACAGCCATGTTTTGGACATGAGCAGAGTGGATTTCAGTGGGGTTTGAGTTCACTGCGTGGGTTGGGGGAGGAGAAGAGAGTTCGTTTTAGCCCCCCAGCATGATGCCTAAACAGCAGTAAGTAAATGTGACAATGAAGCCCCCGGGCTGCTGCAGGCAGTCTTGGCCTTGCAGTGCATGTCTTTGTGCGGGGGTGTTCGCATGTGCCAATGTATCGGTGCGTGCATATAAGGAAGGAAATGGAGCACGTGTGAGACAATTCGTGGCACTGCACAGTCAAGGTCGTGACTCCTCTGACTGTGATACTCACACTGGCATGGGATCTGTTGGCGCTTTTTATTTTACTGCCAGCTTCAGCGGGGATGATAAAATTAGATCAAAGATATTAATCAGAGTGGTGGCAGCCACTGTTAAACCAGTGGAAGTTGTATTGTTGTGATTTATCCCATTTGCACTGCACTCATCCCATTTCTCCAAGAACAGATGAATCAGGAACTACAGAAGAGCAAGCATTTTAAATTTTGGAACTTAAAGCTTCTGATGAACTCTGCTTCTTATAAATGGATTGTATGCAAATGTATGTGCATGTCGAACTGTCCCATCTGGCTCCATTATTTGTGCTTTAACATACAGTTGCAACACCCATCAGCACTTTGTATTCACCATAAACATGGGCTCCTATGTTATTCTATCCTATGTGTTGGTCACTAAAACTGGAAGCTTTTATTGGACAACCTTGTTGATCAAGTCAGTCAGTAATTGCAAAGAAAACTATAATTAAGGTCTCAAACAAAATGATATCATCTTGGGTTAAATGGCTAATGGAGTTGTATAGTAGTTTAATGGAGACAGTGAGAAATTAGATTTTAGAGAAAGCAAATAGGTTCCCTTCCTAAGCTTCCTTGAGTACTTAACAGCACTTAGAGGACCCACATGACACCTCAAATTCATTTATTCTCTGTTAAGCATTGGTCCAAAATACAGCGTAATGGAGTAAATGTATGATGCAGTTCAGGAATGCACTCTTTTTTTTCCTCTGTTTTTTCATATAATGTATACAATATACAGTGCCATGAAAAGGTCTGGGGCTGCTTAACTTCTTCCAGATGTCCAAGCATTAGTTTGTGCCCTAAAGCTGAAGCACACTCGGGTTCTGTAGCAGGACAAACATGTCCTATAAAACATAACAGCAATGGTGGCCTTGCAAAAAAAAAAAGGTTTTGGAGTGGCATAGTCAAAATCTGGACTTAAATCAGATTGAGATTCTTTGGCACGGCCTTAAATGGGCTGTTTATGGACTAAAACTCTCTAATGTGCCTGAATTAAAATAATTTTGCAAAGAAGAGTGAGCCAAAGTTCGTCCACAGGGATGTGAAAGACTCATTGCCAGTTATCAAAAACTTGATTGCAGTTCTTGCTGCCTAGAGTGGCGAAACCAGTTATTAGGTTTAGACAGCAATTACTTTTTCTGATACAGTCACTTAGGTTTAGATAGCTTTTTTCACTTAATAAATGAAATCATAATTTAAAAACTGCATTTGATATTTATTTTTGTCTGAAATTAAAATTTGTTTGATGAAACATGTGAGTGTGACAAATATGCAAAAACTAAGAAAATCAAGAAGGGGATAAAATAGTTTTCCACGGCACCGTATGCAGTATAAAATTAAAATTACAAATATTAATAAAAATAAATCACAAATAATAAGGCGTGAATGTGTAATTTATTTATTTGACGGTAAGACAAAAAGAAAAATGTAAAACAAGTTAAAGAAGGAAATCAGACAAAGTGGGACATAATAAAAGAACCTGAAGCTCTTAATGAAGTGAAATATTAACTCCATAATGTTGTAATAGTGAGTAAGTGTAAGTGTCTATAATGTGATGTAGGTAACCAGTGCTGGGAAGTAACGGAATACATGTGCCAACGTTACGTATTTAAAATACAAAATATGAGTAACTGTATTTCGTTACAGTTACTGTTAAAAAAGGTGATAATTAGAATACAGTTTGATAAAATAAATGGACTACACGGCCGTCTTTTCCTGTTTTATATGTTAGGCTATCCCCTCTCTACTTTTGGTAACTCCAAACAAAACACGAAATAAGAGGCTCTAATGTAAGCATCCTGTTAATGTTGGTGGCGTCAGTTACACAATGACCTGGAGCCAGCACAACAGCAGTGCACGGGCAGGAATGCATTTCTTACTTGGAACTACTGTGACCGTTCAATGCCAGCAACCAAGATGCTCTCAGCTCAAAAGACTCCAACTCCAACCCTTAAGAAACATCTGGAAGTAAGTTCTTTTTTAAAAAAAAACTAACGTTAGCCTACTGCAACTAGCTTGTTTTAGTTGTGGTAGCTACCTGGGTTATGTCCCATTTCAGTATCTTCAATGTACTATTGCTGTGTGATTTATTACTATTACTGAAGGCCACTCGCCATCGAGCTAATATTGTTAGCTGCCGTTAGCTGAGGTTAGTTTATAGACTGCAGAATGTTAGACTAAAGCTAGCTAACAATGTTAGCTAGCGTGGCGAGTAGCCTTCAGTAATAGTAATATAGTAATAAATCACACAATAGTACATTATGTAGTTGTAAAACTATGACAATATATTAAGTAATCCAAAGTATTCAGAATACGTTACTAACATTGAGTAACTTAACGGAATATGTTACAAAATACATTTTGGGGCATGTATTCTGTAATCTGTAGTGGAATACATTTTAAAAGTAACCTTCCCAACACTGTAGGTAACAATACGCAGTATGCTTCTGTAGCCAGTGTAATTTCCCCATAATCTACATCCAGTCAAGCTCTTTCTGTGATTAACTGAAACATACTCCAATGGTGTTAAAAATTCTCACACCAAAATATCAACACTGACAGGAAGTGGCATATTCTCCTTTAGCTACGTTTCCTCCATTCAGCACCTTCCACACACGTGCAAACACACACACACACAACCCCGGCTGTCCCTCTGGTCAACCCTGTCCCTGGCGTGTGTGCAGACAGGCCGGGTAATCCCTCAGGATGGGGTCTCTTGTTTTGACAACGCCTGTGAAGCCCAGCGTCTCTTACAACAAAACACAGACTGGCCTATCATCAGCAAAATGTCAGCCTTCAGCTCACTCCTTTCGCCACCCAAAGGAGGATCAGGTTGCCTTTACACTATGTGACCCATTAACTCAGAATAGAAACATTCTCAGCACCGGTATAATGATCCCTTTTGTTTGCTAAGACAATGACATTGATAAGAGACAAGCCATGCTCGTGGCTCCTTATACAACTGTGTATAAGGTTACAGAGTGGCCAGAGTAGTTCAAGCTGCTATATGTTTACAATCTAGTAGTTCCCCTTGGGATGAACACGATACCTGCGGGTCAATCAGCATTAGGACACATGCACACTCTTTAAATTAGGGCAGAACTGCTATAACCTGGGAATGTGCCAGCTGCATGAAAGGCATCAGGGTTTGGAAGTCAACATGTCAAAGGAACTATGAGTTTATATGATACAGAAGCTTTTTAAAACTGGATACTTAAATTATGTAAATCGCACGTAATACGTAATTATTTAAATTTTCTGTTTTTATGTATTGTTACTGATATATGAACCTATCTCCAAAAGACAATCTTGAAGCATCGCTATGCTATGTTATTATCAGCTGCGTGGTTCGTTTTAAGATGTGTGGGTGAAATTCTAGTATTTTATTTGGGATGTTACTCAGCTCTAATCAGCAGCTATCTGTGTCCGTGTGACGCATCCATACAGTTTATGGATGTAGCTTGCTAACTAAGTAAGCAATTATCACCAGGTGTTCCAGGTGAGCTAGAATGATCCAGAATGGTGTTCTAGCACCTTTCGTTAATGAGAAATGAAATTGTGAAGGCAGATTCATGCATTCTACTGTCAAATGAGTTTTTTTTTTTGTGTGCTGAGATACTTGCTCACTATGAAGAAGATAAGTCATTTTATTCGTTCTCATCCGTGCAGTCCATTCATGGTACAGATATAAATAAAGTTGCAGCTGTAGCATTTAGCTAGTGCTGCGGTAGAGGTCAGATAATCAGTCATACTGTTTGCGTATCGGTGAATTTTAAATGCAACTTGCAAATACCTCAACACATATAATATTTCTGGGTGATTTACAGCTTTTTGTATTTTTCCGGAGTGAGGTTAATGCGCAACACTGAGAGATGGAGAACAAAGTACGAAAGGAAAGAAAAGAAAAGAGAGAAAGGTGAGAGCGTTTGGTGGCATTTGATCATTTTTAACATAGACATAGTTTTTAAAAATGTTGAAAACTGGACATTTAAATTGTATATGTGATGTTGTAATGCATTTTTAAACTTTTTCTTTTTATGAGTTTTGAAATCAGGTAGTGGAGGTATATATATATTGTGTGTTTCTGAGTTACATTTTTGCAAAACATCTTGCAAAGAAATGTGAAGAATGCTAATGTTCTGTTATTTAGGAATTGCATGAAAATGCCAGACAGTTTAGTGCGTGCTGTGCTGGATATTTTGCAGTGTTGTGACGAAGTTTGCAGCAGTGCACTGTGTTGGCCTGGTGCTGAGCTGTTGTTGTGTTCAGCGTCATCATTAGATCAAGAGTAGCAGGCACCGTTTTACATTTAAGGTGAGGATACTGATTAGTTTCATTTAGTGAATGAATAATACTAGTGTTATAGTATCTCTGGCTGGAAATCAGCCATGTAGCACACTTCAGTTGTTAAATCCAGAAGAGCATCAAAAAAATCTACTGGAGCTGACAAAACAAGTTATTTTCGACAATTTATTTCTAATGAATTCTACACCGCTACAGCAGATCTTAGTGGTCCTTCACATGCTAACCTGAGCATTTTTAACCCCCTATTACTACCAATAACCTATTGCTATACCAATTTATAGTCAAGTATTTAGTTTATGAATTTGATTGACAGATATTTCTTTTTTGGAGGATTAATTTTCTTCTAAAGTAGGACAAGATCTATAAATACCATATGAAACCATGAAACAGGGGATATAGCTAACCTACTACTGTTAATTTACAAAATAATTTTATCAGCACTTTTAAAGCGCAGTCTTTAAACAGATTACTCAAACTGTGGATTGGATTGTATGATTGTATGTATTCACCTGTGAACTCTACATGTGCTTTAAGTGTAGTTTGTTATCTGAGAGCAGAGGCTATCCCTTGGCCCATATTTCCACTCAGCGTCTGCTTGCTCGATGCCTTTGTTCCCTTCCTACTGCAAACTCTCAAAAACCTGACTATTCTTTTATTCGTTTTTCTTAATTGCTAATTCAGATTTAGGCCCTAACTTCAGTCACACACAGCAGATGTTACAGGATTTCAGAGGCAGTAATAATGAGCCAAATTCCCCAAATTATGCGTTTTAACCTAAGTGTGCTGCAACTGACAGCTGAGTGCGCTGCAGCGTATGAAAGCACAGACAAGTCGACAAAACACACGCAAAGTGAGAAAACACCTTTACTAATTTGATAATACACACAGAGCAATTAGGGAAAAAACATGCTTCAATGTGAGAAAACACAATGAAATTCAGACAGACATGTTTCCAGGGGACACTAAAAAGTGACGTACACGCTTGGAAGCGTTTGTTGTTGCTGTGGTGAATAATAAAGTTAATGAAGTCGTCTGTTCAACTGTGCTGTGAGAAAATGAGCTGCTTTTTTTTCAGACCACATTTTTCAGATATCGACTGTTAACCCTGCAAGCGTTTCAGGGTCACGTGCTTAAGACTTCGCTTCGACTCTGCAAAACGGACCACAGCACACACAGCAACCTTTTCCCGTCTCCTCCTCAATTCGTAATACCAACACCCCAGCCTGCTACAGCAACCCCAGACAGTTTTCCATTGGTTAGCCCCAAGACACAGAGGAGCATATCTGTAGCCAACCTTGACGTGCTAAACTAGGACGCTGAAGGGGACAGAAATGGGAGGAGAGAGCAGGAGAGTAAGCGAGGGGAGGGGAGGGGAGAGGAGTGGAAGGGGGAACCTAATGAAAACCTGCTGGAGGAGTGGCAGAAATAAGGAAGTGAGGATGGAGAGCTGAGAGGGTTATGGCAAAGAGGGGGACGGAGAAAGGAGCAGTGGAGAGGGAAGGGAGTGAAGGTGGAGAGTGTGAGTAAAGGGAGGGAGAGAATAGGGTGGATTTATTTATTTATTTTGGTGATTTGTACTCCGGCTGCATATGTGCCTGGTCTCCATCTTCTCCATTCTCTGCTTCAAAACTGGAAAAATCAATACGCCCACAGTCTAGTGTATCCCCACAAGAACTGGATCATTAAAAATATATAATCAAACGCCCGCTCGTCATTTTTCATCACCATTACCATCATCACGTATCTGAAGAGCGCACAGATACCAGTATATCACCAACATGGTTGTAACAATTTAATAACCCAATCAATGGCCTTCTAATTATTTCAGTGCCACAGTTAATCGTCCAGTTAAAGCAGTCCTTCAGCCTCGACTCGCGCAGAGAATGGCACACGGAGACAGGCTGCTTGTTAACAAATGCACACAGCAGAACCGAAGCTGGGCTGTTGTAATAAGAATATCTGACTTCTCAATTTCACAACTCAATCCAACTCAGGGTCGCAGTGTTGCCTAGTAACGATGGCACACTACTGACCTTATCTACGTGGTCATAAAAATGTATGAAGAAGCCCCCCCCCCTCACGCCTTCAACCTCCTCCCCGCCAGCCTTCGCTCAGTCCTTCCTACAACCACACAACAACCTCAGAGCTCTTATCTCCCCTCTTTTACGAGTAGCAAGTAGCCAGGGGCCGAGCATCCTCTACACTCCCCCTAACCCTGCCGGGCAGCTCTGCGGTGGGTATTCTCTGCCCAGGAGCTCCTGTCTCTTTTTATACAGAAAGGGGGGGTGAGGAACATGAAAACACTTGAGCCTTCACAAAAACACAATGCTCTTGTTTCTGTGCACACTACATGCATGCAGAACACAACAGATACAACGCTGGTGGGCGTGAAGTGGGAGGCTGGAAGGATGCAGATTGCATGCTATGAAACTGATAGATAGCTGTAAGAACAGAGGGACACAGTCAAGCGCAAAGGAGACTGAATACCGCACTGCAAGGTGAGTCGGTGCACCAGCCTTCATAATAATATTCTTTCAGAGTGGATTTTCTCTTCAGCCTGCAGTGGGGGGGAAACAAGAGTGTGATATAAGTGTGGAAGAGTGTGAGAAAATGTGTTTAGTGGGAACAGAAATACAGTATCAGCACCACAATCCATCCATCCATCCATTCGCTTCCGCTTGTCCTTTTCAGGGTCGCCCCTCGCCCTATGACAGCTGGAGCCTATCCCAGCTGTCATAGGGGGAGAGGCGGGGTACACCCTGGACAGGTCGCCAGTCTGTCGCAGGGCCAACACACAGGGACAGACAACCATTCGCACTCACATTCATTCGCACATTCACACCTAGTGACAATTTGGATTATCCAATTAACCTATCCCCACAAGCTGCATGTCTTTGGACGGTGGGAAGAAGCCGGAGTACCCGGAGAGAACCCACGCAAGCACGGGGAGAACATGCAAACTCCACACAGAAAGACCCCGGCCTGATGTTGGAATTGAACTCAGGACCTTCTTGCTGTGCGGCAACAGTGCTAACCACCGTGCTGCCCGATTTTCTCTTCAGCCTGCAGTGGGGGGGAAACAAGAGTGTGATATAAGTGTGGAAGAGTGTGAGAAAATGTGTTTAGTGGGAACAGAAATACAGTATCAGCACCACAAATATAGTTTATTGATGAAAGCAATTTGCCAGTGAGAGATGAGATGCATCTGATCTCTATCCGCTCGTGAGCCCCGAGAGCCGGGTTCAGCTTTTCTAATTGGGTATCGCCTTGGAGACGCCCATCCTAATTAGGAGACAAACTCCAGGTGTTGCACCTGACATCACCTCTGAAAGTCACAGAGGGAGTGTGACACATACTGTATAAACACACACATCTGCTCCATCTGCTGGCTTTACAATTAACGCAGCCAGGCCGGAATATGTCGAAATTCCCGCAGCAAACTTAAAACAGACAAGGGGAAGGTCTTTTTTATTCGGCTATGGAGGCAGACCATCGAAGTAATTGTTCTTTGTTTTTATTTATTATTTTTTTTCGGGGGGGGGGCACAAGCAAACCTTTATGCTCATGTCTCACCTGAAAGCGATGGCATCTATGGGCAGATTGGAATGGATGGTTACAGATTTCATGCACTATGATAAAATTCCCTGTTAAATTACAGTGAAGTGCTGGAGCTAGATCTGCTAGCATGAAACTGTATACAATATATAAGCTGTGCAGTATGATACCGTCAGCTGTGCGAGTGCCATTTCTTTAGAGGAGAACCCCAACAGCATCTCAGTAATGAGGATGTCCACAGCCTCCCACTGCAGTCCAGCCCACAACTACAGCAACATCTGCTCTGTGGCACCCAACACATCAGGTGGGATCCGCTCTGTTTGAACAAACACAGGAGGCATATGTATGCATATGTACGAGTTAGAGTAACTAGGGAGACTGGTGAGGGTATGAGTAGTGCCTTGAGGCGAGGAGCAGAAGGGTGGCAGGGTTTCTGACATGCCGTGGACTGTTTAGACGCAAGCCTCTATGACTCATCTACGTGTCACTAATGCTTTTCCTATGAATGAACAAACAGATACACTGTGGAGAGGCATCGCTATCACCACAGGGGGAAGAGTAAGTGTGAGTAGCCTGTGAGACTAGGATGAGACACCCTTAAGGCAAGGCAAGGCAAGGCAAGGCAAGTTTATTTGTATAGCACAATTCAACAACAAGGTGATTCAAAGTGCTTTACAGAGACATTAGAAACAAGAACAAATAAAAAGCATGATTTAAAATTGAATAAAACAAGCAAATAAACTAACTAACTAGTTAACAAACAAACAAACAAACAAACAACAGTATATAAAATCAAAATAGATAAAATCAGAACAGTAGATAAAATCAGTAGTTAAATGTAAGTTTTGAAATTTAAGCTTAAAGTTAAGCTTAGTCATACTCCCGCCTGTCTGAGGAGCTAGAGTTGCTGTACAGTTACAAGTAATCGATCTAAAAAAAATGAAACAGATCAAAACCAGCTGTCTTTTATATGGCTGGAATCATACAGTGTGGTGCCAGTGGATGAGCCGTGATGTATCCATGCACCTGTTGTCTGGCACGTCCCTCTCATCTTATGTAGACTCTCCTCATTTGGGCTCATCTCCTGCAGCAGCAGCTGTGAATATGTGCACCTTGTTAGGCGGTTGACAGTTCTGGCAGAAGGAGAGACGGGGAAGTAGCTTGTTATGAAGAACAGGCTAACTATATGTCAATCTCTGCCGTGCAGAGAAGAAACAAAAACAAAGATGTGCAAAAAAATCCTTTTAATCTCAGCCTAAATTCATTCTTAAAGCAAGCTACGTTGTATTTATTTAAATATTTGAGTCCACTAAACTAAAAGCTAATTGACCCCAGCCATTTTTTTTGCTAATACACTGCACTGCTGATTAGATACCAAAAAATGAGATTTGTCTGAGAAACATGTGGACAGCCTGATTATGATGATCTGCCCCACTGTGATCCCCATTTACCGCTCATCCAGCTCAATCATATCTGTGCTGTAATTACACTGCATTCAAAATGCTAGCAGATTCAGCAAACCTCTGAGCAGCATTATACACTTACAGTGATTGGGCTGTCTGCAGGCCTGATTATTATAGCCCTGCGTGATGCTTTAAAAAAAATAAAAAGGATGAGAGCTGGGGTCACCGAGAAAGCAGCAGAGCTAATTCGGGACTTCACAGCACAATATTTATTTCTATGATCAACTTGTTTGATAGACCTGCTTATGCTTTAAAATAATGCACTGTGTCAAATTAGACTGGTAAGAGTAAAAACAAGTGTTCAGATGATATTTTGTGCAGTGTTAACATTTTTACAACATCCTATACTTTCTTACACTGTGGCAGCCGATAGCCAGTAATCTTTAGAAATATTCATTTATTTGATCTTCAAATAGTTTCATTTAAGCTTCTAAACACGTTTTATGCTGCATTGATTTCTTAACAAAAGGAGAACTCACTCATTCACACTCACTTATGTCAAAATTGCCAAAATCCCAAGTTAATTATTAAATCAAACATGTACAATTTTGAAACCCTGTAAAAACAGAAAGCACTTTTTTAATTCCACATGGTTACCATCTACTTACTTTCTTTTTAGATGACTGTGCACTAAATATATTTTCACCTGCTGGTCAGGTAAAATCAGACATTTACATATCTGATGTCAGGCTCGAGGAAAGTTTGACTGGCTGTAAAAAAAGAAAAGAAAAAAAAACCCAGTGAGTTTAAAGCAGATTAATCAATAAGAAAAACATAATTTGCTATAATATAATTTACTTTAGAGAACAAAACTATGAGAATTTAATAAATATATATTAAATTCATCGTGGTAATTAGTTGGCATAATGTTACATTTAGATGTGCATCTGTGCTTAGACGTCGATGTTTGTTGTTGAGGCTGAGGAGGAGGGCTTGCATTTGAGACAATGTGGAGCAGTCTCCTCCTCTCATCAGCTGTAATGATCAGAGCTGTGAGGATTAAGTACCGATGTCCCAGTAAAGGAGCTTTGCAATGCCAAATGTAGGACCACTGGCTCCCCT
Organism: Copadichromis virginalis; assembly: GCF_057382275.1. Lineage (NCBI taxonomy): Eukaryota > Metazoa > Chordata > Actinopteri > Cichliformes > Cichlidae > Copadichromis > Copadichromis virginalis. The sequence goes on along the minus strand of NC_140631.1, from coordinate 17,950,429 downwards.
AAGCTGTCTAATTTGCTCATCCACCAGATGCTACAGCTCTCCTAGATTGGATTAAAGGCACAAAAAGGGTGTTGAGCGCCTTGTTGTGGGCAAAAGTGGAACTGCAGGGAGAGGCTTTAGGACCAGATTAGAAACATTGAATTGGATATAAGACGGGCACATTATTAAAAATACACTTTATAAAAGTCATGAATGGGTATTTTGTCGTAATTTACATTCTTTGATGAATCACTTTTGGTCTTTTTTACCAATGAGTCTTTATCTGATGGAACCTGATCTCTACGAAACTGAAGATTAAATAAAAGGAGTCTTTTCCATTAGATCTGTTTGATCTGATCATCATTACAACTCTTTAGCTAAAACTTTTAATTTGTAATTGGTACACTTTTTAACGTGTTTACAAATTTACAAGTATATGGTGGCTTTAAATGACATAAAGCTCCACTTCTCATTAGAAGACTTCATAAACAAAACCAGGTAGAGAGCCCTAAAAAGTTGTTAAACTCTTCAGTCAAAGGATATATAACATACCTCCTGATTTTCTGCATTAAGGGGTTAGTAGGCTACCAGACAAATGATGCATTAAAGCTTCGTCCTGTTTTTAAAACTCTCAGGGTAAGGAAATACCCCAAGATCCAGGGAAGAAGAAATAGGAATTGTGCTTAAATGGGTCATTCACAAGACCCAGTGCATGACAAGCAGTCCACCGGAAAGATAAATTTTTGTGGTCACAGTAGTTTCCCACATTATTAAGGCTAATATAACTATAGCGATTAACTTCAATGAGGGTGTGAGACAAGCATGGGTGGGGGACAGGGAAAAGAGCCGAACATGTGACACTACTGTGCACTCATGAGGTATTCAGTGTGAGACACTGGTTGTCTGTGTGTGGAAACAGGCAGCATGGAGAAGACCTGTGACAGCGATCTTGCCTTCCTTTCTTACTCTTTCTCCCCATACGCTGTCAGTGCCGAACCGAAGCCGTCTCAGCTGAAACATGCACGTAAAGCTTTCCAACTTGGGGAATGAAGTCATGCAAAGTTGAAATGCATACACAAAAGTTTTGTTCCCTAATACTGTAGTGAACAGTTCACAAGTTGGTGGGTGGATATATATCAAATTATAACTTGTTTGACAAAGACAGTTTCTGTAGTTTTCCCTGTGTACGCCACCATCATGGGTTTTAAACCAATATTAAGTCTTTGCGAGGGCAGACTTTCAGCTTTATTTAAAAGTTGTTGGTTTTTTTTCAGCAGTTTTTATACACTTTCCCCCATTGTAATGGGGACAAACACAATTGGACATTTGATCGACGGGCAGTTTCATTGCCAATTGAGGCCTGTTCCCTCGTTATTTCATGACAAATGAAGTAGACATAATGCTCCACGTTTACCCAAAGTATTCACTCACCCATCCAAATCATTCAGTTCAGGTGTTCCAATCACTTCCATGGCCACAGGTGTGCAAAATCGAGCACTTAGGCATGCAGACAGCTTCCAGCGCGGTACCGTGATTGGATGCCACCTGTGCATCAAGTCCAGTTGTGAAATTTCCTCAGTACTAAATATTCCACAGTCAACTATTGGTGGTATTTTAACCACTAAAAGCAAAAGTAATAGGCCACATAAAATCAGAGGGTGGGGTCAGCAGATGCTGAGGTGCATAGTACACAGACGTTTCTGCAGAGTCAATCACTACAGACATTTAAACTTGTGTTCTTTAGAATAAATCAAGAACAGTGCATAGAGAGCTTGATGGAATGGATTTTCATGGTCAAGGAGCTGCATTCGAGTCTTACATCATTAAGTCCAATGCAAAGTGTGGAATGCAACAGTGTAGAGCACCCCACCACTGGACTCAGATCAGTAGACACTGGCAATCTGACGGACAAGCATGGGTTTAGCCATTGCCAGGAGAACGGTAGTCATCTAACATGGATGAGAGAGCTTGGTGTGGAAGAGTTTCAAAGCCATTATAGCTGCAAATGGTAGGCTGACATTATATTAAACGCTATGGATGAAGAATGGGACATGGCTCAATTTCATATATGTGTGAAGGTAGAAGATGAAACACTTTTGTAATATAGTGCATCTGAACATGATTCAAGTGTTGGATTTGTGTTTCATAGCTTTTAATTGTAATTTAAAATATGGGAAGCCATCATTAGCCTGCAAAAAAACAAACAAACCCTAAAACCTAAGAGAGATAGGAAGAACTTCAGGATTGGCCAAATCAACAGTAAGGTTCATTCTTAAAAAGAACGAATGCATTGAGTAGCTCAGCAACACTACAAGGCCTGAAAGACCACAGAAGAAAAATAAAGTGAATGATAGGATTATTTCAATGCTTAAGAAAACATCTAACCAATAGGACTTGAAGAGGCAGGCGTCTCAACCAACCAAGAGATGCCCTCGTGAACGTAAATACAGAGAGTTTGCATGGTGCAAACCACTGGTTACACTCAGAACAAGATTATACACATAGCATACTTGGAGTGTGGTGTGCTAATAAAAGATACTGGACATGTTACCATTTATTCAGAGGCTTATAACCACAAATCATTTTGACCATTTTCTCAAGTGTGGTGTTAAAAATACAAAAATAACTAGACATCATGGGTTTTCCAATGCACAAGGCTGAGTACTTACAGGTATTTTTATTGTAGACTTTCAGATATACACATAAGTTGAACAATGGAATTAAGACTTCTAGTGAAAGCCTAGTTTCAGCGTCCTCAATACTGGTATAACTTGAACCGAGTCATCTTTGTAGAATATCTTCACAAAGCCCTTACAAACATGGGTGGAGCAATAAACGAAGATATAAAAATGATGCTGTAAATTCAGACATTACCGACAAGACATTTTATAATAAACCTTTCCATAACTAGGCAGAGGCTCAAGCTGCTGGGAGGAAACAAGAATAGTGTCTTACACAATTAATTTGAACACATAAGACCTTAAAACTCGCAATGACCAACATATCAAAAACTCAATCCATATTCAAAAACAAGGCTTCAGTCTTTGGCCTAAATGCACCTATTGCTCCCCGAGCAGGCAGTGAGCCACAGTTGTGTCTAATGGGTGAAGGTCCGACCACCAGGAACTCACCGACATCACCTCCACTAGGCCTGGCTCCAGGGTGGTGCTCCAGTATCCCATCCCTGGTAAGGTAACTGGGTCTCTGTTGCTCCCTACCTATAACCCATTTACCTTGGGAGACCCTACCAAGGGGAAGTTACCTTTGTAACTCCATGGGTTACTCAGGCACCAACTCATAACATAGGAGTATCTGCATGGGGGGGAGAGAGACGAGAGTTTGTTTTGAAATCCAGGAAAGCAGTGGAGTCTAATACAAACGTGCATTAGGATTCACCACAAAGATTACTGAAAATTGTAAGCATCTTGTGACCCTTCACACCTTCTCAGAGGTCTGTAACACAAAGGATTTATTTTAGCCCTGATTCCCAGTGTTATGAGGGTTACACTTTATTGTTTCATTACCATAATGACTTATTCTGCAGATCCAGCTGCTTCATGTAGGTCATGTTTGAGTCACGAGAAACATGCATGAAACCACCTACAGGCCAGTTTTTCAGAGAACGGTATTATACCTCCTGGGAGATCCCTCAGATATCAGTGTGCAGACACCATAAGGGTCCAGTTGTTAGAATCTAAAGTTAGTGTGTCCCTGATGGAGCGCGGTAAGGAAAGGAGATTTTTATTTCTTGCATTTTTCTCCTCCTTTGAAAGCAATATCCTTATAAGCCACCTCCTTACTCACCACTAAACAGTTTAACACAGCTGATGTTGCAGCTGAAACTATGTAGCTTGCATGCCATGAGAAAAAAAAACACAATTTAAAAGAACATAAACCTGTAATTCTTCTTAGGCCTTAGTCTTACTCACCAGACTAAGGCGAGTACTATGCTTTAGCAAATAGTTGGGTTTAAATGGACTAATACTTAGAGCACTGTTCCAGTTAAACACATTCATAAAGTGTTGATTACCAAAGGAAAGCTTAAATACTGTATTACACTGCTGTATTACACGGCTGAATGGCTCGTATTCATGCTTGGGAAAGCTTACAGTTTCTCATCCAGGTGATAACCACAATGGTGTAACATTAGGGTAAGTGAACCAGGTTGTAGTACAGGCCCCAGGTGACAGGGACAAACACATAACAAGAAGCTAACCCACATACACTACGTTGAACTAATATGTAAAGTTAACCTTTGTTAAGACACATTTAATTACATAACTGGACACCAGGAGCCAAGATACAGGGCACAGGTGTTTTATACTCTGGCCATGATGAGGAAGTTGGTTAGGGGAGGAATCAGAACTGAGGCTGTGTTAACTAATACTAGTCACTACATAAATGTGGAGCTGCACAGCAATCCCAATAACAGGATTTAAAGGGTGTTTAAAATTGGAAAAAAGACACCACAATAACATTTTAAAAGTAGATAGATAGATAGATAGATAGATAGATAGATAGATAGATAGATAGATAGATAGATAGATAGATAGATAGATAGATAGATAGATAGATAGATAGATAGATAGATAGATAGATAGATAGATAGATAGATAGATAGATAGATAGATAGATTACCACAAAAAGACAACAAAAGGTTTCGGGTAGATGACAGAAAAAACAATTTGTTCTGATCACATAAGTGAAGCAAAATCTGTGGAGCAGTGTGGGGAAATCTAATTACAGTCTTTTAAAAATGGGCACATGCCCCCCAGTGCTATCAGTCCGGTTTACAGCAGTCCAAGTTGTGGAAGGAAGTCATGCATCGTGGAATCACATCACTCAGCCTGATACCAGGAGTAAAGGATGTGGTAAAAACCTACAGCTCGGCAACTGCGCCTTCAAAATAAACCACTATTCGACTGGCTTTGAATTAGATGAGACACAAATGTCTTTACATCTGTCTAATAATAAACCCCTATTAGAGTCGCTATGAATTAAGAGAGACAGAAAACCTTTTGGAGTTGTCTTATCTGGTGTAAAATACAAATCTGGCAAACCAAACACTGCGAATAAGGGAGCGACTGAAAGTAGCTTTTAGAAATGCAAAAATTGCATAAATCCCATTCATAATTTATCTAACTTTACCTAGCGTGTTAAACGCCTGTTTTGTGTGGCCGTTACAACAGTTACGTGTGCTTTAACTTGAAAGCAACTGCCGGAAGTTGAGTCTTCTGTTTGGGCTAGCTTGGCGCCGTCGTAAGAGTAGATGGAGGTGAAATTTCTCGCTGGAAATCGATCGACAGCGGACAGTTCAGTGTCACTCACACCGCGGAAGCATGTCACCATGTACGGTGTCTTTTTGACGGTGAAGCGGGATCGTTTCCATGATGGCGACCGCAGTACGGGCCAGTGTGAAAACTTGAGGAGAAAAGTTTGAGCACGGAACAGGAGTCTTTTTCTGAGACTTTCTCTGTTGTTACTGGCGTGATAAAAACCAAAACAACAAAAAACTAACATGGCATACTCAACTTTCGTTTCGTTTGTGGCATTTGCTTTGAGTTTGTACTTCGGCGTGTCCTATTGTTACTTTTCCATACCGCTGAAAATATACCCAGGGAAGTACGACGTCTCTTCGGAGAGTAGCGTTAAAGTCTGATGGAAGCGGTCTCTCTCTGGCCTCTGATCCCACCGGTACCGTGAACTTTCTGGACATGGTGAATAATTTGCAAGGAGACTCTGGGAGAGGCTACTACATAGAAATGTCAATCGGTACTCCTGGTCAAAAGGTAATGTAGCTCCTGAGCTCCTGTCTGTTTTAACTCTCTGAAATATTTTTTACGTTTCTCATTTAGACTTAAACGCACCACTTGTGTCAGCTTTCCACTTTAATCACTGTATTTGCGCTGTGTTGTGTGTTTTTGTGTTTATTAGTTTTTTCCTGGATGCATTTGTAGTGTGTTTACTGTGTATGTGTGAATAGGGGCTGGTCCATCCACCATGTGATCCAGTGGTCAGAAGGTGGGCTGGGTGTGTTTGTTTTGACTCAGGGCCATGGATACCCATCTATACAGCACTGTGTATTTAAATATGCTTTTAAATGTCTGTGTAGGTAATCTTGAACGTTTGAAAAAATAAGGCAACAGACTAGATCTCTATTACCCAAGAGGCTCCTTCATTTCTTAAAAAAAAAAAAAAAAAAGAAAGAAAGAAGTCAGGTATTTAATCCCCAGTGGAGGGTTGCCCCCTTTGGAAGTGGTCCTCAGGGTCCCTGATCCACTTGGTCATGCGAGTCGTCACATGAGCCAAGGTGGGAAGGGTGAAACTACTGTGAGACTTCACCCCACCACATCTTGTGACCTGTTGAGGTCACCTGATGCAAGGTGTGAGTGGAGATGAAGCCTTCATCGTAGGTGGACGATAGCTGGTGTCGTAAGCCACCACCAATGTTCAATCACTGACTCCTTTAACAGCCATATTTTTTTTTTCAAGCTATTAAGTCTATACTTCAAAATATGAGGTTTAAATTTACCCCTGCAGCAGAGGGTCATGGGAAGATAAGTATGTCTAGTACATTCTTACTTTTAGGCTCGCCTGGGACCACGGAGGAAGGATAATATAGCTGTGAGGGTGCTTCAGCCTCATTATAGCCTAGGGGTCTGTAGACTAAACCCCCAACACCAACACTCTTTCTCTGGCTCACATGCACTCACATGATGCTGCCTGCGAGGACCAGTGTTTCTTAGCAGGCAGCTGACAGGGATTACCAGGATCCCAGGCAGCAGAGAGCACCCCGAGAGTTGTACAAAATAGCACTTGCTCTACAGCAGGGATATTCGTTGGCTGCTATTCTTTTGGTTGCAGAACTTGGAAATGCGTACGTGTAATTTATTAGAACGTCATTTTTATACTGCTTGTTATGTAAAGCGCCTAACAAGATCATATTAATAATTGAGGAGGACTAAATCTGGGTGAGCTGGAGCTCCCGTCACTATTAAAAATACATGAGGCTTTAAGGGTGGCAGCGATTTGCCTTTGTGTTGTAAAGTAGTTGTCTTTGAATTGGAGCTTAAAGCAAAGGTGAATTATCTCATTAGTAAGTTGACCTGTTGCCCCGGGGCATCTTGAGTTAAACAGATCAGAGCTTTTAAGACTCTTGGGCAGCACATCTCAGTTTCTCAGGCTCACAGAGGCTTATCTGCGCTACCTGCCATGTCGCTGAGGATAACATTGCAGCACTTGCCAGAGTACACTTCCCACACTTCCTTATTATCAAGTCACAGTGCTTAATGACTTTTGTCCTAATAGAAAAGAACACTTTATAGTGTTCCCCAAAGAAGAAAATTCCCCTTTACCCTTATTACTTATCATTATTCAACAGGTAAATGTATAACAACAGATTATCAATCATAAAAGTCAGTCAGTTAAGCAAATGTCATCAATGCATTAGCACTGGAACTAAGATTACTATTCAGTTATATTCAGCATATTGGTATTTTAAACATGTTTCTCTATTGGGAGGAGTATGTATGTGTCAGTGGTGGCTCACCTTTACAAAACATTAAATCAGAAAGGGCGCAGTCTTTATGGTGTCTTTTTATTACAGCTGTGTGTTTCCTACTTTGTCAGGAAACTTTCTGTGCAGAGAACATTCACAAAAAGTTAATGACACGTTTAGGGGTTTGGCTATTGCCATTTAGTTTTTTGTTTCTTTGTTTTTTGTTGAATTGTTCACATTTGTGTGAGATTATGGAGATTATGGAGTGTTTTTTTTAAGGCTAGCTCGCTTGTTTAGCAGAGTGGATCCATATTGCTGCATCAAGCATTAAAACCACCTGAAAGCTGAACTTGATACAGATCCCTGCTAAACAGCCATTTTTATTATTTGTTCGCGTTTAAAGTCGTTCTTCACAATTTCCAGGATGTTAATATTACGGATGTGTGAACATAATTGTAGGCTCAGACTTCTTTAATTGGTTTATGATGCACAGTAAAGATAGAGGAAGCTTCACCTCTTGATCTTCTAGTCTTTTATGTCCCTGTTCTGTCCGTAATTATAGTGAAACCTTGCCAGCAGAGAGCCATCTGCTTTGGTTCAGATTGTTTATGCGGTGGCAAAATGTCGTGTAACTCGATACTATTGAGTTATACTCTCAATATTATTCTAACTAGATGATGATGTGATTACAGGGCCGCGGTGTTCAATGAGGCACTATTCAAATCAGCCACTAATTGCGGCGTCTGTTAGCATGTGGCACACACAGGCTGAGTGTTGGCTGGAGAGCCTCACATCTGCTAATTGGTACAAACAGGTAGCAGATGCACGCTGCCTCCATGGAGCTACCGCCAATTAGACAGCGAACGCTCAACTGCAGACTGCCTCAGCAGGGGAAGAGACTTGCCTGAAGCTCTGAAGCTTGACAAAGGGAGGATAGTGTGACTAGTAAAAAGATAGGTGGTGTGGGGATAAGGAGCTGCCCTTGCTTTCCCTTCTCGCTATTCTCCTTCACCACAGGATATCAGAATTTTCCAGTCAGGCCTGTTTGACTGGTTCAGGCCTTGTGTGAGTGGCCTGCTGCCATCTGCTAAGGTGGCAGAGGAGTTTTGGATGGCACAGTGACAGTGGTGGGACAGGAGCCAGCGCAATGAGGAGGAACTGATAAGCCCGGCTCAACAGGGGTTTCCCATGGCTGAGTGAACCAGTCGATAACATGTGGTTGATAATTACAGACCTGCTTTCATAAAGGCCAAATGAACCTGAGCATGCCGGTGGGATGTCGGCTACAAGGAAATGAGTAAGAAAGTTTGCGCTCATAAGCAAACAGTGTAGCGTAATGGTCAACAATGGTCAACAAGCGTTTATCTGAAATGTAATTTAAGTAAACTATTGCCCGCTGTTGTGGTGCGCCTTAATGTAAAGGCAAACGCAACGAGGCGACAGTCGATCAGTTGTTGAAACCGCTGTTTACATTTGAACATGTCTAATAAGCTGCTCAGTTTTCATAGATTGCCACGAGTCTTTGTTGCTGATTCATCAGGTGGCGTCGGGGCATTAGGTTTATGACCCCCGCCTCGGTGGCGAATGCTTGCCAGCGAGTGTTAACATGGCCACAGCTGAAACATGAAGGTGACAGAAGTCTGCTGTTTATTTGTTCCTGTTCATTGACTCGATGCCTGGAAGACAACTTGATCTCAAGTGCTGTTAACTCGTCCCCACTGTTCACATGACACATACCAAACAACTGGTTAGGTCATACAGTCATGAAAGCAGCTTGAGGCTGTCGTGTTTGACTCTCAGATCACACATTCAGTGAACACTTGCGTCCGAGGTGCATTGTTAATGACGAAGACCTTTCACACCAGTTTGTCCAACACTAGAACTGAACCAAAAGTAGTGCCGTTGCAACTTCATGTGTATCATTTCCTCTCGTGTGTGCTGCTAAAATAATGTTTACAGACGTTATTAAAAATGTGTAATTAATTTTAGCTGCAACCAAGCTGCGTTTTCTTCCTCCAGAGAAAATGTCCATTTACGGTTCTATATGAATCTTTCAGATGGGCACGAAACGCCCCTAAAAGAGATATAACCTTCTTTATGTTCGGCTATTTTTATGGCCCATTTCCCTCTCATTGTTTCCTTGAGAACTGTCGTGTAATTTACCTTTTGTGTTTTCATGCTGTGGGGAAATTTCTCACATCTATCTTTCTCCCTTCTCCTCTAATCATATCTGCAAACAAACTTTAATGTCTTTTTAAAGCTTAAAGGCTTGTGAATGCATCCCACTGTGCTTAGCTGTCATTCTTTTCTTTTTTTCTTTTTTACCATGTGATTCTGGGGCCATGTAAGTGGGGGGGTAACAGATAGCTGGAGTGATTGTTAAAACAAACTGTGCCTTCTGTTTTCCAGCTGAACATCCTGGTGGATACGGGTAGCAGTAACTTTGCCGTGGCTGCAGCTCCACACCAATTTATTACTCATTACTTCAACACTGCACTGTGAGTGGCTGGAATACTGCCTGCTTGCATTTTGTAATAACTGTAGTATAACATAGTAAATACATTCAGTTTTTGTTATATATAGCTTTGTAACTGTTTACATATTCTGTTTTCTTTTCTCCTGCTTTTAGTTCCAGTACCTACCGTTCAACCGGTCGCACTGTAGCTGTAAGGTACACCCAAGGCAACTGGGAAGGTGAGCTGGGAATGGACAGCGTCTCTATTCCCAGAGGCCCAAACGGGACCATCAACATCAACATCGCCGCCATCCTGTCTTCTGATGGCTTCTTCCTCCCTGGGATCAACTGGCAAGGCATCCTGGGATTGGCCTATCCTGTGCTGGCACGGGTACGGGAGATACTCATTTACAAGTTTGCGTAAAGTTATTAAGCAAAGTCATTGATTTCTGCCCAGTGTGACATTAACTAGTAAGAAGCTGTTTTACACTCTAATGAAAACAAAGACGACACAGACGTTTTGGCGCACTCATATGTGAATTGTGAAAAAAATGGGGATTTGATTTATTTCATTTGTGTTCTGTTCAACCGTTTTCTTACACTTGTCCAATTCAGGGTTGTGGGGGCCTGGAGCCACTGTCATAGGGTGAAAGGCGTGGTATACTAGACAGATTGCCAGTCTATCACAGGATTAACAGAGAGACACATTCAGGTCTACAGCCATATAAAAATCGCCAGCTAACCTAACATGTATATCTTTGGACAGTGGGGAAAACAAAACAAAGTACCAGCTGGTGGATTTGAACCCAGGACCTTCTTGCTGTGAGGCAACAGTGCTACCAAAAGCACCACCGAAGTGACTATAAAAGCATTGATTACTAAAATAACATAAACTAATTATATTGAGTGAATCCTCAGAGCTTGTCCGGACAGGCAACGTCATTCTCACTTACATGCCTCCCACTCCTCACATCACATATCAAACACCCTTCCAATTTAGCAGTCTACTTAAGCTGCAAATCCTCTGACTGCTGCCCTGAGTCACTGCTGTTTTAACCCCTGGAACAGCCCCAGCATCCACCTGTGTTCTCCGTGGGATATTTGCTCCTTACTCGTCAATTTCTTGGTGTGTCATATTTGCAGAATGTCATTTTTGGAGCACAAACACCATACTCTGGTTGAATTCTGTTTCTGTATGAATCGTTGCAAAATGATTTGGCTAATTAAAGCGCTGTTTTCCATGTATGTGGAATTAAACACAAACCTAAGGATGAGAGCAGAAGGAGGAAGCAAAACCTGAGAAAATGTGAACATGCAGGTTTCACAAAGGGAATGTGACAGCATTGCATGGCTTCCTGCTCGCCTCCATTTCTGTTAAACCACTGAATAACTTTGCGGTCTAATCTTATCTGAATGTCATCATCCACTTTTCACATGAAAGAAGAAAACTTGTTTGTGATATAATTACAGGAGTGTGTGTTTTTCTTATAAAATGATGGGGTGAGGTTATGTTGTTGCTGTATTTTGTCATCTCTTACTTCCATCTCCCCTTATACCATAGATGTGAATTAATCAGTTTTCTTTTTTCAAAAGAAGAGCTAAATCAAGGTGCTTTACCCAGTGTCAGCTTTTTTTAACAGATTAATCTCGTCTTAATGGAGCGTTAAAGACGTCAGCGCAAACTGCACAATACATACCTTCATTCTGCGCTGACTGCAACAACCTTTGGGATCAAATGTCAGTGATTGTGGAGCCGATACGCTTACACTGACCACTTTGTGCTATTGGCGACTCCTGAGTGCTGAGGTTGAACTTTCTTCCAGGCTGTTTGTCATGCATGACATGGTGACACTGTGGAGGAAAACAGGAGTGAACATATCACAGTCCAAACTGATGATACACCGCTGTCACATAAAAACACATTTCAGCATTTCCATTCAATAGAGCTGATGTTTGAGGTGATTGATTTTCTACGATGTTGTGTGTGAAGCTTTTACAATCTGTGTAGTTACACAAGCTAAAGGTATGAAACGCAAGTGTAAAGGTTTCACTCGATCAACATTATTTAACACCGTCTCGTGTGTCTCCACCAGCCTGACTCGTCCGTGGAGCCCTTCTTCAACTCCGTGGTGAGACAGCTGGGAATTCCTGACGTCTTTTCCCTCCAGATGTGTGGTGCTGGACTGTCAGCCGGCAGCGAAACAGACACTACGGGCGGCAGTCTTGTGAGTAGTCAGAAGTAACACCCCAAGGAGGAGTTTGATTAGATAAAAACATTGGTTTTAAACAGTCTTTATATTTTGGATCTCTGTCTGAGATTTTGATAGCTTGTGTGTGTGACCAGCACCTTTTTATAAACGTCATAGCTGATGTCCTTCATGTCACTGTGTTTCCACATTGGAAGGCCTTTCTACTTTGACTGGAGCTAATTAAGCTAAGATAGCATCCTGCTGAGAGCAAGTCTGTCGCCGTAATACTTTCGACCTTGGTGCCTCGCTCACCGCATCTCCATCATGTGACCCGCTGGTGCAGACAGATGGATAAGATGGCAGGGTATGTCAGAATTAGATCTCTAAGTATCACTAAGTGGTGAAGCTAAACAGATATGTAAACTGCAACTTAGCTGATTTACTGAGGCAAAAAAAATAAAAGGCAGTAATTCTGGTTATCTTCTTCTCTTAGATAATGGGTGGGGCTGAACCAAGTCTGTATCGAGGCTCAGTGTGGTACACCCCTATAATAGAAGAGTGGTACTACCAGGTGGAGGTGTTGAAGCTGGAGGTGGGAGACCAGAATCTGAATCTGGACTGCAGAGAGGTAAAACTTCACGGTCTGAATCGCTTCTCTCACTGTCTGATCCTAACTCCACACTGCACTATTTCAAAGTGAACTGTAACTTTGACTTGGAAGTTGACTCACAGCACTTGATTAACTTGCTGTGTCAAGGTTAAAACACTGAAATGTAAGAGAAGCTGAGTAGGAGTGCTGCAGAGCAGTGTAATCCAGTTTGTCTGCTTGTGAAAGAACTTCCTCATTTTATATTCTTTTGTTTGCTCAAGGTCTTCCATAGGAGTCCGTTGCAGCGAGAACAAACCCTACCGCACGTCACTCTTTCTCTCTTTCTTTCAGTATAACATGGATAAAGCTATAGTCGACAGTGGGACGACTCTGCTGCGACTTCCTGTCAACGTCTTCAATGCATTGGTAGAAGCCATCATACGCAGCTCTCTGGTATGCTGCCTCCGCTCCACAGACAATGATGAAACATGTTGTCAGAGCAAAGATATGCAGGGGAGAATAGCACACACTCACTGTTCAAGGACGTAGTAGCTTTAAGTGGAGGGATCGAGGGTTTTTTTTCCTGTTATAAAAATATATATGTGTGTGTGTGCGCGCGCTCCATGCCTTTGTTTATTTACCATTAGGCTTTGCACATTTCTCACCTTTTTGGAACTGCACACAAACAGTTCCCAAGGTTAATTTGAACTTGGAGGCAACATTTTCAATTAAAGCAGCCACATCCTTGCAGATGAATACAAAGTAGGAAAATGAAAGCAGAACATCAAAACTTGTTTTGGTGCTATGTTGACCTTCTTTTTCTGTCTTTATCCTTTTTATCCTTCGCACTGTCTCTTTTCTGTCTCTGTCAATTTCTTACTGTGACTGTCTTATTTTCTTTTTCTCTTTCCTCCTGTGTTTTTTTTTTTTTTGTTTTTGTTTTTAATTCAGATCGAGGAGTTTTCTTCAGGGTTCTGGGAAGGCACCAAGTTAGCATGTTGGATGAAGGGAGAGAACCCCTGGAGGTTTTTCCCTAAGCTGTCCATCTACCTGAGGGCCACGAACACCAGCGAGTCGTTCCGCGTCACCATTCTGCCTCAGGTGCCAGGCACATATATAATCATATAATCATTCCTTCTCTAGAGCTTCCATCAAACAAAGACAAACTCATCTCATCCTCATTTCTTGTCATCTCACAGCTTTACATCCAGCCAATCACGGACGTTGACGGCACGCTGGACTGCTTCCGTTTCGGGGTGTCGTCGTCAACAAATGGCATGGTGATCGGCGCCACTGTTATGGAAGGCTTCTATGTAGTGTTTGATCGCACTCAGCGGAGACTGGGCTTCGCACTCAGCAGCTGTGCAGGTCAGGGTTCATACTGGTGCCACTTACTGCAGTTACATGTCTGTAAATATTTCGCTTTTTATGAGAAACTACAGCAGAAATCCTAAAGTACAGAGTAAACCAGACATCAGCTAATGATAACTTACTGACAGGCAAAGTCCTAAAGTCAGCCACTTTCAGGCTCCCTGACCAAGAGCTCAACACAGTGTCCTGTTCACTGAGATCTAAACGTCAACGGTTAAGCCTTCAGTGGCACTTCCTCATAGTTCTGTGGAAAAATGAACTTTGGCCAAGCCTCCCTCCCTAATACTAAAGTACAAAGTTCATTTTTGTTGTGTACTGAGCAAACACTTTTGTAGGCTTAAGGTTGGAGGCTTGTGACAGCATTTAATGTCTAAGCAGGGCAGGTAAAATAAATAAGAAAGTTAAATGCCATTGTTTAAAAAAAATTATGCCTGAGCCCGTCATCGAAGACTACGAGCAGCAGTGTGCTTGATTAAAAAGCTGGGATAAAGTCTGGAGCCTGGCTGTTTAATGCTCTGTATGTGAGAACAAGAATTTCAAGACATCCTGAAGCCAATGTAAAGATTATAAAATAGGAGTGACGTGAGCTCACTTGCTGCAATGTGTTAATGGTCTGTGTCATTTGGAGGCATGAAAGAGATCATTTATCTAAGCAGGTAAACAAGGCAATAATTGTGCATGAATAATTTCTTCCAGTTCCACCAAATTCAATTTAATTTTATTTTTATGGGCTAAATCACAACAACAGGAACCCTCAAAACGTTTTATATTGTAAGGTAAAGACTACAATAATACACCGAAAATCTCAGCAATCAGATGACCCCATTTGAGCAAGCTCTTGGTGACAGTGGCAAGGAAAAACTCCCCTTTAACAGGAAGTAAACATCAAGCAGAACCAGGAGGGCAGCCATCGGCCATGACCGGTCGGCCAAAGAGACCATATTTAGCAATTTCTAAATGTTCCTTAAACGAGGAAAAACAGGAATGAAAAATAGATTTTGCACACTTTTAAAAGCAACAGTTGTTCAGTTAAATGTTTAAATGTTTAAAACGTTCATTTGCTCATTGTCAAGATAGCCTCAGCTAGCTCTCAGTCCAGCAAAAGTTCTCTTTACCTGTCTTTCCAGCTTTTCTCAAACATTAGCTCACAGTCACAGGTTAACTCTTTTTATTTGGCACTTGTTAAATTTGTATTGAATGAGGGCGTATGAGTGATGCTAACTTAATGCTGCTTTTTTGGTTTTATGAGATCATGTTATAAGACCTCTCTCATACGTCACTGCAGTGAGCGATGGGGTGGCTCTGTCAGAGATCGAGGGACCCTTCTCTGCAGCGGACGTGGCGGCCGACTGCTCTGGCGGCCCACTGAAGGAGCCTCTTGTGTGGATGATATCTTACGCCCTGATGGCAGTCTGCGCGTTGGCCCTCCTCATCCTGCTGCTCATGCTCATCCTGCGCTGCAGATGCGGAAACCGGAACGGTGAGATCACGGACGAGTCCTCGCTGGTACGACACCGCATCAAATGACTGAGAGGGCAAAGTAGAGCAAACCCGGGGAAGGGACAGTCGGACAGTGAGCAGAGCGCCTCCACGAGAGGCTGCACCGACCAATGACACTTGACTTAGGATTTTTAGACTGGACTCATCAGCTTGGCCCACAGAGGCAGTCGCACAGACAGATCAACTGCCTCTGAAGGGGAAAAATCCCCAGAACAATTCTTTAAAAAAACAGCTGTTGGTGGTGAATTTGTATTTTCTTGTTGGTTTTTTTGTGGTCGTTGCCTTAATCCACCTACAGAGGCTGGTGGAGGCACTCAAATCATAACTGGGCTTGTTCTAATTAAAACTGCTAAAGGTATTCTGAGAAATCTAGAACTTCAATAACACTAGAAGATTAAAATTAAAATTTTTAAAGCAGTTAATAAGTATACACACACTAACCATCACAGCAGAAATCAAAGAACAGCTCAGCAGTGCAGACAATCACAGCACATCCAGAAGGAAGGATAATAACACTGATATCATCTCCATGCAAAAGGTGTTTTCTAGGTTTCTAAGCCTTATAAACCAAAAGTGCCTTTGTTTTTGGTTTTTTTGTTTGTTTGTTTTTTTTTGGGGGGGGTTCAATCTAATGCCAACAACGGGATCTATTTCTTGGATCTATTTTGAAGTTTTCCACTCGTCTGTGGAGTCAAATGATTACCCAGAGATATTACATAAAAAATAAACTAATTAAAGTAAAGCTGCTCACTGGTAATAGGAAGAATATGAAAAGTTAGACTTGTGTTTACAGCGCCTGTAGTGCCTCTGTGGTCTCGGCTCTCTGCTAGAACAGTATCAGCAGTTTGGGACTTACTCTGCTGAATTGCACTTCCAAAGTCGATCAAAGTGTTATATAAAACGAAAGATCAATATTTCTCCTTCTGTAATGTAGTTTATTATTTTAATGTAGCTATACCCATTCTGTATACCCTCAGCTTTATATTTAAGTCTCTTTGAATGTGATTGTATCATCATCATCATTATTATTATTATTATTATTATTATTATTATTATTGTAATTATAATTATTCCAGATCTTTGCTTTCTGAGACTAGAATTCAAAGGGTGTTTATACTGCACATTTTATACAAATCATATACAGAAACACTTCAGCATTGATTTCCTTTGTTACTTGTGAGCTTCAGTTAACGTTCTAGCAAAGCAGACATTCCTGTTAGCAGTAAAAAAGAGATAAAGAATCAACTTATTGAATGTCATTTTGCAGTCTGTTCGCACCAGTGAAATAAGGTCCAAACACAGTCCACAGAAGATGCTGCGCCACAGTTCAGCCTCATTCAGCTTCCTGTAATCTGACCCAAGCTGCACTAACATGTCTGAAAAAATGTCAATTTGTGAGACTGTTTCACTGAAAGCACACTTGAATCTAAAACTGCTCGCTTATTTATGAGTGTATTTTTTCTGTGCCAAAAATTGTAAACTGTGTTGTAAATAAAACAACTTGTGACAAATCAAAGACATAATCGTTTTTAAATCATTTTTATTTCTTTTTGGATGAGAAATACAACAAAATAAAACGTACTTAAATGTAGCTTATAATAGATAAAGTAATTTCAAAAAGTAACAAATTATGAAAAAGGAAATGGCAATAATTCAATGTAAGTTTTTCTCTGTATACGTGTCGGGTTGATACCTCTGTAAACAGAAGTACAATTCATCTGGTTGTGTTTGAACATTATCTACATGTAAGTTGCTAATAGCAAATATTTTTATGCTAACACAAAAGGTCAAGATGAATATAATTACTTCATAATCATCACAATATTAGAGCTGTAACAGTTATTATCTTGATTAATGGTTAAATGTCTCTCAGTGTAGTCTTGAGCCGCTCTTCATTTCTGCTTAATTTGCCAAAACACGTGTAAACATAAATAGAAATACAGTAGATAAGGCAAAAACAGAGTTTGTACAATTCTAACAAGCTTGAAAGATGATGTATGTCACCACCTTTACCCGGTTTTAACACCGAGTAAAGACTAGGTTTTTCTTGCTGCATAAAACCTTTAACAAAAGGCTGTACTATATTTTCTAAAAAGCTGTGATTGCCTACAGCTGTTTTTCCTTTATTTAAGAAAAAAATAAGAAGCAGTGTCATTGTGGTATTTTAAAAAGCTGTGTCATCAGACTCATGCTCTGGCTTCCTCAAAGTACCTTGCTCAATTCATGACACAAATGTTGAGAACTACGAGTCAAATGTTCAATACAGCTTAATGCTACTTGATGTCAGTGTTGCTAAGCATACGGCTGAAACGTACACTGATACAAATGATTGATTAGAACAACTTTTAGTTGCCACTATACGTGTCACGGTCCGGGGCAGCGGCCGTGTGAAGAGTGGAAAGGAGGACTCAGATGCAGCACTTACTCAGATGTGAAGGTGATTTATTGACAATACTGAACATAAAGTGGAGATGGCAAACAGAACTAAGGACGAACTAAACTGGGAGAAACTACACAAAGGGAGTGGCAAACCTGAACATGAAGGGAGAACAGCAGGGAGAGCACGCAGAGGATTACACCAGGTATGAACACAGAGGATGAACACAGACGACGCGACGAGGAGCAGAGGAAATCACACACTATAAGTACACAAAGAGACACTGGGAAATCACACACAGGTGGGGGAAACAGCTGGACCTGATTAACCTGACGAGACAGGGGAACACTAACACCAGGGACCAACAGAGGGAGCACAAACCCAGAACCCAGTGTCTAAAATCCCAAACACAAACCATCCCAAAACAGCCATGAATAATAATGAAAGTAATAACAATAAAGAACATAAACATAAAGTCACTGAGTCATGGTCGCAGGACCATGACAGTACCCCCCCCTCAAGGGCTGGCCCCCGACAGCCACAGAAACACACCACCAGATCCGGGCGGGCGGCAGGGGGCCCAGGACGGAGGGACCGGGCCAAGACCAAAGACGGAGGCCCCAGAGTCCCAAACAAATGTTCACAAAAAAAAAAAAACTCACAGGGGAGCAGAGTCCAAAACACAGTTCAGGTGGCCGGCCAGGGGCCCGATAACACAGGAGGCCGGCCACAAAGAAGGCCGTGGAGGCGCACAAAAGGTTCAGGAAGCCGGCCGTGCGGAAGGCAACGGCGGCCACTCAGGCGAAGAGGGTCCGGGGGCCGGCCGTGCGGAAGGCAACGGCGGCCGCTCAGGCGAAGAGGGTCCGGGGGCCGGCCGTGCGGAAGGCAACGGCGGCCGCTCAGGCGAAGAGGGTCCGGGGGCCGGCCGTGCGGAAGGCAACGGCGGCCGCTCAGGCGATGGCGGTCCGGGGGCCGGCCGTGCGGAAGGCAACGGCGGCCGCTCAGGCGATGGCGGTCCCGGGGCCGGCTGAGCGGAAGGCAACGGCGGCCGCTCAGGCGATGGCTGTCTGGGGGCCGGCCGTGCGGAAGGCAACGGCGGCCAGTCAGGCAACGGCGCCCGGCCAGTAGCCCGGCCAGCGGTCCAGAAAACGGCCGTTTAGCTCCAGACCCAAACGAGGCTGGGCCAGGCGAGGCTGAGGACACGGAAGCCGGGACCGCAGCAGGCGGAGATGATGATGCAGACACGAAGGCAGGACCAGAGGATGATGCAGACACGAAGGCTGGACCAGAGGATGATGCAGACACGAAGGCTGGACCAGACGAGGCTGATGAGGACGCTGAAGCTGAGGCTGGACCAGGCGAAGCTGATGAAGACGCTGAAGGGGAGGCTGGACCAGGCGCAGTGGGTGAAGATGAGGATGCTGTGGCCGAGGATGCGGGCACGAAGGCTGGACCAGGCGAAGCTGATGAAGACGCTGAAGCGGAGGCTGGACCAGGCGCAGTGGGTGAAGATGAGGATGCTGTGGCCGAGGATGCGGGCACGAAGGCTGGACCAGACGAGGATGGAGACACGAAGGCTGGACCAGGCGATGCTGAAGCAGAAGCCGAAGCTGGACCAGGCGTGGATGAAGCTGGAGATGAAACCGGACCAGGCGTGGATGAAACCGGGCCAGGCGTGGATGAAACCGGGCCAGGCGATGAAGAAGCTGTAGCTGAAGCCGGGCCGGGCGAAGCTGACGCTGTAGCTGAAGCTGGGCCAGGCGAAGCTGACGCTGTAGCTGAAGCTGGGCCAGGTGAGGATGAAGCTGGACCAGAATCAGGCGAGGATGAAGCAGAGGATGAAGCCGGGCCAGGCGTGGATGAAACCGGGCCAGGCGATGAAGAAGCTGTAGCTGAAGCCGGGCCGGGCGAGGACGAAGCTGTAGCTGAAGCTGGGCCAGGCGAAGCTGACGCTGTAGCTGAAGCTGGGCCAGGTGAGGATGAAGCTGGACCAGAATCAGGCGAAGATGAAGCCGAGGATGAAGCCGGGCCAGGCGTGGACGAAACCGGGCCAGGCGTGGACGAAACCGGGCCAGGCGATGAAGAAGCTGTAGCTGAAGCCGGGCCGGGCGAGGACGAAGCCATAGCTGAAGCTGAAGCTGAAGCTGGGCCAGGTGAGGATGAAGCTGGACCAGAACCAGGCGAGGCTGAAGCTTCAGGCTGAGGCGTGGCAGTAGCAGGTGGTAGCGCTGCAGGTGATGGTACTGCAGGAGGCAACGCTGCAGCCACAGGTGGAGAAGCAGCCACAGGTGGAGAAGCAGCCACAGGTGGAGAAGCAGCCTCCTGCTTCGCTAGCTGGGGGATCCTCGGGCCCCCCAGCCGACGTGGCAGTCAGTGTGGCATGAGGCTGGACGGGCTCCTCGGGCCCCCCAGCTAGCGAAGCAGGAGGCTGGACGGGCTCCTCGGGCCCCCCAGCGAAAACAGCTGCAGAACCAGTGGGCACCGGGGCCCCCGGCACACATGAAACAAAACCAGTAGGCACGTGGGCCTCTGGCACACATGAAACAAAACCAGTAGGCACGTGGGCCTCGGGCACACATGAAACAAAACCAGTAGGCACGTGGGCCTCGGGCACACATGAAACAAAACCAGTAGGCACGTGGGCCTCTGGCACATATGAAACAAAACCAGTAGGCACGTGGGCCTCCGGCACACATAAGGAGGGCTGCAGCTGCGCAGAGCACTGACCCTGCTCAGGCAGTGACAGCCCGGTGCAGTTCACAGCTGGCATCTTGGCCTCCAGGGGTCCAGAGTAAGCTGAGGGCAGTAACCCAGCCTCTGGGGAAGCCCCGGAGTGAGCAATAGTCTCTAATGTAGCCAGCTTTTGAGGAACAGGTCCGTAGTGAAACAGTTTGTCTCCCTGCTCAGAAACAGCGGTGGAAAAACAGTGTGAAAATTGTGGCTTAAGGGAGGCTAATGGTTGAGCTACAGACTGGGAAGCTTGTGGTTGGACACAGAACTGAGCCGGAGAATGGCAATAAAGTCCTGGCTCAGAAGGAGCGGCAGAGACACAGTCTGTCAGTTTTGCAGCGGGTTTGTACACGCCCACTTGGGAAGGATCCGTTACCACGAAGGTAGGTAAGCGATCCATACAGTCTCCCATCCCGCTCTGAATAGCCCCAGAAAACAAAGTCCCGGAAACTGGGGAAAGCAATGCATCCCACTGACTCACCGCATCGGGCTGCTCGAAAGTGAATGCAGACGGGGGGTGAAGTCCAAGGTCCAAAAGGAGAAACTCCCGCTCCCACGAACAGAGCGAGTCCAGCAGCCATGGGAGACCGGTCACCAGACGCTGTAGCCGCCTCTCTATAGCGCGCTGGGACGTGCCACCCGGGCTTTCCAGCCACAGGTCGATCAGCTCCTGTGTGGCATCAATGAGCGTCTCCCGTAGCTCCCTGGACGGATTAAGCGCTGCTGGGTCCATCTTGTGGTCGCGTTGTACTGTCACGGTCTGGGGCAGCGGTCGTGTGAAGAGTGGAAAGGAGGACTCAGATGCAGCACTTACTCAGATGTGAAGGTGATTTATTGACAATACTGAACATAAAGTGGAGATGGCAAACAGAACTAAGGACGAACTAAACTGGGAGAAACTACACAAAGGGAGTGGCAAACCTGAACATGAAGGGAGAACAGCAGGGAGAGCACGCAGGGGATTACACCAGGTATGAACACAGAGGATGAACACAGACGACGCAACGAGGAGCAGAGGAAATCACACACTATAAGTACACAAAGAGACACTGGGAAATCACACACAGGTGGGGGAAACAGCTGGACCTGATTAACCTGACGAGACAGGGGAACACTAACACCAGGGACCAACAGAGGGAGCACAAACCCAGAACCCAGTGTCTAAAATCCCAAACACAAACCATCCCAAAACAGCCATGAATAATAATGAAAGTAATAACAATAAAGAACATAAACATAAAGTCACTGAGTCATGGTCGCAGGACCATGACAGTACCCCCCCCTCAAGGGCTGGCCCCCGACAGCCACAGAAACACACCACCAGATCCGGGCGGGCGGCAGGGGGCCCAGGACGGAGGGACCGGGCCAAGACCAAACACGGAGGCCCCAGAGTCCCAAACAGACAATACGAGCTCATCATTTGCAGAGGGACCTGTTGCTAGTTTAGTCTCTCTGACTGTTTCTGAGAGTAAAGTACACAAGTTTCACGACTCAAGGTGTGCTTGGTAATTTTGATAGCTATTGAAATGGTTGTGGGGCGGAAAGTGGCTTTAAAGAGCCTTCGCGATTTTTGGTGATTAAAGTTCAGTCATTTAGTTGCTTTACTCCAGCCCATTCACTAGCTGAGACCACATCCTCATGTAGGTTTGGTATTTCTAGTAGATAATTGCAGATTGCACGAGCATGAATTGAGGCTGCTGTTTGGGGGAAGGCCTCAGAGGGGACTTCCGGGTTGGGCATATCCCGATGTGAATGAAGTGGAAAAAAAGAGGAAGTGTGGGGGGGTCGTTTATAGACGGAGAGCTGGGAGGGCTGTGAAATTCAGATAAATGAGCCAGTACACACCCAAGAACCCAGCCCCAGATACTGAGAACCACCAGCCACTGGCAGGGAGTGTGGCCGGGAAATAGGCCCCACACCTGGGGGAGCCTGACATGTTCTGAGAGAGAGAGGTGGAGTCTAAGACCTGACCTGAAACATAGATATTTACTGTGTAACCCTCCCCAAGACCTTCGGTGTCTACATGCAATTTAAAATTGAGAAGTGGGCACCGACACCAGAGGTGAGGCTGAATGAACAGACTCTGGACGCTGTTCAGTGTGCCCACCCCGAAGGCCCTATATGTATGTGTCATGAGAATGAAAGTAATGAGAGAGTCTAAACTGTGGAGGAAAACTAAGGTACAGGCAGCCATGAGGGGGGAGAGAAGGAGGGCCTCCCTTGCACCTCAGTGACACACCTGCATCCCAAGCCCCTGCGTGTGTGGAGGGGGGAGGAGCCAGCTTCCTCGCTGACCACCAAGGGCAGGGAGGCGCAGGCCCATACAGCCCATGGCTGCAGCACCACCGACGCCCAGGGTGACCCATCCGACCACCCCACTCTTTTGTCTCTTTTAGCTAGGTGCTGTTTTTAAGCTTATATGATTCACAACTCAGTCTTCAGTGGCTTAACAAAATAAAAACATTGCTCTGAAAATGATCAAGTACAAGTAATGGAGTCTAAATGAGTGAAAAAGCAGCCAATGTCCAAAGAAAAACCTTTAAAAACCTTCAGAAGACCTGGAGAACTATTGATCAAGACCACTTTATAAAAAGTAGGAAAGACAAGAAAGTATGCTCACACTTTGGAAGCAAAATATGAAGAAATGAGGAGAGGATCAAGACTTTTGCACAGTACTTTGTTTGCATTTTTGTTCCTTCTTTACAAGAAAAAAAAAAGCTTTGTAATCCTCTGCGGATGATAAAGGCGAAGGATACCAAAGACAATGAAACATAATAATGTCAGGGCACGGATTAACCTTTTGGCTTGTCAAACACTCAAACAAATACGATTAATCACACACAACACTCATATTAATATCCTAACTTGGCATCAAGGCCCTGCTGTGATTCAGACATACGGTGTTTATCATTACATCCAGCCTCCAGGTAAAGCTGTACAACTCAGAGCACCAGATGGGTAAACCTTCTTATAACATCTGGTCCTCCAAAGAGATTAAATCAAAAGGTACATAAAGTGCATGAAATCACACAGAGCGAAGTTAAATTTGACTTTTAATCAAAGTCTAATCTTTCTTTATATTTTACACTTTGCCTGTTCATGAGTGCCATTACAAAATCTCAAAACGAATGAACCTTCATCTGACGGTGGATCCAGTCCGGGAAGTATGCGACGTTGCCGTAAACACCCGGTGCATCCTGCCCAGCGTGCTGTTCCCCCCAAATGCTGTCACCTATGAGCCACCATACTCCATCCATCAGGGACACCAGAGGGCCGCCGCCGTCAGCCTGAGACACAGTTCAGGAACAAACAAAGGGCAATACTAACTTACAGTGACTTTGAGAGGCTACATGAGGACTTTTGAGGACAGTTTTAGGTCTTTCATGGATTTCTGAGGTCAGTGAAAAAGCTCTAAATCATCCAAATAAAAGGGGATATAATAGTCAGCTGCCTCCTCTGGGCTCTAACTGTACATTCACTGCTGACTGTATAAGTGGATTGTTACCAGGCACAAAAACGAACAGTTTATTTAAAACGGTTGCTGCACACAGAACATAGTGCTGGACTTGTTTGAGAGCGCCGCAAAAGCAGTTACATAAGAGCATGAAAATGTTTTGGATTCTTTGATGAACAAAAACTGCTTTTATGCGACGGTCTGTTTGGACTGGCTGAACTGCAAACACTATTGGAGCGCATTGTTCTGAGTCTGCATTCAGAGACTCCATTCCCACTAAAACTGAAGCATTGTAACCTCGAGGTGGGTCACACTGTGGACCTCTGACACTCAAGGACACTACACAGCTAAACTGATTATCATATCCTGGGATATCCTGTTCGTGTAGGCGATGAAACTGTTGCACTCTGCAGCATCTATGAGAGCCTGAGCCTCCATCAAGTATGGAAAGACAGAGTCTGTCAAAAAAAACAAAACATAAATTAATATATAAAATAACGCTCACACACTCTCCTCTACGTTCAATCACTTGACAATGAGTGCAGGACTTATATGCCATCTAGTGGTAGTAGGCGGCAATGAGCACCAATACTGATTCACTAACTACAGCTGCCTCACCATTTGCTCTGTGACCAAATCGTGTTATCCAGCACTTGTGATGAGCAGTGACTTTCAGGCCCACGTTTGGGAGGCACAGGTCCGATGTTCCTGAAGCCTACCAAGGAGTAAACATCTCTGCTGTAACGTGTTTAACCCAGGACGAGCTGCTGCTGTTAACAATGGTGTCAATGTGTGCACTCTTACAGCCTCTCTGTACACAGACTGCCACTGTGTGAACAGCTTATTCACACAGAGGGTTATACTCAGCTGACAGCTTGCTAGTTTGCTAAATGTAACGCTTACTGAAGTAACAGTGCCAAATGCATCCACTGAGGTTGTGCATCTTCCAAAATGTCAACAGGTCTCAACAAAAGTTATTTAAAACTTCTATGGATGCACTTTTAACAAAAACGCCTTATCCTAAAATATATGGTGCCATGACTGGCTAACAATGCCTGGTTATTAAGACTTCTGGTTGAGATTAAGGAACTGGGGGGGAAAGACAACTGATTAAAACATGTTAATATGGGATTAACTTTGCTGAGTCCAGCTTAGATTTATGCAGTAAATCTGTGGCTGTAAATCTGTATAAGACAAGATAAGATATACTTTACTTATCCCAAAGTGGGAATGCAGCAACTCAAGATTAGAAACAGCCTAAAAGTAGAATGAATATAAACACAAGCACAATAACATAATATACAATCTGGCAAAACAGAGATATCAAGATAAAACTACTATAAAGAAGCTAAACAGACTCATTGGCCACTTTATTAGGTACACATTTCAGCTGCTTCTTAAAGCAAATATCTGAATCATGTGATGTATATGGGTCATATGACAGCAACCCAATGCATTTAGGCATGCAAACGTGACAGGGTGCTGAAGTTTGAACTGAATGGAGAATGGGGATTTAATAGGTGATTTAAGGGACTTTGCACACGAGAGTTAACTCATATTACTCGTTACAATCAAATTATGCAGAAGAGCATCTCTGAATGTGCAGCACATCGAACCTTGAAGCAGACGGGCTACAGCAGCAGAGGGTCACACGGTCAGCTATTGACAGGAAACTGAGGCTACAGTTTGCACCTGCTCAACAAAATCAGGCAGTAGAAATGTTGCATGGTCTGATGTGAGCCAACATTCAAATAGCAGGTTCAGATATTTTCCTTTAAACCAGGGGTATTAAACATGAGGCCCAGGGACCAGATTTGGTCCAGCATTGACCTCAATCCGGCCTGCTGGATGGCGTTGGGAAAAGGAGGACATAAATGTGGGAATTTTAACTGTATTTTCACAAGTTCTACAGCTTTAATAAAAAACAGTACACCAAAGTAATTAACTAATTGATTTCTGTAACTTTATACATTTATTCTTACAATTTAAACCCATGCTGACAGATTGTTTTAGTTTACTAAAGCAGCATTTCTTCACCATGTAAGAAAAACTGAGAAATAATGTTGAAATCACCCTTTTTTTTGTCCTATATTAGGGTCTCTCATTTATTAAATGTGTAGGTAAAATTTTTAAACTTACAGAAATCAGATAAGATGAAAGTGGGCTGTATGTGGGCCGCAATATAAAAGACTGGTTTCTTGAACATGGCAGTGAGTTCACTGAACTCAAATGATCTCCACAGTCACCACATCTCAGTCCATATTAAATAATAATTAATAACTTCAATTAACTAAAAGGTGATTAAAATAATGTAATGAAGGGGCTCATCATAAGCACCTGTTATGTCCAAAGGTTGGGAGAGCCTCATAAGAGCAATGTCATTTTTCAGGGTCTGGCTGTTGTAGCTCTCATGAGTTATAATGCGACGCACCGAGTAAGCAGGGTTAAACAGAGGGCCTAATGGGTCCACTATCCCAGCATACTGCCCAGTCTGCAGGACTGGTGGCCCTGCAAAGGTGGGGGGTGACCAGCAGAGATTTGATTAAAGCTGGATCAAACCACGGTTGCTGAAGGGTGGTGAAGGTGAAGGTGGAGGACTCACCAGGTCACACACTGAGCGGCGGTGACTATCCAGTAGGGGGAGACGATGGCTCCTCCACAGCGGTGAGAGCCGGCAACCTGGAGGCTGACTTGCCAGGGCACAGCCCCAAGGGAGGCCAGCTGTCCTGCAGAAGCCTTGCTGGAGTTCACCCTGCTTCCACAATCTGAAAAAGGAGGCTGCTGTTAGAGCATTCTACAGCTACAGGCTTTCAGAGAGACAAAACTCAACAACACACTGAAAAAAACCAGTGTGATTGCAAGGAAGAGCCTTCAGCTATCCTCAACTATGGAAACAACTCCCAGATTGGATTCAGGAGACAGACAACCTCCTGCTTAGGCTTGAAATGTTCTTTTTGATATGCTGGATGCACTCCACTACTACATTAAATCATTAGTAATTAGCAACTTTTGGTTCTCACTATACTTTGCCTGTCTTGTCTCTCTCTGCTCTCTTCTCTTTCGCCTTATCCCCAAACTGAGCCTTGTTCTGCCAGAGGTTTCTTCCTGCTAACAGTGAGTTCTTCGTTCCCACTGTCGCTCTCACTGAGGTTTGATATTGTAGAGACCCTACACCAGGGGTGTCAAACTCAAATACACAGTGGGCCAAAATTCAAAACTGGAACAAAGTCGCGGGCTAACATTTATATGAAAAAAAAACTTCCTCCAGATATAAGAATGAATCTTTTCTTATGGACTCAAACAGGTTTTGCTGAAAAACTGAATATGGAGCAAGCAAAGCTTAATACTAAACAATATATATATTAGCTGTGTAATACCAGCAGGCCAGCTCTAATAGTAATTTGGTATGGCTTCGCGGGCCAAATGTAATTAGGCTGCGGGCCAAATTTGGCCCGCGGGCCAGAGTTTGACACCTATGCCCTACGCTATTAGAAAGAAACCTCAGCTAACACACCGCTTTCTGTGATCCAGCACATGGTGACAGTGGGAAGGAAAAACTCCCTTTTAACAGGAATAAACCTTTATGTGCTTGTAATTCACTTGCCAGGTGAAAGGTTGGTGGTTTGTTTCCAGGGGGTTTACCTTATAATATAAAGCACCTTGAGGTAATTGTTGTTGTGATTTGGTTCATTTCTAAGAAAGTATAAAGACATACTAGTACAGTGCAATGTCAACACCATGTTGTTAGGACATGTACTTCTAAGGATTGGAGGAAAAAAAGACATTTGGAATGAGATCAGGTTAATATCATATCAATATTAGCATTTTGACACAGGTTTATCATTACCAGCTCACTCACTGTAGGGCAAGTTGTTGCAGTATGGATGCCTGAGGGTTGAAGTTAGACTTCACTAGTAAGAATCCATCATTAGCATCAGCCCTTTGCTGGCCTGATTTAAAATACGTGCCCCTGTCAAAGCACAAATTGTAAAAAAAAAATTGAGCATCGCTTGAAAATCGTTCACAGAGCAGCTTTTGTTTCATCTCGGGCTGAACTAGCTGAGCATCTCACCTGATGTATCCGATGCTCTGGCAGCTCGCTCTGCCCTTCTCCTCGGTCCAGCCATGAGAACCAACAGATTTTCAGGCTTTACTCTGAGTCGAGTAGATCTGAAGCAGGAAACTGGAGCCGTGCAGCCTCACTGAGCACAAACAGCAAACACAAGCGATGACTTGGCATTTTGTCACAAGTGGAAAGTGGGTGAAGAGGCAGCCAGTTGAGAGTGAAGCACACAAAGGACTGGCAGTTAACAAGGAAAGATAAATGCTTCAGTCTACATATTATCTCATTATCTCATCATGAGGAATATGGATGATTCCAGAAAAAACAAACCTATAAAAGCATCAAACTGTTCCGTTGTATAAACTCTGACCTTGTTTTCAAAGATTGGAAATCCAGATGAACAGAGTTAACTTTCTGGGATTCTCTCACCTTCTTTTATTGAGCGTGCATCAAGATAACAACTAATGAGGCTACCTGGGAACAGGTCAGCAGCACCATTGGGTGTAAACAGAGCTTCACAACTCTGTGAAGAAGTATGGTTTTAGAGGATTTTGGGGGGGAATTTCCATTTTTTTGGAAATCCCAGAGAAACTTCATCTGCTGCCTAATAAACAGAATGGATGATTGCATGGGGCACTAGAGCACACAGTGTGGGTAATTTACACATATGTGAAGGTCTCATTAGGGCTTAATAATATATTCAGCTTTTAGGGCAGCATAACACTTCCATGGAGAAGATGTCTTTTCCAGAGATGTCCTTAGTTTTGTTCATTTCTGCAAGACAATGCAAGGTGCCAGTAGTCCAGATGAAAAATGGACCCACTTGCAGTCCAGACCTGTCCCCCTTTGCAAATATTTTGTGCGCTATGCAACAAAAGAGGCTCCGAAATGAAATCTTGTCAGTGCGAGAATGGGAAAGCATTAAACTTCCCCCCCAAAAAGTCCACATTTCATTTGTTGTTTTCCAAGTTTTTCTTTTTTGTAAACCAGGTTCTTATCAGTGTGTTTCATTCAGCTTTATTGAACAAATCTAAAGGTGGAGGACAGAGAAGCTTTTTCTTCCCACCATGAAGCTGCTTACCACAGTTAGCTTCGTCCTGCCCTGCGGGACAGTCTGTAACCCCATCACACCACTGGGACTCCCACTTGCGGTTCCCATCTCCACATTTAATCCCATGAATACAGGATGAAGAAACTGGAATTGAAGACAGGAACCAGAAAAAAAAAATCAGTCTTCCAATCTCACTAATGTTGACTCAGTTCACTAAATAAATCCTTCACTTACAGTAATAGGCAAGGAGGACTCCAGCCAGCAGCAGCAGCAGCAGCAGCAGCAAGGAGATGACAGCAGCAACAGTGAACTTGATGCACCTGTGTTTGAAATCTGACAGAAGAGCACTCACCGTGACTGGAAACCCACTCACACCCAGCTTCACGATTACATTTTATACACAGAACAGTTTCTAATGAGACTTTTTGTTACAAGCAGTGTCCAAATGACGTGCCTAGTATCTGTACAGTCGTGTAAAGTATTCAAACTGTATTAAAACACTCAAATACCTTTGTGCTTGGGGATGGAGGGACTGCTCTCAGGTGGAGGCTTCAGCGCCACATTGTGAACATACTGGGGTTGAACATCTGATTCGGCGAGCGCAGGAAGTTTCATCTTCTCATATTCACGGATGAAGTGAGGACAAGCGTCCAGATACTTTTGGCAGAGCAACAGTGTTTTTGTAAAGTTACAATACTTAAAATAAATTGAAAGCAGGTCTTCTTCTCAAGGCTGATTAAATGCAGATTAAAACTCACCGGATTGGTGGTCATTTTCTGTTTAATCATCTGTATTTTGAAAAAATTGAAATAAAATCCCCCTGTGATAACTCCAGCAGCAATCTTTCACTCAGATAATCTCATCCACATCACTGCCAGCACCTCCGGCATCTCCTCCCAGGCTCCGCTCTGCTCATTCTCACATGGATGCGATCAAATAAAGAGTTTGTATGAAAACTGTCACGCCTACACTTCACACAGCATCAGTTTGTTTCCCTCCTGAGCACACAGCAAAGACAATGACGAGTTGGCGAGTCTAAACATGACACAGGTGTTATCTGCTTAAGTGTCAGAGCAGTGAGTGAGTACTGTAACGCCGAGTGTGCAGTGGAAAGGTACTGAAAACATGATGTATAGGCAGGTAGACACAGCGTGTTTCAGTGATGCAGTGGCTGAGCGACAAGAAAATATGGAGAGGATATTTTAAAGTGAAAATGAAATGCATTAATCAGGCCAGCATGCTTTTGGATTGACTGCTTTTTTATTTATTTAATGATACAGTACTCATTTGACAAAGCAGCCTTATATTCAATGCACAGGAAAAGAACAAAAACATTTTACCTGATAATAAAGAACAGACATGAAATGACGCCTGGAGAAGGCTTTAAATGGTACTTCACATTCATACAGTCACTTAGCAACATTCACATTCATCTGGGTGAAACATAAAACATGCACAGCAAACATGTCAGCCTTCCAAACACACACACACACACACACACACACACACACACACACACACACACACACACGTAGGAAAATATTTAGTATACACATCCAGAAATGCATACACTATTATATATTGTACATATATTTATTAGTTTCAGGTTGGCCATTCTTGTATTTTGCTCGTTTGTGTTGTTGTGTTTGCACATCTCTGTTGCTTGTGGGGCTCGCACACAAGAATTTCACTCGCATGTGCTGTGCCAGTGTGCCTGCACATGTGATGTGACAATAAAAGTGATTTGATTTGATTTGATGATCATTTCCATATTTGAAGATCACCTCTTCCCTAAAAAAAAGAAATCTACTGCCAAGGTTCTTCTCGTGGTGCGTTAGAGCCGAGGATGATGAAGACGCAGAAGCTAAAGCAATTTCTGAAACACGTTTAGAAGAATTTAAAAGTAATATATTTCCAATACTGGAGAAAAAAATCATCATCTGGCATTAGTGTCAGCGCACTCATTCACTGTAAAAAATCAAACTTGCTTACAGTCATTTCTTTCACAATTCAACAATAAAAGCTGAGTTGCCCCATAAACTCAAATACATTAAGGGTTTCAACTAATCCTTTAACGTTTTGGAGCAAAAGTTGGTCTCAGATGAACTTTATTGCTGGCAAAATGAATGAATTCAAGTTTTACATGAGTTGAAGCTGTTGGCGCCTTTCTGTGCCTGAGCACGCATGCGCATGTCATATTTTTGGATACTACGGGGTCTACAATGCACTTTTGCAAGGACTGAAAGCCACCTGGCCGTCTGCCTTAATGCGAACACGAGGCTTTTTACGCCAGGAGCTGGATGCAGCTAAGGTGTTCATCTCAACTTTCTGAAGGCAAGTACTGTTTCTTTTAATGTGGATTTATATGTGTTTACTACCTCATTTAAGATCCCCCTAGACTGTTTTACTCAATCGTGCTGCTTGAATGCCCTCGTGAGCAACTTTAATGTTTTCCATCATGAAATAGTTCTTTTATAGTTTTCGTATAAAAATCGCCATGTCACAAAATAATGTAAATCCGACAAGCATCCCTTCCAAACAGGCGCGCTCATGTCTGACAAGCCTCCACGACACCCCCTACGTGTATTTCATGTAGGGGGTGTTCGCCATACCACCGAACGAAAGAAACCCGACAAAATAAGCTAGCTCGCTCATGGCAAACCCCCCACCGCTTTTTAAAATAAATAAATAATTTCGGGGGCCCCCGCTGCCATGTTGTTTAATTTGTTCAAATCATATTTAGCCAAAAAAATGTGGTTTAGTTTCTGTGTGAACGGGGTGGTGGAGTCCTCCACCGAGAACACTCACGTTAACTTTATCGAGTGGGGGAAAAAAAGTTAGCTTGTTTATATTATGCTAACATAGCTGTGTCGCTAGCGGTCACGTAGCACATCATTATATACCAGCTAGCCCAACTTCAGTAACCCTACAAACGTCACTGCTGTTTAGTTTCCTGTCTTCATTTATGCTGGAAGTGATAACAGCTGTAGGGTTTAATTTGTTTCCAAAACCCCGCAGTCAGGACATGCTATATTGTATTTAGATAGAAGCTAGCGAGCTAACTCCCTGCTAACTTCTAACTCCGTTAAATGTCATAAATTTCGTTTTCATGGGTGCCTGGATGTTAAACTCAATTGTTACACCTGGTAGAACAGAACGCTGATCATTTTATTAAAGATGAAAGACTTTAGACAGTTTTTCAACTCTCAGTAATGCCATAGTGATCGTTTGACATGTGAACCTGCAGCGGAGTTTAGGTCCAGACACGGCTAGTGACGTCAGACTGAACAACCGGATTGAACGAGGAGGACCCAGAATCCAGCCCTGTGTGAAGCTGAAGAGGCTGAAAATTACAGGTTATCTGTGGAAGCCTGCATCAAGAAGGTGGTGACACTTGTCATTAAAAATGCCAGTTCACCTTCCTCTACGGAAAAAGTTGATGCCATCACCCAACGGCTGTTCATAAAACTCTGGCCTAGACTTAAAAAGATCAAAGTTGATAATGTGATATGGTTTATAGCTCCTTAATACAGAAATGGAAAGAGCCAGATGTCATACATATTCATGGTATTAGACCATGAATATGCAGATGATGTAATTGTAAAGGTTTTCAAGGAGCATGCCATCACTGTATTGGAAAGTGAACATTTCATCACAAGCTTCTTTCTTCATGCTGTATGGATCGCAGGCAGAAAATACTTGGTTACTGTTGTGTAAGTCCCTAAAAGTAGATTTTGTTTATCTGGACGCAGGATTTTCAGTTTCAATTTATTTAAGTAATTATAATAAAGGTCAATCAAATGGACCAATATGGCAAGGCCATGATGATCCACTTGGTAAAATAAATCCGTTTGGCATCTTTCTTGGCCTTAAGACAACAATTCTGATGGCTAAAGATCCAAACGGGACACAAGAAAAAAACAAAAACAAAACACGTGTTGTCTGACAACAGTATCAAAGATTTGCATATACATAAAAAAAACCTGAAAGATCTGGACCGGGCCATTTACAAAGAGCTACGTCAGAAAACATTCTGTAAAGAAAAACATTTACTGATGTTACTGAACAACGAGGACCCAGTGTTGAGAAAACTGACGGTCGATATCATTAAAAATCACCTGATCGACACTATGCAGAATCCAGCCCTGTGTGATGCTGAAGAGGCTGAAAATTACAGGTTATCTGTGGAAGCCTGTATCAAGAAGGTGGTGACACGTGTCAATAAAAATGCCAGTTCACCTTCCTCTACTGAAAAAGTTGATGCCATCACCCAACGGCTGTTCATAAAACTCTGGCCTAGACTTAAAAAGATCAAAGTTGATAATGTGATGTTCATCGGTGATTGTCAGGGTCCCTGAGCAGTTATGAATTATATTATTATTATTGTTATTGTATGTATATTTGGTGTTGCTGTCCTTCTCCCTGTTTGCGTGTGTGTGTGTGTGTGTGTGTGTGTGTATATGTGTTTCAGTGGGTGCCTTCAGGCCTGGTGGGTGTGGCCCTGCTGATGGTCTGGCCACACCCGAAGCCACACACTTGCTGCTGGTCAGGCCTCGTCGGGGGAGCTACTTGGGAGAGTCTTGGAGCTCCCACCGACGCGGGATCATTTCGTGAGTCTCCACCTTAGTCAACAAAAACATTGCACAGGCGTTTTACTCTGATTACACAAACTTCATGTAGGAGTAGGTCACAGATAAGAGGTACTAATTTGTAAATTTGACCTCTGACCTCACAGAGATCAAATGTGACAGGATATTTGTACTGTAATTTTCAGACCATAAGGCGCACTCAAAATCCTTTAATTTTCTCAAAAACTGACAGTGCGCCTTATAATCCGGTGCGCCTTATGTATGAAGTTTAGGTCCAGACACGGCTAGTGACGTCAGACTGAACAACCGGATTGGTGTTAGAATTTACCATGTCAGCCAATCAAAAAAATGATATGGCAACATGCGGCACTTGGTTGTTTAGGGAGAAGGTGCAGTTTTAGGAGTGACACCCGCGACGGAAAGCGGCGAGCAAAAGAAAGAGAGCGCAAGTTTTCATATGTGAGACATTAGTGATGTTTAGCGTTTTTGGAGGCTAGAGTTAGTGTGTAGTGTAGTCATTGTTTTGTATTGTGTCAGTTATACTGCTGAATGTCACATTTGCTCCAAAAAAGCCATCAAAAGCAGATTCTAGTGTAAACGCTGTTCCCACAGGGAAAACAGGACTGATACACCTCCTGTTGTCAGACCTGCAGGGTTTAGGCCTGTGCTGTTCTCTTCTGTCTTATACTGAACACAAACTTTTTTTTTCTTTTTTTTTTTTTTTTTTGGACCGGCACAAATAATTTGTGTGCCTTCTTATTTGCTGCAGAACACCTGATTGTTCTGTAAATAGATTTAGATGGTTATATAAAAAATGCCTGAGGCCTTGGCTGCATTTTTAGGTAAATAGTACCATATAACTTTGTTTGCAAAACTTGTGCATGAACCTGAAGTTCCCAAATTGATATAAAAATTTTTTTTTTTTAGCAACAACACTAAATGCGTTTTTAAAACAAAATGTTAGGTTTCAAGTTTAGGAGAAAAGTTGCTTCAACTAAGTTATCCATCAGAACCTAAAAATCTAAATGCAGTGGGTTGCCTTGAGTTTAAGTTTTCGCAACAATTTTTTATTTTTGTATTTATTAATTTTACAGTGTTGATGCTGTGCTCACACGGGCTACAAAGAAATCGCACTACAAACCTTCTAAAAAAAACTCCACAGGTATCTTTGAAGAAACACCTGTTGTCTGACAACACAATCAAAGATCTGCACATCAATGAAAAAAAATCTCGAAAGGGCCACCTAAACATAATATATAATGTTCTGACTGAGAGACGTTTTGAAAAAATTTAAACGTACAGCTCTGCTATCACTTCCAACATAAATGAAGACAGAAAACTAAACAGCAGTGACTTTTTTTTTTATTTTTTAGGGTTACTGAGGTTGGACTAGCTGGTACATAATGATGTACTACGAGATCACTAGCGATACAGCTATGTT
Source organism: Copadichromis virginalis (assembly GCF_057382275.1). Taxonomy (NCBI): domain Eukaryota; kingdom Metazoa; phylum Chordata; class Actinopteri; order Cichliformes; family Cichlidae; genus Copadichromis; species Copadichromis virginalis. The sequence goes on along the minus strand of NC_140631.1, from coordinate 17,915,143 downwards.
AGCATAACATAAACACAGTGAAGCTGGAGGATGAAAGCTAACCTTTTTCCATTCGATAAAATTTATGTGAGGGTTCCCAAAGGTTAGGGACGAATTCAATCGCATGGCAGGATGCTGTTGCAGATTAAACAGCGCCTCTTCACAGCTCTGTGGGCACAAAATAGAAGTACTACAAGGACATAGGGAAAAGGGACAAAGAGGGGAGGGATATAAAATATTCCAAATGTTTCTTGAATTGTTAGCACAGTGTATATGTGTATGTATCTATCCATCGATTCACTTACGCCAGGGGTGGGCAAATCCAGGCCCCGAGGGCCGGTGTCCTGCAGGTTTTAGATCTCGCCTTGGGTCAACACACCTGAATCGCATGATTAGTTCGTTACCAGGCCTCTGGAGAACTTCAGGACATTTTCAGGAGCTAATTTAGCCATTTATATCAGCTGTGTTGGTTCAAGGACACATCTAAAACCTGCAGGGACACCGGCCCTCGAGGCCTGGAGTTGCCCACCCCTAACTTCCGCTTTTCCTTTTCAGGGTCGCAGGGGGTGCTGGAGCCTATGGCAGCTATCTCAGGGCGAGAGGCAGGGTACGCCCTGGACAGGTCGCTAGTCTGTCACAGGGCTAAACATTCGTACTCACATTCACTCATACCTATGGGCAATTTAGATTTTTCCAAAAACAATGGGCAATTAAGATTTTTCACGTGCCTCCAAAGACGCAAAGGTGTCGCCATCTGACATGATTCAGCAGCGCCTCTTCACAGCTCTGTGGTCACAAGTTGAGCAAAAGCCTCTCAAAATCACACACAGGGGGATTAAAAAACTTGAAAAGGTGATTTTTAAAGACATCAAAGCGGCTGGACATTAGCCCTGATCTCGTGATCATTGCGCTAGCCGTAGGTCAGCCGTACCTAGAGGTGATCATTTCCATATTTGAAGATCACCACTTCCGTAAAAACCTGCTGGCAAGGTTCTTCTCGTGGTGCGTTAGAGCCGAGGATGACGAGGACAAAGAAACTAAAGCCATGTCTGAAACACGTTTAGAAGAATTTAAAAGTAATATATTTCCAATAGTGGAGAAAAAAATCATCATCTGGCATTAGTGTCAGCGATTATGATGATGATGAAGAGGAACATGTGAGCGCACTCATTGATGCTGTGCTCACACGTGTTGAAAATAATTCGCACTACAGACCTTCTAAAAAAAACTCCACAGGTACCTGTTAAAACACGTGTTGTAATTATAATAAAGGTCAATCAAATGGACCAATATGGCAAGGCCATGATGATCCACTTGGTAAAATAAATCCGCTTGGCATCTTTCTTGGCCTTAAGACAACAATTCTTATGGCTAAAGATCCAAACGGGACACACAAAAAAACACATGTTGTCTGACAACAGGATCAAAGATCTGCATATACATGTATATAAACTGAAAGATCTCGACCGGGCCATTTACCAAGAGCTACGTCAGAAAACATTCTGTTAAGAAAAAACATTTAAGATAAGATAAGATAGAACTTTATTAATCCCTCGGGTGGGTTCCTCTGGGAAATTCGACTTCCAAAAAAAGCACAGCAACGACCAAAGTTACAGTTACAGAACTGTTATATATATACACACACACACACACACACACACACACACATATATATAAATACAGAGACAAATATAAATAAAATATACAAAGGGGATAAATAGAATAAATAGGAATAAAAAATACAAGTGAATTGCACATTTCAAGTATTGAGTCTATTGCACTGTTGACTATTTACAAAAAGTATTGCACAAGGTATTGTACAGTGAGGTGCAGAGGCACTACAGCTTAGTTGTTCCCCCCTCCTTTGTCCTCCTGTTTCCCCTCCCTCTCCCCTCCAGAGAGGAGTTAAACAGTCTGATGGCGTGTGGGACAAAGGAGTTTTTAAGTCTGTTAGTTCTTGTCTTGGGGAGAAGCAACCTGTCACTGAACAGACTCTTCTGGTTGTTTATGGCCGTGTGCAGAGGATGCCCAGCATTGTCCATAATGTCCATCAGTTTCTTTAATGTCCTTTTCTCTGCCACTGTCACCAGAGTGTCCAGCTTCATGCCGACCACAGAGCTAGCCCTCCTGATCAGTTTCTCCAGCCTGGATGAGTCCCTCTTTGCTGTGCTGCTCCCCCAGCACACCACAGCATAGAAAAGTACTCCAGCAACCACTGACTGGTAAAACATCCTCAGGAGCTTCCTGCAGATGTTAAAAGACCTCAGCCTCCTGAGGAAGTACAGTCGGCTTTGGGCTTTTTTATACAGGTGCTCTGTGTTGCATGACCAGTCCAGTTTATTGTCCATCCACAGCCCGAGGTACTTGTACTGATTTACTGATGTTACTGAACGACGAGGACCCAGTGTTGAGAAAACTGACGGTCGATATCATTAAAAATCACCTGATCGACACTATGCAGTAGTGATGGGTCGTTCGCGAACGAAATGGCTCTTAGAGCCGGCTCTTTGACGTGAACGACGCGAGCCGGCTCCTTATCGCGAGCCGTCACGTGGGTTTTCTTTTTTTTTTTTTTCTTTCTCTCAGCCTCTCTCTCGCACTTTTTTTCCGCTTCACTCTGCACGCGAGCCTTGTGCTTTATGCTGGGCAGAGGGGGGAGGGGCGGTAGTTACACTCAGTAGCACAGGAACAGAGCCAGAGAGAGAGAAAGAGAGGCAGGGACAACAACATTAGAAAGGTATAGTAATCATCCACAACTATTTTCAGTTGCAGATGATAAAGGATTCCGAAAGTTTATTCATGCAGGTCCATATGACAGAGAATATGCATGTTCTTTTAGTTTTCATATTATAATTTATATTTAATTGTGTTGTGGTTTGCAGTGTTTTGTGTTCTTTTCACTTTAAATTTGTGAAAGGAAAAAGCTGAAAATTTAAATAGTTAAAACTTGAAATGTGAATAGTTGATTTTTGTATTATATGATTTATTTATTACATTTTATGTGGAGTGAATAAATAAAAGTATATTTATGGTGGCCCGTAGAGACGAAGCACATATAAACTTCAAATCACGTACGAACTCTGAAGCATGTACAAACTCCAAAACACGTAAAAACACGTACAAACTCCAGAACACGTAAAAACTCATAAGCACGTAAAAACTCATAAGCACGTAAAAACTCAAAACACGTACAAAAGACAACAGAAGTGCTCCAGGATGCTGGGCGCACTGTTGAGCTTTTGTTATCTTAACAGTGGGAGGAAAATGTCAAATTTGAGACATTTTAAAAGTCTTTAGACCATAGGTACCAAATTTGGCCCGCAGCCTAATTACATTTGGCCCGCGAAGCCATACCAAATTACTATCAGAGCTGGCCTACTGGTATTATACAGCTAATATATATATTGTTTAGTATTATGCTTTGCTTGTTCCATATTCAGTTTTTCAGCAAAACTTGTTTGAGTCCATAAGAAAAGATTCATTCTTATATCTGAAGGAATAAATATATTTCAATAAATATTAACGTTAGCCCGCAACTTTGTTCCAGTTTTGAATTTTGCCCACTGTGTATTTGAGTTTGACACCCCTGCTTTAGACCATCAAAAGGATATAGTACAATCCAAATCTACTTTTGGTTTTGCTGGAATTGATTTTGTTATTGTTGACACTATTTGTTTTGGTGTCACTGTACTGTAATTACCTTGCATTTCATTAAAATATGTTTAGAAATGCTTTTCCGTTGCTTTTGGACTGCAAACCCAAAGTGCCACTTTAACAAATGAGATAATATTACACCTTCTCCCCTCAAAGGTACTTTTGTCATGGTCCTACGGCCATGACTCAGTGACTTTGTGTTTGTGTTCTTTATTGTTATTACTTTCATGATTATTCGTGGCTGTTTTGGGATGGTTTGTGTTTGGGATTTTAGATACTGGGTTCTGGGTTTGTGCTCCCTCTATTGGTCCCTGGTGTTAGTGTTCCCCTGTCTCGTCAGGTTAATCAGGTCCAGCTGTTTCCCCCACCTGTGTGTGATTCCCAGTGTCTCTCTGTGTACTTATAGTGTGTGTTTTCCTCTGCTCCTCGTCGCGTCGTCTGTGTTCATACCCGGTGAATCCCCTGCGTGCTCTCCCTGCTGTTCTCCCTTCATGTTCAGGTTTGCCACTCCCTTTGTGTAGTTTCTCCCAGTTTAGTTCGTCCTTAGTTCTGTTTGCCATCTCCACTTTATGTTCAGTATTGTCAATAAATCACCTTCACATCTAAGGAAGCGCTGCGTTTGAGTCCTCCTTTCCACTCTTCACACGGCCGCTGCCCCGAGCCGTGACAACTTTGGCCGTCGAATGCTGCTGTCCCTGTCTTCCCACCCAGAATTTGAAAAGATCCTGGAGAAATACATCCCTACGAAAGACCTGCAGACTGTCAGAGACACCGTCTTCACTCTAAAAACAAAGGTACGGTACCTTTGTCTTTATGTTTACAGGAAAATTGGTGTTTTGGCTGGAAGTTAAATATAGGCATCTAACTCTGAGATTGTTGGGGGGGGGGTTAGGGTCTTGGCAAGATGCCTCAAGATACTCAGGCAGACATTCCCTCCCGGGCAAGCGGTACAGTCAGAGCCTCATCGCTCAACAGAGAGCCACTCAACCAGACCAACAGGTGGGTGTGGATATCAACCAATGCTCCAGAGTGGCCCATTAAGGCAAATTTATTTTTCACAAATGTGTAATACATATGGAAAACACGTGAATTGTGATGCATTTTATATACAGGGAGTCTCACAGCCATTACAGCTGTAGATCTCACACACAGAGTTTTGCAGACAAGACTGAGTACATCAAGCAGATCTCGGATCTGCTGGCTTCAAAGGACTTCAGAGAGAGGATCAAAGGCATCGACCAGCTAGTGGCTGACTGCCAAAACAACCCAAACATGGTTATCAACAGTATATTCCCGGTTAATGTTTTCATTTTTCTTTCTCCAAATCCATTTAGTATGTCTTTATGTACATTGTGGTCTTTTCATTATAATGACAAAGTGTTTATCCTTCACTTTCTGATCTCCCTAATTCTAGGTGTTTGATGCCTTCAGAGCCAGGCTGCAGGAGTCCAACAGCAAGGTCAACTTGTATGCCCTGGAGTCTTTACAGAAAATCATCCACTTGTTAAAGGACAAGCTGTCCTAAGTGGTCAACATCCTGGTCCCAGCAATCGTGGACAATCACCTCAACTCAAAGAGCAATGCTATCTGCTCTGCTGCTATTGGAGCTATTAATGCACTCATCTTAAATATAGGTACTTACTTTGAGCATTAAAATAGAGGAGAAAGTTTTGGTTAAAAAAATTGCTTTAATTTGACTTTCATTTTTTTACCTGCTACAGACAACATACTTCTCCTTCAGCCTTTTTGCGCCAAGGCTCAGTTTTTAAGCGGGAAGGCAAAGGTGAACCTTATCGAAAAGGTCGCAGGTATGTCTGGTGTCCTAGTTTCGGCACTGTAATCAGCTTCTGCTTTGATGTATCTAAATGCAGTGTATTGCTTCTCATCTTCTATATTTAGATCTTGTGACAGAGCTCTACCCTCGTAAGCCCCAGATGGTAAAGCAGAAAGTGCTGCCCTTGCTCTGGCACCTCTTGGGCACCTCTACCCACAGCGGCACCATTCATGGCCGGGGCGGCAGCGTAAGGGGTGCTACCGCCAACCTGTGCCAAGCCCTTTATGCCCAGATGGGGCCAAGCCTGAGCAAGTGTGCCGCCTCCCAGCCTGCCAATGTCCATAAAAGTCTAAATGATATCCTGAGGACCTTGTCGTAAGGTAAAGCAGGCTCCAAACAGAACCAAATGTCGAAAGAGGGACAGCATTAAAACTGATCTTACTTGAAGATGTTTCATTATCATTTCTTATAGTGCCTGCACTTTTATATAAACACAGAGAAAGTCCTTAAGAAGTTGGAGCTCTTATTCTTATCTCAGTGAGATTCCGTCTGGTACAGAAGCATGGATGGCTGTAACATAATGGCATCAGGTCTTTCACATGTCCAACCTGTTCTCTTTGCACTTTGAAAGTAGCTCATTGTCGTTGCTTTGTTTTTGTTTTTCCATAAACTCTACATGTACTGTAGACCAGCGGTCTCCAACCTGTTTTGCACCACGGACCGGTTTATGCCTGACAATATTTTCACGGACCGGCCTTTAAGGTGTCGCGGATAAATACAACAAAATAAAACTAGTACCGGTACCGAAAAAAAGAAGATTTATTCATAACACACGTGAAAAGACCCAGGAAAACCGAGTTAACGATTAAAACGATAACAAAATAACGCTGAAAACCGATAAAAACCCTGAAATGCTTGAAAAGCATTCACAGTATTGTTCTTTGAATCTTTATTATTATTTTTCCGTACGTTTTTTTGGACGCTAACTCCTTCAAAACTGTTCAACTTAGAAAAACCATTCAAACACCGTTAGATTCCTCTTCTTTTGGACAAGTGTGCTTCTACTTTTCTCATTTTTAACATTTATATTTTTGTATTATATTTGGTTTTTGTATTATATGATTTATTTATTACATTTTATGTGGAGTGAATAAATAAAAGTATATTTATGGTTGCCCGTAGAGACGAAGCACATATAAACTTCAAATCACGTACGAACTCTGAAGCATGTACAAACTCAAAAACACGTACAAACTCCAAAACACGTAAAAACTCATAAGCACGTAAAAACTTAGAAGCATATAAAAACTCAAAACACGTACAAAAGACAACAGAAGTGCTCCAGGATGCTGGGCGCACTGTTGAGCTTTTGTTATCTTGTGGCTACACAAGCCAGCAAGTACCAACGACCGGATTTGATGTGTGGTAGTAACAGGTAAATGAACTTTTTTTTTAAAATTATTTGAATATATATGAGTGCTTGTGTATGAATACACAAACAATACATACATGCTTTCAATTGTGTAATTTAAGGCTACGTTCACACTGCAGGTCTTAATGCTCAATTCCGATTTTTTTTTTGATCAAATCCGATTTTTTTTTTTGTCTGCTCGTTCACACTACAAATAAAATGCGACAGCAAACGCGCTCTAGTGTGAACGCTCAAAGCGGCCCGCATGCGCAAACGAAGACGTCATACACAACGCGCTCTGTTTAGACCCAGAACAAACTATATTGTTTGACTGATGGCCTTAATATAAAGACTTCGGACTTCATGTTTCCCGATTTTTGCTTTAAGTTATTTTGTTATTTACATAATAATGTAGATAACCTAATAATGATCCTTATTGCTGTTTTAGAGGAGCGGTGCTTCAAAGGATAGTTGCAGATTTCTGTCAGAACCTGCAGGTTATGCAGTACAAATAAAATGTTAACGTTTCTCCAACGTTGTCTTCCCAGCAGTTTCACCGGATGGCCAGGAAACGTTCGCGATGTCTTATCAGGCGCTTCTCTGGCGCTGATAATTGGCGTCTGTCTTGTGTCAGTGACGTAAAAGACGGATTTAATGCGACTTGACCGTTCACACAGCAGTCGCTTTCTGAGACATCGGATATGTATCGGATTCAGTACCACATACGAAAGTGACCCAGATCGGATTTGAAAATATCGGATTTGTGCCGTTCACACTGTCATACCATGATCGGATATGGGTCGCATAGGGTCAAAAAAATCGGATTTGATGCACTTTCGCCTGCAGTGTGAACGTAGCCTAAGTGATCTAGTAGCTTTGCTTTGGAAGTTCAGTTCATGCTAGAAACGTGTTTTGTCTCTAGGTGTCACCGCATATATTTATATATAAACATATATAAATAAAACCACTTTTTTTACGTTAGTAATTCCTTTTGTGCATAATTTTATATTATTGTTAATAATAAATTAATTAAAGCAACAAAACAATCTGAAGAGCCGGTTCGGAGCCGAAAGAGCCGGCTCTTTTTAGTGAGCCGAACCGAAAGAGCCGGATCTCTAAAAAGAGCCGGAAATCCCATCACTATTAAATTCAGCAATTAATTCATTTCAGTGCATACATTCAGATTCAAGCATTCACACTGCAGTTTCTTCAGAAAATGCACTTTCTAGTTAATTTGTCACGATCCTGGGTCTTAGGACCCAGTGTTTTGAGTTTTAGTTCATTTTGATGTTTATAGTATGTTTAGCTCATTAGGCCTCCTATGTTGATTTGCTTATTAGTTCCCCCTTGTGTTTCAACCCATGTTAAGTCTCCCCTGCCCTTCATGTCTCTCTGTGCCCCCTCTGTTCTGTTTATGGTGTGTCTTTGCATGTTTGAGTTTCTTGTTTTCTGTCACCCTGCATTGTGCATTATGTTCTCATGGTTGGTCTTTTGTTACTCCCTCTAGTCTAGTCTCTTGTGTTCAAAGCTGAGTATTTCCCTCTGTGTATTTTGGTTCTTAGACCTCTGCCTTATGGTTTGTCTCTGTTTCTTAGTTGCTGTCTCCACTGTGTCTAGTTCGCGTCTCTGTGTGATACTTCCTGTTTTACTTTGAAGGTCCATGCCTCATGTGAGTGTTTCTAGTTTTGCGTCTCTGTCTCGTCCAGTCCTGATTTCTCCCAGCTGTGCCCTCCTTCTGTGTCTCATTCCCTCGTTATCCCTCTGTGTATTTAAGCCCTGTGTTTCTCTTTGTCAGTGTCGTAGTCTCCATCATAGCTGTGTGATTTTTCCCTGTGGCTCCTTGTGCTTTAGTTTTCCCAGTTTAGTTTATTTTGTATTGTTTTTCGTGTCCCACTCCACGCCAGCAATAAAGCTGTGTTTTTTGAGTTTACCTTTTGTCTCTGTGAGTTTGCGTTTGGGTCCTACTTTTGCCTGCACACAGCCGTACTGTGACAGAAGACTACGACCATTACATGGACCCAGCAAACCGCTCTCAGCTGCGTGAGCGTCAGGATGCTGCCTTTGCTGAGCTAGAGGAGGAGCTCCGCTTGAGGCCGTGGCGCACTCCTGACTACGGGCGGATTTTCCGAGGAACGCGGCTGGCTCTCGGTGGTCCCCGGAGCTGCCGAAAGCCCCCACCTGCCGCTTCACCTGCACCCAAGCCGCGGCCGCTTCAGGTGGGAATTCTCCGCGTCCCTTCAATTGCCCACGCTCCAGCCTCCGTGTCGCCGTTCTGCACGCCGGAGGCTCGGCTATTCTCTCCGCCCGCTTCCCCTCCCCGTAGGAAGCGGCGCACACGCCGCAATAAGATGGACCATGTTAAGCAACTCCCGGTGGTGAGTAACACTGATTATCCTTCTTCCGCTTCTCTGGACATTAAGAACAATAGACTGGGAGAAGTTTTTTCATTTTGCTCCCTCTGAACAGGGAGAAATCACAGACAATAAGCACTCGCCAAAGGCTGTAAATGCTGTTAAAGGGAAAACTGTGAACCACTCTACCAGGTCAAACACACTCAGTTCCGGTTCCGTCTGTTCGGGTTTTGTCAGGTCCGGTTCAGTCATCCCCAAGTCAGCTCACTCTACAACTGTCAACCCAAGGATTTCAAAAACTATTAAAACAAGGACTGCTAATACTAAGACTGCAAAACATGAAGTGGACGGCGGGTTCATTTTTGATAGATCTGTTTTTGTCGACCCTGAGCCTGCTGTTTCTAAGACTGTTTTTTCTGAGCCTGCTCCTTTTCCTGCTCGTGTTTCTCCTCCCGGGGCAGCTCGGGCCCAGCGTACCTCTTCACCCGTACCAGTTCCTCGGGTGGGGGAGGCTGAGGCCCAGTTGGTCCCCGCTCTGGTTTCCAGGCCGGCTGAGGCTCTGTCCCTTTCTGCACCCGTACCAGCTCCTCGGGTGGGAAGGGCAGTTGCCCAGCCGTTGCCGGTGCCTGTTCCGGTCCCCAGGGTGAGGTCAGCCAGGATACAGCCCGTCTCCGCACCCGTACCTACTCCTCGGGTGGGAGTGGCTAGTGTCCGGCATGTGCCTGCGCCCGTCCCTGTTTCTACTAAGGGCTCAGGAGAATTCGGTCTGCAATCCACACCGCCATCACTACTGCATGCCTTTCAGTCTTTAGCTCAGTCATTAGCGCTGTTAGCCACCCAGTCCATAGTACACTTTCCCGTGCTTCCGTTAGCTCAGCCCTTAGCCCACTGTGCAGCTCAGCCAGCTCCCCATTGTTCAGCTCAGTCATCTGTTCCGTCACCCACTCAGCCTTCTGTTCAGCCGGTGGTCTCTGCACCTACTGGTCATGCCACGTCAGCTGGTGGTTCCGGAGAACCACACCAGCCTCATGCCTCGTCCGCTGGAGGGCCCGAGGAGCCCGTCCAGCCTCATGCCTCGTCCGCTGGAGGGCCCGAGGAGCCCGTCCAGCCTCATGCCTCGTCCGCTGGAGGGCCCGAGGAGCCCGTCCAGCCTCATGCCTCGTCCGCTGGAGGGCCCGAGGAGCCCGTCCAGCCTCATGCCTCGTCCGCTGGAGGGCCCGAGGAGCCCGTCCAGCCTCATGCCTCGTCCGCTGGAGGGCCCGAGGAGCCCGTCCAGCCTCATGCCTCGTCCGCTGGAGGGCCCGAGGAGCCCGTCCAGCCTCATGCCTCGTCCGCTGGAGGGCCCGAGGAGCCCGTCCAGCCTCATGCCTCGTCCGCTGGAGGGCCCGAGGAGCCCGTCCAGCCTCATGCCTCGTCCGCTGGAGGGTCCAAGGGGCCCGTTCAGCCTCCTGTCTCCGCTGGAGGGTCCGAGGGGCCCGTTCAGCCTCACGCCGCATCAGCTGGAGGGCCCGAGGAGCCTGTCCAGCCGCCACCTGCGACCGCCTCGTCGTCGCCTGGTCCGGCTGCATCCGAGTCTTCGTCATCGCCTGGTCCGGCTGCATCCGCCTGTGCTTCTGCTACGCCTGGTCCAGCCTCTGCCTGTGCTTCTGCTACGCCTGGTCCAGCCTCTGCCTGTGCTTCTGCTACGCCTGGTCCAGCCTCTGCTTCAGCATCGCCTGGTCCTGCCTCTGCTTCAGCATCGCCTGGTCCTGCCTCTGCTTCAGCATCGCCTGGTCCTGCCTCTGCTTCAGCATCGCCTGGTCCTGCCTCTGCTTCAGCATCGCCTGGTCCTGCCTCTGCTTCAGCGTCGCCTGGTCCTGTGCCCTCCAAGCCTCGGCCGGTACGCCTGACACTTGGGCGCCGCCGTCGCCTTCCGCACGGCCGGCCCCCTGAACTGTTTCCGCCGCCGTCGCCTTCCGCACGGCCGGCCCCCTGACCTGTTTCCACGTTACCGCCGTCGAGGTCGGCCCCCTGAACTGTTTCCGTGTCGCCGCCGTTGCCGTCCGCACGGACGGCCCCTTGATCAAATGAACTATGGACTTCTGGACCGTCACCCTCCGGGTCGGCCCCCTGAGGAGTTGTGAACTGTTCCCTGCGCTCCTGTGTTTTTGATGGACATTGTGTTTTTGTGGCTTTGTTTCTGGCCCTCCGTCCTGGACCCCCGCCGCCCGCCCTGGGTGGGTTGTTTTTGGTTTTGTTTTGTTTTTCCTGGTTTTGGGCGTCTGGAATCCGCCCTTGAAGGGGGGGCTCTGTCACGATCCTGGGTCTTAGGACCCAGTGTTTTGAGTTTTAGTTCATTTTGATGTTTATAGTATGTTTAGCTCATTAGGCCTCCTATGTTGATTTGCTTATTAGTTCCCCCTTGTGTTTCAACCCATGTTAAGTCTCCCCTGCCCTTCATGTCTCTCTGTGCCCCCTCTGTTCTGTTTATGGTGTGTCTTTGCATGTTTGAGTTTCTTGTTTTCTGTCACCCTGCATTGTGCATTATGTTCTCATGGTTGGTCTTTTGTTACTCCCTCTAGTCTAGTCTCTTGTGTTCAAAGCTGAGTATTTCCCTCTGTGTATTTTGGTTCTTAGACCTCTGCCTTATGGTTTGTCTCTGTTTCTTAGTTGCTGTCTCCACTGTGTCTAGTTCGCGTCTCTGTGTGATACTTCCTGTTTTACTTTGAAGGTCCATGCCTCATGTGAGTGTTTCTAGTTTTGCGTCTCTGTCTCGTCCAGTCCTGATTTCTCCCAGCTGTGCCCTCCTTCTGTGTCTCATTCCCTCGTTATCCCTCTGTGTATTTAAGCCCTGTGTTTCTCTTTGTCAGTGTCGTAGTCTCCATCATAGCTGTGTGATTTTTCCCTGTGGCTCCTTGTGCTTTAGTTTTCCCAGTTTAGTTTATTTTGTATTGTTTTTCGTGTCCCACTCCACGCCAGCAATAAAGCTGTGTTTTTTGAGTTTACCTTTTGTCTCTGTGAGTTTGCGTTTGGGTCCTACTTTTGCCTGCACACAGCCGTACTGTGACATAATTGAAGCGTCCTCGCAAAAGTTCATGCTTGGACTTATGCATGCTTTCAAACTAATGTGTGTGCGCATGTGGTGGCCACACTGATCCATCAAAAACTGAAGGAGGATATTTCTCACTGTTGGTTGGAATTTTTAAATTAGCTTAACGTGACGATGCACTTGCAGAGACACTTGCTCATCTCACCTCCTTAACTTTCTCTTTCTTTTTGACAGTTATACATGCCACAGTGCGTGGGGACAACACGATGAAAAGTGAGATAAGTGATCTAATTTGCAGACATAAAACCAGACTGGACAAGATAATAAAACCATAGGGTCTATATTTGTTTGGTTTATTTAAAGCCAGCATGTTATGAATTACAGAGCTAAAATTACTGCTGTTTATGTGAATCTGTAAATGTCAAAAAGGGATATATGCACATATTTGTTGTTGGGTCTGTGAAAGTTATTCTCGTTAACGACAAAAACAAGACAAACATCTTTTACTTGCTAGCAAGGGAGGCCCCAGCCGGTGTCTCAGAAAGCACTCCTGAATCCTACCGCAATGACCCCAATGACGGCCTCCGCTTGCTGCCTTTTATTGGGAAAACAGTTCACACAATACACATCACAGCGAAGCAACGCCCACCATAAAACCCCCCAAATGGTTCTAAGACAAGGCACTATGTGTGTGTATGTGTAAACATCTGTATGCATCTGCTGTTTCTAACAACATCCTGGTCATAAAGAGGGTAACCTCCCCCACACCCAATGTATGGTTCACCATGCATAACACAGTGAAGCCATACAAAGGGCAGGAAGCTTACCAAACATCAAACAGAATCTTTGCAAGGGATGTGTAATAATCCTCCCCCAGCACAGAGTGGCTGGAGAGGTGGTCAGGGACAAAGGAATGTCTTGATCCTATAGATTGAACTAAGACCTTACAAATTTAAGAAGCATAATGACAAACATTCAACAATTAGACTTAACATTTATGTTCAGCGGTCAGTAAGCTACAGTATATATTCAGTATACACATTTAATATAAATCCAAAAAAAGAGTCATTCAAAAGCATTTTAAAGCCTTTCGTCTCTGTTATATGAAGTGAATTAACTGTATTTTTTTGTCGAAGAAGGAACCATTCATCAGGTAAATCACATGATGCAATCAAATTTCCTGTGGACCGTTTAATTGACCTTGTTTTTCTCAGCTGCTGCATTCAAGAAGTCAGGAATGACCTTTCAGACTCAAATGCACATGGAGTATGTCATATCACCAAATTCACGCTGAACTGGGGAAAATGGGGTTAAATGCTGGGCCATTCAAACTCTATAAATAAAATCCATATTTTGTCAGAGCATTTAAAGGTCACGTGTATGTGTTTGTAATCTCAGTGCAAGAAGCTGTTTAAATAAGGATTTTTAAAGGTTAATTGTTCCTATAATGATGGTTTAATGTGTTGGTGTATTATCAGAGATATGTGTAAATAAACTGTACCTCTTTAGGTTACACCTTAATAACAGGGGTACTCACGTTAACACAGAATTTAGCTGTATGGTTTAAATAAGTAAAAAATTGACTGTTTCCTGTAGTAAAGCGTAACTTCACTGAAACACATTTTCGAAACCTTTCAAATGAAGACGGTGAAACACATTCGGGATTGATTTAATGAGTTTGATCCCTCCCCTGTCTGCTGTTTATCTCTGATGATCTCTCTCACGTTGCTCTCTTCCTCCATCTCAGTAACTTAAATCTGTTTTCTTTTGCTTTGTACTGCTTTCTTCGTCTTTGCCCGCCCAAATCCCCTTTGTTCCAGGCCCCATCACTCTGCTTCTCTGTCCCCATTTCAGTCTCCATTTCTATTTATTTCTCTCACTCTTTTCGTCACCCTCTCGCCTCTCCCTCAGAGAGCAGACTTTAGGGAGTAATCCAGCCTCCCAGACAGCTGCACATCACCAGCTGTCTGAGAAAGCTGCACCCGCGCTCTCTCTCTCTCTCCTCTTCCTCTGTCTGCTTCTCTTCCTCCTTCCTTGCCTGCCCCCCTCTGCCTCTCCTGGCTCATCTGAGTGTACAGATTGGGCACGGCCAGATGCAGCCCGTCACCGATGTCAGATTGTGACACAAATTACCTCTATTTGATCGGTAATGGAAGCCATTTAGTGTCAACGAATGCTTCAGTACTACACATGAAGAGGAGGATTTTACTTCAGTCTAAACTATCATCTCGTAGAGAGAAAATATGTGATTTAATATACATTATATGGCATTCAGAATATTTTTTAATGCATAAATGGAATTGGTAATGTATGGAGGACAGTGGTAGGTTTGTAGCTTGAACCTATTCGCTGGAACGTTGAAGACAATATAATTACACAGCAAGCAAGACACGAAGTAGGCAAAGTTCTTCATGTTTCTCGTGCACGGGAGAGACCGGACAAACGCCGTTCCTTCGCTTGACCCCAGTTGCTCTTGTCCGTTCTCCCGTACCACTGTTCTTTTATTGAGGTTACATGAATATGCATAGGTTCATTAACATATGACGTCTACACACAAAGAGTACCTTGCCTGTGTGTGTGTGTGTGTGTGTGTGTGTGTGTGTGTGTGTGTGTGTGTGTGTGTGTGTGAGATCAAGATGTGACCCTGTGAAGACTCCCCAAAGCTGGTGCCAGGCGTCTAGCAGATCTATCAAAACAAAAGGCTCTTATACTTAAAGAGATATACGTGTGTTTGCTAAACCATATATCAGCAAGAGAAGATACGACCTCTCCTAGGAGGTGTGTGATCCACGCCAGAACACTCTGTAGAGGAGTGAACGCACTCCCCTCTTCATGCTACACAGAGTTGTTACAGACCTCCTAGGATGAGACATTCTTTCAATCTACAAATGATTATACACCTCTAAGCATATATGGTTAAATATTTCTAAGCATAAATGACAATCAACAATACAAAACCTAACAGACAGCAGGTCCAAGAGAGTGTATCATCAGGTTGTAACAACATGAGATAAATCTTTATTTTACAGGTATATGACAGGATTGTAGGCAAACACTAACCACAATTGTATTAGTTAGCAACTACATAAAAACCTCATCACAAGTAACACATTCATAATTTATCATCTTGGCTGCAGACTAAACTGTACATTTTGTGTTTTATGTTTTATGTACAGGTCCACACCTTTCATTCAACTCTAATTTAAATATGTGGGAAGAACATATAACAGAACTACTAAACTGTATTACATTATCAGATCATTATATTTACAGTACAGCTATTATTCAAAACTTTTCCTGTCTCAAAATGGGCCTTCGGATGGTGGCTACACACTACACTGAACGTGATTGGCCTGATGGCAATCGACGATGGACTCTGTGTTACCGTACAGAGGAGTATGCATTTCTATTGTTATTTCAACTCATTTCATAAATTTAAAAAAGTGTATTACATGACTGACTATGTGAACTCCCACCGCCAAAAAGGAAAACAAAAAAAGTTCAAAGAAATATGTTTGGTGATTTTCCATTAGGTTTTTAAGATTCAGGATCATGTTACTGTATTTATGGGTTTGGAGACTGCACAATGAAATAAGAGCTGTAGCACTTTGTGCCACCAAAGGATGAATCTGGTAAAAAGGAAAGACGGTGCTCCAAAATCTGGTGGTAGAGCAGTGAGCCGCTTCCCAGATAGCAGCAGGCTGTGGGACTGGGGTTTAATAACCACTTGATCACTGATTTTTACTTTCCACAATAATTAGTTAACACAACAAAACACACCTTTCAGCTTTTCATGAATTTGGAACCTGGGTTTGCTTGGATCCATTTAAATATGCCTGTCTCTAAAGGGTCAACTTCTGTTGTTTAAATGAACTATAAATGAAACAGACATGACAGTCAACACAAAAAGGTTCAGACATTTTGCATAGTGCATGTTTGAGGTGTATTTTTTTTATTTCTAAAAAGTAATTTATTTGACATAATTAACTGGACTACATACTGAACTTAGAGGACAGAAACAAAGGATCGATCCGATACCAATGCAGGCTTTGGTAATACATAGGACAGTTTTCACAACATTAACATGCACAGTGAGTGTTTTTCAGTCAAAGTGTGTTTTCATTGTTTTAATCAATAATGAAGTCACACTGCAGGAACGATATTCAGTCATGTTCATGTTTACTCTTCCAACCACCATGCTGCACTTCCTGGTTTGGGCCAACTGAGAAATTTTATAGCAAAGTAAAGGCTGACTGGTTTCTGCTGTTGGCTGATTTGCTTTATGCCGCAGTTTTGCTTTTTTCTTCTTCTTCTTTTTTTCTTTGTTTGTTTGTTTGGTCAGTTTACCTTTTGTGAAGAGTTAAATCAATGTGCAACACCTCGAGTTATGTGTTTAGAAATGCATACAGCAGGCCTTTTAAATAACATAGAGATACAGTCACTGTCGTAACTGTTATTTCTGTTTTGATTTGAATATTCCCATCACTGTCTTTACTGAGATTTGGGTAAAATGAGGTTAGTCAGCTTTCTCTGTGTCTCTGGTGCAAAAACTGCTGACCCCCTAAAGTGTTTTGTACTGGCTTCGGTCGTTGCTGTGCTTTTTGGAAGTCGAATTTCCCAGAGGAACCCACCCGAGGGATTAATAAAGTTCTATCTTATCTTATCTTAATGCTTCATTTAATGTTTGGGATCATCTGGGTTATGAGTGAACAATGGACAGTTGTTTCATGGGAAGGGATTACAGGGGACCACATGTCCACCAAAACAATAACCTCAACAAATGATCATGAAAATCTCTCCAATAGTGCACAGCATGTGTTGCACATTAAAGCCCTTTACATGGCATACTTTAGTCCCATGTAAACAGGATGAGCAAAATGTAATCTGGAATAATTACCTTGGTGTCTTCTATATTTCTTTCTTTCAGATTTCTTAACTTTCGCATATATATAATAATTTCAATAATTTAACACATAGTCAGATAAGTCACAGGGCTATAATATAAAAGAAAATGTACACAGAAGACCTTTCAGTTCACATTATCCTTGCATAACTGTCCGGCAGGCCTGTGCACCGTGTCCGTCAATATCACATAGTTTATGCATTTCCCACATGAGTGCAGAGTGGACAGAGGAATGGGAAGGGGGCTGATGAAGTAAGAGTTGTGGCTCACAAGCAAGACAGAAATCTTGGTGCACAGTAAAGACTCCAAATCACACTACAAAAATCTTGGCTTGAATTTCAGTGATGGAGTCGATGGGACACAGTGGATGGGAATGATTAGAGAAATCCAGTTCCACACAAGCTCACAATTTTTTTATTGTACTTAAGAAACATTGCATTACTTAAAGATTGGTTGCTAAAGTAGCTGAAAGCACAGTTGCACTAAGGATAAAAGTTCAGCGCAGCAGAAAAACAGTTCAACTACATTATAAAACAAAATCAAATTTGTGATCAGCAGCATCACAGAAGGTTCAGTTTATTTGCTTTTCTTTCATATTAAGGAATAAAACTGCCTCAGACGCACAGGCCTACAGACCGGCCAGCAGCTCCCAGTAACCACTACGGAAAAATGTTACATTTTAATGGGGGCTGTGCGAGAAAATAAGATGAAATAAAAAAGAAAACACAGTTACAGTCAATTATTCCTATAATTAATTTGTACTGAAATCAAATCAGATTAATATTTTTCTATTGCAAACAATAAATCAGAATTACATTTAAGTTTTATTTTGGGATTTAACACAAACCTAACAATAATCTATAAGAATTATCACTCAGCTCTGGATGTCTGTTTAGATTCATGGAACATTTTGACCTTTTTTTGCCATTTTCTGCAGAAATCTTGTTCGGTGCAAGCGTGCTGCCACACGTACACAACAACAAAGTTAGCAACTTTTGAAGCATTAAGCAGGTGAAGTGCAGCATTGAGCAGCACTAGATTACTGCTTTAAGAATCCCTTTAAGGAATGCATTGATTAAAGTGTCAATATGACCATGCAGTTTAAGAGGAAGTGCAGCACACAAGTACATTAGTAGGAAATGTATAACCACAGGCTGAAACTTGATTCGGCTGTGTTTTGATAGCACAGTGTTAATTTGTATTGATGACATTATACTATCCTGAAACATTTACTTACAGTATCTTGAGAGATAGAACAAGATAGAAAACGATACATGGTTAGTTTACTTGCCAGTGCTGCTGAAAGTTGCTGAAGTTGATCATCTCTGTACAGGCTGTCAGTGCTGATTAGTCAAATATGATGTAACTCTGATGTTTTCTCCCAAATCTAAGCTGGTTCATTCTCATATTGTCCCCCTCTCTCATTCTCGGTGTCTCTCACACACACACATACACACACACAGCGGGGATTAGTCACTTCTCAGCAGAAACTTAAACAGACAGTCAACCACTTAACCTGCCTAATAGGAGTGATTTCCAGTGTAAGATTTCATTTAGCAACTGATGACAAGCTTTGCATTACTCCTCCCAACAGAAATAAGGAAGATAGAGACATTGTTGCCACAGAAACCTGGAACGAGACACTCCAGCATTTGCATAGAGCTTAATTTGATCTACTTGAGATTGCAACCTCCTTCCACTTGATGTAATTAAACCGAGAGATGTGACTAATTAAGTTGACGGTGAGAAACGAGAACACGGCAAAGGCGGCTGATGTACCGGCAGACGATAGTAAATATTGACAAGGGACGTTGATTGGGAGCGAACAGTATTACTGGGTGAGGACTGTAGCAATGTCAGGATAGTCATCATACACACAGATAATGTGAATGTCGTGTTGTGCACCGTCCACGTTTGTGTAAATGCCGCGTGCGTGAGCAAATTATTACTAAAAACAGAATGCGATGATTTGCAAATCTCATAAACCCATAAAAACTCATTTTGAATTTGATGACAGCAGCAGGTCTCAAAAAAAGTTGGGACTGAGCAGCGAAAGGCTGGAAAAGTAAATGGTACTAAAAGAAACAGCTGGAGATGCATAATGCAACTAATTAGGTTAAAAGACTACAGATCTGTAACATGATGGGTGTAAAGAACATCTTAGAGAGGCAGAGCTTCACAGAGGTAAAGATGAGCAGAGGTTCACCACAGAGTAAAAACTTTAAATATCTCATCAGCTGCAGTGCATCATATCATCAAAAGATTCAGATAATCTGGAGAAATCTCTGTGTGCAAAGGACAAGGCTGAAAATCAATACCAGATGCTGATGATTATGTGATGGAAATCATTGCATGGTTTCAGGAACGCTTCCAGAATTCGCTGTCTGAACACAGTTCAAAATGAAATCCATAAATACAGGTTAAAGTTCTGAAATTGGCAGCTTGAACATGTGGAAAGGCACCATCGCTGTAGAAAGGTAAATACAGGTTTTATATACAGGTATTAGAGCAACATGTGCTCCGATCCAAATTACAATTTTCAAGGAAGGCCTTGCATATTTACAAAAGCATGACTTCATAGGAGAAGAGTTCGGATGCTGAATTGGCTTGCCTGCGGTCCAGACCTTTCACCATTTAAAATCCTGTATCAGACAAGAGTGAGACAGCATTCCTCTCCCCAAAATCTAACAGCTGGTCTCCTCAGTTCCCAGATGTTTATGGACTGCCTCTAAAAGAAGAGGGAATCACATATCACATCACATATTCAACAATCATTGGATATGTGAGACTGGCAGTGAAGCTGAGGAAATCTATGCAAATCTTTGGAGCAAGTATAGGCAAATTTGCAGTGCTGATCAACAGCATTTTGTAAGTCCTGACATATGAAGCCACAGTAAAGACTGGAAATCACACTACACTATGATTGTGTGTTATCTAACATTCACCTCATAAAACCCAAATCTGCTATTATGTAAACGGCTCCAACAAAGAACGAGGGCTCACCGCGAGGCCGAATCTGCTAAATCACACTAGGACATGCATGTAGCTCGAAGATGCTGTTATGACTGACTGAAAGGCTCCTGGCTGGGCGGTTTGTTAGTTTAGGGTTGCAGTTATCTCCCCCTAACAAGTGCAGCACAGAAATAAGATGGGAACAGCTCCATACCATGGTTAAATGTGACACATTCTGATTGATGTCACTGATTGAACCTGCTAGAGCAGGGACGTCATATTCATTTTACACCACAGGCCACATATAGGCCATTTTGATTTAAATTCTCCTTTCTTTCAGTTTAAAGAAGTTTAACTAGACATTTAGTCCCTGAGAGATTTTAATAAAGGATAATAAGTGCAATTTCAATAACACATCTCTGTAGTAAATAAAATAAATCTATCAACACGACTCTCTGGGCTTAAATTGTATGAAATAAATGTGTAAAGTTACAGAAAATGTTCTGCTAGCACATTGGCCAGACTGTCCTGTAATTATAAGACAAAATGTTTTTGTTAATTTCTCTGAAAATGTCCTTTTATTTAGAAAAAAAAAACGCAGGACAGAACTTTTATATCATTTAATGGTATCTCTTGGTTAATAACCATGGTGAAAGGTCACACACCCCGCGTTAGAGGATCCTCAAACGTCACACATGCACACGTGTAATCAAAGCGCATGTATATCTCATTGACAAGAATAAGCATGCGTTGTACTTTTGCATGCCTTACATTTGGTCTCATATGAGCACACTGTATGCCTTTAAATGAGAGCCTCTGAACCTGTTGCACACACTCATATGCCCGTACGAGCGGCCTGCTTATTACTGTAACATTTGGCAGATGTGTTTTCCCAGATGAAATTCTTGGGCCAATCTGTGCAGAGCCCAGAGGCCTCGTTCACTTCATTTAGAGCTTTTATGATGCTGCAGCAGATGGAGAGACTTTAAAAGTACATAAAAGAACAGATGTTAATATGAGCGTTGCTGGTCTGCTCCACCACGTTCTCCCTTTCTGGCTGTATCTATTTGTTTATCAACCTTCATGTGACGTCGATCGCATTTGTGTACAGCGATGTTTTCCGGAGATTCAAAAAAAACCAAAACACCCTCACACATTTATTTTAATACTGCCTCTTTCAAATGAATTCAAGTGCATTATACACATGTACATTAGATATAATCGCTGAATGTGATTCATTGAGTGTCACGATCCTGGGTCTTAGGACCCAGTGTTTTGAGTTTTAGTTCATTTTGATGTTTATAGTATGTTTAGCTCATTAGGCCTCCTATGTTGATTTGCTTATTAGTTCCCCCTTGTGTTTCAACCCATGTTAAGTCTCCCCTGCCCTTCATGTCTCTCTGTGCCCCCTCTGTTCTGTTTATGGTGTGTCTTTGCATGTTTGAGTTTCTTGTTTTCTGTCACCCTGCATTGTGCATTATGTTCTCATGGTTGGTCTTTTGTTACTCCCTCTAGTCTAGTCTCTTGTGTTCAAAGCTGAGTATTTCCCTCTGTGTATTTTGGTTCTTAGACCTCTGCCTTATGGTTTGTCTCTGTTTCTTAGTTGCTGTCTCCACTGTGTCTAGTTCGCGTCTCTGTGTGATACTTCCTGTTTTACTTTGAAGGTCCATGCCTCATGTGAGTGTTTCTAGTTTTGCGTCTCTGTCTCGTCCAGTCCTGATTTCTCCCAGCTGTGCCCTCCTTCTGTGTCTCATTCCCTCGTTATCCCTCTGTGTATTTAAGCCCTGTGTTTCTCTTTGTCAGTGTCGTAGTCTCCATCATAGCTGTGTGATTTTTCCCTGTGGCTCCTTGTGCTTTAGTTTTTCCAGTTTAGTTTATTTTGTATTGTTTTTCGTGTCCCACTCCACGCCAGCAATAAAGCTGTGTTTTTTGAGTTTACCTTTTGTCTCTGTGAGTTTGCGTTTGGGTCCTCTCCTGCCTGCCACACAGCCGAATCATGACATTGAGCTTCAATGGAGCCACTCAGCAAAGCAGAGCAGGCAGCACCCACGCACACTTTTACCTTTAATTGAATTTTAATCTGTGTTTGCGGTCACAAATCATGCAGCGCGGGGTAATTATCTATTAACGATAATGTTATTGGATTTACATGGAAATGCCAAGCCAGCAAACTGAACTTGTGGTGTGGTCATGAGCAGACAGTGTAATCAGCAGATGCTGCTGGCTGGGCAGTGGCTTTTGTTTCTGGAACGGTAGCTGACAGAGAGGGTTTCTCGTGTGCAGCGAGCAGATACAAGACAATGGCAACCCTGCCTCCATGCTGCCCATCTTCCTGTGATACATGTCTGTTTTTCTCTGTGTCTGCATCTCTCTGCCACCCCCTTGCTGCTCTCTCCCTCTCCGTGTCCTCCAGTGGTCTCATTAGGGCGGGACTGTGAAGGGAAGGTGAGATGGTTACTGTGACAACAGCTGGGCTGTCCACCAGCGTGTCCTCTGTTGTTGACTTGGCTGTCTCTGACCACTACTGTGTGTTTTTTAACATCACCGGTTTTATTCAGCGGAAGACCTCGGTGCGAACTGTGAGGAGGCGCTATCTGACCTCTGAAGTGGCTGCAAATTTTACCAGGGTTTTAGTCAAATGCCCCCCTGTGATTTTACCTGC
Organism: Copadichromis virginalis; assembly: GCF_057382275.1. NCBI lineage: Eukaryota > Metazoa > Chordata > Actinopteri > Cichliformes > Cichlidae > Copadichromis > Copadichromis virginalis. The sequence goes on along the minus strand of NC_140631.1, from coordinate 17,892,429 downwards.
ACCCTGCGATTTGATTTTTAGTTATTTTAACAGCAAACTGAAGAAAAGCCTTGACTCCGTTGCTCCACTCACCACCAAAAAGATTAACGTAAAACATGCATCACCCTGGAGAAACGAAGAAGTCAAAAAACTCAAAAGAAATTGCAGGGCAGCAGAAAGGAGATGGAGGAAAAATAAAAATAATATCAACCATCAAATATTTTCCGAGCAACTTAAAATGTACAATAATACATTAAGGAAGTCAAGAAATTCATACTTCGCCAAAATAATCAGTATTAACAAAAATAATCCCAAGGTCCTCTTTTCCACCATAGATCATTTATTTAACCCTGATTTTAACAGCAAAGAACCCCCACAGACTCGCTCTGTGAGCAGTTTGCAGACCACTTCAGGGGAAAGATCAGCGCCATCAGATCTGATATTTTATCTAATCGCGATATGATTGTAAACACATCTGAGGGCTCGATTGTACCTGAGGAGACACTGGACAGCTTTGTCCTGGTTAATGCTGAGAACTTTCAGAAGGTTTTCTCCACAGTGAGACCCACCACATGTCTTTTAGATCCAATTCCTTCTTCACTCTTTAAAACACTTTATGGATTTTTTGAGGCTGAGCTTTTATACATGATGAATTGCTCTCTTCAGTTGGGTGTCTTCCCTGCTGCCTTTAAAACGGCGGTGGTGAGGCCCCTTCTGAAGAAGAGCAATTTGGATTGTAATGATTTTAATAACTACAGACCTGTATCCAACTTACCATTTTAAGTAAAGTCTTAGAAAAACTTGTTTTTACTCAGATTACTGATTTTCTCAATGATAGACAGATCCTGGAGATATTCCAGTCTGGATTTAGGGTGAACCACAGCACAGAGACTGCTCTCCTAAAGGTTTTAAATGATCTTAGATGTAACTGGGACGCCCAAAAGCTCTCAGTCCTGGTGCTACTGGATCTAAGCACAGCCTTTGATACAGTAGACCACGCTATTCTTTTAAACAGACTGAAACACATGGTGGGCCTCTCTGGTGCTGTACACAACTGGTTCACTTCCTATCTCTCTGACAGATCTTTTATGGTGAGTATGGATACATGCTCCTCTAAGATCCATAAAATGACATGTGGTGTGCCTCAAGGGTCGGTTCTAGGCCCTGTACTTTTTAATTTGTATATGTTGCCTCTCGGCAGTGTCATCAGGAGGCATGGAGTGAACTTCCACAGTTACGCTGATGACACGCAGCTGTACATCTCCGTGTCTCCTGATGACACCAGACCAATGGATGCCCTTTTTAACTGTATCTTGGATATAAGATCTTGGATGGCAGAAAACTTTTTACAGCTTAACCAGGACAAAACTGAAGTTTTAATTGTCGGTCCTGAGGCTCAGAGAGAGAAACTCTTGTCTAAATTAGAGGCATTTTCACTATGTCCTTCGCTACAAGTGAAAAACCTGGGCGTTATTTTTGACTCTGAGCTTGGTTTTATCCCACATGTTAAACATGTGACCAAAATTGGATTTTATCATCTAAAAAATATAGCCAGAGTCCGCCCTATTCTCTCTCGGGCCAACACGGAGATGCTGATGCATGCTTTTATTACCAGTCGCATCGATTACTGTAATGCCCTGCTCTCTGGTCTTCCTAAGAAGAATATTTCAACTTTACAACTCTTGCAAAACTCGGCAGCTCGTGTGCTGACGAAGACCAGAGGGCGGGCCCACATTACACCGGTTTTAGAATCGCTGCACTGGCTCCCTGTGTGTTTCAGGATCGATTTTAAAGTTCTTTTATTGGTTTTTAAATGTCTTAATGGTCTTGGGCCTTCTTATCTCTCAGATCTGCTTTTACCATACGAACCCTCGTGGACCCTGAGGTCCTCTGGCACTGGCCTTTTGATTGTTCCTAAAGTCAGGACACATACTCACGGAGAGGCAGCTTTTCAGTGGTATGGTCCTCGTCTGTGGAACAGCCTGCCGGAGGAGCTCAGGGCAGCAGAGAACGTACATGTTTTTAAGAACAGGCTCAAGACCCACCTTTTTAATTTAGCTTTCACCTAACGTTTATTTATTTTATGCTTATTTATTCTATCCTGTTATTTTATTATTAATTCAGGTTTTACCTAATATTTATTGATTTTATTCTTATCCATTTTTTTATCTTCTTACTCTATTTATATTTATATTGTAACCCGTTCTTATTTATTTTATCATTTTACCCTGTATATAGCCTATTGTGGCATATCTCCAGTGTTTCCTCGGAGGGGGCTCTCTGCACCGGGGCTGTTATTGACCGTGACTGCTGGGTCTCTGGGGTCCTCTCAGCCTGGTTGGGGGGCTCCTTTGCCTCCCTCCGGCTGTGTGCCCAGCCCGGAGGCTGCGGTCTGTGACCGGCTCCCGGTGCAGACGGCTCTCTGTTATAATGTTTCCTCACTTGGCTCATGCGAGCCCAGCCCAATTTTTACTCTTTAAGTGTGCGCGTGTGTGAATGTGTATGTGGGTGGGGGGATATATGTGTATTGAGAGTGTGGGGAGTGAGTTGGAGGGTGGGGTGGGCTGCTTTTAACTATGTAAAGCACTTTGTGCTACATTTTTTCTGTATGAAAAGTGCTTTATAAATAAAGATTGATTGATTGATTGAACAGCAGAGAATGATGGGCAGAGTGGCAGGTCAAACAAGGTCAAACATGGCAGCGGAGATAGAGCTGCCACTGGATACTTTATGTCTTAAAACAATGCTAAGATGCTATGCAGACAGGTACTGACTCCTTTCCTCTCATAACGATGCATTACTAATTGCTGAAACCTGGGTTTAAGGTTTCCACAAATAAAAACAGAAAGCATGCGCAGTCATCAATCAAGATGTTCACTTTGTCCAAATAAATATCATCTGCTCCAAGACACAATGTATAATTTCTGCCATTAAACTGTGTATAATACAGTGAAAAGGTATTTGTCCCTCTCCTGATGTCTTTCTGTTCTTTTTTAATATTTCTCACACTTATATATGACAAACAAATTTTAATAGTAGACAAAGATAAGCTGAGTAAATCCAAAATGCAGTTTAGAAATCATCATTTCATTCATTAAGCGGAATAAGCTATCCAAACCTACCTGGTCCTGTGTGAAGAAAAAATAAACCTCCCAGTAAATTAATCATAAATTATCTGTGATTAACCACATTTTATTTTTGGACAGCTGAATTCAATTTCATGAGCCACACCTAGGCCGAGGCTAAAAGATCTCAAAAAGCAACACATCATGCCCTGATGTAAAGAAACAGCTGAGCAACAAAGCCATTGACCTCTGTCAGTCTGTAAAGCCATTTTAAAGGCTTTGGGATTCAATGAACCGCCTTCCCAAAAGTGGCCGACCTACAAAAATTACTCCAAGAGCAGATGGATGACCCGTCCAAGAGGTTAGGCCAGTTATGATCAGAGTTGATGATTCAACAATAAGAAAGAGACAAAAATGGGAGAGTTCCAAGGAGAAAACCACTGCTGACCAAAAACAGTACAAAGGCTTTTCTCACATTTAACAAAAAACATTTTGATGATCCCTAAGATGTCCAAGAAAATATTTGTGGACTGATGAGACAAAAGCTGAACTTTTTAGATGGTTTGAGTCCGGTTTTGCATAAAACTAACACAGCATTTCATAAAAAGAACATCATACCAGCAGTCAGATATGGTGGTTGTAGTATGATGGTCTGGGAGCTGATTTTGCTGCTTTAGGACCAGAAATGTCCCACAATCAGTTCATCCCCTGTAGCACACTTGAGTTGAGCAGCAGGACAACGATCCAAAACACACCAGCAAGTCTGCCCCTGAATTGCTCACAAAACAGATATTTTAGGTTTTGGAGTGGGAGAGTTAAATTCTAGACTTAAATCAGATTCAGATTCTTTGGCATGACCTTAAATGGACTGTTTACGGACTAAAACCCTTGAATATTGCTGAATTAAAACAATTCTGTGAAGAACAGTGGGCCAAAATTCATCCAGTGAGGTGAAAGACTCATTGCCGGTTATCAAACGCTTGATTACAGTTCTTGTTGCCAAGGGTTGTGCAACCAGTTATTAGGTTTAGGAGGCAATAGCTTTTTCACATAGGGCCAGGTAGGTTTGGATAGCTTTTTTCCCATTAATGATCAAAATCATCATTTATAAACTGCATTGAGCAATTACTCGGTTTATCTTTGTCTAATATTTAAATTCGTTTGACGACCTGAAACATCCAAGTGTGACAAATGTGCAAACATTTAAGAAACCAGGAAGGGGGCAAATACTTTTTCACAGCACTGTGTTGGTGAATACACACACACTGAACTCAGCAGTAAAAATTAAAAGGGCAGAAAATTTTAAATTAATTCCTGAGAAATGAGAATCTGGTGTGATAAGATGGCCCCAAGTAAAAGCCAAAAAGCATCTGGAGGACTTTGCTAAAAGAAATGTCCTTTTCAACATTAATTAGCTTTAGAGAATCCAACAAGAGTCAGAGAGAATGAGAGGAGGAATGTGGAAAATGAAAGATGAAAGGGAAAGATGAGAAGGCTGGTGTGTCTGCAATAAATGGAGCAGAATATGTAAAAGCACAGCTTGTGTGACACACTGACATGCTACGCTTCCTTTTAAGCTCTTCTGGTTTAGATACCTTCTGAACCAGGTGCACCCAAAAATGTAGCACATATGTGAACACTTTAACACACACGTGCGAGCACTGACCTTGTCTCTAGACTCTCTGAAGTCCAGAGAAGGTAACAGACTCAAATTGAATGAATGTATCCTGGCCACACATGCTGTCAGACCTACCACTGTTGCCTCAAGAGATGGGTCTGGCCCAAATGACCAGACACACATAAAGCAACCCAAATTGAAGCAGTAGTAATCTGATTATGTAGCAGCTGTCGCAGAGTGCCATGATTTCTGTAACACACATGCACGCTTCACTACACACAGTTACGCTGGTAGGACCCACGTACAGTGCAAGCATATAAGCATGTGTCCAAATAAATACTGTACACCCACATGGACAAATACAACTGCTCTCTTAAAATTTACAGTAGCTACAGGACCACATGTATCAACAGTTCTGATGCCTGTGATTACAGAGTTAAGACAACCAAATTCAAGACAGAGTAAAACAATAGACGGCATTTAAGGCATCAAATGGAAATAGTTTGTTACTCAGATCTTCCACTGAATGCAAGTTACTGAAATAAAGCATGTAGATGGTAACTGCAGGTCAGACAAACTGAAAACTAACAAGCTGCACAAGAATAACTAAGACTAACTAAAGCAAAGAAAAAATAAAAAATGAAATGTGATCAGCGACTTGTTCCAAATCCTTTCTACACTGATTGGACTTTATAGGAAAATGCAGCAGAACTTTGTCAATAAGGATGAAACAGACTGCAGGGCTGGTCTCTTCTATTTGAATAAACAGGCACACACACTCAGAAGCAGAGCCACCAGTCTATTTCTTCCCAGGCTCTTTTATCTCATCACTTCTTCAAATTTCTTCCCATATCTGAGTTAATGGGAAAAAATGGAAATGTGCTTGTCAGTCAGTGTCAGGATGAGGTCGTGGACGAAAGAAGGAGGACCCAAACGCTGGACTCACAGGTAGGTGAAGATTGGTGTTTTATTGTCAACGGAGTGAACAACCAGAACAGAAGTAGGAAACGGCTGGCCGGCTGGACGACTGACTGAATGGATGAATGAAAGACTGACTGACAACTGACCGGCTGACCTGACGGAACTGAACAGAGGACAACCTAACAGCGGCGAGAACAACATCACAATAACATCAATGACACGACATTGGACTGGTTGAACTGAGGGACATAAATACACAGGCTGAGTGATGAGAGATTAGAACCTGGTGAGTACACAGCTGAACATAATGAACTAATGATAAACGGGAAGAGGATGGAACATAATGCACATGGACCAAAGCTAACACAATAAAACAGGAGGTGAAGCAGACAGAATATAAACAGTGAACATGAACTAAGAATACTGGGTCAACGACCCAGAAACCCTGACAGTACCCCCCCCCCCCCCGCAAAGGCCGGCACCCGACGGCCAAAAGAACGAAAAACCAGAACAGGGCGGGCGGAGGGGGCCCAGGACGGAGGGACGGAGTCCACACAGAGACAGTTCAGGAGGCCGACCGTGCGGAAGGCAACGGCGACGATGACAGCGCTGGTCCGGGGGCCGACCGTGCGGAAGGCAACGGCGACGATGACAGCGCTGGTCCGGGGGCCGACCGTGCGGAAGGCAACGGCGGCCACTCAGGCGAAGAGGGTCCAGGGGCCGGCCGTGCGAAAGGCGACGGCGGCGACTCAAGAGAAGAGGGTCCGGGGGCCGGCCGTGCAGAAGGCGACGGCGGCCACTCAAGAGAAGAGGGTCCGGGGGCCGGCCGTGCGGAAGGCGACGGCGGCCACTCAGGCGAAGGCGGTCCGGGGGCCGGCCGTGCGGAAGGCGACGGCGGCCACTCAGGCGAAGAGGGTCCGTGGGCCGCCCACGACGGCGATGGCGCCCGGCCAGTGGCAGAGGCCGGGCCGGGCGCGGGTGCAGCTGAGGCAGAGGCCGGGCCGGGCGCGGCTGAAGCGGAGGCTTCTGGCTGGGGACAGGCAGGGCCAGTAGGCGCGGAAGCCTCTGGCTGAGGAGCGGCCGGGCCAGCGGGTGCGGAAACCCCTGGCTGAGGAGCGGCCGGGCCAGCGGGTGCGGAGACCCCTGGCTGAGGAGCGGCCGGGCCAGCGGGTGCAGAGACCCCTGGCTGAGGAGCGGCCGGGCCAGCGGGTGCGGAGACCCCTGGCTGAGGAGCAGGAGAGCTCACAGCTGGCTCTGGGTGCTGTGGCTGCAGGTCCAGGAACTGGACGGGATGGTGGACAGGCGACTGGGAAACAGGAGACGACTGGACTACAGGGCACTGGGCGGCAGACTGGACTACAGAAGAGTGGAGGACAGGTGGAGACTGAGCTACAGGTGACTGGAGGACAGGTGGAGACTGAGCTACAGGTGACTGGACTGACTGGAGGGCAGCAGGAGACTGGACAGCAGGTGAGTGAACTGACTGGACTGAGGAGACTGATGGATAAACAGAGGCCGGTGAGGCTAATGGCTGAGCTAAAGAGTGAGCTAGTGAAGGGGACAACAGTGCAGCCTGGACTAATAAAGCTGGGGCCTGAGCAGGGGACACCTCAGCTAGCCTAACCAGTGATTGTGCGAGGGCATGAAAAGCTGGATCAGGAGGTGGATGAAGAGGTGAAGTGGCAGGTGGACCGGTTAGCTCTTCCAAGCGTCCAGGGGGGTCAAGCTGGGTTCTGGTTGCCCTCAACCTGGGCGCTGGGACGGGCACGGAAGGTGGCTGGACACCAGTCACCCCCACCTGAGAAACAGAAGCAGGTGTGGAGGCAGACCGGGTCACAGCTGCCCTCCTCCTGGGGGCTGGCACTGGTGTGGGCGTAGGCTGGGCCCCCGTGCTGGTGGGAAATGGCTGAATAACGGGTGTGGAAACAACGACTGGGTGAGTGATACTGACGGGGTTATTGGGTAGTGTTTTGGTCTTCCTGCCACCGCTATTTACAGTCTTTAACTGAGCTGTCTTTGGGGAAACAGAGCAGAAAAAGTCTACCCAGTCCACATTGTCGTCCAAGAGGGACGTTCCCCATGAATCGGAGAGGCGTCTATTATTTATCTGATGTGAAGAGTCAACTGAGGAAGGTGGCAAACAGTCACTGGGACTCACCGCCGGGAGTGGCTGGAAACAGTCCATGTTACGGTGGCGTGTGCGCCGCTTTCTCCGGGTAGAGGAAGCGGGCGGGGTAAACAGATGAGCCTCTGGCACAGGAGCCTCCATTGAGCCGAGGTGGTAGGCGGAGCCGCTGTGCCATGGCGAGGTTGAAGGTCCGGTGAGTAGAACAGCTGGCGGGCGAGCGAGGAGCGGAGCAGCGGGAGAGCGAGCGGCCGAAGCTTGGCCTGTGACGCCCACTCTCCGCGGCGAATGCTCCGCTGCAGGTGAGGCATAACAACGCATGGCAACGGACAGTTAACCCATAACAACGCGTGTAAACGCATGGCAACGGACAGTTAACCCATAACAACGCATGGCAACGGACAGTAAACGCATGGCAACGGACAGTTAGCCCATAACAACGCGTGTAAACGCATGGCAACGGACAGTTAACCCATAACAACGCATGGCAACGGACAGTTAACCCATAACAACACATGGCAACGGACAGTTAACCCATAACAACGCGTGTAAACGCATGGCAACGGACAGTTAACCCATAACAACGCGTGTAAACGCATGGCAACGGACAGTTAACCCATAACAACGCATGGAAACGGACAGTTAACCCATAACAACGCATGGCAACGGACAGTTAACCCATAACAACACGTGTAAACGCATGGCAACGGACCGGTTATGGGTTAACTGTCCGTTGCCATGCGTTGTTATGGGTTAACTGTCCGTTGCCATGGGTTACCAGTCCGTTGCCATGGGTTACAGGTCCGTTGCCATGGGTTACCGGTCCGTTGCCATGGTAACCGGTCCGTTGCCATGGGTTACCTGACCGTTGCCATGGGTTACCTGACCGTTGCCATGGGTTAACTGTCCGTTGCCATGCGTTTACACGCGTTGTTATGGGTTAACTGTCCGTTGCCATGCGTTGTTATGGGTTAACTGTCCGTTGCCATGCGTTTACACGCGTTGTAAACGGACAGTTAACCCATAACAACGCATGGCAACGGACAGTAAACGCATGGCAACGGACAGTTAGCCCATAACAACACGTGTAAACGCATGGCAACGGACAGTTAACCCATAACAACGCATGGCAACGGACAGTTAACCCATAACAACGCGTGTAAACGCATGGCAACGGACAGTTAGCCCATAACAACGCGTGTAAACGCATGGCAACGGACAGTTAACCCATAACAACGCATGGCAACGGACAGTTAACCCATAACAACGCGTGTAAACGCATGGCAACGGACAGTTAACCCATAACAACGCATGGCAACGGACAGTTAACCCATGGCAACGGTCAGGTAACCCATGGCAACGGTCAGGTAACCCATGGCAACGGACCGGTAACCCATAACAACGCATGGCAACGGACAGTTAACCCATAACAACGCGTGTAAACGCATGGCAACGGACAGTTAGCCCATAACAACGCGTGTAAACGCATGGCAACGGACAGTTAACCCATAACAACGCATGGCAACGGACAGTTAACCCATAACAACGCGTGTAAACGCATGGCAACGGACAGTTAACCCATAACAACGCATGGCAACGGACAGTTAACCCATAACAACGCATGGCAACGGACAGTTAACCCATAACAACGCGTGTAAACGCATGGCAACGGACAGTTAACCCATAACAACGCTTGTAAACGCATGGCAACGGACAGTTAACCCATAACAACGCGTGTAAACGCATGGCAACGGACAGTTAACCCATAACAACGCATGGCAACGGACAGTTAACCCATAACAACGCGTGTAAACGCATGGCAACGGACAGTTAACCCATAACAACGCATGGCAACGGACAGTTAACCCATGGCAACGGTCAGGTAACCCATGGCAACGGTCAGGTAACCCATGGCAACGGACCGGTAACCCATAACAACGCATGGCAACGGACAGTTAACCCATAACAACGCGTGTAAACGCATGGCAACGGACAGTTAGCCCATAACAACGCGTGTAAACGCATGGCAACGGACAGTTAACCCATAACAACGCATGGCAACGGACAGTTAACCCATAACAACGCGTGTAAACGCATGGCAACGGACAGTTAACCCATAACAACGCATGGCAACGGACAGTTAACCCATAACAACGCATGGCAACGGACAGTTAACCCATAACAACGCGTGTAAACGCATGGCAACGGACAGTTAACCCATAACAACGCTTGTAAACGCATGGCAACGGACAGTTAACCCATAACAACGCGTGTAAACGCATGGCAACGGACAGTTAACCCATAACAACGCATGGCAACGGACAGTTAACCCATGGCAACGGTCAGGTAACCCATGGCAACGGTCAGGTAACCCATGGCAACGGACCGGTTACCATGGCAACGGACCGGTTACCATGGCAACGGACCTGTAACCCATGGCAACGGACAGTTAACCCATAACAACGCATGGCAACGGACAGTTAACCCATAACCGGTCCGTTGCCATGCGTTTACACGCGTTGTTATGGTCTAACTTTCCGTTGCCATGCGTTTACTGTCCGTTGCCATGCGTTGTTATGGGTTAACTGTCCGTTTACAACGCGTGTAAACGCATGGCAACGGACAGTTAACCCATAACAACGCATGGCAACGGACAGTTAACCCATAACCGGTCCGTTGCCATGCGTTTACACGCGTTGTTATGGGCTAACTGTCCGTTGCCATGCGTTTACTGTCCGTTGCCATGCGTTGTTATGGGTTAACTGTCCGTTTACAACGCGTGTAAACGCATGGCAACGGACAGTTAGCCCATAACAACGCGTGTAAACGCATGGCAACGGACAGTTAACCCATAACAACGCATGGCAACGGACAGTTAACCCATAACAACGCGTGTAAACGCATGGCAACGGACAGTTAACCCATAACAACGCATGGCAACGGACAGTTAACCCATAACAACGCGTGTAAATGCATGGCAACGGACAGTTAACCCATAACAACGCGTGTAAACGCATGGCAACGGACAGTTAACCCATAATAACGCATGGCAACGGACAGTTAACCCATGGCAACGGTCAGGTAACCCATGGCAACGGTCAGGTAACCCATGGCAACGGACCGGTTACCATGGCAACGGACCGGTAACCCATGGCAACGGACCGGTAACCCATGGCAACGGACAGTTAACCCATAACAACGCATGGCAACGGACAGTTAACCCATAACAACGCGTGTAAACGCATGGCAACGGACAGTTAACCCATAACAACGCATGGCAACGGACAGTTAACCCATAACAACGCGTGTAAACGCATGGCAACGGACAGTTAACCCATAACAACGCATGGCAACGGACAGTTAACCCATAACAACGCATGGCAACGGACAGTTAACCCATAACAACGCGTGTAAACGCATGGCAACGGACAGTTAACCCATAACAACGCTTGTAAACGCATGGCAACGGACAGTTAACCCATGGCAACGGTCAGGTAACCCATGGCAACGGTCACGTAACCCATGGCAACGGACCGGTTACCATGGCAACAGACCGGTTACCATGGCAACGGACCTGTAACCCATGGCAACGGACCGGTAACCCATGGCAACGGACAGTTAACCCATAACAACGCATGGCAACGGACAGTAAACCCATAACCGGTCCGTTGCCATGCGTTTACACGCGTTGTTATGGTCTAACTTTCCGTTGCCATGCGTTTACTGTCCGTTGCCATGCATTGTTATGGGTTAACTGTCCGTTTACAACGCGTGTAAACGCATGGCAACGGACAGTTAACCCATAACAACGCATGGCAACGGACAGTTAACCCATAACCGGTCCGTTGCCATGCGTTTACACGCGTTGTTATGGGCTAACTGTCCGTTGCCATGCGTTTACTGTCCGTTGCCATGCATTGTTATGGGTTAACTGTCCGTTGCCATGCGTTGTTATGGGTTAACTGTCCGTTGCCATGCGTTTACACGCGTTGTTATGGGCTAACTGTCCGTTGCCATGCGTTTACTGTCCGTTGCCATGCGTTGTTATGGGTTAACTGTCCGTTTACAACGCGTGTAAACGCATGGCAACGGACAGTTAACCCATAACAACGCATGGCAACGGACAGTTAACCCATAACCGGTCCGTTGCCATGCGTTTACACGCGTTGTTATGGGCTAACTGTCCGTTGCCATGCGTTTACTGTCCGTTGCCATGCGTTGTTATGGGTTAACTGTCCGTTGCCATGCGTTGTTATGGGTTAACTGTCCGTTAACGCATGGCAACGGACAGTTAGCCCATAACAACGCGTGTAAACGCATGGCAACGGACAGTTAACCCATAACAACGCATGGCAACGGACAGTTAACCCATAACAACGCATGGCAACGGACAGTTAACCCATAACAACGCGTGTAAACGCATGGCAACGGACAGTTAACCCATAACAACGCATGGAAACGGACAGTTAGCCCATAACAACGCGTGTAAACGCATGGCAACGGACAGTTAACCCATAACAACGCATGGCAACGGACAGTTAACCCATAACAACGCATGGCAACGGACAGTTAACCCATAACAACGCGTGTAAACGCATGGCAACGGACAGTTAGCCCATAACAAGGCGTGTAAACGCATGGCAACGGACAGTTAACCCATAACAACGCATGGCAACGGACAGTTAACCCATAACAACGCGTGTAAACGCATGGCAACGGACAGTTAACCCATAACAACGCATGGAAACGGACAGTTAACCCATAACAACGCATGGCAACGGACAGTTAACCCATAACAACGCGTGTAAACGCATGGCAACGGACCGGTTATGGGTTAACTGTCCGTTGCCATGCGTTGTTATGGGTTAACTGTCCGTTGCCATGGGTTACCGGTCCGTTGCCATGGGTTACAGGTCCGTTGCCATGGGTTACCGGTCCGTTGCCATGGTAACCGGTCCGTTGCCATGGGTTACCTGACCGTTGCCATGGGTTACCTGACCGTTGCCATGGGTTAACTGTCCGTTGCCATGCGTTGTTATGGGTTAACTGTCCGTTGCCATGTGTTGTTATGGGTTAACTGTCCGTTTACAACGCGTGTAAACGCATGGCAACGGACAGTTAACCCATAACAACGCATGGCAACGGACAGTTAACCCATAACAACGCATGGCAACGGACAGTTAACCCATAACAACGCGTGTAAACGCATGGCAACGGACAGTTAACCCATAACAACGCATGGCAACGGACAGTTAACCCATAACAACGCATGGCAACGGACAGTTAACCCATAACAACGCGTGTAAACGCATGGCAACGGACAGTTAACCCATAACAACGCATGGCAACGGACAGTTAACCCATAACAACGCATGGCAACGGACAGTTAACCCATAACAACGCATGGCAACGGACAGTTAACCCATAACAACGCGTGTAAACGCATGGCAACGGACAGTTAACCCATAACAACGCATGGCAACGGACAGTTAACCCATAACAACGCTTGTAAACGCATGGCAACGGACAGTTAACCCATAACAACGCATGGCAACGGACAGTTAACCCATGGCAACGGTCAGGTAACCCATGGCAACGGTCACGTAACCCATGGCAACGGACCGGTTACCATGGCAACAGACCGGTTACCATGGCAACGGACCTGTAACCCATGGCAACGGACCGGTAACCCATGGCAACGGACAGTTAACCCATAACAATGCATGGCAACGGACAGTAAACCCATAACCGGTCCGTTGCCATGCGTTTACACGCGTTGTTATGGTCTAACTTTCCGTTGCCATGCGTTTACTGTCCGTTGCCATGCGTTGTTATGGGTTAACTGTCCGTTGCCATGCGTTGTTATGGGTTAACTGTCCGTTGCCATGCGTTTACACGCGTTGTTATGGGCTAACTGTCCGTTGCCATGCGTTTACTGTCCGTTGCCATGCGTTGTTATGGGTTAACTGTCCGTTGCCATGCGTTGTTATGGGTTAACTGTCCGTTAACGCATGGCAACGGACAGTTAGCCCATAACAACGCGTGTAAACGCATGGCAACGGACAGTTAACCCATAACAACGCATGGCAACGGACAGTTAACCCATAACAACGCGTGTAAACGCATGGCAACGGACAGTTAGCCCATAACAAGGCGTGTAAACGCATGGCAACGGACAGTTAACCCATAACAACGCATGGCAACGGACAGTTAACCCATAACCGGTCCGTTGCCATGCGTTTACACGCGTTGTTATGCGTTTACTGTCCGTTGCCATGCGTTGTTATGGGTTAACTGTCCGTTTACAACGCGTGTAAACGCATGGCAACGGACAGTTAACCCATAACAACGCATGGCAACGGACAGTTAACCCATAACAACGCGTGTAAACGCATGGCAACGGACAGTTAACCCATAACAACGCATGGCAACGGACAGTTAACCCATAACAACGCGTGTAAACGCATGGCAACGGACCGGTTATGGGTTAACTGTCCGTTGCCATGCGTTGTTATGGGTTAACTGTCCGTTGCCATGGGTTACCGGTCCGTTGCCATGGGTTACAGGTCCGTTGCCATGGGTTACCGGTCCGTTGCCATGGTAACCGGTCCGTTGCCATGGGTTACCTGACCGTTGCCATGGGTTACCTGACCGTTGCCATGGGTTAACTGTCCGTTGCCATGCGTTGTTATGGGTTAACTGTCCGTTGCCATGCGTTGTTATGGGTTAACTGTCCGTTTACAATGCGTGTAAACGCATGGCAACGGACAGTTAACCCATAACAACGCATGGCAACGGACAGTTAACCCATAACAACGCGTGTAAACGCATGGCAACGGACAGTTAACCCATAACAACGCATGGCAACGGACAGTTAACCCATAACAACGCATGGCAACGGACAGTTAACCCATAACAACGCGTGTAAACGCATGGCAACGGACAGTTAACCCATAACAACGCATGGCAACGGACAGTTAACCCATAACAACGCATGGCAACGGACAGTTAACCCATAACAACGCGTGTAAACGCATGGCAACGGACAGTTAACCCATAACAACGCTTGTAAACGCATGGCAACGGACAGTTAACCCATAACAACGCGTGTAAACGCATGGCAACGGACAGTTAACCCATGGCAACGGTCAGGTAACCCATGGCAACGGTCAGGTAACCCATGGCAACGGACCGGTTACCATGGCAACGGACCGGTTACCATGGCAACGGACCGGTAACCCATGGCAACGGACCTGTAACCCATGGCAATGCACCGGTAACCCATGGCAACGGACAGTTAACCCATAACAACGCATGGCAACGGACAGTTAACTCATAACCGGTCCGTTGCCATGCGTTTACACGCGTTGTTATGGGCTAACTGTCCGTTGCCATGCGTTAACGGACAGTTAACCCATAACAACGCATGGCAACGGACAGTTAACCCATAACAACGCGTGTAAACGCATGGCAACGGACAGTTAACCCATAACAACGCATGGCAACGGACAGTTAACCCATAACAACGCGTGTAAACGCATGGCAACGGACAGTTAACCCATAACAACGCATGGCAACGGACAGTTAACCCATAACAACGCGTGTAAACGCATGGCAACGGACAGTTAACCCATAACAACGCTTGTAAACGCATGGCAACGGACAGTTAACCCATAACAACGCGTGTAAACGCATGGCAACGGACAGTTAACCCATAACAACGCATGGCAACGGACAGTTAACCCATGGCAACGGTCAGGTAACCCATGGCAACGGTCAGGTAACCCATGGCAACGGACCGGTTACCATGGCAACGGACCGGCAACCCATGGCAACGGACCTGTAACCCATGGCAACAGACCGGTAACCCATGGCAACGGACAGTTAACCCATAACAACGCATGGCAACGGACAGTTAACCCATAACCGGTCCGTTGCCATGCGTTTACACGCGTTGTTATGGGCTAACTGTCCGTTGCCATGCGTTTACTGTCCGTTGCCATGCGTTGTTATGGGTTAACTGTCCGTTTACAACGCGTGTAAACGCATGGCAACGGACAGTTAACCCATAACAACGCATGGCAACGGACAGTTAACCCATAACAACGCGTGTAAACGCATGGCAACGGACAGTTAACCCATAACAACGCATGGCAACGGACAGTTAACCCATAACAACGCATGGCAACGGACAGTTAACCCATAACAACGCGTGTAAACGCATGGCAACGGACCGGTTATGGGTTAACTGTCCGTTGCCATGCGTTGTTATGGGTTAACTGTCCGTTGCCATGCGTTTACACGCGTTGTTATGGGTTAACTGTCCGTTGCCATGCGTTGTTATGGGTTAACTGTCCGTTGCCATGCGTTTACACGCGTTGTAAACGGACAGTTAACCCATAACAACGCATGGCAACGGACAGTAAACGCATGGCAACGGATAGTTAGCCCATAACAACGCGTGTAAACGCATGGCAACGGACCGGTTATGGGTTAACTGTCCGTTGCCATGCGTTGTTATGGGTTAAGTGTCCGTTGCCATGGGTTACCGGTCCGTTGCCATGGGTTACAGGTCCGTTGCCATGGGTTACCGGTCCGTTGCCATGGTAACCGGTCCGTTGCCATGGTAACCGGTCCGTTGCCATGGGTTACCTGACCGTTGCCATGGGTTACCTGACCGTTGCCATGGGTTAACTGTCCGTTGCCATGCGTTTACACGCGTTGTTATGGGTTAACTGTCCGTTGCCATGCGTTGTTATGGGTTAACTGTCCGTTGCCATGCGTTTACACGCGTTGTTATGGGTTAACTGTCCGTTGCCATGCGTTTACACGCGTTGTAAACGGACAGTTAACCCATAACAACGCATGGCAACGGACAGTAAACGCATGGCAACGGACAGTTAGCCCATAACAACGCGTGTAAACGCATGGCGACGGACAGTTAGCCCATAACAACGCGTGTAAACGCATGGCGACGGACAGTTAACCCATAACAACGCGTGTAAACGCATGGCGACGGACAGTTAACCCATAACAACGCGTGTAAACGCATGGCGACGGACAGTTAACCCATAACAACGCATGGCAACGGACAGTTAACCCATGGCAACGGTCAGGTAACCCATGGCAACGGTCAGGTAACCCATGGCAACGGACCGGTTACCATGGCAACGGACCGGTAACCCATGGCAACGGACCGGTAACCCATGGCAACGGACCGGTAACCCAGGGCAACGCATGGCAACGGACAGTTAACCCATAACAACGCGTGTAAACGCATGGCAACGGACAGTTAGCCCATAACAACGCGTGTAAACGCATGGCAACGGACAGTTAACCCATAACAACGCATGGCAACGGACAGTTAACCCATAACAACGCGTGTAAACGCATGGCAACGGACAGTTAGCCCATAACAAGGCGTGTAAACGCATGGCAACGGACAGTTAACCCATAACAACGCATGGAAACGGACAGTTAACCCATAACAACGCATGGCAACGGACAGTTAACCCATAACAACGCGTGTAAACGCATGGCAACGGACCGGTTATGGGTTAACTGTCCGTTGCCATGCGTTGTTATGGGTTAACTGTCCGTTGCCATGGGTTACCGGTCCGTTGCCATGGGTTACAGGTCCGTTGCCATGGGTTACCGGTCCGTTGCCATGGTAACCGGTCCGTTGCCATGGGTTACCTGACCGTTGCCATGGGTTACCTGACCGTTGCCATGGGTTAACTGTCCGTTGCCATTCGTTGTTATGGGTTAACTGTCCGTTTACAACGCGTGTAAACGCATGGCAACGGACAGTTAACCCATAACAACGCATGGCAACGGACAGTTAACCCATAACAACGCATGGCAACGGACAGTTAACCCATAACAACGCGTGTAAACGCATGGCAACGGACAGTTAACCCATAACAACGCATGGCAACGGACAGTTAACCCATGGCAACGGTCAGGTAACCCATGGCAACGGTCAGGTAACCCATGGCAACGGACCGGTTACCATGGCAACGGACCGGCAACCCATGGCAACGGACCTGTAACCCATGGCAACGGACCGGTAACCCATGGCAACGGACAGTTAACCCATAACAACGCATGGCAACGGACAGTTAACCCATAACCGGTCCGTTGCCATGCGTTTACACGCGTTGTTATGGGCTAACTGTCCGTTGCCATGCGTTTACTGTCCGTTGCCATGCGTTGTTATGGGTTAACTGTCCGTTTACAACGCGTGTAAACGCATGGCAACGGACAGTTAACCCATAACAACGCATGGCAACGGACAGTTAACCCATAACAACGCGTGTAAACGCATGGCAACGGACAGTTAACCCATAACAACGCATGGCAACGGACAGTTAACCCATAACAACGCATGGCAACGGACAGTTAACCCATAACAACGCGTGTAAACGCATGGCAACGGACCGGTTATGGGTTAACTGTCCGTTGCCATGCGTTGTTATGGGTTAACTGTCCGTTGCCATGCGTTTACACGCGTTGTTATGGGTTAACTGTCCGTTGCCATGCGTTGTTATGGGTTAACTGTCCGTTGCCATGCGTTTACACGCGTTGTAAACGGACAGTTAACCCATAACAACGCATGGCAACGGACAGTAAACGCATGGCAACGGACAGTTAGCCCATAACAACGCGTGTAAACGCATGGCAACGGACCGGTTATGGGTTAACTGTCCGTTGCCATGCGTTGTTATGGGTTAAGTGTCCGTTGCCATGGGTTACCGGTCCGTTGCCATGGGTTACAGGTCCGTTGCCATGGGTTACCGGTCCGTTGCCATGGTAACCGGTCCGTTGCCATGGTAACCGGTCCGTTGCCATGGGTTACCTGACCGTTGCCATGGGTTACCTGACCGTTGCCATGGGTTAACTGTCCGTTGCCATGCGTTTACACGCGTTGTTATGGGTTAACTGTCCGTTGCCATGCGTTGTTATGGGTTAACTGTCCGTTGCCATGCGTTTACACGCGTTGTTATGGGTTAACTGTCCGTTGCCATGCGTTGTTATGGGTTAACTGTCCGTTGCCATGCGTTTACACGCGTTGTAAACGGACAGTTAACCCATAACAACGCATGGCAACGGACAGTAAACGCATGGCAACGGACAGTTAGCCCATAACAACGCGTGTAAACGCATGGCAACGGACAGTTAACCCATAACAACGCATGGCGACGGACAGTTAACCCATAACAACGCGTGTAAACGCATGGCGACGGACAGTTAGCCCATAACAACGCGTGTAAACGCATGGCAACGGACAGTTAACCCATAACAACGCATGGCGACGGACAGTTAACCCATAACAACGCGTGTAAACGCATGGCAACGGACAGTTAGCCCATAACAACGCGTGTAAACGCATGGCAACGGACAGTTAACCCATAACAACGCATGGCGACGGACAGTTAACCCATAACAACGCGTGTAAACGCATGGCAACGGACAGTTAGCCCATAACAACGCGTGTAAACGCATGGCAACGGACAGTTAGCCCATAACAAGGCGTGTAAACGCATGGCAACGGACAGTTAACCCATAACAACGCATGGAAACGGACAGTTAACCCATAACAACGCATGGCAACGGACAGTTAACCCATAACAACGCGTGTAAACGCATGGCAACGGACCGGTTATGGGTTAACTGTCCGTTGCCATGCGTTGTTATGGGTTAACTGTCCGTTGCCATGGGTTACCGGTCCGTTGCCATGGGTTACAGGTCCGTTGCCATGGGTTACCGGTCCGTTGCCATGGTAACCGGTCCGTTGCCATGGGTTACCTGACCGTTGCCATGGGTTACCTGACCATTGCCATGGGTTAACTGTCCGTTGCCATGCGTTTACACGCGTTGTTATGGGTTAACTGTCCGTTGCCATGCGTTGTTATGGGTTAACTGTCCGTTGCCATGCGTTTACACGCGTTGTTATGGGTTAACTGTCCGTTGCCATGCGTTGTTATGGGTTAACTGTCCGTTGCCATGCGTTTACACGCGTTGTAAACGGACAGTTAACCCATAACAACGCATGGCGACGGACAGTTAACCCATAACAACGCGTGTAAACGCATGGCAACGGACAGTTAGCCCATAACAACGCATGGCGACGGACAGTTAACCCATAACAACGCGTGTAAACGCATGGCAACGGACAGTTAGCCCATAACAACGCGTGTAAACGCATGGCAACGGACAGTTAGCCCATAACAACGCGTGTAAACGCATGGCAACGGACAGTTAGCCCATAACAACGCGTGTAAACGCATGGCAACGGACAGTTAGCCCATAACAACGCGTGTAAACGCATGGCAACGGACAGTTAACCCATAACAACGCATGGCAACGGACAGTTAGCCCATAACAAGGCGTGTAAACGCATGGCAACGGACAGTTAACCCATAACAACGCATGGAAACGGACAGTTAACCCATAACAACGCATGGCAACGGACAGTTAACCCATAACAACGCATGGCAACGGACAGTTAACCCATAACAACGCGTGTAAACGCATGGCAACGGACCGGTTATGGGTTAACTGTCCGTTGCCATGCGTTGTTATGGGTTAACTGTCCGTTGCCATGGGTTACCGGTCCGTTGCCATGGGTTACAGGTCCGTTGCCATGGGTTACCGGTCCGTTGCCATGGTAACCGGTCCGTTGCCATGGGTTACCTGACCGTTGCCATGGGTTACCTGACCGTTGCCATGGGTTAACTGTCCGTTGCCATGCGTTTACACGCGTTGTTATGGGTTAACTGTCCGTTGCCATGCGTTGTTATGGGTTAACTGTCCGTTGCCATGCGTTTACACGCGTTGTTATGGGTTAACTGTCCGTTGCCATGCGTTGTTATGGGTTAACTGTCCGTTGCCATGCGTTTACACGCGTTGTAAACGGACAGTTAACCCATAACAACGCATGGCGACGGACAGTTAACCCATAACAACGCGTGTAAACGCATGGCAACGGACAGTTAACCCATAACAACGCATGGCAACGGACAGTTAACCCATAACAACGCGTGTAAACGCATGGCAACGGACAGTTAGCCCATAACAACGCGTGTAAACGCATGGCAACGGACAGTTAGCCCATAACAACGCGTGTAAACGCATGGCAACGGACAGTTAGCCCATAACAACGCGTGTAAACGCATGGCAACGGACAGTTAACCCATAACAACGCATGGCAACGGACAGTTAACCCATAACAACGCGTGTAAACGCATGGCAACGGACAGTTAGCCCATAACAAGGCGTGTAAACGCATGGCAACGGACAGTTAACCCATAACAACGCATGGAAACGGACAGTTAACCCATAACAACGCATGGCAACGGACAGTTAACCCATAACAACGCGTGTAAACGCATGGCAACGGACCGGTTATGGGTTAACTGTCCGTTGCCATGCGTTGTTATGGGTTAACTGTCCGTTGCCATGGGTTACCGGTCCGTTGCCATGGGTTACAGGTCCGTTGCCATGGGTTACCGGTCCGTTACCATGGTAACCGGTCCGTTGCCATGGGTTACCTGACCGTTGCCATGGGTTACCTGACCGTTGCCATGGGTTAACTGTCCGTTGCCATGCGTTGTTATGGGTTAACTGTCCGTTTACAACGCGTGTAAACGCATGGCAACGGACAGTTAACCCATAACAACGCATGGCAACGGACAGTTAACCCATAACAACGCATGGCAACGGACAGTTAACCCATAACAACGCGTGTAAACGCATGGCAACGGACAGTTAGCCCATAACAACGCGTGTAAACGCATGGCAACGGACAGTTAACCCATAACAACGCATGGCAACGGACAGTTAACCCATAACAACGCGTGTAAACGCATGGCAACGGACAGTTAACCCATAACAACGCATGGCAACGGACAGTTAACCCATAACAACGCATGGCAACGGACAGTTAACCCATAACAACGCGTGTAAACGCATGGCAACGGACAGTTAACCCATAACAACGCTTGTAAACGCATGGCAACGGACAGTTAACCCATAACAACGCGTGTAAACGCATGGCAACGGACAGTTAACCCATAACAACGCGTGTAAACGCATGGCAACGGACAGTTAACCCATAACAACGCGTGTAAACGCATGGCAACGGACAGTTAACCCATGGCAACGGTCAGGTAACCCATGGCAACGGTCAGGTAACCCATGGCAACGGACCGGTTACCATGGCAACGGACCGGTTACCATGGCAACGGACCGGTAACCCATGGCATCGGACCTGTAACCCATGGCAACGGACCGGTAACCCATGGCAACGGACAGTTAACCCATAACAACGCATGGCAACGGACAGTTAACCCATAACCGGTCCGTTGCCATGCGTTTACACGCGTTGTTATGGGCTAACTGTCCGTTGCCATGCGTTAACGGACAGTTAACCCATAACAACGCATGGCAACGGACAGTTAACCCATAACAACGCGTGTAAACGCATGGCAACGGACAGTTAACCCATAACAACGCATGGCAACGGACAGTTAACCCATAACAACGCATGGCAACGGACAGTTAACCCATAACAACGCGTGTAAACGCATGGCAACGGTCCGTTGCCGTGGGTTACAGGTCCGTTGCCATGGGTTACCGGTCCGTTGCCATGGTAACCGGTCCGTTGCCATGGGTTACCTGACCGTTGCCATGGGTTACCTGACCGTTGCCATGGGTTAACTGTCCGTTGCCATGCGTTGTTATGGGTTAACTGTCCGTTTACAACGCGTGTAAACGCATGGCAACGGACAGTTAACCCATAACAACGCATGGCAACGGACAGTTAACCCATAACAACGCATGGCAACGGACAGTTAACCCATAACAACGCATGGCAACGGACAGTTAACCCATAACAACGCTTGTAAACGCATGGCAACGGACAGTTAACCCATAACAACGCGTGTAAACGCATGGCAACGGACAGTTAACCCATGGCAACGGTCAGGTAACCCATGGCAACGGACCGGTTACCATGGCAACGGACCGGTTACCATGGCAACGGACCGGTAACCCATGGCAACGGACCTGTAACCCATGGCAACGCACCGGTAACCCATGGCAACGGACAGTTAACCCATAACAACGCATGGCAACGGACAGTTAACCCATAACCGGTCCGTTGCCATGCGTTTACACGCGTTGTTATGGGCTAACTGTCCGTTGCCATGCGTTTACTGTCCGTTGCCATGCGTTGTTATGGGTTAACTGTCCGTTTACAACGCGTGTAAACGCATGGCAACGGACAGTTAACCCATAACAACGCATGGCAACGGACAGTTAACCCATAACAACGCGTGTAAACGCATGGCAACGGACAGTTAACCCATAACAACGCATGGCAACGGACAGTTAACCCATAACAACGCGTGTAAACGCATGGCAACGGACCGGTTATGGGTTAACTGTCCGTTGCCATGCGTTGTTATGGGTTAACTGTCCGTTGCCATGGGTTACCGGTCCGTTGCCATGGGTTACCGGTCCGTTGCCATGGTAACCGGTCCGTTGCCATGGGTTACCTGACCGTTGCCATGGGTTACCTGACCGTTGCCATGGGTTAACTGTCCGTTGCCATGCGTTTACACGCGTTGTTATGGGTTAACTGTCCGTTGCCATGCGTTGTTATGGGTTAACTGTCCGTTGCCATGCGTTTACACGCGTTGTTATGGGTTAACTGTCCGTTGCCATGGGTTACCGGTCCGTTGCCATGGGTTACAGGTCCGTTGCCATGGGTTACCGGTCCGTTGCCATGGTAACCGGTCCGTTGCCATGGGTTACCTGACCGTTGCCATGGGTTACCTGACCGTTGCCATGGGTTAACTGTCCGTTGCCATGCGTTTACACGCGTTGTTATGGGTTAACTGTCCGTTGCCATGCGTTGTTATGGGTTAACTGTCCGTTGCCATGCGTTTACACGCGTTGTTATGGGTTAACTGTCCGTTGCCATGCGTTGTTATGGGTTAACTGTCCGTTGCCACGCGTTGTTATGGGCTAACTGTCCGTTGCCATGCGTTTACTGTCCGTTGCCATGCGTTGTTATGGGTTAACTGTCCGTTGCCATGCGTTTACACGCGTTGTTATGGGTTAACTGTCCGTTGCCATGCGTTGTTATGGGTTAACTGTCCGTTGCCATGCGTTTACACACGTTGTAAACGGACAGTTAACCCATAACAACGCATGGCAACGGACAGTAAACGCATGGCAACGGACAGTTAGCCCATAACAACGCGTGTAAACGCATGGCAACGGACCGGTTATGGGTTAACTGTCCGTTGCCATGCGTTGTTATGGGTTAACTGTCCGTTGCCATGGGTTACCGGTCCGTTGCCATGGGTTACAGGTCCGTTGCCATGGGTTACCGGTCCGTTGCCATGGTAACCGGTCCGTTGCCATGGGTTACCTGACCGTTGCCATGGGTTACCTGACCGTTGCCATGGGTTAACTGTCCGTTGCCATGCGTTTACACGCGTTGTTATGGATTAACTGTCCGTTGCCATGCGTTGTTATGGTTTAACTGTCCGTTGCCATGCGTTTACACGCGTTGTTATGGGCTAACTGTCCGTTGCCATGCGTTTACACGCGTTGTTATGGGCTAACTGTCCGTTGCCATGCGTTGTTATGGGTTAACTGTCCGTTGCCATGCGTTTACACGCGTTGTAAACGGACAGTTAACCCATAACAACGCATGGCAACGGACAGTTAACCCATAACAACGCATGGCAACGGACAGTTAACCCAGGGCAACGGTCAGGTAACCCATGGCAACGGTCAGGTAACCCATGGCAACGGACCGGTTACCATGGCAACGGACCGGTAACCCATGGCAACGGACCTGTAACCCATGGCAACGGACCGCTAACCCATGGCAACGGACAGTTAACCCATAACAACGCATGGCAACGGACAGTTAACCCATAACCGGTCCGTTGCCATGCGTTTACACGCGTTGTTATGGGTTAACTGTCCGTTGCCATGCGTTGTTATGGGTTAACTGTCCGTTTCCATGCGTTGTTATGGGTTACATGTCCGTTTACAACGCGTGTAAACGCATGGCAACGGACAGTTAACCCATAACAACGCATGGCAACGGACAGTTAACCCATAACAACGCGTGTAAACGCATGGCAACGGACAGTTAGCCCATAACAACGCATGGCAACGGACAGTTAACCCATAACAACGCGTGTAAACGCATGGCAACGGACAGTTAGCCCATAACAACGCGTGTAAACGCATGGCAACGGACAGTTAACCCATAATAACGCATGGCAACGGACAGTTAACCCATAACAACGCATGGCAACGGACAGTTAACCCATAACAACGCGTGTAAACGCATGGCAACGGACAGTTAACCCATAACAACGCATGGCAACGGACAGTTAACCCATAACAACGCGTGTAAACGCATGGCAACGGACAGTTAGCCCATAACAAGGCGTGTAAACGCATGGCAACGGACAGTTAACCCATAACAACGCATGGCAACGGACAGTTAACCCATAACAACGCGTGTAAACGCATGGCAACGGACAGTTAACCCATAACAACGCATGGCAACGGACAGTTAACCCATAACAACGCGTGTAAACGCATGGCAACGGACAGTTAACCCATGGCAACGGTCAGGTAACCCATGGCAACGGTCAGGTAACCCATGGCAACGGACCGGTTATGGGTTAACTGTCCGTTGCCATGCGTTGTTATGGGTTAACTGTCCGTTGCCATGGGTTACCGGTCCGTTGCCATGGTAACCGGTCCGTTGCCATGGGTTACCTGACCGTTGCCATGGGTTACCTGACCGTTGCCATGGGTTAACTGTCCGTTGCCATGCGTTGTTATGGGTTAACTGTCTGTTGCCATGCGTTGTTATGGGTTAACTGTCCGTTTACAACGCGTGTAAACGCATGGCAACGGACAGTTAACCCATAACAACGCATGGCAACGGACAGTTAACCCATAACAACGCATGGCAACGGACAGTTAACCCATAACAACGCGTGTAAACGCATGGCAACGGACAGTTAACCCATGGCAACGGTCAGGTAACCCATGGCAACGGTCAGGTAACCCATGGCAACGGACCGGTTACCATGGCAACGGACCGGTAACCCATGGCAACGGACCAGTAACCCATGGCAACGGACCGGTAACCCAGGGCAACGCATGGCAACGGACAGTTAACCCATAACAACGCGTGTAAACGCATGGCAACGGACAGTTAGCCCATAACAACGCGTGTAAACGCATGGCAACGGACAGTTAGCCCATAACAACGCATGGCAACGGACAGTTAGCCCATAACCACGCGTGTAAACGCATGGCAACGGACAGTTAGCCCATAACAACGCGTGTAAACGCATGGCAACGGACAGTTAACCCATAACAACGCATGGCAACGGACAGTTAGCCCATAACAACGCGTGTAAACGCATGGCAACGGACAGTTAACCCATAACAACGCATGGCAACGGACAGTTAACCCATAACAACGCGTGTAAACGCATGGCAACGGACAGTTAGCCCATAACAACGCGTGTAAACGCATGGCAACGGACAGTTAACCCATAACAACGCATGGCGACGGACAGTTAACCCATAACAACGCGTGTAAACGCATGGCAACGGACAGTTAGCCCATAACAACGCATGGCAACGGACAGTTAACCCATAACAACGCGTGTAAACGCATGGCAACGGACAGTTAGCCCATAACAACGCGTGTAAACGCATGGCAACGGACAATTAACCCATAACAACGCATGGCGACGGACAGTTAACCCATAACAACGCGTGTAAACGCATGGC
Source organism: Copadichromis virginalis (assembly GCF_057382275.1). Lineage (NCBI taxonomy): Eukaryota > Metazoa > Chordata > Actinopteri > Cichliformes > Cichlidae > Copadichromis > Copadichromis virginalis. The sequence goes on along the minus strand of NC_140631.1, from coordinate 17,865,872 downwards.
AACGGACAGTTAGCCCATAACAACGCGTGTAAACGCATGGCAACGGACAGTTAGCCCATAACAAGGCGTGTAAACGCATGGCAACGGACAGTTAACCCATAACAACGCATGGCAACGGACAGTTAACCCATAACAACGCGTGTAAACGCATGGCAACGGACAGTTAACCCATAACAACGCATGGAAACGGACAGTTAACCCATAACAACGCATGGCAACGGACAGTTAACCCATAACAACGCATGTAAATGCATGGCAACGGACAGATAATCCATAACAACGCATGTAAACGCATGGCAACGGACCGGCTTTCACAAGGTTTGCCCCTCCCCCTTAGGGCAGTGTTTCAGGTGTGACATGTTTTCTATTCGTCCGCCTCCTGCCCCCCAGTACTGAAGAGCGTGCCCTTCAAGGCCCGCACTGCTAAACGCGGCTCACGTTTCTTCTGTAAAGCCAACCTCTGTGACGATGCCAACTGCTAGCCCTTCCCCTTTAATGCCAAGGTTGACCAGGTTTCTCTCATACGCATTTTGAACCCCCCACCCTCAGTTTATTAGGGAGCTCAAACTAATGCAGACTAACAACAGTCCTGCAATAAAGGCAACTTTTCATAGTTTCATCTTCATTGTAAAAAAGAGGAAGTGTTTGTGGTGCTGTTTTCATGTACTGCATTATACAGTAAGGTGTTCCTATTTTCTTTTTTTTCTTTCTTTTTTTTTGCTTAACCTTATTTACAGAAATGAGGGAACCCCCCACCCTCCCTCGCAACCCACTACCACTACCTCCATGTGCATGCAGCATGATTTCTGTCATCCCACCCCACCCTCAACTATGACTACTGATGACTAACTCGTGCCGTCACTGGTTGTTTGTGTTGAGAAGACTCCTATCAGGTGTCTGGTGATAGGAGTCAGCCAAACCTCTTTGCCTGGAGCTGAGAAAGTTGCATTGAGTGTCAATATGTTTTTGTGTGTAAAATATGTTGACACGCTTGCAGTACCGTCCTGTACTCCAGCTGAAAAGAAGATTAATGACAGTATTTCCCACTCCTAGGAGAGGGTAAGAAAGGTAGCCTGGCTGAAAGCCGGCCTGCTTGGCCCTCCAGCTCCTGTGTGCTGCTACAGTGATGTCAGCTGCTTCAACTAGTGCTTCAGTTGCAAGCAAAGAAACACACACACACAAGTTTTACAACACTATAAAATTTGCTAGCAAACAACACAAAGTTGAACTTGTAAAAAGAAGAAGTCAGCATAGTATTAAAAAGAAACAACTTACCTGCTTTTAAAACAGCCATTAAAATATGAACTCAGGTGTTTAAGTGTCTACAAAGCCCACCTCAGAAGCAACACCAGTGGCATTTTTCTTTTAGTATTAATGTCAAATTTTTTCCTTAGAAATGAGTATCATCCTCACCCCTTCCTGTTACGTGTTGCATGTTGTCCATTGTTTATTTACCTCTCACCTGTCGGCAGCGTCCGCCATGTTTGTCTGTGCTAAATGTCATCTGCGGTGTGCTCAACAGCTATTTGGTCAACAGGCTCTAGAAGAAAACAGAATCAAACTTACGTGAACACAGTCTGTATCCACACTTTTGTTTCCTCTGTGACAGCCATCCTGTTTGGTAATCTGCAAACTCAAGAGCTTGTTGACCACTGTATCGTAACCAGAGTGGTTACTTTGTAACGTCCTCAGTGTTTAGTGTTACTGATTTGCCAAAATCATCGTCTCAAAGCCTTGAATTTCTCTGTTTTGAAGCACAACTTCTAGCAGTTGAAATACAAGGCTATGGGAATGTGGCATTCCTGCCACATTTGCTAATTTTGTAGCTCTTATGGACAATTTCAGCTTTAACCCAAAGTTTTAACTGCACAAGTGTTTCCAGATTTTCTGGATTTGAAAATTATAACAATAAACACTCAGTTGTCAGTTTATTAGGGAGCTCAAACTAATGCAGACTAACAACAGTCCTGCAATAAAGGCAACTTTTCATAGTTTCATCTTCATTGTAAAAAAGAGGAAATATGGTTTGTGGTGCTGTTTTCATGTACTGCATTATACAGTAAGGTGTTCCTATTTTCTTTTTTTTTTTAGCTTAACCTCATTTACAGAAATGAGGGAACAACTGATATAAATTAGGTGTACCTAATAAAGTGAGAACTGAGTGTACATCCTCTGCTCTTCTTGCTTAAAAACACTCTTAAGAAATTGAGATGTAAACAGAAGCAAATGTCCAGATTGACCTCTTGGTCGTCTAACATGTGTGTCCCCCTGTCTCTCACCCCCCCTCTCCATGCCTACTCACAGATCTCCGAAACCAGCCTTTCCTGCGAGCGGACGCGTTGATCCGGAGCGGTTGGAAGAGACCCTAAACCACTTATTCGTCACTTATAGTCCCCTCCCTATTGTAACCCTTCCCTTTGTCCCAGTGGCGCATCTCAACCCTGAGGCTGCAGATCACAAAGACTGAAAAGCGAGGACAGGACAAAGCCCTTGTTTTAGCCCGGTAATTTATTTATTTATGGATGCCCTTTTACAACCACTTTAAATGAGCAGGCATGATTACAGAAGCACAACGCGCTACTACTCCTTCGTCACCGCGAGCAGAAGGCTTTCCCTGCTCTGTCGGCACTGACCTTTGGGAGGATGACCAGAGCACAGGTGAGGCCATCTGAGGACTGGAGGAGGAATTGTGCTTTCACTAACAAGTGCCTGCTAGCATGTGGATCTTAATGTGGACATTCCTAAAACCCATTAATATCCGAAGATTACGCAGTCATAGCAGGATTTAAACTGGGAGGCAGCCAAGATAAATTGCCGACTCTTCTGCTGCTGCTGGGACGCCTGCCTTTAAGACACCTGCAAAAGCCTCCTGCAAATAACAGAGGAGGTGCGATGTCATAACAGACATTCGTGGACTGTTTCGCAGCGTTACGCCAAGTCTTCGAGACGCTTTCAATCAGACTTAATATTGTTTATTTTGATTGTATCTGGGAGCAAAGACCATCACTGTACTGGTTCTTCTTGTCAAGCTAGACAAACCAAATTACTCCAAAGTTTGATGTTCCGCTTAAGAAGTGCCTTTTTGTGTTATTTCTCGTCAGTCAGCCATAATTTGTTTATTTTACATCTTTCATTTGGTAAAGATTGTATTTTTTACCGCCTTGTAATATAACATTAGCCTTATAATCCTGACAACAATATGCAAGTTGAAGGCACAAAAAAAGCTTAAAGGTATGTTAGTTCCTTTTTACCTGTAGTACATCAGAACAGCTGACACGAGAGTCGCCAGAGTTTTGTGCCTTGACCAAGTGGTGGTTAAAAACAGAATATTACGTGCCTTGACAACACTTCCTGTCACACCGTGTGTGACAGTTAGGAGGTGACAGACGCATGAAGGAGACTCCAGGTGGACTACTGTTTCAAAGGCACACTTGCTGTTTGGTTAGCCTGCTCTAAATGTATTAACAGATGAAGGATGAAGTGCATTTAAAGCTTCTTTTTCTTATCCGTTTTAATACAGATTATTCCTCCTAACAGCTTTAGAGACTTGCATGACATTGGCACAAAGGGAGCAATACATCTTAACACTACTTAAATTTGGCTCAAGATTGTATAAAACACTATTCTTGTGTGTATTGAAATCAAAAGAAACATACTTTTTTTTTAAGAAAAAGCTATTCTTGGGATTGTCTGTTGACTGAAAGACAACACTTCCTGTTTAATAAATATGATGATTTATGTAACAAGACCAAAGACTTTCATTACAATTCAGAAGCCTTTCCAGATTAAGCAACATCCAAGCAAGTGCTTTCTACATGTTTGTGTTTTATTTCTTCATTCTTTAATGATAAGTGAGGCTATTTTCTAATGTACTGAAGTATGAAGTAGACTGCTTCTCCTCTCCATCTTTCCAAATGACAGACACGGCCATCGTACATTTCTACTATAAAAATCCATTTAATTCCTTATATCAAACAGAAATCGAATTATAACAAAACAATCAGAACCACAAACGTGGGTTTTTGCCAGTTAAAGAAATTCTCCAAATGAAATATGATTGTTCCAACTTACATGGCGATTTAACAGAGCAGGATGTTAAAAGCAAATAAGCAAGAAAAAAAAACAGAATTTAAAGAAAAAATGTGATGAATACTGTTAACATTTGAGGACTAAAGCCAGAGTTTCCTCTTGGTTAAGTGTGTCTCTGTGTGTGTGAGCACCATGCAGTGATATGGTAGGTATGGCTGACAAGCTGAGGTGATTAAAAGCAATACGGTGAGCAGTGAGACATAGAGCCACACTTCCCAGACTAAAAATCCGGATTGTTAGCAGCAAAGCAAAGGAATGGAGAAAGGAATGCTTATCAGGAAGCCGATCAGTCTCCTTCCTGAGAATGCACTTAACAATGAGCATTAACCTAAATTACATGTCCATGTAATTACATACAGTGAAGGAAAGAAAAAAAAATCCAACCTCCCACAGAAGTACGTACCATCAGACGGTCTCCCTGGCCTTTCCTGAAAGTATGTTTACAATCAAAAGACGAGGAACAAAAGTTGAAAGCAACCGTTCTCGGCTAATTACTGGTCGCAGGTTCTTTTTTTTTTTTAGAGGATGACCGGAAATTCACAGAAGCTTGTCTCTACTCCAGAAGAGTTTCAGAACAAAGCCCCAGCTCCTGTCCAGGGTGTCCTGCAGTAGGCTAATCCAAGGCCACGGATATCATCCCAGGCTTTTTCATCCTGGAATGTGGACTTAATTACAATCATCTTCATCCAGCGCACACTAACACACTGCCATGATTCATTCATCGGTGACACAAAGTATGTCAATTATACAATGACTTAAAAAAACAAAAGAAAAACATTAAAAAGTACAGACTGCTATTTGTTACTGATGTTTGTATTCCTGGGTATATTTTCAAGACACTTTGTTAATAGGTTCATATATATGGAAATATATATATTTATAATATATATATATATATATGTAACTTTAGTCTGTGCAAGGAGGTAAAAGACAATCACTTGAATGTAGCTCTTTGCAACAACAGATCAGATGCCGAGTCTCTTGTGCATACACGTGCAGTTAAACATCACCTCGCCTTTCCCTCTAAGACCTCCAGTAGCAAACATACATATACACAAAATGTGAACCAGCATCCAGGAAGCATTCGTGGTGAGCACTGACGCATCTCCTCTCTTTCATGAACAACGAAGACTTGGCAACATTTTCTAGGATGGAACAAAAATGTTTTTTTTCTCTTTTCCCCTACACAATTTATACAAAAATAAAAAAATTAAAATTGTTCCACTGCCATTTGTATCTTTTACATTTGCACAGAGGTAGTGGCTGAATGCGTGAGAAAGGTGTGTGTGTGTGTGTGTGAGAGAGAGAAGTTGTGAGGAAGTGAGCAAAATGAAAAAGAACTGGATAAAATGTCTATAAAATGGTTTCTTTTCCGTCACCAGAGGATTTGTTTTCCTTTTTGTCAAAGAACAAAATATAATACTGCAATCACTTAAAAAAAGTAGTTCTTCATTTTATACATTTTATACAGTGTTCTTGTTTTTATGTTTTTTCGTTGCTTTTCTTTTCAGTTGGTAAAGGCATAAAATGAGAGAGCTCGCTGGCTCTAGGTTGGGCGAGGCAGGGCAATGTTGGCAGAGTTCAGTCCATGCCGAGGTCTATGCCAGGGGGTCGCTCATGTCCTCATCAACCTGGGAGAGGAGCTCCTTCTTTTCATCAGTGCTCACCAGAGAATTGCAGCTGTTGTGGGCACCCATGTACAGGGTGGCATACACTGGGTTCGTGAAGTTGGTCGGCTGCGGAGTGAAGAAAATTTCTCAGTGACTCAGGCAAAAGAAATGAAAAGATTTGGTATATTGTGAAAGAAGCAGTATTTTGCTTATTCAAATAGGCTCAGCTCGCATAAATAACAAGATGTTTCCCAGCTCAGTGCTGAAACCCTGGCAGACATTTGTGGTTTGTTATGTTTTCTGTGTTTGGTTATTTGTTTCTGAAAGTCTGGGCACTAATCATCTGCCCCCAACAAACCAGTAGGTGTATTTCCAGTGAAGAACTTGCAACTTCTTTTTAAGCACTCAGGACTTTATGGACAATTCCTCATTTGATGTTTTATGATTGTGGTGAAAAGTGTTTGAATATAGTGACCATGAGGGCTCCAGCATAAAAGCTTTATTCAGCTGCTCCCCTTACTCACAGTGGATTTCCATTCCTGACACCCCCAAGGGATTTTTGTCTCCAGCTGGGATTAAACTGGAGATTTTTTCACTTCTTAGGTGAATGTAAAAGAAATGGTATTTATATAGTGCCTTCATACTGTGCTTTTATCTGCTGAATGCATTCACACACACAGAGGTAACTCAGGGTTCAGTATCTTGCCCAAGCATCGATCTGTATACAAACCACTCGAGCCACAACGTGTAAACCATGAGACTATGGAGCCACTCATCAGAACTAAAGTATATGATTCACATAATTCTAACAATATTCATTCCAAAATTCATTACAGATGCCAGAAGTAAATACCATAATGACACCCACTGGTTTCCTAAGTCTTGCTTTAAAGCTTTTGCATTTGGACTGTGGCGATCTCGATGGCAAAAAACTGGATATAAATGTAGAAAAGTGATTACAGATCAGTCAAGACAAAACTGTTTTTCACTAGACGTCCAAAGGACAGGAATATATTGAGAAACCCAGCTACTTTCATCCAGTGTTCTTTAGATCACAAAGAAGGGTCTATTTACTGTCTATAATGATTCCACAACCAAAACCAATTCATTAAAAAAAAAAAAACAACTCACAAAAGGACTCATAAATGTGGAAATATCTGCATGGTTAGCCACTACCAGGCATTTTCAGATATTTTGTAATGAAATGGCTTTTTTAAGCTTTGTTACCTTGTCTGGGTCTAAAGCAAAGTCGGAGTCCAGAAGTTCCCCAGCATCATCATCAGGATCTCCTTCATAGATCTTATAGGCAGGGTTTCCAATCTCAACATTCATGGCCCCGTTGGTCATTCGGTGGTGCTGGAAGCCCTTGGCACTGCAGAGAAACAGATCAACAATTATCTTAGAAGCAGATTCAGACCCTTGTTTAAAAGAATTGATGTGCTAACCTCAGAAGAAAGCTAGAGTGACTAAAAGGTGTCTTATCATAAACCCATATCATAAATTCACTCAGCACTGGCTATGTACAATTGACAAGAACAAGACAACATATATCAAAGGTTTTCAAATGAGCTTTTGTGTCAAAAGGCCATTTGATCAAACCTATCGAATATACTGCAGCATGTCCATCGCGGAGAATGCTGGATTAGATTGCAAATATTCGGCTGTTTGCAAGCATATAAACATTTTTCAGAGATGCACAGTTATACATTTTACTCTGCAAGCACATTGCCTGAGCCTAATATTTACAAATGTAAACAGGGAAAGGCATGGAGGACAATGGGAGGACGTCAAAAGTTCAACTACTCGTGCATCACCAGAGCTATTCCAGAGTATGGAGGAGAGGTATTGATCTCCTCCATACCTGCTTCATACCCTGGAGGACGGGGCTGTGGCCCCCCCACACTCCCTAGCAGATCGTTACATGGAGAAACCTTTGGAATGCAAGCATGCTGATCCACACAGGTATGCACACGGGTGTTCACTGCTCGTAGACTTAAATTACACCTTTCTTGGCTACTACTTCGAAGCACATCTGTCCTACGTGCTGCACAACAACATTGAATATTTAGTATTTACTGCTGTTTACACTTAGCTAGATTAATGCGATGGTGTTGTGTTTAGTATGTTGCTTTTTTTTTTTTTTTTTTTTTGCTTGTTTTCTATTTTTCTCTCAACAGGTGATCCAGGAGATTTTTATTTTTTTTCTCCCCCCCCTTTCTCACTGTCCCTCTCCCCTTCTGTTTTTCCTTTCCTTCCTCTTTCTTTCTCCCTTTCCTATCCCTCACTCATGTCTGTCCCGTCTGTAACATCTGAAAATAAAATATAATAAATAATAAAAACAAAGATCGACCAAATGGACCAATACGGCAATGCCACGACGATCCATTTGGCAAAGTAAATCCATTGGGTATCCTTGTTGGTCTTCAGACAACAATTCTGATGGCTAAAGAACCAAATGGGACAGGCAAAAAAAAAAAAAAAAAGAAAAAAGAAAAAAAAAAGAAAAAAAAAGTGGCAGTAACTTCCTAGCACTGCAGCTGGACCCTAAATACTGACTGCATTCTCCTCTGGACACAAATGATGGTGAGCAGCAGCACATCTGCATTTAAAGTAAAGACACAAAAGGATAGCTCTGAAAAAAGCTATGTTTGTGAGGTATTTTGTGGAAAACGGTTTAGAGATTTTATTCAACCGCGGGGTTGTCTATTAACTCGTTAGAAAAATACAGGACCTTTAATTAGCACGGACTATAACCCTCTGTTCGGTCCAGCAGGGTTCTGTAATGCACAGAGAATTATATTAGCTAGCGTTAGTGGAATGACAGCTATTGTGAACCGTTATGTGCATGGCCGCCATGCTGATTGCTGCCTAACTGTACATGGCCCAAGCCTCCTGGATAATAGGAGACTATTTTTAGAACAGCGGAGAGAGGGAAGTGGGAGAGGGACCAAGAGAACATATAGGGCTGAAATAGAGAGGGAGAAAAGGAGGTGAGAGAGAAAAGGGAGATTGCATTGACAATCATGCAACACTGAAGTAGCGCGGAGAAGACAGGAAAATGTTATGGGCAACCAAGCAACTAATAAGCTTGAACCTCAGCACTATGCATAATGCAACAGCTCATTACCGCCCAATTAGGCATTACAATGCCTTGCTTACTGAGGTTTATTGATGCAAATCAACTAGGAAAAGATACCCCGGTGCCAAAAAAACAGGAGGTGAAATTGGATGAGAATTTGTCGAAAGTACGGGCTCTGTGGCAGTTCAATCAATTTACAAAGTCTCTGTGGGGGAGGTCATCCACATTAGAATGTGATTCTGACAATATGGAGCTGATTTTTTTCATCATCTCATTATCAAACCGCTGAGGTTTTCTGTGATATTATGATGACTCTTTTCACAGCATACAGCCACGCACTCGGTCTCCAATAATGTAATTAATAGGGGTGCAACGATATTCGTATCGATATTGAACCGTTCGATACAGTGCTTTCGGTTCGGTACGCATATGTATCGAACAATACAAAATTTGTAATTTATTTTATCAACTTTTCTTCTGACGATGCTGTCTGTGTTGAGCGCTCAGTGAATCTGCGTTCGACTACTCCGCCTAGGCTGCACTGTCGAGTGCAGATCCACTGAGCGCTCAACACAGACAGCATAGACAGAAGGAAGAGCACAGGGCAAGCTAGCGAGACAGAAGTTAAGCTCTCCTTGCAACATGGACTTCCCCCACCCTCATTCAGATCTGGCGTTTGGAATTATTTTGGTTTTCATGTGACGTATGACCCTGAAGGTAAGCGAGTCATGGACTAAAGTAAAACAGTATGTTGGATGTGCCACGCAATGCTCAATTACATGGGTGGGAACTAGTGTGTTAGCGCAGTTAGCTCGTTAACGTGTTGGCCGTCTAGCCCCATGCACGGGGCGATCGGCGGTAGCTCATTAACGGAGATTTGCCGTGTTGTGGCGTTAACGTCATTTCAACGAGATTAACCTGAAAGCACTAGTGGGAACACAACGAATATGACTGCACATTTACGCCGACATCATCCTAGTGCAAAGACAAGTGGAAGCAGACAAAAAAAAGCAAGCATGCTACTAACTTTAGCCGAGTCATTTAGACAGCTGTTAGCACATGATTCTCCTTATATGTTTAATATGCTGCTGAGAATATAGCCCAGAAGAAGCGGATAGTATAGCTTTTATTTTGGAAAGAGACATTTCTCTGTAATAAACTCTCTTTTCCAAAGATGAGTGATTCCTCAATCAGATACAGGGCTCGCAATATCGCTAGCCCGACGTCCCGGGGCTAGCGATTTTTTTCAGTCAGGCTACCAAAATCTATCTCTGCCCTGCCCGTCAGGCTATTGTAGGAAGGAAAAATATATGTCAATGCTTTTGCATTCTTTCAGAAATGTAGCTGGGTAATTATGTCATTGGCATCGGTGAGCCACCGTCAATATGTGACATATTGAAATCGTGTTTGAATTTCCTTTCAATTTGCAATCTGTCAGGGGTTGACATTTGTTCAAACACAAGCAAGAAAATATAAGACACTGCAGACCGACTCAGAGAGTATTAGAAAACGTGCGCACGGGTGAATGCCTCTGAGTAGACACACACACTGAGCGCAGGCTTGGTTCTTTATTTATAGGGTAAAACTGGTTACATAGTACTTCCTCTTTTAACAGAAAAGGGAGAGGTCAGGCATTATCTCAGCTTATCTGACCTTGCACACATACACTGAAAATAACGATGCAGAAGTATATCATGCTTATCTGACATCACACACTGAGGTAAGGAATGCATTATGTTCTCCTTAACAATAAGCTTGGTTATGTGAAAATATATGAACACACAAAATATAAGGCACACTTGATTATATTGTATTATAGAGATTTGGTTATATTGTATAATGTAGAAAAATCTCTTAACATTTCCCTCCTGATGTTAATATATTTCACAGGTTTAAATCAATGCATAGTCACTTGTTAAATCACATTTTCAACTTGCATGTCATTCAGTGAAGTATTTAAACAACAGCTCTATTAAGAGTAGAGATTCTCCACTCTTTCCTCCATGTTCAGCATATCATACTGGCGAAAGGGATCCTCAACATTTCTCTGGATCAGGACATAATTTCCTAAAGTACGGTTAAACATGTTCATCACCATACTTCTCAGACATGGAATAATACAAGCAGCAAAAATGCAAAATAGTAACATCATACTGCAGAGGGCCAACAGGCCTTTAATCAGCAAAGATTTCCAGGAGCCGCTCAGCAACCAGTCCCACCAGCCTTGCTTATCGGAACTTGCTACGTAGTCCTGTTGTTGAGCGTCTCTCAGTTGTTTCAGAACATTCAAAGCATTTGTCATGTTTAATGAGTGTATGTTGTCAGGTATGTAGGTGCAACATGTCATGTTAAACAATACGCAGAGACCTCCTTTCTCTGCAAGAATAATGTCTAAAGCTACTCGGTGTTGCATGACAGTGATGCGGATTGCATCAATTTCTTCATTCTGTGATTTGTCAATGCGGGTGGAAGCGTTCAAAAACAGTCCAAAACGATAGTCTAAAGTCTCTATTGTATTGTATAGGTATCGGTACCAGGCATTGTTCATCCAAGGGTGAATGTGCTCTTGAGTCATTTCAGTTAGATGGGAATTGTCATGGGTCCACCTCTTGAGATGGGGAATAGTTGGTTCTGTCCTGGGGCCTCCGCTGGGCATCAGCCAGAAGAGCATCATCATCAAGATGACGGCCATCAGACAGAATAGGCGACACATGAGCCGTTTCCGTTCAAAGTGACAAGCACTTAAGCATAACAGCTTTGGGGCTGGGGCTGGTGGCTCTTCTTCTCCTGGATTCATTGGGCTGGTTTCCTCTATTTCAGGCGTCCCTGGTGTTGTCATTGGTTCTTCTCTTTGGTGGGATGGGTCACTCTTTATTATGTGTTTGTTCTTCAGGGCGACCAGGCACACCCGGGCTCCAGGTGAGTAGACCACTGGCGAGAAGACAAAAAGGCGGGATATACCCAAACAGCCCTTTCCTCCACCAGGGAACACCTAGGAGTCGGGGGAACTGGCGTCTTATTGTGGTGCAAACACTTTCTTCACGTGACTTTGATGGATCCACGAAGGTCTTTCAGCTATCTTACAAGCTGTCGGTGTAGTCAGCAACACCTGGAATGGACCCTCCCACCGCGGAGCACTCCAGTTTTTTCGCTGGAGGACTTTAATCAGAATCCAATCACCGGGGTTCAACCTGCAAGAGACTGGAGATAGATCACTCGGGAGTTGACTGCTTAATATCACTTCTTTATTCTCAAACTGTTTTGTCATCCATTCTGCCATCGTTGTTTCTGTGATGGACTTATTAATAGGCTCACTGGTTATTGGGAGAGGGAATGGTCTGCCATGTATGACTTCAAATGGGGTCAGACCACCTGCTCCTTGAGTTATTCTCATCCATAGCTTAGCTAAGCTTAAACACTCAGGCCATGGTTTTTTAGTTTCTTCCATACATTTTCTCAATCTCTGTTTAATTGTGCCGTTAGTTCTCTCGACTAATCCTGCACTTTGTGGATGATATGCACAGTGATGCTTTATGCTGAAACCTAAAGCTTCAGAGACTTTACTTATTACTTCATTTACAAAATGTGTGCCATTATCAGACCGTATTATGCTTGGAATGCCATATGTCGGAATGAAATGGTTGCACAAACATTTTGCTACTGAAATTGCATCTGCTTTTTTCACTGGGTATATTTCTGGCCACTTGGAAAATACATCTATTATCACAAGTGCATACTTGGAGGATTGAGATTCATTTAGTTCTATAAAATCCATGTGGATAGTGTGAAATGGGTGTGGCGGTGTAGGGAAACGACCTTGCTTTGGTCGTAAATTTCCCTGAGCATTGTGTTTTTGGCAAATCATGCATGTTCTAATAAACTCTTTTGCTGAACTTTTATGTTGCCACTCAAATATGGCAAAAACATGGTTGAGTCAAGACTTCATATGCAGTTGGTGCAATGCAACTGGTCAGGTCAGTGGTTCTCAGATTAGTGCCTGGGAACCCCATTTCCAACAGGTGTGCAAAATAGTAAAATAATTTTCTACAAATGACATGTTTTCGATATTAAACGTTTTCAGATCATTTAAGGTTGTTGCAAATGTTTCTTTCCAGTAAGGGCTCATTGGCTTTAAGCATGTGCAAACTGAGACATATTTTCATTTGGAGGTTTTTACTCATGAGCCTACAGCTGCATTTGGTTCGAGGCTGGTTTATCGTAGCTGTATAAGGTGTAGAGTATCAACTGTAGAAGAGTAAAAACACCAATGTGGGAACAAAAGGAGATTGAATGATACATGATAGGTTTTAATTCATGTAATATGTATATTTTGATGTTCCAGCCAGATCCAAAGAGCCAGGTGTTTTCCATCAACTCCTTTTTAAATTAAGAAATTTTGCATCTGTGTTGGCTTGTCCACGTTGCTCCCTGCTGATGTGTGGTCTCAACACAAACTGCAACTGTCTGCATTTAAATAATTTAACAGTCAATTACTCCAGTCATGTTTATGAGAGTGCAATAATACAGTTGTTTAAACAGAGCGGTCGCATTCACTCTCACTAAAGCTAGCTGTGGAGGGATCTGGCTGTCTTTGCTACATCATTTCGAGCGGAGGGAGACAAAGCAAGGGAAAAAAAAACAGTCTCCATTTTGTTTCTTTCCCAAGGACAGAGAGGAAGGAAGACACTTGCACAGAAATTCTCCCCAAATACGTCCAGTTCAATGAGAGATTTTGCCAGTCAGTCACACACATACATGCACAGGCTGCACATAGGCAGTAATAAGCACAGACATTCAATATCCACACTGACAAAGAAAGCACAAACACACACACAACCACACACACACACACTCTGCCTGGGCCGACTAATATTCACGCGTGTCAGGTGGAACGGTCCATTCAGGGTGAGAACAGAGGGGTGCGTGTGTGTGCACAGGTCCTGCCTGGTAGCGTTTAATGGACCAGTGGTGTAGTCCGATAAAGGGCAGCCATCTATCTGCACCCACCCAGTCAACTCTGACACGGTTTCCACGGAAACGGCACCCGCGGGAGCCAGAAAGGGAGGGTGAGACCTTGAGGGAGCATATTCTCCTGTGCTGTCAGACTGCCAGGAGGAAGGAGACCAGGGATGGAGTGATAGAGGGACGGAAGAGTGGAGGGAGAGCAGAAGGAGAGACAGAGGAGGGGTGCACCAGCCGCCTCACAGGGGTTAACTTTAATCAGACCTGACACACACACACCCCAGGAAAAAAGAGTGACAAATGCAACCAGAATCACATACTTACACAGATACACTTGCACAGGGAGAGGCGTCACACAGAGCCTGTGTTCATAAATGGCATATGGCAGACATAGAGCATGCATATGTATGTGCGTGTGGATGTCGTGTTCCTGCAGATGAATACACTGCGAAATGTGCAGCTAATAGAAAAGCAACACTTCCTGTTTCATTGTGAGATCGTTATCTATCACTTCTCCGCACTTTGTGAGTGACACAAAGAGCCTCAGATTCAAAGGAGTGAGATAGCATTGCCGTCCCATAGCCAGGTCAGTGTCATCTCCAATTATATCACAAATTAACAACTTTATCATTCATCATGTGAGTTGTGTCAGGTAATTTGTGCAGCCTGATTCACTTCCAAAGTATAGACAAAGTGTCAAACCTCAATATGTGTTTGCAGAAACCAAAAGATGGCTATAAAATACAAGCTAACAAAACTACCACTATAGCTCCTTTGAAACATTGTCTCATCCTGCTTTAGAGAAACTTTAACCCCTCAGAAAAGTGATATGCTGTAACTACATTTTCCAGGTAGTAGAGTATCAAATGAATTTTGCTTCCTTTTAGAGCTTCTGTAATAAATTAGCCAGAAGGATATAATAACAGGTTTGGCACAAACTGCATGTAATGCAAACAAGAAACAATAAATACCTAAGAAATGATCAATGGTAGATGATAGTCTGTGAAACAGAGAAAAACTGTTTCATACTTATTTATGCAAATTGTTCATGTTAAATAAGACTGGAATGTCAGTCCACTTCTACTAATATTTTGAACCATGATTTAATCAATAATAAAGGCCATGATCTACTCAGTCATTACCAGCACTTACGAAAGTTAACAATAATAATAATAAAGAACAAAAATCTGCTAATGGAAAAAATGCACACTTTTGTTTAGCCTATTGTGATCTCATTACTTTACATGCTTTAGTGCAGTTTTCTGTTAAACAGCAAATTTGCCATTCTGAAGTCATTATCATCATTACTACAAATCCACACTACATAAAAACCAGTCTACACAGCACTAAACTACAGTGAACCACACTGTCCCACAGCCGCTAGCACCAATTAGAAGGTGTAATCTCTGCACATCTATCTGCCAGGAGGCCTGGGCACAAACACTGAGAAAAGAGAAAGCGGGAGAGGAGGAGGAGGAGAAAATAACCATTATTATTAGCAGGGCTGTCTGTACTGAAGGCCTGATCACCTTCTTTGCACACGCTCAGATTTCTGGGCTTTCTGCAGTCTGAGGACACCTCCTGTTAGGAAAGCTATTGTTGTAGACTTTTCCATAATACATCCTCATATCCCTCAACAACAAAATGCCACTAGTGCTGATGAATCTTAAAATGACATACGGGACGTGAGGGTGGGCCGATTTGTTGGTCTAGTGCCTCTGTGAGACAGATGGTGAAAAAGACTCTGTGCCAGGAAGCCTTTAGGAGTCAGGTGAGGTAATACAAAGAGTTCACATTTACTGGATGTAGAAGCACACGAGTCTTGGGTTCACGTCCTGTTTGTAGCTGTTATTTAAAGGCAGTTTTATTTAGTATTATCAATATTATTATTACATTTAAGCACCTTCCACAAACTAAATCACACACCAGAAGCTTGTCTAACATTTGTATGGGTTTCCTGATAAGGCGTGGCGGTGGCTACACAACTAACCATCTGGAAAATTCTAAGATTTTACATGCAATTGTTCACGCAACCACAAGAGGCTATGTGGGCATCTGCCGTTTTAACCCCCTTATGAAAAGAACAGTGTTGATTTTTTTTTCTGGTGAAGTTGGGCAGCTTTTGGCAAACTGTAATTGAGTTGTAAAAAAGCAGGATTTTTTTGTTTTTTATATCCTTCTGTGTAATGCCGTCATCCTCCTTCTGCTCGTCTGCTGATTACAGTCTGTGTAGTGTCTAGCAGTGTAACACTGACTTAATGTTATTTTGGCTGAGCAGAGCCACTGCAGCGACCCAAATGTCCATATACTATAATCTAATCTAAGATGATCTCTGCTCCGGATTGGCTAATCCAACACCACTCTTCCTAATCTGATGTCTAATAGATGACATCTGGACAAGATGACATAAAATAGAAAAAAAAAAACACACAGGAGGCAATCTGAGTGACTTGTTTGTGAACAATAATCCCGCCTGTACAGTATGTTTAATCACTTAAGCATCAGTTTAGCTACATGTTTACCACAAAGAGAGACAGACAAACATCTTTTCTTTGAGTCAAAGCTTACAATGACACTCTGATATCGACCTTTTAATGTTGTGCTTTCAACCAAAATCCAATCACATGATTTTATTTCACTTTTATCGAAACATTTTAAACCGATAACTGAACCGGTTACACGCTTTAGCTGAGAGTTTTAGAAGTAAATAATGAAATACTTAATAAATAGTTAAAACGAGCTCGTCATGCTCACCTTTTTCTAGACAGCATGTGTCTTCCCTGCATTCACACCTCTCCCTAAAAAGAAATGAATAAGTACAGAGTCTATTTCTGCTGGTGTCAACACGTTCCTTTGAGTGTATAATGGATCAAATCATCAATAATCAATTGAATCTGTGTCTTTTTCCAAGCTGCGGGAGACCTTCTCAAAGAGCATAGCAACAGACCTGTCTACCCTGTAAAAATAGGATTGGCTTCTGTGAAGCCGACTCGACGCCACAGATACAACACACACACACTTCACTTCATTGATTATGCGCCCAAGCCCCCTCAGAGCCCAGCTTTACAAGTGATGTCTTCCCCTCTTCGCCTTGCTCGCTCTCCTTATAGCCCACATTTTCATCCTCTCGCTCAGATTTTGAGTCATTTACCTGCAACCCCATCAATATTTTAACCTTTCTGGATGCGGAGACTTCCATTATTTTTTCCTTTTGTATATTTCTATTGTTTCCTCTGGATAATGAAATGTTAATGTTACATGGGAATGAGAGACAGACTATAAACACACAGTGAAGACAAAACAGTGGGAGCCATGTTGCAGAAACTGTGAAAACTGAGGCCATCTTCATAGGTGGATTCTTTCTATTTAAATGTACACTTTATTGTATGCAGTAAGACAAATGCTGCTAACGTTAACTAATTTGACAATAATACATTTTTTGAAATCAACAGATATCATGAAAAAAGCTAAACCAGTTTCATCTTTATAACTTTAAGCTGCGCTGTGGTTTAGAGACGGCTTAAAGCACATTAGTGATCATTTTTGATTCATTTTAGGCGTCTACAGTGCTGATGCTGTGAAGAAACAAAGCTACACCATATTGCACCAAAGGACTCTCCCTGTTAAATTGAGCAATTATTAACTTGGAGGCAAAATATTATTTACATCCTGTTACTTGTTGCTTATTCATCGTCAGATTGAGCCGCTACAGATATGGTGGCTCTAAATTTTAGGCGGTACATCAAGTGATTTTCACAAATTATGCCAGTAAAGGGGAAAAATATGTAAACATTTCATACCCGAGAGTGTTTCATCCCATTATTTAGATATTATAGGCCTCTGCGAATCAGGGTCTGCACACTGTAGCATACAGATATTTCACACCAGCTTTCAGCAGCTGTCTATTAGAGTCCGATAACGCAGAGAGAAGTATAAAATGCAGGTGCCGGGGCAGCGGAGTCTGAGCAAACAAATACCCTAAGAGGTTGGGCAGATGTATTGAAAGCTGTTGAGTGATGTGTTTTTTCTTTATTGCAGTGCACACTGTTGACCGAGACAGAAGGAAACAAGGATACAGAGCAAAGAGAGAAAAAGGGAGACGAGGTGTTTTAGCTTGGCCACAATGTGTTCATGAGGGTGTTACCCAGAAAAAGACCAGACTGCACTGTATACGTGGCTCACAGATTATGGCTTTGACAACACCTTCCTTCTTTTATTTTAATTTTTTTTCTTGAGTAGAATATTCAAAATTTATTGGTTTAAGAAAACCACAGGCGTGCACACCTTTGGATTTAATGGAATATGGCTGCTAAAACAATAGAAGGCTGAACTTTGCACGAACTGGATTTGCATTAAAGCACATGATTAGACAAGGCGCTGCCTCTGCCTAACAAGCCAATTAACATATGCCACTGGATAAACACTGATTGTCCACTTAGCTTCTCAGACTGAGCCCCAGCTCATGACTGATGCCTCGTAGCAGCAGCGCTGTTGGAAACATACGACACGAGGCTCCAGCTATTTGCTGTATGCAAATATTTGGAAGGTTTATTTCCCCATAAAGCTCTCGGCTCAACTCTAGCCTATGACGGCAATTTCTGATTGTCTGCATGGCCTCCCCACCGTCCCTGGGGGAAATGTGTATTAATTAGCATATAGACCTTTTTTAACCTAGATATCGGTGAGCATGTTTTGCGGAGACATCCAGACTTTTTGTGCCTCCCTCAGGCACTTTCTAATATACTGTAAATACAGTCAGAGTGCTGACCTCAGCTCCATCAGCTTTTGGACCATTTTTCTTCGATAATGTCCTAAAAGCCATAATGTAAATGTTTCTCGATCAGCAGCAATCAAATGCCCCGAGATGCATTCCATATCTTCTTGCTGAGGAGGCAAGGCCTCTTTGAGCCATTAGACTCCAAACAGCTGTGAAGGCCTCGTTATGTGCACAGCAGTGTATCACTGGACTCTCACAGAGAGCTCTGATATCTAATTTATTTTTTAAAGATGCATCTATCAGATGATGTGCAGCAAACTCAGTTTAGGATTTTGCTACTCTTTTTTTTCCTTTTCCTCCTCGCTTCCTTTGTCTGTCTCCGTCTTCAAAATTTGTGCGTGAACACATTTTGTTCTTTTAATCTAAACTCTGCAAAGGTTCAGTCACGGCCATTTTCACTGATTATATCTGAGCTTCTTTTGAAAATAAAGCTCTTATATTATGGTAATCAGTCAGGGGACAACAGGAGCAAAGAGCTGTAAATCACTGACAAGCCTTATAGATACAGCAATAAATCATAAAGCAAAGGAAATAATAAAACACTTACCTTTTGAACCCATTTAAAGCTGAAATTCATTAACCGTGAATTAAGAGAAATTCATCTGTTTTGATAACCGATGCATCATTTATCAAAACGCATGACAAGCGACTGCAAACGATCTTGACACTTAGACTTTCTCGGTTGTGCAGATTCTTTATTGCTTCTTAAATTAAACCTTAAAGTAAAGTGCACATCTTTGAGTTTTAGACAGTTGGATGGATAAAAACAATATTTGAATAGACCGGTGTTTGGGACTTTGGTCTTAGGGGCATTATAATAATTTATGCACTGGCCTTATATGGGGAAACATAGCTACTGCCTCTCAATATATATATGAGATTTCTCAGTCAGAGTAGTTGGATAAACTTAAATGTTACATTGTTAAGCAATTTCCAAAGCTCCCTTTCAGAGAATATGGAATTTTTTTGGCTGGATGGCGGTACTGTGCTACTATTAATACAAATATTCTGTCTCAGCCAGCTGCAAAAAAGAAACCCAAGAACCATTTTATCTACAGTATGTTTCCATTTTTCAGAGACAAAAGACGAAGGAAAGGAAAGCAAAGGAAAGGAAAGGAAAGTTTGCTGGAAGAAATAGACAACAATTACACTTGCCCTAGGAGGCCGAGGGAACCTGACCACGTTGCTATGGAAACTCAAGTACAGCAGAAAGTAACACGAAAATCAATTCAGATTGAGCTTATCTCTCCTCTCTCTCTTTCCTTTCTCATTTCGCAAGGGCTACAAAGCATGCTTCCACTCTGAATCACATTTTTAACTATTGCTGGGCTGATGCAGCACTAATCAGAACAAACACAAAGACTTTCCTTCCATTCGACCCTTAAATGGGAGGGAAAAAATGTGGATTATAGGATCCAGAAAAATGCTTCTTCAAACGCACACCTTAGAAACTGTATGAAAGAAAGATGCAGGCGAGAATGTGCTGCGACACAACACAAATCAGCCTCTGTCTCAGGCGCTCATTCTTGTGCTTTCTTTCCTTTCTCTCCATCCTCTTCACTCGCTCCCTCAAAGGGGCAACAGCAGCTGTACGCAGGTGATAAGCGTGTGCGGCGATGGGCGCTCGGCTGTGATAGGCTGGCTCAACTCCTACGCTGATGTGCAGATTACAGGCTGCGTCTGTCAAAAGGCCACTCTGCCCGTGGTTGTCACCTCGTGACGTCACTGCTGCAAATGACAGTTTGACTGGCCACGTACACGCACAGCGCCATTAATGCTTCAGTACGACGCGTCCTCTCAGGTTTAAGAACCTCTTGTACAAGAAGTCCCCCACATATCTCGAAATCATTAATTCAGTGTGGTAATATCACAGGAAGCTTAATTAAAAATGTTTTTGTCTGCTTTTAATTGCACACAAACACACAGCTAGCACACAGTGAGGACATAGCAGACCCGCTGTTTTCACCACAGCCACTTAGCAGCAGTCCACCGGGAGTTTGGGTGTTTGGATCTTAGTCACTGGCTGCACAATGACAAGGTGAGGTCAAAGACGGGCCACGAGTATACCGAGTGTGTGATTGTCTGTGTGTGTCTAAGTGTTGTTCTCAAGGCTCATGCCAAAGAAGAGGCAAGAGGAAAGAAAACGAGCCTTGAAGAAAAATAATGATGCTTGATGCCTCATACATCAAGGAAAAGATGGAGGGTCACCTTGCTGTGAAGTCAGCTGGTCATTTACTTGTGATGGATTCAATCTGGAGAGCGATTTGTCCATTTGTCACCGGTGAAGTCAACTCAAACTTGCACAATGCGCTAAAACTGTGCAGTAATTGGACATCTCAGGTGTTCGGGGAATGGCTAAAACAAAGCTGTATCAGAAGAAAAGTGACCAGTTATAGCTGCTTGGCACCAAAAAGAACATTAAAAAAAGAACAGTACAGCGACTAACAGTGATAAAAATTACGATAGTATATTTGTTGCACTAGTCCCAAACACTGATTAATGTTCAAGCCACCAATCAGCTCAATCCGGTTCATTTTCTTTTATTATTTGGCAAAAGAGTTTAAAATTTGCGCTTTTAAAATATTCTGATGATATTAGCAGGCTTCACCAGGTCACTGTATTAAGGGTTTGGGGTAGGATTAGTTTCACATCTTCACCTGTATTGGGGAAAATGGAAATCCTATAACAGAAAAAGTCTGGGGCTAAAATGCATGCAACAACATGTAATAGTTTCTAAAACTATGTTTGTTTAGCACGTGGCAAAAATGCATCCTAACGCTAGCCCAGATGAACGTGAACAGGTCAACGCTTGAGGAGACACAGCAAAGAAAAGAAAAAGAAACAAAGTCTAGTCAAATTTGATCGACCCGAGAGGGAAATTCTGCCTCCCAGACACGGATTCTTATTTTCCATAATGCAACTCAATGGCAATCCTGCCTGGTCAGAGCACGTGTCTTTCAAGTCCCAAGCATTTTACAGAGGCTGTCCGGTAACATTTGTAGCAACTAAACCTGAGCTGAGATAACACGGAGAGCTCCCAAAGCTCCATAACTCAGGAAGATGCAGTAGTGTTTTCACAAGCTATAGCTGGATGTTAAGACGAACTTATACATCCACACAGTGTTTGGTTGTAAAATTAGATCCCTCTCTCTGACTCTCTGATTGGTGTCCACTGCAGGTGTTCTGAAACCATGATCATGTCTAATCAGTGTTACAGATGCCCAGCATGGGGCCCACGGGCTCCCAGGCACTGTGTGAAAGTTTAAAGAGGCTCAATGTGATTTACTGTATTTTTACAGATTTACCACCCTGGGAGAAGAATAAGAGCAAGTATTAATCCTTGATTGGATGGAAGATGAGAGAGAGAGAAAAAAATGGAGTGAAAAATCCCTATTAGGTCAGCAGAGTAATTTGAGTTATTAAGTGCCTTTTTTACTCTAATCAGTCACTTAAGATGGGATCAGACACTGCTGCATTATGGGATGTGACTGAGCACACCAGTTTGTCTCAATTTATCCCAGTGCTTGAGCTGGGAACATATGGACACATTCCTCCGTGAACCCCACCACCTGTCATGCATGACACATGCAGACACATGCATGAGCACAGGGTGCTTGCACCTACGCAGCCATTTCATTCAGCAGCCCACATACAGGAGAGTTTATAAACAGAAATTAATTGCTTGTTCCGGCTGTAATTAGCTCACACCATGCTTATTACTAATCTGTGTTTTGGCCCGACGCCAGGCTAGTTCTGGCCCGGATCCAGTCCATTTTCAGCAAAGCTCAGGCAGGATGGACCTTTTCCTCTAGATGAGCTTCTTTCAACCACAAAACTTAAATTTCTAACTTTTCTCTGGAAAAAAAGCTAAATTATTTACATCTTTCTATTTCTGTCTTATTTGTTAAGGTAATAAGACAATGCGTATAAGATCAACAGTAACTTCAAATTGCATGTCATCTTGATAGTCTACACTTTCTTTCAGCAGATCGCACTGGCCTCCGTAACACAAATTTCCTAAAATGAGATCACTGCACTCGCAGCACACTCTTCCAAATCAGCGCTTATCTAAGCTTCTGTCTTCAGGCCAAGTCAAAAACAAAGCGGCATCCCCCATAGCCAAATTGCCTATTAAAGATGAGAGCATGTTCAGTCTCCCATTGCGCCTAGCCATCACCACCCTAATCATTCTCAGCCTAAACAGCCTAATGGCTGCCATATTGCTACTGTTTATTAGTAAACACTGATGGAAGAATGCCCGCCTCAACAGTTGTTGATTTTGTCTATCCGTATGGAGTATCAGCTGGGAATCACAGCCACTGTGCCAGAACGCTGCCTGCTGTTCAGTCCCCCATCACTAAACAGATTGCTTTATTGTTTTATGTGCATAGCGATTATGTCAGTAGACGGTTTAATATAAAACATGAACATCAGTGAAACAGTTGTTCAACAGATGAACTAAAAAAAAAGAAAAAGGAAAAGAGAGGACATGAAAGGAACTTTTTTTAAAAATTGCATTGTGTTTCTGTGAGAATGTACGAGTCTGTGCATCAGCTCCAGAGCTGGATTCTTCAAAGATCACCTTAGGTTTAAGATGCTTTTGGGAAGCCCAGTCCAAGATTGATTTCCCTCCATCTCAGTCTCAGTAACCCTTCTATCGATCCTTATCAAATATGTATCACATCCTCAAGCCCTCACCACAACTAAGATGGAGACTTCAAACAGTGGAAGCTCAAAGAGAAAGTCAGAGGGGAGCGAGGTTTTCTTTATCTCTCCTCTGTGCTGAAGGAAGATCTGAATCCAAATAATAATGTACAAAGCGTAAAAATGTTCCTGAACCATCCAAAAACCGCTGCTTATTAAAGAACCTTCAAGATGAAAATGTGATCCCAGCTATTTTAAAGCCTCAAACATCAAAGCTTTCAAAATAACACGGTGTGAATGCCACCCAACAGCGAGCTAAGACAAGGCAACAGTGAGATGACTGCGCGCACAATGCGTGTACACAAGAAAACATCTCCGCGCTAACCTCACTTCTTGCTAAAAGGGTCTTGTCTCGTCCTGTTCCAATTCCCCAAACTCCCCTTCACGCAGCACTCATAAGTCGCAAATGCACAAAATGCATCCTTCAGCTCGCGTTCCCATAATTCTCTGTGGCAGCAGAGTGATTAATGCGCACAACTATTGATTTTGCTTTTTGCTTTTTTTATTACGAGAGAGTGGCCTTAGCCCACCAACCCAAAACACTCCTTATGTGACAACATCACAAGCTGCACACACAACAAATATGTGCTGTTAAAAATAGAAATAGTTACTCAGAAGCAGCACATTTACAGAGAAACATACTATAGAAAGAAAAAGCACCCCATCTCCTTTAGCGTCAGTGTGTGTGTGTGTATGTGTGTGTACATGTTTAGACGTCCTTGTTGAGGACAGAAAATTGGCTTGGCACTATACTTGTGGGGACCAACAGTCACTTATGGGGACAAATGCCCGTCCCCACAAGTTTAAAGGCATTTTTAAGGCTCAAAATGTGGTTTTAGTGTCAGGGTTACAATTAGGTTATCATTAGGTTAGGTTATCATCATCATGTTCAGAAACAGCTCCGACGATGACGTCAACGTGTTTACAGAAGCGGTTGTGGGATTCATCGGGAAACTAGCGGATGATACCGTGGAGACAAAGACTATCACAACGTTTCCCAACCAGAAGCCGTGGGTGGATAAAACCATCCGCAACGCTCTGAGATCCCGCACCGCTGCCTACAACACGGGACTCACAACGGGGGACATGGACCCGTACAAAGCCGCGTCATATAACATGCGGAGGGCGGTGAAAGAGGCGAAGCAGCGCTATGGGAGGAAACTAGAGTCACAACTCCAACAGAGTGACTCTAGGAGCCTGTGGCGGGGACTAAGGACAATAACGGACTTTAAAGCACCAACAACTGGTATGACAAACGCGGCCGTGACTCTGGCAGACGAGCTGAACACTTTCTATGCTCGCTTCGAGGCTGCAGCTAAGGTCTCCAACAATGCTAGTGCTAGCGGCGCTAACGGCTGCAGACAGGAAGATACTGCCAGCACCGGAAACGTGCTCGTCATCTCCGAGCATGAAGTAAGGAGAGCCTTCAAAAGAGTGAACACCAGGAAAGCAGCAGGACCAGACGGCATCCCAGGTCGTATCCTCAGAGACTGCGCATACCAGCTAGCTCCTGTGTTCACTGAGATATTCAACATCTCTTTATCTCAGTCGGTGATCCCCACATGCTTCAAAGAGTCCATCATTGTTCCTGTCCCGAAGAAACCCCACCCTGCTTCTCTCAATGACTATCGCCCTGTAGCCCTCACCTCAGTAGTGATGAAGTGCTTTGAACGCCTGGTCAGAGACTTCATCATTTCTTCACTACCAGACACACTGGACCCACTACAGTTCGCTTACCGTCCAAATCGTTCCACAGACGATGCCATCTCTCATCTCCTCCACACATCACTTACTCACTTGGACACTAGAAGGGGGAATTATGTTAAAATGCTCTTCATAGACTACAGCTCTGCATTTAACACCATAATTCCCTCCACACTCACCACCAAGCTGGAGCATCTGGGACTCAGCTCATCTATGTGTCAGTGGATCTCCAACTTCCTAACTGGCAGACCACAGGCAGTAAGGATGGGCGGACATGTCTCAGCCTCCACCACTCTCAGCACTGGAGCCCCCCAGGGGTGTGTTCTGAGCCCCCTGCTGTACTCTTTGTACACATATGACTGTGTGGCCACTACCAGCTCCACCACCATCATCAAGTTTGCTGACGACACCGTCGTGGTGGGCCTGATCTCTGATAACAACGAGACGGCCTACCTGAAGGAGATTAGGAATCTGGAGAACTGGTGCCAGAGGAACAACCTCCTTCTAAACATCAGTAAGCCAAAGGAGCTGATAGTGGACTTCAGCACTAAGCAGGAGAGGAACTACCAGACCCCCGTCATCAACGAGTGCCCAGTGGAGAGAGTGGACAGCTTCAAATACCTCGGAGTTCACATCACGCAGGACCTGTCATGGTCCTGTCACATCAACACCGTGGTGAAAAAGGCCCGTCAGCGTCTCTACCACCTCAGACGCTTGAGAGACTTCCAACTGCCCTCCAAGGTGCTCAGGAACTTTTACTCGTGCACCATAGAGAGCATCCTGGCGGGAAACATCTTAACCTGGTTCAGGAACAGCACCATGCAGGACAGACGAGCTCTACAGAGGGTTGTGCGGTCAGCTGAGCGCACCATCCGCTCCGAGCTCCCTGACCTGCACTCAATCTACAGCAGGCGGTGCTGGACCAAGGCCAAGAAGATCGTGAAGGACCTCAGCCATCCCAACAACAGACTGTTCTCTCTGCTGAGGTCAGGAAAGCGATTCCGCTCCCTGAAGACCAACACAGAGAGACTGAGGAGGAGCTTCTTCCCGCAGGCGATACGGTCTCTCAATCACACCACCACACAGTACTGACCCACACATATGGTTCTTACACACACACACTGGACATTCTGGACATTGTTTTTGCACAACACTGGTCACTATATTCTTCATTTCCGGTTAATACTTGTACAGCTGCTGTTATTGTGTATATATTTATTTATATTTAGATTTCTTCATACATTCTTATATAGTTCTATATTGTGTATTGTGTATTGTGTATTTTGTTGTACAGTTATTTTATTTTCAACTTTAATTTATATATTTTATCTTATTCTTTCCCAGTTAAATTTACCCTTCATTCTAATTTGTGTTGTACAGTTATTTCATTTTTAACCTTAATTTATATTTTATTCCTTCCTAGTTAAATTTACCCTTTTTAATTTTTCATATTTATTTCCTATCTTATTCATAGCCTTTTCCTTTTTTGTTTTCTTTAGGTCACGAGCAGTTGTCCAAGCATTTCACTACATATCGTACTGTTGTCAGTAGTTGTGTGGAGGCGAGGAGGAAGGAACCCAAACGCAGGACTCGCAGGTAGGTGAAGACTGGTGAAGGTTTATTATAAGAAGTGGATGAACAGAACAGAGGTAGAAAATGGCTGGCTGGCTGGACGACTGAATGGCTGGCTGACTTAACTGAACTGAACGACATCATCACATGTACATCAATGACACGACAGAGAACTGGTGAAACCGAGGAACTTAAATACACAGGTTGAATGATGACAATGATTGGAAACAGGTGAGTACAGGGCTGAACATAATCTGACTAATGACACAGGAGACAAGCTGACACGGGAAAAAACAGGAAGTGAGAACATTAATGTGGCGAACTAAACTGAACATGAACAAACTGAAATCACTGGGTCAACGACCCAGGAACTCTGACAACTGTGTATGACTGTGTACGTGACAAATAAAATTTGAATTTGAATTTGATTAGGTTTAGGCTGAGAACCATGTTCCATTTTTAATGGTTAGGGTAAGCGGCTAGGGAAAGCATTATGTCAATTAGATGTCTTCACTAAGATATGAAAACAAGCGCGCGTGTGTTTCATCCTGTTAAAAGAGAGTTTTTCTTCCCACTGTTGCCAAGTGCTTGATCAAACATTTCCCTTCTTAAACTCATTTTGTCATTTTGTCCTGTATTTTCATGTTATTTTTATTTTAGATGCATAGCACTTTCACCAACAGCTGTTTTTTTAATGTGCTATAGATTAAACTTGATTTGGCACAATCTTTAAAAAGAAAGATTCTGATGCTTTTTGGGACAACATCCTAGACCAAGATAGGCAGCAATCTGACATTATTGAGAAATACAAGTCAAATTATAATTTATTAACCTAAAGAAAGGATCCAATTACATAATCTAAACACTCACATCTAGGCACTACGCCGAAAATTCTGCTCTTTCAGTTTCAAAGTTTGATGCCTCTACTTGCAAAACAAAAGTTAAACCCTGAGAGCTATCTTGTGTGCATCCTTTCTTACCAACAGCATGATAACTTTGGGCTAATGTTCCCTCTTCATCTATAGTGCGCAAGAACAGTCAATAAGAAGTTGGTCTGTACACGGTAGGCACAAGAGGAACTAATCTAAGACTTGACAGATTTCAGCTCACGACTGACGATGCAAGCACAGGGCGAATTTGTGCTCAAATTGCACAACATAGGTAACTATGAGCATCCTAGAGACGAGCACAAGGTCTCTGAGACAACATGTTCTCTGCAGCTCATTCAGCGTTTAAGCACTGGTTTTGCAGAAGCTCTTGTCTGAAACCAAGGCCGCCCAGCTCATTAAGCTGCCTCATATCATGAATGATAGGAGACAAAAGGCAGGTAGATAGAAAACAAAGAGACACACACTAACCCTTTTCAAAAAGCACGGGCACTTGACATGCAAACACACCGGGGTGTGTAAAAAAAAAAAAGAAAAGCTCTGCATTTACATGAATGTGTGCACACAGGTAGTAAGACAACAGGAGCGCACACGTGCATTCAAATAAAGGTCCATCATATAAAATCCTGGCAGGACCACAGTAGGACACAGCTCAACTCCTCCCCTACTCTACCTTCCTTCCTTTCATATTTTTTTACCCCTTTCATCTCTGTATTAGCTCTGTCAATTGTTTATCAAAAGCGGCGAGGAGGCGATCGGAGCCGGCCATTTGAAAGCTCGTGCTGCGAGATCCATTTTAAAATTCATGACGGGTTAATGGTATGTTAGTGGCAACATTAGGACCCGGTGAGCTTGCATCATGCTCATTCACATTGAAAACAGGCCGCTTCAAATGACTACTAAGCAGTCCTCGT
Source organism: Copadichromis virginalis (assembly GCF_057382275.1). Lineage (NCBI taxonomy): Eukaryota > Metazoa > Chordata > Actinopteri > Cichliformes > Cichlidae > Copadichromis > Copadichromis virginalis. The sequence continues at coordinate 17,837,574 of NC_140631.1, read as the reverse complement.
TCTGAAAGGTAATTCATATTGTAATTAACTTTTCAATCACAACTGATTAATTAAGACAAGCTCTAGTCTGTAATTATGCATCTATTTTTGACCCTAATGTGAATCACTGGATATTCCACAGATGTCAGCAGCTGCGATTTGAGCCAGTTTCCTCTCTGCGACTTAGAGATCTCAAAAGGCAAAACCTCACACCTGAACATTTAAGCAGTGAGCACATTGTTGGTATCAGCTTAGATGTTTCAGAGCCGCAGGTCTTTATCACCATGATCTGCCACAATGTTTTAACCATTTTGATTATTTCAGCCTCTATTCAGAGAAATATCTTATAAAAGATGTGTCTTTCTTCTAATTCTGATGCACCGTGCAAAGGTAGAGAAGTGCACTTGATGTTACCGCTCCCAACAAAAACCTGAGATTAATAATTCAGTGAGGCGGTGGGATAGCTTTATTTTGTGTCCTCCGAGACTAAATCGTCTTTTATGTAAAACTGAATAAAAGAAAGGAAAGGGCTGTGGAAAAAAAAAAAGTCGGAAAACTAGGCTGGGCCAGACTGCATCCCCCTGCCATTGTCAAGCCCGGTTGGTATCCTTATGGTGTCTCTCACTCACTCTTGTTCTTTGCTCACGCACAAACACGAGCACACAACACACACACACACCTCCTAACCCTCCTAGAGTAAACATACCCTCTCCATAACAGTGCGCGGTGAATCCGCTCATGCATCAGAATCTACCATCAAATATTTATCACCGAGCAGCAGTGATTTTGACCGTGTGCTCATGCTTTTGACAGCACTCACCTGCTGCAATACTTATTGGAGTAAACACAGACAATCCGATATCGTTGTTCTTTTGAACACTCGTGAAAGAACTCAAAAGAACACCAAGTGTACAATATAATCCATCAAAACTTCACTGCATATTCTATAGGCCGTCTGGCCTGCGGTAAAAAGCACAGACATCACTGTGGACTGTATCAGAGCTGATTTGGAAAAATAACTGGCAGACATTGCATTTTAATTTGCAGAAATGGCACAAATACTACTCCTGGTCTATACATGCAGAGGCGTTCTTCATGTATTTTCTAATTCAGGACAACAAACTTTTGTTTTTGATCTAGAGAACACACGTAAAAGTATTTCATTTGCATGGACGCTTTTGTTTTTTCAGTCACACTTAAGATAAACATCATCTCTGGGTCTTGTCTACATGATTCATTTCATTTGCGGAACCTAATCATATCTGCATGCTGCGTATTTGCTCGCTCTCCGTGACATTAGGCAATGTCTTCAACCAGCAGCTTGCAGCGAGTAACTCGAGTAACCTCGAGTAAATAAGTCGCTGGCATGGATCAGAAGACACATCTTCATGCTTGAGCACACACATTTAAAATGCCACCAAAACACCGTCCCAGATTCTGCCTTCAGTCAAATGACATCAAGTGCTCACTTACAGGTCCCTGAACGCCACAGTATGAAGCAAAATCAGCCAGCGGGCAGTACATGGAGCAATCAAAGAGATAAGCATCCCATTTAACCTGAGTAAAAATTCAAGCTACAGAACATTCTGGTGTGTTGCGCTATCCCGCTGTGCCACTGGATTCAAATAAGGAGGGTAAACTAGGTCATTGGTATGTAATGCTATGTAAACTGTCCCACTTTACCCCTTGCTGGACTCAAAATGGCGTTGGCTGAGGTGGAGTGTGTACAAGAAAGAGAAGCCCAGTGATTCAATGTGACAGTTATCAACATCCTCTGGCTAGTGAGAGGACATAGCTGTATAGAGCTGCAGAGCCCCAGTAATGGCAGACTCAGCCAGTAAACAGGTAAGAAGATGACTTGAACACGGCTACACTCCCTCTCATAGCCTTCTGGTCAGCCACTCTGACTGTGTAGGGTTCCCGTGATACTATTGAACAATTAAAAAACAGAATTAAAAGGCACGTCTCATTTACAGGGCAAAAAAATGACATTATTGTGCATTTTTTTAAAGACATCTAGGGTGAAGCAAACTGGGTCTGCCATCAAAGAAAGCATCAGAGTTCAGATCTATGGTATAAAATTGCAAAGAAAGGGACACTTTCCAGGGTAGTGGAAAGTGTAGCTTAAAGTAGAGACACAAGTTTCACCTAAAAAAATTTAACTACAAAACTGGTGCATGTTATAGCATGAACTTCTAATCTTATCTGTGTTTCAGAGAACACAGTCCACAGCAGGTATCAACCACCTTACACAACTCCTTGTAGCTATGTAGGAACAGATCAACGGAGGTGCATAACATGGGCTATTCAGACCCCCAGCCTCCGTCAGAATGCTGCTGAAGTTCTACTAGAGGTGGGACGCACCTCCTCAGTATACATTTAGGCATGGCTGGGCTAATTGGCATCCTCCACTCACCTGATCTACTGATACAGTTACAAAACTGATCATTGACCTATGCCCTAGGGTGTCCTGGTTAACATTCTTATGCGTGAACGTGGTGTTATTTATGGACAAATATTCCAATGCCAGAACAGTGCTTGGATTCAGATCATTCAGATTAACTGTCATTGCCCAGATGAGCACTGAAGTCCCCCAGTAGGACAATGGTGTCTCCAACTTGGGCCACTTCCATCACCCTACTCAGGGACTCCAAGAAACTACCAGAAACTCAGAGCTGTTATTTTGTGCTTTACAGTCAGGATCTCTTTTTTTGACACTAGGGAAAACCCCAGTTTTCAGGCACTAAGCTTGGATGATACAAGTATGCCCACCTCTGTCCGACACTGCCCTGTCCAATCACTGAGGGCAATAGCAGATTGCACTAAAGTCCAGCCTTCTCCAGTAGACTAGTTCCAAAAGCTGTGCATTGAAGTCCAACATTATCAGGCCAGTTTCTCCTAATCTAAAGCGCTACCTTAAGTTTCTTCCCAAAGAGAGAAGTGACCTTGCATGTCCTGAGAACAACTTGGGATTGGACCATCAAGGGTTCTGCCTGGCAACTGTCTGATCTATACCTACAGATCAATCATTAGTTGCTCTAAGCCTTTAAGCAGCATTATTGTAAGATTTTGGACCTTTGCTGGACTTAACCACTAAACTACAAAAAAATAACACACTATCAGTACTACAAGTGTTGTACACTCAGTCTGTTAAATTCATACTCATGCAAGTTCCCCCATCATCACAATAACAACAAGTCCTTCAAACCCTTATCTGGAGACTCACCGGCTTTGATGTGGACATCCTGACTCCTAATCTTGCCAGAAGGGTTCTCGGCAGTGCAGTAGTACGTGTTGTCATGGATCAGCTTGCTAAAGCTGGATGGCAGGAAGTTAAAGATCTGGAGGGTTCCATTGGGGTGAACGTGACGGATGCCGGGGACATCGTAGATCTCCTCGCCGGTAGCCAGATACCATCGCAGCGAGGCAGGCGGCGCACCTCCAGCAGGACAGGGCACAGAGGTCCCTGTGGTGCTGGCAAATACTACCTCTTGCAGAGATGCATTGACAAAGTATAAGCTGGAATGTAGGTCTTCACTGAAAACTGGAAAAGAAAAAAAATAGGAGAACATCACAATCTGTGGTTTTGATTTTATTTATCAGTCTTTCATTTTTAAATTTTGCAGTAATTATTGCTGAAAGCACCACCTTAACATAAGTTGATAAATAAGCTCTTGATATTAAGCTCTTGATATTTAAGTATCAATTTAAATTAGTTAAGATGAAGAAGATTGAATCAGTATTTGTTAAAAATCTCTGACTCCAAGTGTTGCTTATTCATTGCTCATGATCAGCAGTTATAGATTCATCAGTGTATTCCCATCCCTGGGATTTTGGGAACATTAAATTAACATAAACTCCCATCAATTATGAAATAAGGTCCACGGCCGTGATTATGTTCATGCTTCGGTTTAAACTGGCATCACTGTAAAGAGAATGGCATTAAATGTAGTTAGTGCAGGAGCATTCTCAAGAGGATAGGAGGGTAATAAATGTCAATGTTGGCTCAATTAGCTGCATATAAATCTACAGCTGTTTGATTTCAGAGTGAAGAAGCCAAGGCAGCAGAAGTCTACGATCTGAGGTTCTGTGAAAAGACAGTTTGTTTGTATTTCAGGCAAAAATACAGCATTTGTGTGTGTATGCCTTGTCGCCTCAGCCTGGTGGCAAAGCTCTGCAGTAAATGGCTTACAGTGGCACTGGCAGCTGGCTTGGACCCTCTCTGGGGAGAAAACATTTTAGCACTTCATAAATTCCTAACAAGGTTTCAAATTGCAGACATTTCCATCCTTTTCTCTGCTCCAGTAGCTCTGAACTAGCAATGAGACACTCCACTGACCTGCACATGTACACATGCAAAACACTCATTTGAAGATTAGGAATTCAACACACAAAAATTATTATGGAGGTAAGGATCACTGCTGGAGCCTTTCTCCTGAGAAAGGAATATGCAGATATATTGAAAAGTTGGACAGAGACCTATATTTTCAATGTTATATAAAGTACACTACACCACTACACTAAAAAAAACTATACAGACATTTCATTTAAATGTTTTGACTGTAGTTCAGGGCAGGATAACTATTTATCAAAATACAAACAGACAGTATATTTTTCTGTGAGATTATAAAGCTATATATTTGCTACATTAAGCTTAGATGAAACAGTGTTCTGTATATTGCCCCCCCACTACAGTATTTTCTTATAAATGTATTTTTTCTTACAAAATAATTTAAATAATATTATATTATGAGGGGTAAACTGTGCTTCTGCAAATAGACAGCAAGTGAAAGAGTTTTTTTCCCCCAGGAATATGAATAAATGGCGAAAATAACCTTATCTTTTATGTTAGCTTAAATTAGCGCTATAAAGGCTAATGCTAATTTAAAATAAAATACAAAATAAACGAGCTAACACTGATATTAGTAGCATTCAAACCCGCGAAAAACTATGTCAAAAAAGTGCACTCATTTTAGATGTATTTGAAACTTCTAGATTAAAATGTTTAGGCTAACAAGGTTAGTTGTTTTTTGTTGTTTTTTTAGCTAGCTAGAAACCCACAAATGGGGTGGTAGCTGTTTATTCTTCCTGTATTAAAACACACTGGTGACATTTGTTTAAAAAACAGAATCATATCAATTGTTATGTCAAATTAAACAATGCTGTTTTTTCTACTGAGACTGTAATATCACAGGTATCACTGCAATATCTCACCATGCCTGCCTGGTCTCCCTGTTGGCAAGAATGCAGCCTAAATTTTATTACCAAAAAGGAGCAAAGTGCCTTATATGGCTTGCATTATAGCTTTTAGGGGGCTCTAATCACCTTTGTGAGGAAAAATGTAAGACACAATAAAATAATATATTTATAGAAAACACATTTTTGATGCTGTAATTATGGTTTTTAACATGTCAGCTGTTACTCAGACTGTAGTACAGCCCACAAGTAGCAAGTACCAATCAATCAATGTCTGCATCCCTTTTTTTATACAATACGTGATTCTGCTTGCTGCCTGTCTGCAATATGTTATCTGCCTGTCCTAGAGCATGCCCACATGCATACATGCAAAATATTTTCTGCAGATTCATTTGTTTAAAGGGATGATAAGATGTTTACACAACTCATTATGTTTCTCAGATATGTGAAAAAATAGGTATTTGTTAAATATAGTGTATTATATAGTTTATATCTTATAATATATATTGCATATACAGTTTCTTCAACAATATATAAAGCAGATTGTGTAAATGTCACATATGCGTTTATAGAAAGACTGACTTTTTAAGAGTGGGTGGTCCAAATAAAATTTCTGCAATGTGCACTATATATGCTCCCAGCAGAGAAACTTTCATATACCTGTACAGTCTCTAACATCAAAAAGTTGTAGCCAATTTAAATATTTTAAGACGCTGTGGGATTGTGCGCCGGGTTCTCGATGGGTCTGTGGCACCGGCTAAGATGAAAATAATACATCAAAGTCATATTAAATTCTGATTCATTCTCTTTTTCCAGCTGGCACTGGGAGTATCAATCTTCTCAGTGCTCTGTTGATAATACAGATCGGAGGTGGTGGTGGTGGTTGTAGTTTTTTTTTTTAGGGGGGTTCAGCCTCACCTGATGGTGCTCAAGGTTAGTGAGAAGGAGAAGACACTTTAAAATAACTCATGTCAAGATATTTTAAACATACTGCTTTGGTTCGTTTTCATCCAGCAGAGAATTTCCCTCATGTGAAATCCAAAATACACAGCTGATTATGCTAAAGACAGTTTGTGCTGTGAATGAGGTGTTTGTATGCATGTAGTAAAACGTCATATTTTGTAAACTTCAATTGATTGGATTTGGGGAAGTAAGTGAAGAAAGTTTGTCAATTTTATTTAAACGAAATTAAAAAATACACATAATATTTTTTCTTAATTTAAAAAAAAAATCCAGTTACAAACAGCTAGCACACTTCAAAGTTTTCCGATCAAATTATTCAAGTGAAGTTAATTGACTCTTGAAGATGTTACAATAGAAAATGTCTCGAGAGAAGATAGATTAAAGAAGTGTGCAGTTGCTTGAAAAGCTTCTATTCTTCGCGAGCATCAGAGAAATTGGATTAGGATTTATGCCACGGCTGTTTTGATATTCGCCTATTTCACATTTAAAAGTAGGTGAGAGCTATTCAATTTAGACTGGCTGAGTGAGATTGATTTAATTTAACAAAGAAATGGACTCTGGTGAAAGTGCGCATATCGCTGCACTGCTCGTTTTCCTAATTGACTAAACTCAGGAGCCAGACCGCAAAATGGTGTGATGACGCATGTACATCACTCCCCTCGACCTCACAAAGAGCAGCAAGTCATGCCCCAACAAATGGCCTCAGGGTCCAACCACTTACTACATTGCCCTGGAGGAAATCAGTAATTGGCATAATTTTTCATGAGCTCAACTGTAAAAGGTGAAATAAATGACACAGTTCAATAATGCATTATATGTATCTATAATTGACTATGATTTTTTTTTCGGGATCTTCAGAGGGACAGGAGGAATGAGGGAAGCTGTTTTATGTAAACCTTAACTATCACAAGAACTTTTTTAATATTTACCCTCTTTTTAATGTAAGCTTTTTATTCGCTAATCTGGTGCTTACTGTCATAGTTTTGAGTGCTATTCTTGCAGTTTCCTATAGCTAGCTCAATTGTATTTTGTTTACACGTTGCACTTCTGTAATTCCCACTGTTTATGCAACTGGTTTAGGAAGCAATGAGACAGATATTGGAGCAATAATGTTAAAAACGATCATTATTTACTATTTTTTAAGACTTTCAAAGCTATAAAGAAATCTCTACAGGGCTGAAGTGTATGTGTATGAAGTGTTTGTGTGTGAAATGCGTTATAAGCATATAAGAATATTTAAGAACGTATATAAACACATCAAACGCGACTATATCACCAAAAATAAATAAATACATATAAAATCACACTATTACTTACATCAGCGGTCGCCAACCCCCAGGCCACGGACCGGTAATGGTCCGTGAGTTGTTTGGTACCGGGCCACGAGAGTTGAGGCTTGGGTGTAAAATTTATGGTTTTCGGGGGTTTTATCGGTTTTTAATCAGGGTTTGGTTTTTTTTTTTTATCATTTTTATCGTTAACTCGGTTTCCCTGGGTCTTTTCCCGAGTGTTATGAATAAATCTTTTTTTTTTGGTAGCGGTGCTGGTTTTCTTTTTTTGTATTTATCTACAAACCCTTAAAGACCGGCCCGTGAAAATATTGTTGGACATAAACCAGTCCATGGCGCAAAAACGGTTGACTTACATGGAATAATATTATCATTCATTTTATTACATCTGGAGATGTGTTTGTGATTCTGAGTCATAAAAGCCCAATAGAGGCTCTCCTTTTAGCTCTGCTTTGGTCTCCACCCGCTCGTGCTAAATGCTACACTAAGTTCACCAGCTAGATGCCAGCTGTCTCCATCTTTTGTTTGGTTATGAACCAATATGCATACATATTTTTTCCCCTTAGAAGAGCTTTCTTGTAAAACTAAAGAGGCGTGAAGAGTGAACAGAAGTTATCCATCATAAAACAATAAGATGCAAGACACAACAGTGGTGTGTAGCGACAGGTGATCATTTTTGGAGAGTTTATTACTAAAAAACCCATTGACCATATAAAAATATTCCTTAGAGCACCATTTTGTATTGTGTTATACTGTGTCCTCATTCTATAGTGTTTTTTATGTGCATTATACACATAAAAACATCACGTAAAAGTTTAAAGGTTTTTATTGGGAAGGTAAGATATGGGAAAATTAGCTCTTTGTTTATTGCCATCTGCTTTAATGGGACGACAAAGGTTGGTAGTGTGTCTGTTGTTAGACTGCCACACAGATATTTAAACATAACTATACAGTCATTTCTTGCAGAGCTGTTGTAATCTATTGTCTGTTTAATGTTATAACTGAAAAACTATTAGAAAAATCTGTTTATTGAGTGTTTGACCTTTTGATGATCTGTTTCAGAGAAGCTGTAACATTCCTACAGAATTACTGTATATACAGCAAACAACACCTATTATGAGCCATAGCTGTGCTCCTTTTCACAGCATAACTGATCGGCTGACAGTAGTGATGGGATTTCCGGCTCTTTTTAGAGATCCGGCTCTTTCGGTTCGGCTCACTAAAAAGAGCCGGCTCTTTCGGCTCCGAACCGGCTCTTCAGATTGTTTTGTTGCTTTAATTAATTTATTATTAACAATAATATAAAATTATGCACAAAAGGAATTACTAACGTAAAAAAAGTGGTTTTATTTATATATGTTTATATATAAATATATGCGGTGACACCTAGAGACAAAACACGTTTCTAGCATGAACTGAACTTCCAAAGCAAAGCTACTAGATCACTTAGGCTACGTTCACACTGCAGGCGAAAGTGCATCAAATCCGATTTTTTTGACCCTATGCGACCCATATCCGATCATGGTATGACAGTGTGAACGGCACAAATCCGATATTTTCAAATCCGATCTGGGTCACTTTCGTATGTGGTACTGAATCCGATACATATCCGATGTCTCAGAAAGCGACTGCTGTGTGAACGGTCAAGTCGCATTAAATCCGTCTTTTACGTCACTGACACAAGACAGACGCCAATTATCAGCGCCAGAGAAGCGCCTGATAAGACATCGCGAACGTTTCCTGGCCATCCGGTGAAACTGCTGGGAAGACAACGTTGGAGAAACGTTAACATTTTATTTGTACTGCATAACCTGCAGGTTCTGACAGAAATCTGCAACTATCCTTTGAAGCACCGCTCCTCTAAAACAGCAATAAGGATCATTATTAGGTTATCTATATTATTATGTAAATAACAAAATAACTTAAAGCAAAAATCGGGAAACATGAAGTCCGAAGTCTTTATATTAAGGCCATCAGTCAAACAATATAGTTTGTTCTGGGTCTAAACAGAGCGCGTTGTGTATGACGTCTTCGTTTGCGCATGCGGGCCGCTTTGAGCGTTCACACTAGAGCGCGTTTGCTGTCGCATTTTATTTGTAGTGTGAACGAGCAGACAAAAAAATCGGTTTTGATCAAAAAATCGGAATTGAGCATTAAGACCTGCAGTGTGAACGTAGCCTTAAATTACACAATTGAAAGCATGTATGTATTGTTTGTGTATTCATACACAAGCACTCATATATATTCAAATAATTTAAAAAAAAGTTCATTTACCTGTTACTACCACACATCAAATCCGGTCGTTGGTACTTGCTGGCTTGTGTAGCCACAAGATAACAAAAGCTCAACAGTGCGCCCAGCATCCTGGAGCACTTCTGTTGTCTTTTGTACGTGTTTTGAGTTTTTATATGCTTCTAAGTTTTTACGTGCTTATGAGTTTTTACGTGTTTTGGAGTTTGTACGTGTTTTTACGTGTTTTGGAGTTTGTACATGCTTCAGAGTTCGTACGTGATTTGAAGTTTATATGTGCTTCGTCTCTACGGGCCACCATAAATATACTTTTATTTATTCACTCCACATAAAATGTAATAAATAAATCATATAATACAAAAACCAAATATAATACAAAAATATAAATGTTAAAAATGAGAAAAGTAGAAGCACACTTGTCCAAAAGAAGAGGAATCTAACGGTGTTTGAATGGTTTTTCTAAGTTGAACAGTTTTGAAGGAGTTAGCGTCCAAAAAACGTACGGAAAAATAATAATAAAGATTCAAAGAACAATACTGTGAATGCTTTTCAAGCATTTCAGGGTTTTTATCGGTTTTCAGCGTTATTTTGTTATCGTTTTAATCGTTAACTCGGTTTTCCTGGGTCTTTTCACGTGTGTTATGAATAAATCTTCTTTTTTTCGGTACCGGTACTAGTTTTATTTTGTTGTATTTATCCGCGACACCTTAAAGGCCGGTCCGTGAAAATATTGTCAGGCATAAACCGGTCCGTGGTGCAAAACAGGTTGGAGACCGCTGGTCTACAGTACATGTAGAGTTTATGGAAAAACAAAAACAAAGCAACGACAATGAGCTACTTTCAAAGTGCAAAGAGAACAGGTTGGACATGTGAAAGACCTGATGCCATTATGTTACAGCCATCCATGCTTCTGTACCAGACGGAATCTCACTGAGATAAGAATAAGAGCTCCAACTTCTTAAGGACTTTCTCTGTGTTTATATAAAAGTGCAGGCACTATAAGAAATGATAATGAAACATCTTCAAGTAAGATCAGTTTTAATGCTGTCCCTCTTTCGACATTTGGTTCTGTTTGGAGCCTGCTTTACCTTACGACAAGGTCCTCAGGATATCATTTAGACTTTTATGGACATTGGCAGGCTGGGAGGCGGCACACTTGCTCAGGCTTGGCCCCATCTGGGCATAAAGGGCTTGGCACAGGTTGGCGGTAGCACCCCTTACGCTGCCGCCCCGGCCATGAATGGTGCCGCTGTGGGTAGAGGTGCCCAAGAGGTGCCAGAGCAAGGGCAGCACTTTCTGCTTTACCATCTGGGGCTTACGAGGGTAGAGCTCTGTCACAAGATCTAAATATAGAAGATGAGAAGCAATACACTGCATTTAGATACATCAAAGCAGAAGCTGATTACAGTGCCGAAACTAGGACACCAGACATACCTGCGACCTTTTCGATAAGGTTCACCTTTGCCTTCCCGCTTAAAAACTGAGCCTTGGCGCAAAAAGGCTGAAGGAGAAGTATGTTGTCTGTAGCAGGTAAAAAAATGAAAGTCAAATTAAAGCAATTTTTTTAACCAAAACTTTCTCCTCTATTTTAATGCTCAAAGTAAGTACCTATATTTAAGATGAGTGCATTAATAGCTCCAATAGCAGCAGAGCAGATAGCATTGCTCTTTGAGTTGAGGTGATTGTCCACGATTGCTGGGACCAGGATGTTGACCACTTAGGACAGCTTGTCCTTTAACAAGTGGATGATTTTCTGTAAAGACTCCAGGGCATACAAGTTGACCTTGCTGTTGGACTCCTGCAGCCTGGCTCTGAAGGCATCAAACACCTAGAATTAGGGAGATCAGAAAGTGAAGGATAAACACTTTGTCATTATAATGAAAAGACCACAATGTACATAAAGACATACTAAATGGATTTGGAGAAAGAAAAATGAAAACATTAACCGGGAATATACTGTTGATAACCATGTTTGGGTTGTTTTGGCAGTCAGCCACTAGCTGGTCGATGCCTTTGATCCTCTCTCTGAAGTCCTTTGAAGCCAGCAGATCCGAGATCTGCTTGATGTACTCAGTCTTGTCTGCAAAACTCTGTGTGTGAGATCTACAGCTGTAATGGCTGTGAGACTCCCTGTATATAAAATGCATCACAATTCACGTGTTTTCCATATGTATTACACATTTGTGAAAAATAAATTTGCCTTAATGGGCCACTCTGGAGCATTGGTTGATATCCACACCCACCTGTTGGTCTGGTTGAGTGGCTCTCTGTTGAGCGATGAGGCTCTGACTGTACCGCTTGCCCGGGAGGGAATGTCTGCCTGAGTATCTTGAGGCATCTTGCCAAGACCCTAACCCCCCCCCAACAATCTCAGAGTTAGATGCCTATATTTAACTTCCAGCCAAAACACCAATTTTCCTGTAAACATAAAGACAAAGGTACCGTACCTTTGTTTTTAGAGTGAAGACGGTGTCTCTGACAGTCTGCAGGTCTTTCGTAGGGATGTATTTCTCCAGGATCTTTTCAAATTCTGGGTGGGAAGACAGGGACAGCAGCATTCGACGGCCAAAGTTGTCACGGCTCGGGGCAGCGGCCGTGTGAAGAGTGGAAAGGAGGACTCAAACGCAGCGCTTCCTTAGATGTGAAGGTGATTTATTGACAATACTGAACATAAAGTGGAGATGGCAAACAGAACTAAGGACGAACTAAACTGGGAGAAACTACACAAAGGGAGTGGCAAACCTGAACATGAAGGGAGAACAGCAGGGAGAGCACGCAGGGGATTCACCGGGTATGAACACAGACGACGCGACGAGGAGCAGAGGAAAACACACACTATAAGTACACAGAGAGACACTGGGAATCACACACAGGTGGGGGAAACAGCTGGACCTGATTAACCTGACGAGACAGGGGAACACTAACACCAGGGACCAATAGAGGGAGCACAAACCCAGAACCCAGTATCTAAAATCCCAAACACAAACCATCCCAAAACAGCCACGAATAATCATGAAAGTAATAACAATAAAGAACACAAACACAAAGTCACTGAGTCATGGCCGTAGGACCATGACAAAAGTACCTTTGAGGGGAGAAGGTGTAATATTATCTCATTTGTTAAAGTGGCACTTTGGGTTTGCAGTCCAAAAGCAACGGAAAAGCATTTCTAAACATATTTTAATGAAATGCAAGGTAATTACAGTACAGTGACACCAAAACAAATAGTGTCAACAATAATAAAATCAATTCCAGCAAAACCAAAAGTAGATTTGGATTGTACTATATCCTTTTGATGGTCTAAAGCAGGGGTGTCAAACTCAAATACACAGTGGGCAAAATTCAAAACTGGAACAAAGTTGCGGGCTAACGTTAATATTTATTGAAATATATTTATTCCTTCAGATATAAGAATGAATCTTTTCTTATGGACTCAAACAAGTTTTGCTGAAAAACTGAATATGGAACAAGCAAAGCATAATACTAAACAATATATATATTAGCTGTATAATACCAGTAGGCCAGCTCTGATAGTAATTTGGTATGGCTTCGCGGGCCAAATGTAATTAGGCTGCGGGCCAAATTTGGTACCTATGGTCTAAAGACTTTTAAAATGTCTCAAATTTGACATTTTCCTCCCACTGTTAAGATAACAAAAGCTCAACAGTGCGCCCAGCATCCTGGAGCACTTCTGTTGTCTTTTGTACGTGTTTTGAGTTTTTATATGCTTCTAAGTTTTTACGTGCTTATGAGTTTTTACGTGTTTTGGAGTTTGTACGTGTTTTTACGTGTTTTGGAGTTTGTACATGCTTCAGAGTTCGTACGTGATTTGAAGTTTGTATGTGCTTTGTCTCTAGGGGCCACCGTAAATATACTTTTATTTATTCACTCCACATAAAATGTAATAAATAAATCATATAATACAAAAATCAACTATTCACATTTCAAGTTTTAACTATTTAAATTTTCAGCTTTTTCCTTTCACAAATTTAAAGTGAAAAGAACACAAAACACTGCAAACCACAACACAATTAAATATAAATTATAATATGAAAACTAAAAGAACATGCATATTCTCTGTCATATGGACCTGCATGAATAAACTTTCTCAATCCTTTATCATCTGCAACTGAAAATAGTTGTGGATGATTACTATACCTTTCTAATGTTGTTGTCCCTGCCTCTCTTTCTCTCTCTCTGGCTCTGTTCCTGTGCTACTGAGTGTAACTACCGCCCCTCCCCCCTCTGCCCAGCATAAAGCACAAGACTCGCGTGCAGAGTGAAGCGGAAAAAAAGTGCGAGAGAGAGGCTGAGAGAAAGAAAAAAAAAAAAAAAGAAAACCCACGTGACGGCTCGCGATAAGGAGCCGGCTCGCGTCGTTCACGTCAAAGAGCCGGCTCTAAGAGCCATTTCGTTCGCGAACGACCCATCACTAGCTGACAGGCTGTTACCATCCACAGCAGAGCCACGTAAACAGTGAATCAGTGTTAATGCAAGGTAATAAAGATTAGTATACATGGTTGATTCCACAGGTCCTGAAGTCCTTGACTCACCACTTAATTATTTTTCAGCCTGACACATGCTCAAAACATGCTACAGTCACTTTTTGTGTGATGTTTTCCTCTCTCATGTGTCCCTTGCAAGTTAAGATGAATGTTCCCAGTGCCACATGGGACTTCTCATCCCACACCAACATATTCCATCTTTTATGCAGCTGCTAGCTTTTTTTGTCATGAACTCTCTGTGACATGTGAAGAAGAGAGAACAGCAGAAAGCAAACAAGAAGGGGCAAAAAGAGAATCAGAGAGATAGTGGGATTGATTCAGCTTCCCATATTTCAGGGGGCACTTGTGTTGCATCTGTTGAGCGAGCAGATCTATTGTCTGAGTTGTCAACGCCACCGCAGCATGGGGACTCTGCACTGCATGGTAGCGTGGCACCGGGTACCTCATAGTGACAATGTGACAGCAGGAACCTTGGGTAATTAAAGCAGCTCTGTGCTCTGTGCCCTCAGGGCATGTCTGCCTGGGATGTGGAGATCATACCTGGCTCACTCACATTCAACACTAACAGCGGAAGCAATTTTCAACCTTAACAAATTCCTGCTCTGTGCATTTATGGATAGTAGCATTAGTGTGATGTAGGCAGCGCTCGAGCATGTGATCAAGCTTTATTCCCAGCAGCTAAAAATAGGGCCTTGACCTGTGGGTGACCCAAATTTGAAATACACTGTACAGGTACACTGCATTTCATTTAATCTGATTACCATGGATGAAAATCATATTTCACCAAAGTAAGTTTTTTTTTCTTTATATCAGTCTACGAACTTGAAAGCAATATGTGTAGAGCTATGTATAGAGCTAGGAGCTCTGATACAGGGAAATGATAACCAGCCAGGGCCAGGGAGTCCACTGTGAGTAAGCATTCCCACTGATCTGATCTGGCCAGAGGCAATACACCATGCATGGAAGTTAAATGACTGTATTCCAATTTGCTCTCATGAATATTAAGCAGGGCTGTGACAGAAAGGGCTGGCTGTACGCAAGCTGCTGATCCACACCGACAGATCAGTCCTCTGATGTCTAGGAGGTGCGGGCAACTCTAAAAACGAGGCCCCCACAGCAGATGAGCCTCCTCCTCCTCCTCCCTGGTCTATTTTCATGTCTTAAATGGGCCAGAGTGGCTGGCTGTCTCATCAAGGGAAAGCCAGAGACCCTGGACTGGTTCTCAGTTAGTATAACTAAGCAATAAAGACGTTGATGTCTAAATTATGCTGCTGCTACTGCTGATGGTGATGAGTGCAAGTGAATCTGATGAGAGATTATACCGTAGCAAACTATAGCAGCTCCCTCTGCTGCTGCTGCTGATGAATAAAAACCTCCACTAGTAGAAATCTAATAGGTTCAAGGTTCAAGGTTCTTTATTTGTCACATGCATAGTTATACAAGTATTACACACAGTGAAATGTAGCCTGACACGCTCCTCGACATGTGCAAAAAAATTGGGGGGTGGGGGGGGGGGGTAGAGGAAAAACATATATATATATATATATATATATATATATATATATATATATATATATATATATATATTGTTGAACAGCCACAAGGGGCAGTACCCTCCATGGAGAAGGAGGCTAGAGGGCAAGATCAAAGTAGCACGGAGGGAGGTTAGCCAACTAACGGAGTTGCAGAAAGGTGCGACAAATAAGGTGCCTAAGAAATACAGCAAGTTGTCCATACCTGAGGCCTTGGAAACTGCCAAGCAAAGACTCACAGCCTTGGCCAGCCGCTTGAGGAGGTACACCAGAGAGATAGAAGGCAGGAGAATAAACCAGCTGTTCTCCACAGAACAAGCAAAGGTGTACTCTCAGTGGCAAGGGAACAATAAGAGAACAGCACCACCAAGGCTGGAGACGGAGCAATACTGGAAGAGCATATGGGAGAAGGATGCAACCCATAACGGCAATGCTCAGTGGCTAGAGGATCTGAGGGCAGACCACAGCGACCTCCCTGAACAGGGTCCAGTAACCATCACAGTGGCAGATATCCAAGAAAGGGTCTCCAGTATGAAGAGTTGGACAGCACCAGGGCCCGACATGGTTCACGCCTACTGGCTGAAGAAGCTGACTGCACTCCACGAGCGTCTGGCAGCACAAATGAACCAGCTGCTAGTTAACGAGAGACACCCGGAATGGCTAACTGAAGGCCGGACGGTCCTGATCCCCAAGGACCCCAAGAAGGGACCGGTCCCCTCCAACTACCGACCAATAACCTGCCTCAGTACTACATGGAAGCTCCTGTCAGGCATCATATCGGCTAAGATGAACAGGCACATGGGTCAATACATGAGCGGGACACAGAAAGGAATTGGCAAGAATACCAGAGGTGCAAAACACCAGCTACTGGTAGACAGAACAATCAGCCGAGACTGCAAGACCAGACTGACCAACCTGTGCACTGCCTGGATTGATTACAAGAAGGCCTATGACTCAATGCCCCACAGCTGGATACTGGAATGCCTAGAATTGTACAAGATCAATGGGACCCTAAGAGCCTTCATCAGGAACTCAATGGGGATGTGGCGTACAACACTAGAGGCCAACTCCAAGCCCATAGCACAAGTTACCATCAAGTGCGGGATCTACCAAGGAGATGCTCTGTCCCCACTGCTGTTCTGCATAGGCCTGAACCCCCTCAGTGAGATCATTAACAAGACTGGCTACGGATACCGACTACGGAACGGAGCAGTTGTCAGCCACCTCCTGTACATGGATGACATCAAGCTGTATGCCAAGAGTGAACGAGACATCGATTCACTGATCCACACTACCAGGCTATACAGCAATGACATTGGAATGTCGTTCGGACTGGAGAAGTGTAGTCGGATGGTAACAAAGAGAGGGAAGGTAGTCAGAACTGAGGGGATTGAACTACCAGAAGGCAACATTGCAGACATAGAGGACAGTTACAAGTACCTGGGGATCCCGCAGGCAAATGGGAACCATGAAGAGGCCGCTAGAAAGGCTGCAACCACCAAGTACCTGCAGAGGGTCAGGCAAGTCCTGAGGAGTCAGCTGAATGGTAAGAACAAGATCCGGGCCATCAACACATACGCCCTGCCCGTGATCAGGTACCCTGCTGGGGTAATAAGCTGGCCAAAGGAGGAGAGAATACATTGGGAAGATGGCCCCAACTGACCGAATGCTCAGTGAATACCTCAGGCAGCAGAAACCCAAGAAAGAGGAGGGAGACGAGGAACCATCATGGAAGGACAGGCCCCTGCACGGTATGTACCACCGGCAGATAGAGGAGGTGGCTGATATCCAGAAATCCTACCAGTGGCTGGACAAAGCTGGACTGAAAGACAGCACAGAGGCACTAATCATGGCAGCACAAGAACAAGCTCTGAGTACAAGATCCATAGAGGCTGGGGTCTATCACACCAGGCAAGACCCCAGGTGCAGGCTGTGTAAAGATGCCCCAGAGACTATCCAGCACATAACAGCAGGGTGCAAGATGCTAGCAGGCAAGGCATACATGGAACGCCATAACCAAGTGGCCGGCATAGTGTACAGGAACATCTGTGCCGAGTATAACCTGGAAGTCCCGAGGTCAAAATGGGAGATGCCCCCAAGGGTGGTGGAGAATGACCGAGCTAAGATCCTGTGGGACTTCCAGATACAGACGGACAAAATGGTGGTGGCTAACCAACCGGACATAGTGGTGGTAGACAAACAGAAGAAGACAGCCGTAGTGATCGATGTAGCGGTTCCCAATGACAGCAATATCAGGAAGAAGGAACACGAGAAGCTGGAGAAATACCAAGGGCTCAGAGAAGAGCTCGAGAGGATGTGGAGGGTGAAGGTAACGGTGGTCCCCGTGGTAATCGGAGCACTAGGTGCGGTGACTCCCAAGCTAGGCGAGTGGCTCCAGCAGATCCCGGGAACAACATCGGAGATCTCTGTCCAGAAGAGCGCAGTCCTGGGAACAGCTAAGATACTGCGCAGGACCCTCAAGCTCCCAGGCCTCTGGTAGAGGACCCGAGCTTGAAGGATAAACCGCCCGCAGGGGCGTGCTGGGTGTTTTTTATATATATATATATATATATATATATATATATATATATATATATATATATATATACACACATTGGGTGAATGTGCAGTAGTAGCAGCAAGCAGGTGAATTCTGTACATTAATATGAATAGACATCTGACTATTTTACAGGATATTTTACAGAATATAAACATATTTAAAATTAAAGGAATTGAAATGTACATTGTGCCTTGGTTTAGTGTCTGGAAGAGTCCTGACTCAGTCAATTATAGATGATGTGAGAGGGCAGGTGTGTGTGTTTAGGGCACGGATGGCTTGGGGATAGAAGCTCCTCTTGAGTCTCTCTGTCCTTGCCCGGAAGATGCGGAACCTTCTACCAGATTGCAGAAGTTGGAACAGTTTGTTGCCTGGATGGGACGGGTCCTTCAGTATCTGCGCTGCTCTAGTCCGGCATCTCCTGGTGTAGGTGTCCTGAAGCGGGGGGAGAGCAATCCTGCAGCAGCGTTCTGCTGTACGGATCACTCTCTGGAGAGCTTTTTGGTCCTTCACACAGCTGTTCCCAAACCACGATGTCATGTTCTGTGTGAGGATGCTCTCCACAGCGCCTGTATAGAAAATCCTGAGGATCTTTGAAGAGACCCTGAACTTCCTAAGTTGTCGTAGGTGATACAGGCGCTGCCTAGCCTTTTTGGTCTGGACCTGAATGTGGGCAGCTCATGTCAGGTCTGAGGAGATGTGGACACCAAGATACTTGAAGGACTGCACCCTCTCCACTGGAGCTCCATTGATGATAATGGGCTTGTAGTCTCTGTGCTGACCCCTTCTGAAGTCCACCACCAGCTCCTTGGTCTTGCTGACGTTCAGCTGGAGGTGGTTGTCCCAGATTCTTCACTTCATCCATGTAGGCCGCCTCATCGTTGTTGGAGATGGCACCCAACACCACTGTGTCGTCAGCAAACTTCACAATGGTGTTGGAGCCATGGGTGGCCACACAGTCTGAAGTGTAGAGGGAGTAGAGCAGTGGCGAGAGGACACATCCCTGAGGTGCTCCTGTGTTGATGGTGATGCTGTTGGAGAAGCACCTGCCCACCCTCACCACCTGAGTTCTGCCAGTGAGGAAGTCCAACACCCATGCACACAGACGGCTGTTAAGTCCCAGATCCCTCAGCTTTGTGAACAGTCTGCAGGGCAATATTGTGTTAAACGCTGAACTGTAATCAACAAACAGCATTCGCACATAGTTACCCTGTTTCTTGTCCACATGGCTGAGAGTGGTGTGTAGGACGTGGGCGATGGCATCCTCTGTGGATCTGTTGGATCTGTAGGCGAACTGCAGCGGATCTGTGGTGTCTGGGATGGAGGAGGAGATGATGTTCTTCAGCAGCCTCTCAAACACCTTCATTACTACCGAGGTCAGTGCAACTGGCCGGTAATCGTTCAGGGATGAGGGTTTGCTGTTCTTGGGCACAGGGATGATGGTGGATCTTTTGAAGCATGTGGGGACCACAGACTTCGCCAGGAACTCGTTGAAGATGTAAGTGAACACACCTGCTAGCTGGTCAGCACAGCAGCGCAGCAGACGGCCGGTGATGCCGTCTGGCCCCGCCGCTTTCCTTGTGTTCACTCTCCTCAGTGCCGCTCGGACGTCATGCTCCGCGATCTGCACCGGTCTCTCGCTGATGACGTCACTGTCCTCGGTAGTCAGGCGGTAGATAGCATTAGCCGCCTGGCTAACCTCGAAACGGGCGTAGAACTGATTCAGCTCGTTGGTGAATGCAGAGTCAGCGTTGATCAGCGCAGTGTCCTTGGCTTTGTAGTCCGTAATGGTGCGTACTCCGTGCCACATACTCCGTGTGTCGCCCTGGTGGAAGTGGGACTCCACACGTTCCCGGTACCGGCGTTTAGCATCTCTCACCGCGCGCTGCACGCCGTATGAGGCCGCTTTGCAGGCGCTCATATCGCCAGTGGCGAGACCCGCGTTGTAGGAGGCGGTCCTGGCGTTTACTGCAGTGCGGATCGATCTGTCCATCCACGGTTTCTGGTTTGGGAATGTGGTGACTCTCGCAGTGGGGATAATCTCCTCCGCTAGCATATTGACGAAGCATACTGATAGGTTTGTAGCTTGTACCTATCCGCTGGAACGTTGAAGACAATATAATTACACTGCAAAGCAAGACACAAGCAGGCTGGTTTACTCATGCATGAGGGAAATCTGGCTGGGGCCGAGTGTCGTCCCACCACCTAGCCCCTGTCAGACTCTCAGCCAGGCTCCCCATAGCACTCCTTTTATTGTGGTTACATGAATATGCATAGGGTCATTAACATATGACATCTTACATAGGTATACATGTGAACAAAGAATACTGTGTGTGTGTGTGTGTGTGTGTGTGTGTGTGTGTGTGTGTGTGTGTGTGTGTGTGTGTGTGTGAGGTTCAGATGTGACCCTGTGAAGACTCCCCAAAGCTGGTGCCAGGAGTCTAGCGGTCCATCTGAACAAAAGGCTCTTATACTTAAACAGATATACGTGTGTTTGCTATACCATATATCAGCAAGAGAAGATACGGCCTTTCCTAGGAGGTGTGTAATCTATGCCCGAACACTCTGTAGAGGGAGTGAACGCACTCCCCCTTCATGCTACACAGAGCTGTTACAGACAGCTTCTTTCAATCTACAAATGATTATACACTTCTAAGCATATGTGGTTAAATATTTCTAAGCATAAATGACAATCAACAATACAAATCTAACACATACTGCTACTTCCGTAAACTCGTTGATGTCGACTGCGCATGCTCTGAACATGTCCCAGTCGACGTCGTTGAGTGCGTCCTGTAGTGTAGCTTCTGATTGGGCACTCCACCGTTTTACCTCCCTCGTGGTTACTTCTTCCCTCCGTATGCTTTGTTTATACTGGGGGATGAGGAAGATGGCGTTGTGGTCAGACTTCCCAAAAGCCGGGTGTGAGACAGCTTTGTAGCCCTGCTTGTATGGCGTGTAGCAGTGATCCAAAATTCGATCCCCTCTCGTTGGACACGAGACATGCTGGTAAAAGTTTGGCATGACTTGTCTGAGGTTCGCTTTGTTAAAGTCTCCTGCTACAATGAGGGCTGCGCCCGGGTCCTTGTTTTGAAGCGAGCTCAGCACATCATGTAATTCGGACAAAGCCATACCTGTGTCCGCTTGGGGTGGGATGTAGACCGCCGTGGCGATGACTGAGGTGAACTCACGGGGCAGATAGAAAGGGCGGCACTTAATGCTCAGGAACTCCAGATGTGGCGAGCAGCCGCTGGAGAGAGCAGAAATGCTCCTGGCATCACACCACTTTCTGTTTATCATGAAACACACTCCACCACCTTTGGTTTTGTTTGACTCTGCCGTTCTGTCCGCGCGGAGCACAAAGAATGAATCCGACGGAGTTACGGCCTGGTCCGGCACGGTGGGGGTCAGCCATGTCTCCGTGAA
Organism: Copadichromis virginalis; assembly: GCF_057382275.1. NCBI lineage: Eukaryota > Metazoa > Chordata > Actinopteri > Cichliformes > Cichlidae > Copadichromis > Copadichromis virginalis. The sequence goes on along the minus strand of NC_140631.1, from coordinate 17,815,877 downwards.
GCATAGAATGTTGCAGTCCCTCATGTCACGTTGGAAGGTGACCCTTGCTCTTAGGTCGTCGGGCATGTTCTCCATGGATTGTACATTGGCCAGTAGGATACTGGGCAGTGGTGCGCGATGCGCCTGCTGTCTCAGTCTGTTCCTAATACCAGCGCGTTTCCCCCGGCGCTTCTTTGTTCTGCGCCTCGGATGAGCGGCCCGTCCTTTGTTGCTCTCCGCGCCGCGTAGACTCTCTGGCGACCAGGAAGGGTCGGGTTTAAAAGTGTCCAAGATTAGATGTGCAACCTTGGCACCGATGTTTATAAGGGATCCGCTGTCGTAAACTATAAGACTAGAGGATTTTGGGATGAAAACCAGAGCAAAAAATAGGTAAAAAACAAGAAAAGTAGATAGTCGGAGCGGAGTGGTCAGGAAGGCGTCTGGACGTGGCCGCACCATCTTGGAGATTTTTTCTAGCTAGCTAGAAAACTTTGATTAATTGGTGCTACGTAGCGCTCTGCTAGGATTAGCTAGGCTAATTCCAGTCAGCACAGCTGTTGCTGCTTTTTTGGAGCATTTTTGGTAGAAGTTTAAAAAGTTTTAACTCCAGTATTGGTGAGTGAAATTATTCTACTTTGTTAGTCTGGCACTTAGCACCAGTTAGCAGGTATCTGTTTTTGTGATGTTTATGGATGTAGCTTGCTAACCCAACTTGCTCATTTGAATAATAACTCCATCCTTTCATCTAAATACAATAACTTCTCACTCGTGCTACTACACATATGTAATGTGCTCACTTATAAGATACCGGTAGCATTGTTCTGCTTGCCTAGAGTCATGGTAAAAAGAAAGTAGACCATCTGTCAATATTAAGGTTTATATTGTAGAACAGTTTGGTATACAAAGGAGTTTGTGATCAATTCAAAGGCTGCAAGGCGCCCAGGCCCTGTGGCTGCAGAATAAGCCGCAGTCATCTCCAGCAGCTCTGTGGAGCTTTTCTATAAACACAACACTGTGCATTACAGTCAGAAATCTCCACTATGGTCTCATTTGTCTAAAGGACATTGTTACACAGGTCTTGTGAGCTTGTTGCAACTTTCTTAGCTGTGCTGTCATGTCCTTTTCAGTGACAGTGTCTTCTCCTGCCTTCACCCTTCCAAACCTGTTCATTCTTTTTTTTTGTGATCAACATTTTATTGATTTAAAACGGGGGGCGGGGGGGGGGGGGACGACAGACATATACAGCACAACTGTAAACTGCAGTAGCAAAGCAAACATTAGCAAACAAGGAATAGGGACAGCAAAGACCTGTTCATTCTTAATTGTACTGTCATGAACTTTTAACATTTAACATGCTAACTGAGGGCTGTAAAGTCTGACATGTAGCATTGAAGGATTTGTTGCAGTTTCTCAGCTTCTCATTGCTCAGTCTGACCTTGTGGTGAATTTGCTGGGAAATTGACTCCTGAGAAGACCGGTAACCGTCTTGAATGTTCACTGTAGAATGATGGACTTCAGACTGTTTGGAAATGGCCTTATAGCCCTTCCCAGATTAATAGACGGCAGCGGTTGCTTCGTCTAAAATAGTTACTGATGTCTTTCCTCTGTGGCATCATGTTAACACACACCTGAATGCTCCGGACCATCAAACTGCCAAACCTTCTGTCTCATAGAGGGCCTCCCATGCTCTGATGATCAGTTAATCAAGTCCATTTGACTAGCAGGACTTGGCTTCTACTTACCCTCTTAATTCTTGTGGATGCCACAAGGTTGTACTTAGTTTTTCACACACTTTGTCTACATTTTGGCTTAATTTTTGTTAAATAAATAATGACGCAGTGTAAGGTCTGAGGTTCTGAGGTTGTATTTTCCTAATTGCAAGATTGGCTGTGGCCAAGATTATTATGTTTGTTACATAAAAATTTAGAATTTAAAGAGGATGTGCTTTCTTTTTACCATAACTGTGTATTTTCTGCCACAGTTTTTATTCAAAAAATACATCGCTAAATCAGTAACCCATTCTCTTAAGAAACATATGCAAATACATCCTTTAAAGAAGTAAGTCCAGCTTCATCGAAGAGTCTGCGTTGCTATGGCTCTATATTTATAATGATGACTTTATAGAACAGTCAGGCCCAGGTTTGTCAGAAATAGACATCATAATCTTCTATCCTTTAAGACTGTCTGTATGTATTCAACAGGTTTGATTGAGCCTTCACTGGATATAATCAAATCACCTCCAAAATAATCTAATGGTCAACATACACTGCCTTTCTTGATAACATGATTAAGCAGCAACATTCTCACTGAACAGATGCTTTTTCAGTCTACCAGAGGCCCAACCTCAGTTAGACAAGCAGATATCACACATACTGGACAAGCAACCTTATTATGTCACCCAGCATTAAGTCTAAGGGCCTTCAGAAAAGTTGCTGCTGTTGGATTTATCATAACTGCTGTCCACCTAGATGGTACCTAGGGAGCTCCATGGTGGTTTCATAGGGGTATATGAGAAGCTTCTGAAGAGGCTGACCTGACACAGATAGCCTTTGGCCCTCAGGCTTTGTTATTTTATCTGTGCCAGCTAAATCTGTTAGGTAGCCATGGCACACCTGTGCAAAATATGCAGAGGAAACTTTTTCTGTTTACTTAGAAGTCAAAGCAAACACCTGATTTCACAACACAAGCATCAGCAAACTCACATAACCAATTCGATTTACGTACAGAGGAGGTGCAGCAGAGATAGTTAAATCCAGACCACAGAAAACTGATTGTCGATATTAGCTCTGAGGAAATAATGCAGGTTCTGGGTGTCTAAACATAGCCAGAAGGAAGCAGCTACAATGAGCAAACTTCTGCAGGAGTTGACACTGAAAGGAAAAACAAATTAAACTTGTTGCCAGCGAACACGATTTGCAGATATCTTCACCATCAGCATTTGGATGTTTGTTTGCTAACGCGACGCCCATGCTCAGTATCACATATGCTTTTTTTGGTTTCTTCCTGTTCTGTCAGCCTTTTTCTGTGTTTTTAAATGAGCCGTTGGTTTGAATTGCACTATCATTTGAAGCCCGCCTTGTTCTTCCAGCTGATTGCAGCGTCCTTATTAGCTTTTTTGCGACCCTCCTGAACTCGATTTTGAGAAGTGCTTTACACTTGTGATTTTATTGCTACCAATACTGCACAGGTAATAATACAATTATTGCCTCGGTTACCCTTTTAAGATACATACCCCTGTCCCTGTTTTGTCCAAGAGATGTCTGTGACCAGCAGCTGGTAGAGTGTGTTAATGTGGATGTCACAGCAGCTGGCTGCTCTCATCCTGTTAGCTCTGCCTGCCATTATCAGGCCCTCCAACCGCCACCACCTACTCCCCCTCCAAAGCTGCTGTGATTGCTGCTGCGTGCCGTACTCATTTTAATACTCCAGACTCATTTGACCGTCTTTATGGACTTATCATATTAAACATTTATCACAGCCATTTCCCTAAATCAAGCATGTTTATTCAACACTTAGGGGACCACAGCCGGGATCCTTTCAGCACCCCCACCCCCGGCACACTCACACATTTCACACACACACACACACACACACACACACACACACATCTTTATTTTCTCCTTTTCCTTGTTTCTCTCCGTTCCTCCTCTACTCTCCCTCAGCCCCCCTGGCTTGCTTTATTACAGTCCTCGTTTCCCTCTGTACGCCTGCCTGAATAAAATGAGAGGCAGTTTTGTACAGTTTCTTCCCTTTTCCTTTCCGGTCATCCTTTCCTCCAGTGGCTAGGACACAAGGGGAATTGTGCTGTGCGAAGCCGAGCAGCCAAGCAGACACAAATGTATTCTGAGCATTTAGTTCTTTGAATAAATCGAGTTTTAATTTAATCATCTGATCAAACACTAACAGTGTTGGGGAGTAACGGAATACATGTACCGCCGTTACGTATTTAGAATACAAAATATGAGTAACTGTATTCCATTACAGTTACCGTTTAAAAAGGTGGTATTCAGAATACAGTTACTTTGTTGAAATAAATGGATTACACTGCGGTACTTTCCTGTTTAATTTTGTCGCGGGTCAGGACTGTTTGGGTTTTGTTTGACAGCTACGTTCTTTCGTTCCAGGCGGCAGCGTTACGGTTGCCATGGTTACAGGGCGACGCTCTCTCTCTCTCTTTCTGCGACTGTGTGTTTCCTGGGTGAGAGAGCACCTTTTCGTTGTTGTTGTTGTTGTTGTTGTGCTAAGCTAACAGGCAGAATGCTACAAGCATAGCTCTAAAGAATGTAGCATCATGGGCAGTGTAGTCCGTGTTGCAGGGAGAATGCACTGCCATACACGTTATGTGTCTGTGAGCGCGAGGAGGGAGAAAAAGGCGAGTGGAAAGGTACGAGTTGTCATCGAGGAAAAACGGGAGCTGGAAACATGTAAATATAATAATAACCACTGCAGCCGAGAAGAGTGCCTGACGAGCCCAGTTGTAAGTAAGCTATTAAGACTCGACTGTACACCGTGTTCGTGTTTTCCTCCGAAAACAATAAGTTCCGTTGGAGCAGCCTTTCAACGCCTCTCTCTGTCTCTCGCAAGAAAAGTTGACCCACACAACAAAGTAAAGCTATTTTTTGGCTACGAGCCGACAGGGACCCCGCCGTATTAGTCAGAGGTCCCTTTACTACAGTTCGGAGTCGCGGACCTTCAGTAATAGTAATAAATCACACAGCAATAGTACATTCACGTTGTTGTAAAAAGCATGATAATATATTAAGTAATCCAAAGTATTCAGAATACGTTACTCTCATTGAGTAACGTAACGGAATACGTTACAGAATACATTTTGGGGCATGTATTCTGTATTCTGTAATGGAATACATTTTAAAAGTAACCTTCCTAACACTGAACACTAATTAGCATAATCACTTGTGGGGATGGATGGTCTAGATAGAGACACAGAGCAATACATAATAGACCCCGTCTATGTGTTGCTAAATGTCTGCGGGACACTTAAAAACACATACAGTATATAAATGTTACAAGCTTCTAGGGACCCATGTGGGGCTTTGCCCAAATTACCTCCTCTTGCACGAACAATAGAGGCAAGTCTCTATTTTCTTCAACAGCACAGCCCCAGCAAAGTGATATATTCACTGCTACACTACCCTACAATCAAATGCACTGAAGCCAGGCCCCGCGTCCGCTTATTTGATCTTGGACAAGATGGCTTACTGCAGCATCACACCTTGGCCTGAGCAAAGGAGGTCTGGGAATTCTAGGAATACCACAAAGTGCTAAGATTATTGACAATGCACTCAGTCTCACACCGGGCCGAGGGATCGATGAGTGGCCAGAAGGACATAAATCAGACTCCTGTGGCTCCACTCCATGTCACACACTAACCCACCCACCCCACTTCCCAATTAAACTCACGTACGCACTGGTTTGCATGCACACAGGAACACACATTCTGTAAAGCCTCCCGACACATTATATATATACTTCACATAAACACCAGGAAATACAGCACTACCTTCCACATCTCACACACACACACACACACACACACACACACACACACACACACACACACACACACACACACACACAGGCATATTCTCACACACCTTACAAACAAGATGACAGCGCTTTAAAAATGGCCAGCTAAAAATAACCGCCACTAACTTGGTCTTAAATCTTAGCATCTGTGCCAGGTTTAAAAATAAGGAGCAATGTCAAGAAACCAAGCTGGACCCATTTGTCTTTCTGTCACTCTGTCTATCCAGCTTTGCCTCCTCCGTTATCCCGTAGCCTACTTTAATATTTGGACAACGGAGCATGAGACACTGGGACAGACTTGATGATGAAATATCTCCAGGAAATGCATTTTTGAATAAACTGACTGAGATGCAGATTTGAATATACAAGGAGGGTCCATGAAAAGCCAAGCTCAGAGGTATCACTGGAAAGAAAGAGACAGGCTGGCAGACAGTTGGTGAGCCACAATACATCAGGCATGCATCATGCTAAGGACAAAGTCACGCGAATCAATTCAGCCTTGGGCTACCAAGTGAGTCGAGTTCAATTCCTGGACCTGGTATGTGGATGGCTGGATTAACAGGCAGTATTTATGAGGTGCAGTGTGATTGTTTGTCTCTATGGGTGATGGATAGCAAACTCGTCGCACCTTCAACACCTGTCTTCCACGATGGGCAAAAACTGTGGTGGGATACTCACCACAAGTGAGCCTGCAGACACACACACACACCAATGAGACCCAAAAGGGACTACTGGTGTGCGTGCACATATAATCTATATTTTATGAAAAGGTCATGCATGTTTTTATATTTGACACAAGTATTAAATAACATTTCTCTGTCCTGTTTGGAAAAAGGGAATCAAAACTGGATTGAATTTCACAAAACCAAGTTTCTTCTGGCAAAACAGCAGCACATAAAAACTGCAAATAGAGAAACAAGGTTTTACTTCTAATGAACTCATTTTGGGGGGGATATTGTCACAAAGGCTCATGCAACCTTGTAACAATATAATCTCATGTTTAGTATAATTGCTATTTAAAGCAAACATCTGATTGGAAGAAGATCACAAACTAAAGCAAGTTAGCAAAGCTAACTTAGAACACTTTAAACCCAAAAAAGATACAAAAGTCATTGAGAAGATTGAGTAGTTTAATTAAATTGTGCTACTAACACTTTGGGTTTGATGAGACACATTTTGTTCATTTTTGAATAAACTATACTTCAATAACTTGAAGCTTTTTGAGAAATTTTTTGTGAACTATAGACTAAACCAGTTCCTGACTAACATTTGCAGACCTCACTGCAACTATGAAAAAGAAATAAATGAAATAACTTTTTTTTTTTATATGTAGTTGCCTGGTGAGTGTGTTGAAATTTGTTTTGTTTTTTTTTGTTTTACACACCTTCATTTTTGACCAATTGCAATTAGATGGTAAATGGTAAATGGCCTGTATTTATATAGCGCCTTACTAGTCCCTAAGGACCCCAATACGCTTTACATATCCAGTCATCCACCCATTCACACACACATTCACACACTGGTGATGGTAAGCTACATTGTAGCCACAGCCACCCTGGGGCGCACTGACAGAGGCGAGGCTGCCGGACACTGGCGCCACCGGGCCCTCTGACCACCACCAGTAGGCAACGGGTGAAGTGTCTTGCCCAAGGACACAACGACCGAGACTGTCCAAGCCGGGGCTCGAACCGGCAACCTTCCGATTACAAGGCGAACTCCCAACTCTTGAGCACACGAATAAGCACATAAGCATGCGCGCACATGCACGAGTCACCAAAGCTTGCTCCTAATTAGGGAGCTAGACAGGCTCGAGGAGGTATGGTACAGTAGAGTAGCCCTCATTATACAGCTGGGATGTATGAACTAGGGGATATCTATTATGATCGCACATCAGGGTATCCATTACCCAACATTAGCACCTCTTTCAACTGGAATCGCGCGCAGAGTTCAAAACGTAACCCAACAAACCTTCACACAACTCAGACAAGTGAGGAAGAGTTAAGTGGGTTTGTAAACTTAATTTAGCCCATTAGATATTCAGATCAGAGTGAGACTGCACAAGATGATCTATCACTTGACTGTACGCTGGGTGCTTTCATGGGGTAATTTGATTTCAAGAGCTATGATACTGCTTGTGCAACCAAATCCTAATTGGTAATTAGTAAACAGTTAGTCGTGAGTGCAACAATAAGGGTGGTCAGGTTTCTCTCCATTTGCTTTACAGACCCGGCCACTGGGAAGCCACTGATCTTTAGTCATTTTTACAGAGGCATCTCCGACAAAAGGAGGCTCTCATCACTGCACTGGCTTTATCGCCTTCATGTAGATTTATTACCACACAAACACTCGTCCCACCTTCTATTTGCAGCCAAGTTCAATCTATCCATCCACCCCAGTCTCCGCAGCATTTCCATCCAGTGTTGCAGGTTGCTAATAATGTGGGGTCATGTAAAATTGGCAGGCTAACTGATGTTGGCAGCTATTTACTGTACTTTAAGCTACACTGGGATGGATGCTCTGGAAGAGCTTCCTTATTTCCGTGTGTGTGTGTGTGTGTGTGTGTGTGTGTGTGTGTGTGTTAGTGTGTGTGTGTGTGTGGTCTGCGAAAGGTCACAGCTAATTGAGATCAAAATTTGATTGCATGATTTCCTGACCTCTACATAATAGTTCGTTTATTGAAGAAACACGAGATAAGTCCTTTTTAAGTCACGAGCGTCGGGTTAAGCCACGTGCATGTCTACAAATCATCGCAGTCTTGGTGGGGACTCTGTGAGAAGCCTTGTCTCATTATATCTTTGCAACGAGAATTTGAATAGGCCGGTTTAGCTTGCTGTAGTTTTGCCCAGAGGCAACTTTCAGGCAGAGATATTTAATGGTTCCTCTCCTGTACTGATGACTGAATTTATAGATGCTACTTTGATAGGTGCAGGAAATAGCAAGAGCATAAAGTCTTAAATGGAATACAAAAAGTAATTGTGCCTCTTGGCTGGTGAATGTGTCAGATTTAACATTTTAATTTTCATAAAAAGAGTAATAAGGACCGGGGTTGTCTTTTGCTTCCTTTTGATAATAAACAATCAATTGCAAAGATAAGGAAAGCAATTAAAATGTGACATTTTTGAGCATTGTGTGGTTGCGAATCCATTTCCCTTTCTTTAATTGAGTTCATTAAGCTGATATCCAGTGAATGTACGCAAAGAACACAGAGAACCCAGAAGCGCTGTGAGGTGCTCGGTTATAATATGGTTGCTTATAACACCTGTGGACACAACGACGTAACGAGATGTGATTAGCTTTGGGTCGGGAGCTTCCAGGTCAGCACGGTTTGCAGACAAACTCACAGTTCCCATCAGGAATAGTCTAATATTTCCACAGGTGTGCCATTTTTTTATTTTTTAAAAAGGTTTCCAGTTTGTGAAGAATTATTAAGCCCAACCTAGTGAATGAAATCATCCGGTTATCCAATGTTATGAACGGGAATTCTGAACTGCATGGTATTTTCTTTGCACAACACCACATCATATGGCTTTCTTTCCCCCCCATACGGTGAAGAGTGAATGGGTGAACGTTTTAGGACGCAGCCCCTAACACCCATTAAGGAGGTTACCATAGAGACAGGCCAGTGTGCACATGATAGGCCTAACTCTGAAACAGCAAGAACTGTCTGGAATCCAATCTCCGTGCTGGCTTCCATCTACAAGGTCATTCATTCATTCTGACAATGACTACTCAGCCGATGAACACCTCATTTTCATGATAATCAACCATATATATATATATATATATAGCCAGGGTCCTGTACATAATGGGAAAATCAAATATAAATGATAGAAAAAGGTAAAGATACTTTAAAATTCACTTATACACACACACACACACACACACATACATACACATATATACACACACACACACACACACACACACACACACACACACATATATATATATATATATATATATATATATATATATGTGTGTGTGTGTGTGTGTGTGTGTGTGTGTGTGTGTGTGTGTGTGTGTGTGTGTGTGTAATGATTGCAGTGCAAATAACAAGCACAAAAAGTGTAACGTCTGCACTCAAGGCTGTCTATTGCTTAATCCCTATCAGTTGCCTCAGGCCTCCTCAAAAATCCCTTAAGCAATAAACGGACACAATCTTGCATGGCAGTTGATCTAATGTCAGAGTCAGATGATTATGATTAATGAGGATTCCTTATTGTTCCTTTATGAGTTTCAGCACAAGCTGGGCTGAGGGAGATACCATTTTATATGGAGTCAATGTCAATAAACGGCACCGACGGAGGGTTGCCTCAGCACCGAAAACGCGTTGGCACAGAAACAAAAATCCATTTCGAAGCTTTATTTTATCATTCCGGCCAGAGGGGGGAAAATCCATTTTGGGGGCATACTATAATATATCACAGCCCCTTGATGCGGTTGAATGTATTCATACCTGTAAATCCCCACTTCCCTAATTTTTCTTTTGTGAATTCTCTTTTTTTTTCCATACAAAAGCAAACGACCACTGATTTTTTTTTTTCAATCCCCATCTTGTCACCCTGATGTCTCCCAGACATGTTTCCATTTTCTTTCCTTCTCCTTCTTCAACTCTCCCTTTTTCTCCCCCTGTTTTCGTACACACCCAGTCGGCCATAATCCCTCCCTGTAGAAGGGACTCTGGCCAATAAGTGACCGCAATAAACTGTATCAATTTTCCACCATTGATTTTATATATATGCATATATACGCACTGTGAGAGCGTGCAAATATACCTGCATGGTGTCTCGCATGTGTGCAATGGCACAAATGCATGCAACTGCACTTGTGTACACGAAAAACAGCGACAAGATGCACGACCAGGTCTGAACGTCTCAATTCCAGCATTTGAATGGAAAAAATGCATTTCACACTCTTTTCACGAGTAAATTTGTGAAGTACTTTTGCATTTGCAGACAAATAAAATACAAAAATGACCCCTGAGGACTGTGTTTCATCCAAAAACATTACACCTGTACTGTTCATTACATTCGTTGCATGAACATTTTGTACTAATGGTGCACGCTTTCTCTCTGCTAACTACATTTTAAGGTAAATAAACAAAAAGCTGAGCTCACATTTGTAACAAAACTGGTTTTGCAGGTGCTGCGAACACCCTGCTCAAGCCAGAAATATAATTTAATTTTTTTAATTAAAAAACAAACAAACCCCAAAACGTTAAAATGCAAATACGAATGACTGCCTTTAAAGATCTTTGTATAAACTGGCCTTTTTTTTTTATGCTTTAGTGTCAATTTAGGCCATTTGAACTTGAAAAATATGCTCTCTGTGGGGGATGGGGAAAGGGTTAAACCAAATGTCCATTATATCAAAGACGTCACTTATTACTAAGGGCCACAGTGAAACAAGGTTGTGACAGGAAAAAATAAGTATCATTTGGTATAAAACAAAAACAAATATTATTAATATGATTCAAATGAAAAACTATTCAAACTTGACATAATATCCAACTATTGCAATTAAACAGACTGACTACAGGCACACTAACAACATGGTATAGCCGTTTTATTTCTCCTGGTTCAGGGTGTATATCTGAAGGCCAGATATGGGTCTAATGGTTTGTAGGAGAGCTTGAAGGATTTAAAACGCAATTCATGCCTCGCCCGTCTCTCCCCCTCTATCAGGGGTGTCAGCCTTTTGACAAGCATATAAAATCCATTTCATGTGGGTCACAGGTGACCTCCATCCTCCCTCCTCAGTCACTTAGCTGTCTACCAGTGATTTGCCTTCTGCAGTATGTGATGAGCAATAATAATAATAATAATAATAAAAATAAAAATATGAGCAGGTGCAACTTACCATTCAAGATGCTCTGGGAAAAGATAAAAGCCAATATCCACATGCCCTGCTCCGTTCAATCCCCCCAAGCTATGCTTTCTCTTCTTCCTCTGACCGGTGCCTCCCTGGGTTTCTCTTCTGTGCGCTTGGGCTAAGGTTAAACATTTGCCACTGTCTTGAAGCAAACCGGTCCAAGTCTCTACTTTTAATATCTCCTTCGTACTTTTTTGTTACACTGATTTGGTTTCTGGGATGTCTCGGAGCATAAATGCGCCTCTGTGATTTTCTTGGGGAGAGCTCTGCTCAGACTCTCCTTCCTGTGCTCCGCGTCTTGCTGCTTGTCCCTGTTATTCAAAAGGATGCTGAAGGGGTGAAGCCCAGGTGTGTGTGTGTGATGCTGAGTCAGAGCCGGGTTAGAGCGGATCCTGGGAAAAGAAATTAAATCCGAAAACAAGAAAGAAACAAACAAAAATTAAAATTTAGAAAAAATGGTTAAACTAAATCTTTAAAAGAAAAATGTCCGGTTTCAGGTTTCCTGAATAAAACACTGGAAGACGGATCATCCTTGAAGGTAAAAATAAATGAATAAATAAAATGTTACAAAATTAAAACAACTAAAAGAGAAAAGAAGCAAAGAGAAGAGAGAGGGCGGTGGCAGAAGAATGAAAAGCAGGTTTTTTGCTCAGACTCCAAAGTCAGATCATCTTCATCGCCTCTGTGCGTCCAGCAAGAGGCGAGCAAGCGCATCTTCTCCGCTGCCGCTCTCTAATCGCACCACACTGACTCTCTGAGCATTACACAGAATAACCCTCTCCCCTGCCCCTGCAGACGCTTTAATTCCTCATTGCCTTAAAGGAGCAGAGGCGGCAGCCGGTCGCTCCTCGGGGCAGGATACTGTTGTGGAGGTGGAAGAGTGTGAGAGCACGCAGCGAGTGGGGCATTTGCATTAAGGAAATGAGCTGCACCTGACGCACCAAGGTACCAAAGATTTTTACGCACGGGGTTGTATCAGCTCAAACAGAAAGCGCTGTCTGCTGGCGTGCAGGTGTACGCGGAACACGCCGCTGTGCCCCAGATCTGGCTTGAATTTAGTTCCTAATGTTTTTCTTTCGTGTGTGAAAACAGAAGCGAGCTCCCCCGTAATAATGGAAATCTGCAAGGACACCCAGTGACGCGTATTTTCTGTTGTTTAAGTAGAAAATGTAGTTGTTTTTTTCTTTTAAACTGAATAACAACGTGAACTTGATTGATGAGATTTAATAATCGCATTGAACAGAAGATAGGAGGGGAAGGCAGCCACTCTGTCTGGGGGAAGAAAAGGGGTTAAGATGAAGAGCCCCCCCACCCCGAAGACGCACATACTCACACAGTTTATATCGCCTCCCTCAACCCAATAATCCACCACTCACCACCACCACCAACCCCCACTACCACCACCCCTCCATTTTAATGCCTGCCTTGAAGTCAAGGGTATAGCTGTGGAAGCCTGTGGGCCTGTCCACAGCGCCGGGTTACACTCAGTGTGATATAACCGCCAGCTCATGCTCTGTCCCACATGACAGAATACATTGCAAGTGAGATTCCAGCTATATACCCCAAGACACTCATTTTGTATGCTCATATCCTTACAAGTCTGAATGTGTACGAAGATAAATAAATAGAAGGTTTCATGGTGAAAGGCTATACTGACTACATTTGTAGCGCTAATAGCTGCCTTTTAAGTTGGTAAAGATGCTGAGCTGAGAGTTCTCGGTTCAGCTATTTTGATCTTTGCATTTTGCTGCTGTCCAGTCTGGTTTGTCCCTGTGTCTAATCTGTCACAGCGTTCTTCCTGTTTCTCTCCACACTCCAGCAGACAAACAGGAGCGTTGCTTGCCTCAAAACTGTTCAAGTAGTACTCAGATATTTGTATTTACTCATGTTTGATTGGTCAGATATTGTCTGGATTATTTTTTTTTACTACTAATGCTACTCCAGAATGTCTGTTTGAATGAGTGATGCTGTTTTACTTTTTGCCTATACGTGCAAGATAAATCCAAACAAGTTTAAGACTGGAGGAAAGGAGAAAGTGCTAGTGTTTCAGGGCAAATGGTTAAAGATCCGGGCTGTCATTTAGAGCTGATTAGGAGCACTGTGCTGGTTTTTTGGCTGTAAATTCTTGGCATGGAAGAACAGCTGAGTTGATTAGCTGCTGCAGAATGTGAGATATGATCATTTGCCGTGCCATATTTTTATCCAAGCTTTGTTTTCGCCTCGCTTGCTGCCCATACTCATTCACAGCAGTCACACTTAAATACTGTAATACAGAAACAAGGTTTCATCATCTGTTTCCAATAAGCTATTTTAAAATGAAAGTAAAACACCTTGCTCAAGGGCATCTCTGTAAAGTTCAAGGACTACGTGTTAGTGATGCCGAAGGCAAAGCCCATTCATGCCCTACAGGTAATCAAATGGAGCAGAACTGCCCGTAGTTTTCCTCGGTTCAGCCTTTTTAGTAATGTTAAAAGAAAGCTTTTCCACAACTAAAGGTGACATCCACAGCCTGTCAAGACAAACAGTTCTTAGAGAGGGAGGAAAAAAAGGCTTTGACTGTGGGTTCAAGGGATTGAGGGAGGGATCCATGGCATTAGAGACTGCCATCTGACATTTTAGGGGAAATGAAGCATTGGTGTAATCAAAGTCCTTATAACGTCTCTGGTGTAATCTCGCTCAGCAAACAGGATTTTATGAGAAGCTGAAATTAAAACTTTGGCAGTGAAATAGATAAAGCAAAGCTAATCAAAAGGTGATATTTGTTTGCCTTTGAAAACTAACGTTTGGCGTCACAAAGCATGGAATAGAGGCAATGACACATCTAGATAGATAGATAGATAGATAGATAGATAGATAGCATGAATGTGAGCATGAATGATTGTCTGTCTCTCTGTGTTACCCTGTAATAGGGTGCGACCTGTACAGGGTGTAAACTGCTGAAATGGGCTCTGTCCCCGCTGTTTTTTAAGAGATAATTGAAGGATGATCAAACTTTTAAACCATTGAAGTAAAAAGAGATTGAAATATAATAATAGTAATAATATATTTTATTAAAACCCTTGTGATGTCCACGGGTCATTTTTGTCCTCTAAAGAAATCTTTTGCTATCAAAAATGTATTTGTTATTCATCAAATGGGCTGAAAATAACAGAAGTTATTCAGTACTATGATATGCATGATTGTAATAAGTTTTAAGTAATTTGATTTATTTATGGGGTTTTTATTGAATTTTATAACACTTGTGGTCCTCGTGGACAAAAATGACCCCAAAGTACAAAGTGTTGCAAAGAGCCGTATTTTCACACCATACTGTTTTCAAACATCTTTGATCTTGGATCACTGATGTGTGGGGTCAAGCACTGGTCATAACAACCACAACAGGTAGCACAATGAGGAGGCAGGTGCTCTATATTCAATGAAATTTTATTTATACAGCGCCAAATCACAACAACAGCCGCATCAAAGTGTTTCGTATTGTAAGGTAGACTCTACAATAATACATACACAGAAAGTATCCTCAAAAGCCTCCATTGCACTGGAGATTTGCATACTTTGATGAGCATACTTTTTTTTTTACCATGTTGTGCAAAGCAATGACCATTAGGACAAAGCACATATTGTCCTCTAGTATAATGAGGAGGGATGTCAGGGTCCAGGGACTGGGAGACCCAGGACCCCTGGGCAGTCATGGACCTGTGTTATTATTATGTATTGTTGGTGTTGCTTCCCCTTCTCTGTGCTTGTACATATGTGTGTGTGTGTGTGTGTGTGGGTGGCTGTGTGTCTGAGTACTTGTTTATAGATGCCGTCAGGCCTGGGGGTGTGTGGCCCTGCTAGGGGACTGGCCACACCCGAAGCCACACACCTGCTACTGATCAGGCCTCGTCGGGGGAGCTACTTTAGAGAGTCTTGGAGCTCCCACCGACGCGGGCTCATTGCTTGGGACTCCACGTTAGTTACCCAGTCTAGGTTTTGCCATAAGTGTATGCCTGCCATTACTGAGTGTCCTGACAGCTGCCGCTATTGTTTCCCGCAGGAGGAGCGTGGAAGGCTTGGAGAGCAGCGAGCACCGGGGGGTGCTGACACGAGAGCAGAGAGCACTAGGAGGACACAACATGGGAGTCTGGGGATAACACTGGGATTCATTGTTGCTTTCTACCACACTGTAAATAAACGCACTGCTTGTAATCTGAGCTCCGCGCCTGGGTCCTCCTTTCCCACATTCCCCCACGGTCTGCCGTCGCAGCCCGTGACAGAATGATCCCGCCATACACCATGGACCCAGCAAACTCAGGAGTTGCCACGGAGGAGAGATCGCTCGCGCAGCTATGGGATTACTGCCGGAGCGTAATCCAGGCTGTAGACCCACACAAGAGACATTTACAGGTAGTGTTCTTTGACAATTATCTCTCATCCACTACCTTCACCATGAACTTTTTGGACATTCACAACCTTAAACCATTGGTCACTAGTTTACGGGAGAGCTCTAGTTTTGAGTTATTCGGCTTGGGTGGCCCGAGCATGGACAGTTCGGCTGCTCTCCTAGCGACTCTAGCCGCTTGGTTTTTCGCGCATCGGTGGAGGACTTTCCCGTCGATGCTCGCGGCACAATTGTTTGATCCTCCATTACAGAAGGGAGGTCGCACTCGCCATCATCACCCCATTACACCTCAACCCACTCCTGCGGTTTCAGTCCGGTCAGCTGGCGACGGACCGACAGCACTCATTACCGCAGTGAGTAAACCAGACTCATTTGTTTCTATTAATCCTGTCATTGAAAATCAAAACACAGATGAACAGCAGAGGACTGTTTCCTTACACCCGGCCCCGCCTTCACGGAGGAGAAGGTGTCCTCGCAAGCAGCGTTCAGCCACCTCTACACTCACTCCTGTGCTGGTCGAAGACTCAGGACCAGCGGCTCTGGACGCCACAGTGAGTAAAATGGACTCTGCCGGTGTCGTAAATTCCCTTCCTGTGAACATGGACATAGAGACTATAGCCACTACAGCGATTAACAATGGAGAAACTGTTAGAGGTGTAACTGAACTCCCAGTGGGGAATTTTGGACCACCGACGGACGAATGTGGCCTGAGGGCTAATGCTGGGGCAGAATTTTGCATAGACAGCCCTGAGGTAGTTAGCTCAGAGTCGGTGGGGTCAGAAACTATTTGCTTTACCTCCAAAGACTCAGAAGATGTTCACTCTGAGACTGTAGGCTGGGAGCTAGGGTGTTCAGAGCATACAGACCCAGATGACTTTTTGGCTCAGTCTGGCCTTATGGAGACAGAGGTTCTCCCCAGGGCTTCCCCAGAGGCCGAACTGGAGGCCTCAGTTGCCTCTGGACCCCTGGAATTTGTTGAGGCAGCTGTAACATTCTCATCCCCTCCACCCTTCATAATAGCCATATCACCCTCAACTCAGTCCGCTGCCCAGCTAGTAACGGAGTCTGCTGCCCAGCTGGTGACTGAGTCTTCAGTCCGGTCTGCCTCTCACCTTCATCCTCAGTTGGAGGTCGATATGCCTGCTGGACCACCTCTGCCATCATTTCACCCGTCTGTCCCTGCATCGCTGTCCAGTCCACCGGGAGTAGCTGCCGCACCATCATCACCTCCGCCCTCTGCAGCTACTTCTCCACCAGAGTCCCATCAGACTGCAGCGACCGCAGCACTCTCTGCTTCGCCATCTGCATCACCTACTCTACCTTCACCTTCCCTACCTGCAGACACCGCATCACCATCTTCACCTCCAGATCGACCGTCAGTAGCTGTAGCGCAGCCGGAGGTGCTCAGGGTGCTCGGAGAGCGGGAGGAGCCCGCACCGCCAGCTGTGGAGCCCAGCGAGCCGGAGGAGCCCAGCGAGCAGGAGCAGCTCAGCGAACCACCAGCAGAGGAGCTCGGCGAACGGAAGGAACAACCGGCGCTGCCAGCAGCCGAGGAGGAGCTCTCGCTGCCAGCAGCCGAGGAGGAGCTCTCGCTGCCAGCAGCCGAGGAGGGATCCGCTCAGCCAGAGCCGGAGGTCAGCGAACCGGAGGGACCTCCACGTCTGGCGCGGCCTCCACGCCATCCACGTCCTCTGCATCCACGTCAGCGACCAGCGCGTCATGAACCATGTGCCACACCTCGCTGTTGCTCACCGGAGGAGCAGCGCCGCCACCGGACCCGTGGCAGGCCGCCTGGGGAGCAGCGCCGCCGCCGTCGGACCCGGGGCAGGCCGCCGGAGGAGCAGCAGCGCCGCTACCGCCACTGGATCTCAGGCAGGCCGCCTGGGGAGCAGCGCCGCCGCTACTGGGCCCGGGGCTCGCCACCGGAGGGGCAGCAGTGCCGCCGCCACTGGAGCAGTGGCAGGCCCCCAGAACCGTTTTTCTGCTGTTGCCGGACCCGTGGCCGTCCGCCGGAGCTGCAATGTCGCCACCATTGGACTCGAGGTAGGCCCCCTGAACTCTTTTGTTATGTTGATGGGCCGCCTGAGACTGTTTTTGTGGCGTTTTTTCTTTTTGTTGCTCCGCTGCGGGATGCGCGGTCGGACTCTGGGACTGTGACCTTGGGGGGGTTGTTTTCTTTGGGGGTTTTTGCTTGTTTTTTTCTGGCCCTCCGTCCTGGACCTCCCGCCCTGGGTTGGTTGTGCTGTTGTTTTTGGTTTGTGTTTTTGGGTCGTCGGGAGCCGACCCTTAGAGGGGGGGTACTGTCAGGGTCCAGGGACTGGGAGACCCAGGACCCCTGGGCAGTCATGGACCTGTGTTATTATTATGTATTGTTGGTGTTGCTTCCCCTTCTCTGTGCTTGTACATATGTGTGTGTGTGTGTGGGTGGCTGTGTGTCTGAGTACTTGTTTATAGACGCCGTCAGGCCTGGGGGGGTGTGGCCCTGCTAGGGGACTGGCCACACCCGAAGCCACACACCTGCTACTGATCAGGCCTCGTCGGGGGAGCTACTTTAGAGAGTCTTGGAGCTCCCACCGACGCGGGATCATTGCTTGGGACTCCACGTTAGTTACCCAGTCTAGGTTTTGCCATAAGTGTATGCCTGCCATTACTGAGTGTCCTGACAGCTGCCGCTATTGTTTCCCGCAGGAGGAGCGTGGAAGGCTTGGAGAGCAGCGAGCACCGGGGGGTGCTGACACGAGAGCAGAGAGCACTAGGAGGACACAACACGGGAGTCTGGGGATAACACTGGGATTCATTGTTGCTTTCTACCACACTGTAAATAAACGCACTGCTTGTAATTTGAGCTCCGCGCCTGGGTCCTCCTTTCCCACATTCCCCCACGGTCTGCCATCGCAGCCCGTGACAAGGGAGAATCAATGTTCAGGAAGATCCAGGGTTAGAAGATATAGAAAATATTGTCAATATTTAGAGCACATGCTACCCTTTCTCTGAAAAAGCACATCAGCCACCTGCAGAAGTGGAAGAAAAGTGATGAAGAATCTGAACTATGTTCAAGTAGGTTCTCAGGCATCCAGGACATGGTAGTCTGAGGAGCTTGGAGAGAAAGTGACTGGGCTTCTTGAAGTTTCTTGAATTTTCAGAATGTGAAACTGAAATAGAAGATGTGTCAGAGGACTACACATCATCCATTTCAATTATGATGAAGACAAAGAATCAAGCAGGAAAGAGGAGTCAGCTGAGACAGAGGAATATTTGCAGTAACGTGAGGAAACACTGATCTGGTCTTCTAACCTTCCCAGTGACAGACGATGCATGACTCTCTCATGTGTCTCAGAGAAAGATGATCTACCACAGTCCAAGCACATGTGCCAGGTCCCATACTCCTTCAGTGGCTTTTCTACTCGAGTACTGAAAGCATTATACACAGTGTATTCTGCTTGTATTCTGCTTTTTAACGTTCACATGCCAATGGATGCATCAGAGACCAAGTTGGGGTTCAGTAACTTGCCCAAGGACACCTTGGTAAGAACTCCAGACTAGAGCACACAGAGATTGAACCAACAACCATCCAATTAGCAGATGACCTGCTCTACAGCCAACTCGATGACGAACAAGGAGGGACAACGAGAGAGGAAGAAAAATGGACCGAATGCAGCTGTAGGCATATGTGGGTGTGTTGATTCTTACTGCCGTGCATCCAGTAGAGTCGCTACGGCCAGTTTATGACATCCTGAGTCTGGTAGAGAAGTTTTAAAGGTGACACAAGATTAATCATAGAAGCACAAAAAGGACATAATTTCTTGATAAAGACACAATAGATGATCGTCGTTCATGACACAAACGTGCTCCCATTTGAGGTGTATGATGTGTGTTGGTGTTGACTTGACTTGAAACACAAGTGGGTGTTTCTCCTGCTGTGATGTAAGATCCTGGTACTGATATGACTGTATGAGCACCAAGTCCCCTTCAAAGGACTCTGTCCCCTCCAACAGAACATCCAAGTAAACCAGGGAACTTTGAGACAAAACATGGGCAGCATGTGATGCAGGTCCAGCTGTACATGGAACATGCTCGTGTGCGATGGCAAACCGTCTGTCCTGCAGTCAGGACACGAGTTGTCCCTAACATTGCAGGTTTCCAAAAGAAAACAATCACCTGTAACAGCTTGTTTACTGTATATGCCCCTTGGCCTGCAACTGCAGAAAGAATGCCGTCCATGATGGGACCAGTGCAGAGGAATAAACCTGAGCTTCCTCCTGCACTTGGGTCAAATATGGACACGCCTTTGTCCTCATGAAAGTTTGCCTTCACTCAGACTCATGCCCTGGTGTTCCTACCATGCCAAAATATAGAAAACTGTCAGGCAATGAGTTGGAATAAAGTTGAATAAAACCTTGAAACACAGAGATGGATGATATTTTATACTTGTTGCTTTATAAACAGTCAAAGCAAACGGGGTCATTTTTGAGCCCTGAGGACCACAGGTGTGATTATGTGCTGCCATTTAAAATTTATAAATGGTTCAAAAAAAGAATTCTCACTAAAGTTCAACATACATCACTCTGTGTGTTGAACTTTAGTGAGATTTTTTTTTTTAATTTTTTTTAATTTATTTTTTTTTAAATATTTAATTTAATTAAATATTTAATTTTCTCAATTTGTTTTCGCTAAAAAACAGGGTGTATTTTTTGTAAACAAGGTCTGGTGGCCCTAAAATGTAAAATGTTGGGTAAATTTTGTGTTAATGCGTTGGTCTTAAGTAAAACTAAGGTGTAACACTGAATTGATTGACAATTTATACTTTATACTTTAAAAAACAGTCAAATGAAGTGGAGACACTTTTGACCCCTGATGGCACGAATTGCATACAAATCGGGAGGACATCACAAGGGTTAATAGGCAACTACAATTTAGCAAATGTTTAAAACCACCTACACGAAGATGTCCCCAGAGTAGAAACATGTGTCTAGAAAGGACTTTGTTATCACAGGAGTAATTAGCTGTTTTTGCACTGCAGGACCGACCTACTAATCAGAGCCTTCTGCTTTTCCGCATCAGCTGCAGTGTCGCATTTTGGAAGCTGTTGCAACATTTTGCAACAGCTTCCACCAAAAATTTCAATTCTGAACAAGCCAAAAGAAAAATATTGGAGAAAACCAAGATGGCTGCTGTTTTTCTACTAGAGGAAAACTGTTTAGTTGTTGAAGCTGATGTCTGAGCAGCAGTTTGATGTTATTTGTCTTGATTTTGGTATTTTTCAAAAAATGCTTTCAGAGATGAACCAGTCCACTTTAACATCAGCTCGCAAGCCTTTTTTGGGGGGCACTGCGAGGCACCTTCCACAGAACATGCACAAATGTACCAGTTGTATGAAGACAAGTGAAGATGAAGCTGTGGTCCAAAGCTTTATTGGCACAAAGACTGATGTGCTCCCATTGCAAGCTGATACTAAAGTGGTAACCTACAGTCACTCTATAAAACTGTATTAAATGCATGTGTTTGCACTTTTAGAAACACCAATCAGGCTTTTTTGGTTCATCCATCGTGTAACTTTATTTGATTTTAGTTCATTTGACAAAATCTCCCAAACCAAAATTATAAGGAGAAAAAGGGCCATTTTCAGCCACAAGGGAAAGAAATCCATATGACAAATCCAATAACTATATAACAGCATTCAGTGGCTCCACAGCCATGTTTTGGACATGAGCAGAGTCAATTTCAGAGTCATGGTCGTGACTCCTCTGACTGTGATACTCACACTGGCATGGGATCTGTTGGCGCTTTTTATTTTACTGCCAGCTTCAGCGGGGATGATAAAATTAGATCAAAGATATTAATCAGAGTGGTGGCAGCCACTGTTAAACCAGTGGAAGTTGTATTGTTGTGATTTATCCCATTTGCACTGCACTCATCCCATTTCTCCAAGAACAGATGAATCAGGAACTACAGAAGAGCAAGCATTTTAAATTTTGGAAGTTAAAGCTTCTGATGAACTCTGCTTCTTATAAATGGATTGTATGTAAATGTATGTGCATGTCGAACTGTCCCATCTGGCTCCATTATTTGTGCTTTAACATACAGTTGCAACACCCATCAGCACTTTGTATTCACCATAAACATGGGCTCCTATGTTATTCTATCCTATGTGTTGGTCACTAAAACTGGAAGCTTTTATTGGACAACCTTGTTGATCAAGCCAGTCAGTAATTGCAAAGAAAACTATAATTAAGGTCTCAAACAAAATGATATCATCTTGGGTTAAATGGCTAATGGAGTTGTATAGTAGTTTAATGGAGACAGTGGGAAATTAGATTTTAGAGAAAGCAAATAGGTTCCCTTCCTAAGCTTCCTTGAGTACTTCACAGCACTTAGAGGACCCACATGACACCTCAAATTCATTTATTCTCTGTTAAGCATTGGTCCAAAATACAGCGTAATGGAGTAAATGTATGATGCAGTTCAGGAATGCACTCTTTTTTTTCCTCTGTTTTTTCATATAATGTATACAATATACAGTGCCATGAAAAGGTCTGGGGCTGCTTAACTTCTTCCAGATGTCCAAGCATTAGTTTGTGCCCTAAAGCTGAAGCACACTCGGGTTCTGTAGCAGGACAAACATGTCCTATAAAACATAACAGCAATGGTGGCCTTGCAAAAAAAAAAAAGGTTTTGGAGTGGCATAGTCAAAATCTGGACTTAAATCAGATTGAGATTCTTTGGCACGGCCTTAAATGGGCTGTTTATGGACTAAAACTCTCTAATGTGCCTGAATTAAAATAATTTTGCAAAGAAGAGTGAGCCAAAGTTCGTCCACAGGGATGTGAAAGACTCATTGCCAGTTATCAAACACTTGATTGCAGTTCTTGCTGCCTAGAGTGGCAAAACCAGTTATTAGGTTTAGAAGGCAATTACTTTTTCTGATACAGTCACTTAGGTTTAGATAGCTTTTTTCACTTAATAAATGAAATCACAATTTAAAAACTTCATTTGATATTTATTTTTGTCTGAAATTAAAATTTGTTTGATGAAACATGTAAGTGTGACAAATATGGACAAACTAAGAAAATCAAGAAGGGGATAAAATAGTTTTCCACGGCACCGTATGCAGTATAAAATTAAAATTACAAATCTTAATAAAAATAAATTACAAATAATAAGGCGTGAATGTGTAATTTATTTATTTGACGGTAAGACAAAAAGAAAAATGTAAAACAAGTTAAAGAAGGAAATCAGACAAAGTGGGACATAATAAAAGAACCTGAAGCTCTTAATGAAGTGAAATATTAACTCCATAATGTTGTAATAGTGAGTAAGTGTAAGTGTCTATAATGTGATGTAGGTAACCAGTGCTGGGAAGTACCGGAATACATGTGCCAACGTTACGTATTTAAAATACAAAATATGAGTAACTGTATTTCGTTACAGTTACTGTTAAAAAAGGTGATAATTAGAATACAGTTTGCAAAAATAAATGGACTACACGGCCGTCTTTTCCTGTTTTATATGTTAGGCTATCCCCTCTCTACTTTTGGTAACTCCAAACAAAACACGAAATAAGAGGCTCTAATGTAAGCATCCTGTTAATGTTGGTGGCGTCAGTTACACAATGACCTGGAGCCAGCACAACAGCAGTGCACGGGCAGGAATGCATTTCTTACTTGGAACTACTGTGACCGTTCAATGCCAGCAACCAAGATGCTCTCAGCTCAAAAGACTCCAACTCCAACCCTTAAAGAACATCTGAAAGTAAGTTCTTTTTAAAAAACTAACGTTAGCCTACTGCAACTACCTTGTTTTAGTTGTGGTAGCTACCTGGGTTATGTCCCATTTCAGCATCTTCAATGTACTATTGCTGTGTGATTTATTACTATTACTGAAGGCCACTCGCCATCGAGCTAATATTGTTAGTTTCCTGTTACCTGAGGTTAGTTTATAGACTGCAGAATGTTAGACTAACTAGCATGGCGAGTAGCCTTCAGTAATAGTAATAAATCACACAATAGTACATTATGTAGTTGTAAAACTATGACAATATATTAAGTAATCCAAAGTATTCAGAATACGTTACTAACATTGAGTAACTTAACGGAATATGTTACAAAATACATTTTGGGGCATGTATTCTGTAATCTGTAGTGGAATACATTTTAAAAGTAACCTTCCCAACACTGTAGGTAACAATACGCAGTATGCTTCAGTAGGCAGTGTAATTTCCCCATAATCTACATCCAGTCAAGCTCTTTCTGTGATTAACTGAAACATACTCCAATGGTGTTAAAAATTCTCACACCAAAATATCAACACTGACAGGAAGTGGCATATTCTCCTTTAGCTACGTTTCCTCCATTCAGCACCTTCCACACACGTGCAAACACACACACACACAACCCCGGCTGTCCCTCTGGTCAACCCTGTCCCTGGCGTGTGTGCAGACAGGCCGGGTAATCCCTCAGGATGGGGTCTCTTGTTTTGACAACGTCTGTGAAGCCCAGCGTCTCTTACAACAAAACACAGACTGGCCTATCATCAGCAAAATGTCAGCCTTCAGCTCACTCCTTTCGCCACCCAAAGGAGGATCAGGTTGCCTTTACACTATGTGACCCATTAACTCAGAATAGAAACATTCTCAGCACCGGTATAATGATCCCTTTTGTTTGCTAAGACAATGACATTGATAAGAGACAAGCCATGCTCGTGGCTCCTTATACAACTGTGTATAAGGTGACAGAGTGGCCAGAGTAGTTCAAGCTGCTATATGTTTACAATCTAGTAGTTCCCCTTGGGATGAACACGATACCTGCGGGTCAATCAGCATTAGGACACATGCACACTCTTTAAATTAGGGCAGAACTGCTATAACCTGGGAATGTGCCAGCTGCATGAAAGGCATCAGGGTTTGGAAGTCAACATGTCAAAGGAACTATGAGTTTATATGATACAGAAGCTTTTTAGAACTCGATACTTAAATTACGTAAATCGCACGTAATACATAATTACGTAAATGTATTGTTTTTATGTATTGTTACTGATATATGAACCTATCTCCAAAAGACAATCTTGAAGCATCGCTATGCTATGTTATTATCAGCTGCGTGGTTCGTTTTAAGATGTGTGGGTGAAATTCTAGTATTTTATTTGGGATGTTACTCAGCTCTAATCAGCAGCTATCTGTGTCCGTGTGACGCATCCATACAGTTTATGGATGTAGCTTGCTAACTAAGTAAGCAATTATCACCAGGTGTTCCAGGTGAGTTAGAATGATCCAGAATGGTGTTCTAGCACCTTTCGTTAATGAGAAATGAAATTGTGAAGGCAGATTCATGCATTCTACTGTCAAATGAGTTATTTTTTTGTGTGCTGAGATACTTGCTCACTATGAAGAAGATAAGTCATTTTATTCGTTCTCATCCGTGCAGTCCATTCATGGTACAGATATAAATAAAGTTGCAGCTGTAGCATTTAGCTAGTGCTGCGGTAGAGGTCAGATAATCAGTCATACTGTTTGCGTATCGGTGAATTTTAAATGCAACTTGCAAATACCTCAACACATATAATATTTCTGGGTGATTTACAGCTTTTTGTATTTTTCCGGAGTGAGGTTAATGCGCAACACTGAGAGATGGAGAACAAAGTACGAAAGGAAAGAAAAGAGAGAAAGGTGAGAGTGTTTGGTGGCATTTGATCATTTTTAACATAGACATAGTTTTTAAAAATGTTGAAAACTGGACATTTAAATTGTATATGTGATGTTGTAATGCATTTTTAAACTTTTTCTTTTTATGAGTTTTGAAATCAGGTAGTGGAGGTATATATATATTATGTGTTTCTGAGTTACATTTTTGCAAAACATCTTGCAAAGAAATGTGAAGAATGCTAATGTTCTTTTATTTAGGGATTGCATGAAAATGCCAGACAGTTTAGTGCGTGCTGTGCTGGATATTTTGCAGTGTTGTGACGAAGTTTGCAGCAGTGCACTGTGTTGGCCTGGTGCTGAGCTGTTGTTGTGTTCAGCGTCATCATTAGATCAAGAGTAGCAGGCACCGTTTTACATTTAAGGTGAGGATACTGATTAGTTTCATTTAGTGAATGAATAATACTAGTGTTATAGTATCTCTGGCTGGAAATCAGCCATGTAGCACACTTCAGTTGCTAAATCCAGAAGAGCATCAAAAAAATCTACTGGAGCTGACAAAACAAGTTATTTTCGACAATTTATTTCTAATGAATTCTACATCGCTACAGCAGATCTTAGTGGTCCTTCACATGCTAACCTGAACATTTTTAACCCCCTATTACTACCAATAACCTATTGCTATATCAATTTATAGTCAAGTATTTAGTTTATGAATTTGATTGACAGATATTTCTTTTTTGGAGGATTAATTTTCTTCTAAAGTAGGACAAGATCTATAAATACCATATGAAACCATGAAACAGGGGATATAGCTAACCTACTACTGTTAATTTACAAAATAATTTTATCAGCACTTTTAAAGCGCAGTCTTTAAACAGATTACTCAAACTGTGGATTGGATTGTATGATTGTATGTATTCACCTGTGAACTCTACATGTGCTTTAAGTGTAGTTTGTTATCTCGGAGCAGAGGCTATCCCTTGGCCCATATTTCCACTCAGCGTCTGCATGCTCGATGCCTTTGTTCCCTTCCTACTGCAAACTCTCAAAAACCTGACTATTCTTTTATTCGTTTTTCTTAATTGCTAATTCAGATTTAGGCCCTAACTTCAGTCACACGCAGCAGATGTTACAGGATTTCAGAGGCAGTAATAATGAGCCAAATTCCCCAAATTATGCGTTTTAACCTAAGTGTGCTGCAACTGACAGCTGAGTGCGCTGCAGCGTATGAAAGCACAGACAAGTCGACAAAACACACGCAAAGTGAGAAAACACCTTTACTAATTTGATAATACACACAGAGCAATTAGGGAAAAAACATGCTTCAATGTGAGAAAACACAATGAAATTCAGACAGACATGTTTCCAGGGGACACTAAAAAGTGACGTACACGCTTGGAAGCGTTTGTTGTTGCTGTGGTGAATAATAAAGTTAATGAAGTCGTCTGTTCAACTGTGCTGTGAGAAAATGAGCTGCTTTTTTTTCAGACCACATTTTTCAGATATCGACTGTTAACCCTGCAAGCGTTTCAGGGTCACGTGCTTAAGACTTCGCTTCGACTCTGCAAAACGGACCACAGCACACACAGCAACCTTTTCCCGTCTCCTCCTCAATTCGTAATACAAACACCCCAGCCTGCTACAGCAACCCCAGACAGTTTTTCATTGGTTAGCCCCAAGACACAGAGGAGCATATCTGTAGCCAACCTTGACGTGCTAAACTAGGACGCTGAAGGGGACAGAAATGGGAGGAGAGAGCAGGAGAGTAAGCGAGGGGAGGGGAGGGGAGAGGAGTGGAAGGGGGAACCTAATGAAAACCTGCTGGAGGAGTGGCAGAAATAAGGAAGTGAGGATGGAGAGCTGAGAGGGTTATGGCAAAGAGGGGGACGGAGAAAGGAGCAGTGGAGAGGGAAGGGAGTGAAGGTGGAGAGTGTGAGTAAAGGGAGGGAGAGAATAGGGTGGATTTATTTATTTATTTTGGTGATTTGTACTCCGGCTGCATATGTGCCTGGTCTCCATCTTCTCCATTCTCTGCTTCAAAACTGGAAAAATCAATACGCCCACAGTCTAGTGTATCCCCACATGAACTGGATCATTAAAAATATATAATCAAACGCCCGCTCGTCATTTTTCATCACCATTACCATCATCACGTATCTGAAGAGCGCACAGATACCAGTATATCACCAACATGGTTGTAACAATTTAATAACCCAATCAATGGCCTTCTAATTATTTCAGTGCCACAGTTAATTGTCCAGTTAAAGCAGTCCTTCAGCCTCGACTCGCGCAGAGAATGGCACACAGAGACAGGCTGCTTGTTAACAAATGCACACAGCAGAACCGAAGCTGGGCTGTTGTAATAAGAATATCTGACTTCTCAATTTCACAACTCAATCCAACTCAGGGTCGCAGTGTTGCCTAGTAACGATGGCACACTACTGACCTTATCTACGTGGTCATAAAAATGTATGAAGAAGCCCCCCCCCCCCCCCCCACGCCTTCAACCTCCTCCCCGCCAGCCTTCGCTCAGTCCTTCCTACAACCACACAACAACCTCAGAGCTCTTATCTCCCCTCTTTTACGAGTAGCAAGTAGCCAGGGGCCGAGCATCCTCTACACTCCCCCTAACCCTGCCGGGCAGCTCTGCGGTGGGTATTCTCTGCCCAGGAGCTCCTGTCTCTTTTTATACAGAAAGGGGGGGTGAGGAACATGAAAACACTTGAGCCTTCACAAAAACACAATGCTCTTGTTTCTGTGCACACTACATGCATGCAGAACACAACAGATACAACGCTGGTGGGCGTGAAGTGGGAGGCTGGAAGGATGCAGATTGCATGCTATGAAACTGATAGATAGCTGTAAGAACAGAGGGACACAGTCAAGCGCAAAGGAGACTGAATACCGCACTGCAAGGTGAGTCGGTGCACCAGCCTTCATAATAATATTCTTTCAGAGTGGATTTTCTCTTCAGCCTGCAGTGGGGTGGAAACAAGAGTGTGATATAAGTGTGGAAGAGTGTGAGAAAATGTGTTTAGTGGGAACAGAAATACAGTATCAGCACCACAAATATAGTTTATTGATGAAAGCAATTTGCCAGTGAGAGATGAGATGCATCTGATCTCTATCCGCTCGTGAGCACCGAGAGCCGGGTTCAGCTTTTCTAATTGGGTATCGCCTTGGAGACGCCCATCCTAATTAGGAGACAAACTCCAGGTGTTGCACCTGACATCACCTCTGAAAGTCACAGAGGGAGTGTGACACATACTGTATAAACACACACATCTGCTCCATCTGCTGGCTTTACAATTAACGCAGCCAGGCCGGAATATGTCGAAATTCCCGCAGCAAACTTAAAACGGACAAGGGGAAGGTCTTTTTTATTCGGCTATGGAGGCAGACCATCGAAGTAATTGTTCTTTGTTTTTATTTATTTATTTTTTTCGGGGGGGGCACAAGCAAACCTTTATGCTCATGTCTCACCTGAAAGCGATGGCATCTATGGGCAGATTGGAATGGATGGTTACAGATTTCATGCACTATGATAAAATTCCCTGTTAAATTACAGTGAAGTGCTGGAGCTAGATCTGCTAGCATGAAACTGTATACAATATATAAGCTGTGCAGTATGATACTGTCAGCTGTGCGAGTGCCATTTCTTTTTTTTAATTTAGTGTTCTTCCTCTAATCTCCATAAACAGTATATGACTGTAAAATATAGTGAAGCATTGAATAACTGCAACATTAAAAACATGGTAACAACCGCTGAGGTTCCCTGTGTGTCCTCGTTCACACTGAATTATTATATTCCCTTTCTAAATTATGACATAAGGTGAGCAATTCCCATTGTCTTTAACTGCACAGTCATAATCCTGCTTTATACAACATTTTGACAGCCACCCTGAAGATGAACTCTGGGTATGTGGATGGATGTGACTAATCATTTGAGCTCTCATAACTGAAACAACCACCACAACACAATTAACGTTGTAAACATCCACATTCCTGCGAGTGCTGGCAGGCCTCTCATTTCTGATTTGAGCTGAAAAATCGACATAGTTCAGATTGCACACTACCTTTCTTGTTTCTCTGAGGTATCAGTATTTATGGGATTCAGCTGTATTCACCAAGACTGCTCACTACTGCGCAGAATTTCCTGTATTTACAGTGTGTGGTGAATAGAGTGAATGATTATAAGAAGAACCACTTCATTAAAGAGATCCCACTAGAG
This sequence comes from Copadichromis virginalis, assembly GCF_057382275.1. Taxonomy (NCBI): domain Eukaryota; kingdom Metazoa; phylum Chordata; class Actinopteri; order Cichliformes; family Cichlidae; genus Copadichromis; species Copadichromis virginalis. The sequence continues at coordinate 17,786,231 of NC_140631.1, read as the reverse complement.
AGGAGAACCCCAACAGCATCTCAGTAATGAGGATGTCCACAGCCTCCCACTGCAGTCCGGCCCACAACTACAGCAACATCTGCTCTGTGGCACCCAACACATCAGGTGGGATCCGCTCTGTTTGAAAAAACACAGGAGGCATATGTATGCATATGTACGAGTTAGAGTAACTAGGGAGACTGGTGAGGGTATGAGTAGTGCCTTGAGGCGAGGAGCAGAAGGGTGGCAGGGTTTCTGACACGCCGTGGACTGTTTAGACGCAAGCCTCTATGACTCATCTACGTGTCACTAATGCTTTTCCTATGAATGAACAAACAGATACACTGCGGAGAGGCATCGCTATCACCACAGGGGGAAGAGTAAGTGTGAGTAGCCTGTGAGACTAGGATGAGACACCCTTAGTCATACTCCCGCCTGTCTGAGGAGCTAGAGTTGCTGTACAGTTACAAGTAATCGATCTAAAAAAAAATGAAACAGATCAAAACCAGCTGTCTTTTATATGGCTGGAATCATACAGTGTGGTGCCAGTGGATGAGCCGTGATGTATCCATGCACCTGTTGTCTGGCACGTCCCTCTCATCTTATGTAGACTCTCCTCATTTGGGCTCATCTCCTGCAGCAGCAGCTGTGAATATGTGCACCTTGTTAGGCGGTTGACAGTTCTGGCAGAAGGAGAGACGGGGAAGTAGCTTGTTATGAAGAACAGGCTAACTATATGTCAATCTCTGCCGTGCAGAGAAGAAACAAAAACAAAGATGTGCAAAAAAATCCTTTTAATCTCAGCCTAAATTCATTCTTAAAGCAAGCTACGTTGTATTTATTTAAATATTTGAGTCCACTAAACTAAAAGCTAATTGACCCCAGCCATTTTTTTTTTGCTAATACACTGCACTGCTGATTAGATACCAAAAAATGAGATTTGCCTGAGAAACATGTGGACAGCCTGATTATGATGATCTGCCCCACTGTGATCCCCATTTACCGCTCATCCAGCTCAATCATATCTGTGCTGTAATTACACTGCATTCAAAATGCTAGCAGATTCAGCAAACCTCTGAGCAGCATTATACACTTACAGTGATTGGGCTGTCTGCAGGCCTGATTATTATAGCCCTGCGTGATGCTTTAAAAAAAATAAAAAGGATGAGAGCTGGGGTCACCGAGAAAGCAGCAGAGCTAATTCGGGACTTCACAGCACAATATTTATTTCTATGATCAACCTGTTTGATAGACCTGCTTATGCTTTAAAATAATGCACTGTGTCAAATTAGACTGGTAAGAGTAAGAACAAGTGTTCAGATGATATTTTGTGCAGTGTTAATATTTTTACAACATCCTATACTTTCTTACACTGTGGCAGCCGATAGCCAGTAATCTTTGGAAATATTCATTTATTTGATCTTCAAATAGTTTCATTTAAGCTTCTAAACACGTTTTATGCTGCATTGATTTCTTAACAAAAGGAGAACTCACTCATTCACACTCACTTATGTCAAAATTGCCAAAATCCCAAGTTAATTATTAAATCAAACATGTACAATTTTGAAACCCTGTAAAAACAGAAAGCACGTTTTTAATTCCACATGGTTACCATCTACTTACTTTCTTTTTAGATGACTGTGCACTAAATATATTTTCACCTGCTGGTCAGGTAAAATCAGACATTTACATATCTGATGTCAGGCTCGAGGAAAGTTTGACTGCCTGTAAAAAAAAGAAAAGAAAAAAAACCCCAGTGAGTTTAAAGCAGATTAATCAATAAGAAAAACATAATTTGCTACAATATAATTTACTTTAGAGAACAAAAATATGAGAATTTAATAAATATATATTAAATTCATCGTGGTAATTAGTTGGCATAATGTTACATTTAGATGTGCATCTGTGCTTAGACGTCGATGTTTGTTGTTGAGGCTGAGGAGGAGGGCTTGCATTTGAGACAATGTGGAGCAGTCTCCTCCTCTCATCAGCTGTAATGATCAGAGCTGTGAGGATTAAGTACCGATGTCCCAGTAAAGGAGCTTTGCAATGCCAAATGTAGGACCACTGGCTCCCCTAAGCTGTCTAATTTGCTCATCCACCAGATGCTACAGCTCTCCTAGATTGGATTAAAGGCACAAAAAGGGTGTTGAGCGCCTTGCTGTGGGCAAAGGTGGAACTGCAGGGAGAGGCTTTAGGACCAGATTAGAAACATTGAATTGGATATAAGACGGGCACATTATTAAAAATACACTTTATAAAAGTCATGAATGGGTATTTTGTCATAATTTACATTCTTTGATGAATCACTTTTGGTCTTTTTTACCAATGAGTCTTTATCTGATGGAACCTGATCTCTACGAAACCGAAGATTAAATAAAAGGAGTCTTTTCCATTAGATCTGTTTGATCTGATCATCATTACAACTCTTTAGCTAAAACTTTTAATTTGTAATTGGTACACTTTTTAACGTGTTTACAAATTTACAAGTATATGGTGGCTTTAAATGACATAAAGCTCCACTTCTCATTAGAAGACTTCATAAACAAAACCAGGTAGAGAGCCCTAAAAAGTTGTTAAACTCTTCAGTCAAAGGATATATAACATACCTCCTGATTTTCTGCATTAAGGGGTTAGTAGGCTACCAGACAAATGATGCATTAAAGCTTCGTCCTGTTTTTAAAACTCTCAGGGTAAGGAAATACCCCAAGGTCCAGGGAAGAAGAAATAGGAATTGTGCTTAAATGGGTCATTCACAAGACCCAGTGCATGACAAGCAGTCCACCGGAAAGATAAATTTTTGTGGTCACAGTAGTTTCCCACATTATTAAGGCTAATATAACTATAGCGATTAACTTCAATGAGGGTGTGAGACAAGCATGGGTGGGGGACAGGGAAAAGAGCCGAACATGTGACACTACTGTGCACTCATGAGGTATTCAGTGTGAGACACTGGTTGTCTGTGTGTGGAAACAGGCAGCATGGAGAAGACCTGTGACAGCGATCTTGCCTTCCTTTCTTACTCTTTCTCCCCATACGCTGTCAGTGCCGAACCGAAGCCGTCTCAGCTGAAACATGCACGTAAAGCTTTCTAACTTGGGGAATGAAGTCATGCAAAGTTGAAATGCATACACAAAAGTTTTGTTCCCTAATACTGTAGTGAACAGTTCACAAGTTGGTGGGTGGATATATATCAAATTATAACTTGTTTGACAAAGACAGTTTCTGCAGTTTTCCATGTGTACGCCACCATCATGGGTTTTAAACCAATATTAAGTCTTTGCGAGGGCAGACTTTCAGCTTTATTTAAAAGTTGTTGGTTTTTTTTCAGCAGTTTTTATACACTTTCCCCCATTGTAATGGGGACAAACACAATTGGACATTTGATCGACGGGCAGTTTCATTGCCAATTGAGGCCTGTTCCCTCGTTATTTCATGACAAATGAAGTAGACATAATGCTCCATGTTCATTCAATTCAGGTGTTCCAATCACTTCCATGGCCACAGGTGTGCAAAATCAAGCACTTAGGCATGCAGACAGCTTCCAGCGCGGTACCGTGATTGGATGCCACCTGTGCATCAAGTCCAGTTGTGAAATTTCCTCAGTACTAAATATTCCACAGTCAACTATTGGTGGTATTTTAACCACTAAAAGCGAAAGTAATAGGCCACATAAAATCAGAGGGTGGGGTCAGCAGATGCTGAGGTGCATAGTACACAGACGTTTCTGCAGAGTCAATCACTACAGACATTTAAACTTGTGTTCTTTAGAATAAATCAAGAACAGTGCATAGAGAGCTTGATGGAATGGATTTTCATGGTCAAGGAGCTGCATTCGAGTCTTACATCATTAAGTCCAATGCAAAGTGTGGAATGCAACAGTGTAGAGCACCCCACCACTGGACTCAGATCAGTAGACACTGGCAATCTGACGGACAAGCATGGGTTTAGCCATTGCCAGGAGAACGGTAGTCATCTAACATGGATGAGAGAGCTTGGTGTGGAAGAGTTTCAAAGCCATTATAGCTGCAAATGGTACGCTGACATTATATTAAATACTATGGATGAAGAATGGGACATGGCTCAATTTCATATATGTGTGAAGGTAGAAGATGAAACACTTTTGTAATATAGTGCATCTGAACATGATTCAAGTGTTGGATTTGTGTTTCATAGCTTTTAATTGTAATTTAAAATATGGGAAGCCATCATTAGCCTGCAAAAAAACAAACAAACCCTAAAACCTAAGAGAGATAGGAAGAACTTCAGGATTGGCCAAATCAACAGTAAGGTTCATTCTTAAAAAGAACGAATGCATTGAGTAGCTCAGCAACACTACAAGGCCTGAAAGACCACAGAAGAAAAATAAAGTGAATGATAGGATTATTTCAATGCTTAAGAAAACATCTAACCAATAGGACTTGAAGAGGCAGGCGTCTCAACCAACCAAGAGATGCCCTCATGAACGTAAATACAGAGAGTTTGCATGGTGCAAACCACTGGTTACACTCAGAACAAGATTATACACATAGCATACTTGGAGTGTGGTGTGCTAATAAAAGATACTGGACATGGGTTTTCCAATGCACAAGGCTGAGTACTTACAGGTATTTTTATTGTAGACTTTCAGATATACACATAAGTTGAACAATGGAATTAAGACTTCTAGTGAAAGCCTAGTTTCAGCGTCCTCAATACTGGTATAACTTGAACCGAGTCATCTTTGTAGAATATCTTCACAAATAGCAAGCAATAAACGAAGATATAAAAATGATGCTGTAAATTCAGACATTACCGACAAGACATTTTATAATAAACCTTTCCATAACTAGGCAGAGGCTCAAGCTGCTGGGAGGAAACAAGAATAGTGTCTTACACAATTAATTTGAACACATAAGACCTTAAAACTCGCAATGACCAACATATCAAAAACTCAATCCATATTCAAAAACAAGGCTTCAGTCTTTGGCCTAAATGCGCCTATTGCTCCCCGAGCAGGCAGTGAGCCACAGTTGTGTCTAATGGGTGAAGGTCCGACCACCAGGAACTCACCGACATCACCTCCACTAGGCCTGGCTCCAGGGTGGTGCTCCAGTATCCCATCCCTGGTAAGGTAACTGGGTCTCTGTTGCTCCCTACCTATAACCCATTTACCTTGGGAGACCCTACCAAGGGGAAGTTACCTTTGTAACTCCATGGGTTACTCAGGCACCAACTCATAACATAGCAGTATCTGCATGGGGGGAGAGAGACGAGAGTTTGTTTTGAAATCCAGGAAAGCAGTGGAGTCTAATACAAACGTGCATTAGGATTCACCACAAAGATTACTGAAAATTATAAGCATCTTGTGACCCTTCACACCTTCTCAGAGGTCTGTAACACAAAGGATTTATTTTAGCCCTGATTCCCAGTGTTATGAGGGTTACACTTTATTGTTTCATTACCATAATGACTTATTCTGCAGATCCAGCTGCTTCATGTAGGTCATGTTTGAGTCACGAGAAACATGCATGAAACCACCTACAGGCCAGTTTTTCAGAAAACCGTATTATACCTCCTGGGAGATCCCTCAGATATCAGTGTGCAGACACCATAAGGGTCCAGTTGTTAGAATCTAAAGTTAGTGTGTCCCTGATGGAGCGCGGTGAGGAAAGGAGATTTTTATTTCTTGCATTTTTCTCCTCCTTTGAAAGCAATATCCTTATAAGCCACCTCCTTACTCACCACTAAACAGTTTAACACAGCTGATGTTGCAGCTGAAACTATGTAGCTTGCATGCCATGAGAAAAAAATAAACACAATTTAAAAGAACATAAACCTGTAATTCTTCTTAGGCCTTAGTCTTACTCACCAGACTAAGGCGAGTACTATGCTTTAGCAAATAGTTGGGTTTAAATGGACTAATACTTAGAGCACTGTTCCAGTTAAACACATTCATACAATGTTGATTACCAAAGGAAAGCTTAAATACTGTATTACACTGCTGTATTACACGGCTGAATGGCTCGTATTCATGCTTGGGAAAGCTTACAGTTTCTCATCCAGGTGATAACCACATTGGTGTAACATTAGGGTAAGTGAACCAGGTCGTAGTACAGGCCCCAGGTGACAGGGACAAACACATAACAAGAAGCTAACCCACATACACTACGTTGAAGTAATATGTAAAGTTAACCTTTGTTAAGACACATTTAATTACATAACTGGACACCAGGAGCCAAGATACAGGGCACAGGTGTTTTATACTCTGGCCATGATGAGGAAGTTGGTTAGGGGAGGAATCAGAACTGAGGCTGTGTTAACTAATACTAGTCACTACATAAATGTGGAGCTGCACAGCAATCCCAATAACAGGATTTAAAGGGTGTTTAAAATGGGAAAAAAGACACCTGTTAAATTATAATATTATTTTATGCCATGTTATACCCCTAGTTAAAGATTGTGAATTATTATGTAGTTTTAGTTTGCATTATTCTCCTGAATTAGAAGAAGCGGATAACTATTGCATTAGTTAAACTGATTTGCACAATAACATTTTAAAAGTAGATAGATAGATAGATAGATAGATAGATAGATAGATAGATAGATAGATAGATAGATAGATAGATAGATAGATAGATTACCACAAAAAGGTTTCGGGTAGATGACAGAAAAAACAATTTGTTCTGATCACATAAGTGAAGCAAAATCTTTGGAGCAGTGTGGGGAAATCTAATTACAGTCTTTTAAAAATGGGCACATGCCCCCCAGTGCTATCAGTCCGGTTTACAGCAGTCCAAGTTGTGGAAGGAAGTCATGCATCGTGGAATCACATCACTCAGCCTGATACCAGGAGTAAAGGATGTGGTAAAAACCTACAGCTCGGCAACTGCGCCTTCAAAATAAACCACTATTCGACTGGCTTTGAATTAGATGAGACACAAATGTCTTTACATCTGTCTAATAATAAACCCCTATTAGAGTCGCTATGAATTAAGAGAGACAGAAAACCTTTTGGAGTTGTCTTATCTGGTGTAAAATACAAATCTGGCAAATCAAACACTGCGAATAAGGGAGCGACTGAAAGTAGCTTTTAGAAATGCAAAAATTGCATAAATCCCATTCATAATTTATCTAACTTTACCTAGCGTGTTAAACGCCTGTTTTGTGTGGCCGTTACAACAGTTACGTGTGCTTTAACTTGAAAGCAACTGCCGGAAGTTGAGTCTTCTGTTTGGGCTCGCTTGGCGCCGTCGTAAGAGTAGATGGAGGTGAAATTTCTCGCTGGAAATCGATCGACAGCGGACAGTTCAGTGTCACTCACACCGCGGAAGCATGTCACCATGTACGGTGTCTTTTTGACGGTGAAGCGGGATCGTTTCCATGATGGCGACCGCAGTACGGGCCAGTGTGAAAACTTGAGGAGAAAAGTTTGAGCACGGAACAGGAGTCTTTTTCTGAGACTTTCTCTGTTGTTACTGGCGTGATAAAAAACAAAACAACAAAAAACTAACATGGCATACTCAACTTTCGTTTCGTTTGTGGCATTTGCTTTGAGTTTGTACTTCGGGGTGTCCTATTGTTACTTTTCCATACCGCTGAAAATATACCCAGGGAAGTACAACGTCTCATCGGATGTGAATTTGACGTCTCTTCGGAGAGTAGCGTTAAAGTCTGATGGAAGCGGTCTCTCTCTGGCCTCTGATCCCACCGGTACCGTGAACTTTCTGGACATGGTGAATAATTTGCAAGGAGACTCTGGGAGAGGCTACTACATAGAAATGTCAATCGGTACTCCTGGTCAAAAGGTAATGTAGCTCCTGAGCTCCTGTCTGTTTTAACTCTCTGAAATATTTTTTACGTTTCTCATTTAGACTTAAACGCACCACTTGTGTCAGCTTTCCACTTTAATCACTGTATTTGCGCTGTGTTGTGTGTGTTTTGTGTTTTTGTGTTTATTTGTTTTTTCCTGGATGCATTTGTAGTGTGTTTACTGTGTATGTGTGAATAGGGGCTGGTCCATCCACCATGTGATCCAGTGGTCAGAAGGTGGGCTGGGTGTGTTTGTTTTGACTCAGGGCCATGGATACCCATCTATACAGCACTGTGTATTTAAATATGCTTTTAAATGTCTGTGTAGGTCATCTTGAACGTTTGAAAAAATAAGGCAACAGACTAGATCTCTATTACCCAAGAGGCTCCTTCATTTCTTAAAAAAAAAGAAAAGAAAGAAAGAAGTCAGGTATCTAATCCCCAGTGGAAGTGGTCCTCAGGGTCCCTGATCCACTTGGTCATGTGAGTCGTCACATGAGTCAAGGTGGGAAGGGTGAAACTACTGTGAGACTTCACCCCACCACATCTTGTGACCTGTTGAGGTCACCTGATGCAAGGTGTGAGTGGAGATGAAGCCTTCATCGTAGGTGGACGATAGCTGGTGTCGTAAGCCACCACCAATGTTCAATCACTGACTCCTTTAACAGCCATATTTTTTTTTCAAGCTATTAAGTCTATACTTCAAAATATGAGGTTTAAATTTACCCCTGCAGCAGAGGGTCATGGGAAGATAAGTATGTCTAGTACATTCTTACATTTAGGCTCGCCTGGGACCACGGAGGAAGGATAATATAGCTGTGAGGGTGCTTCAGCCTCATTATAGCCTAGGGGTCTGTAGACTAAACCCCCCACCACCAACACCAACACTCTTTCTCTGGCTCACATGCACTCACATGATGCTGCCTGCGAGGACCAGTGTTTCTTAGCAGGCAGCTGACAGGGATTACCAGGATCCCAGGCAGCAGAGAGCACCCCGAGAGTTGTACAAAATAGCACTTGCTCTACAGCAGGGATATTCGTTGGCTGCTATTCCCATACGGAAAAGAAATAGTAAAAACTTATATGTGATTACTCATGAAAGTGGCCACTTTCATGAGTAAATCATATAAGGCTTACATGATTTACTCATGAAAGTGGCCACTTTCGCATTACTTTCATACATTGTTTTAGTAAGTATCCAAAACATACAAGTTTCATTATATAATTTTTCAAGGGATCTTATATCTGTTTTCACACTTATATGCTTTTCATACAAGTTTCACACAAGACAGATACAAACTTTATAATATTTATATATATCTTTTCCATATGCGTTCTTTTGGTTGCAGAACTTGGAAATGCGTACGTGTAATTTATTAGAACGTCATTTTTATACTGCTTGTTATGTAAAGCGCCTAACAAGATCATATTAATAATTGAGGAGGACTAAATCTGGGTGAGCTGGAGCTCCCGTCACTATTAAAAATACATGAGGCTTTAAGGGTGGCAGCGATTTGCCTTTGTGTTGTAAAGTAGTTGTCTTTGAATTGGAGCTTAAAGCAAAGGTGAATTATCTCATTAGTAAGTTGACCTGTTGCCCCGGGGCATCTCGAGTTAAACAGATCAGAGCTTTTAAGACTCTTGGGCAGCACATCTCAGTTTCTCAGGCTCACAGAGGCTTATCTGCGCTACCTGCCATGTCGCTGAGGATAACATTGCAGCACTTGCCAGAGTACACTTCCCACACTTCCTTATTATCAAGTCACAGCGTTGTATGCTTAATGACTTTTGTCCTAATAGAAAAGAACACTTTATAGTGTTCCCCAAAGAAGAAAATTCCCCTTTACCCTTATTACTTATCATTATTCAACAGGTAAATGTATAACAACAGATTATCAATCATAAAAGTCAGTCAGTTAAGCAAATGTCATCAATGCATTAGCACTGGAACTAAGATTACTATTCAGTTATATTCAGCATATTGGTATTTTAAACATGTTTCTCTATTGGGAGGAGTATGTATGTGTCAGTGGTGGCTCACCTTTACAAAACATTAAATCAGAAAGGGCGCAGTCTTTATGGTGTCTTTTTATTACAGCTGTGTGTTTCCTACTTTGTCAGAAAACTTTCTGTGCAGAGAACATTCACAAAAAGTTAATGACACGTTTAGGGGTTTGGCTATTGCCATTTAGTTTTTTGTTTCTTTGTTTTTTGTTGAATTGTTCACATTTGTGTGAGATTATGGAGTGTTTTTTTTAAGGCTAGCTCGCTTGTTTAGCAGAGTGGATCCATGTTGCTGCATCAAGCATTAAAACCACCTGAAAGCTGAACTTGATACAGATACCTGCTAAACAGCCATTTTTATTATTTGTTCGCGTTTAAAGTCGTTCTTGCACAATTTCCAGGATGTTAATATTACGGATGTGTGAACATAATTGTAGGCTCAGACTTCTTTAATTGGTTTATGATGCACAGTAAAGATAGAGGAAGCTTCACCTCTTGATCTTCTAGTCTTTTAGTGAAACCTTGCCAGCAGAGAGCCATCTGCTTTGGTTCAGATTGTTTATGCGGTGGCAAAATGTCGTGTAACTCGATACTATTGAGTTATACTCTCAATATTATTCTAACTAGATGATGATGTGATTACAGGGCCGCGGTGTTCAATGAGGCACTATTCAAATCAGCCACTAATTGCGGCGTCTGTTAGCATGTGGCACACACAGGCTGAGTGTTGGCTGGAGAGCCTCACATCTGCTAATTGGTACAAACAGGTAGCAGATGCATGCTGCCTCCATGGAGCTACCGCCAATTAGACAGCGAACGCTCAACTGCAGACTGCCTCAGCAGGGGAAGAGACTTGCCTGAAGCTCTGAAGCTTGACAAAGGGAGGATAGTGTGACTAGTAAAAAGATAGGTGGTGTGGGGATAAGGAGCTGCCCTTGCTTTCCCTTCTCGCTATTCTCCTTCACCACAGGATATCAGAATTTTCCAGTCAGGCCTGTTTGACTGGTTCAGGCCTTGTGTGAGTGGCCTGCTGCCATCTGCTAAGGTGGCAGAGGAGTTTTGGATGGCACAGTGACAGTGGTGGGACAGGAGCCAGCGCAATGAGGAGGAACTGATAAGCCCGGCTCAACAGGGGTTTCCCATGGCTGAGTGAACCAGTCGATAACATGTGGTTGATAATTACAGACCTGCTTTCATAAAGGCCAAATGAACCTGAGCATGCCGGTGGGATGTCGGCTACAAGGAAATGATTAATTATGAAAGTTTGCGCTCATAAGCAAACAGTGTAGCGTAATGGTCAACAATGGTCAACAAGCGTTTATCTGAAATGTAATTTAAGTAAACTATTGCCCGCTGTTGTGGTGCGCCTTAATGTAAAGGCAAACGCAACGAGGCGACAGTCGATCAGTTGTTGAAACCGCTGTTTACATTTGAACATGTGTAATGAGCTGCTCAGTTTTCATAGATTGCCACGAGTCTTTGTTGCTGATTCATCAGGTGGCGTCGGGGCATTAGGTTTATGACCCCCGCCTCGGTGGCGAATGCTTGCCAGCGAGTGTTAACATGGCCACAGCTGAAACATGAAGGTGACAGAAGTCTGCTGTTTATTTGTTCCTGTTCATTGACTCGATGCCTGGAAGACAACTTGATCTCAAGTGCTGTTAACTCGTCCCCACTGTTCACATGACACATACCAAACAACTGGTTAGGTCATATAGTCATGAAAGCAGCTTGAGGCTGTCGTGTTTGACTCTCAGATCACACATTCAGTGAACACTTACGTCCGAGGTGCATTGTTAATGACGAAGACCTTTCACACCAGTTTGTCCAACACTAGAACTGAACCAAAAGTAGTGCCGTTGCAACTTCATGTGTATCATTTCCTCTCGTGTGTGCTGCTAAAATAATGTTTACAGACGTTATTAAAAATGTGTAATTAATTTTAGCTGCAACCAAGCTGCGTTTTCTTCCTCCAGAGAAAATGTCCATTTACAGTTCTATATGAATCTTTCAGATGGGCACGAAACGCCCCTAAAAGAGATATAACCTTCTTTATGTTCGGCTATTTTTATGGCCCATTTCCCTTTCATTGTTTCCTTGAGAACTGTCGTGTAATTTACCTTTTGTGTTTTCATGCTGTGGAGAAATTTCTCGCATCTATCTTTCTCCCTTCTCCTCTAATCATATCTGCAAACAAACTTTAATGTCTTTTTAAAGCTTAAAGGCTTGTGAATGCATCCCACTGTGCTTAGCTGTCATTCTTTTCTTTTTTTCTTTTTTACCATGTGATTCTGGGGCCATGTAAGTGGGGGGAGGGGGGGTAACAGATAGCTGGAGTGATTGTTAAAACAAACTGTGCCTTCTGTTTTCCAGCTGAACATCCTGGTGGATACGGGTAGCAGTAACTTTGCCGTGGCTGCAGCTCCACACCAATTTATTACTCATTACTTCAACACTGCACTGTGAGTGGCTGGAATACTGCCTGCTTGCATTTTGTAATAACTGTAGTATAACATAGTAAATACATTCAGTTTTTGTTATATATAGCTTTGTAACTGTTTACATATTCTGTTTTCTTTTCTCCTGCTTTTAGTTCCAGTACCTACCGTTCAACCGGTCGCACTGTAGCTGTAAGGTACACCCAAGGCAACTGGGAAGGTGAGCTGGGAATAGACAGCGTCTCTATTCCCAGAGGCCCAAACGGGACCATCAACATCAACATCGCCGCCATCCTGTCTTCTGATGGCTTCTTCCTCCCTGGGATCAACTGGCAAGGCATCCTGGGATTGGCCTATCCTGTGCTGGCACGGGTACGGGAGATACTCATTTACAAGTTTGCGTAAAGTTATTAAGCAAAGTCATTGATTTCTGCCCAGTGTGACATTAACTAGTAAGAAGCTGTTTTACACTCTAATGAAAACAAAGATGACACTCAAAGGACAGACGTTTTGGCGCACTCATATGTGAATTGTGAAAAAAATGGGGATTTGATTTATTTCATTTGTGTTCTGTTCAACCGTTTTCTTACACTTGTCCAATTCAGGGTTGTGGGGGCCTGGAGCCACTGTCATAGGGTGAAAGGCGTGGTATACTAGACAGATTGCCAGTCTATCAGAGGATTAACAGAGAGACACATTCAGGTCTACAGCCGTATAAAAATCGCCAGCTAACCTAACATGTATATCTTTGGACAGTGGGGAAAACAAAACAAAGTACCAGCTGGTGGATTTGAACCCAGGACCTTCTTGCTGTGAGGCAACAGTGCTACCAAAAGCACCACCGAAGTGACTATAAAAGCATTGATTACTAAAATAACATAAACTAATTATATTGAGTGAATCCTCAGAGCTTGTCCGGACAAGCAACGTCATTCTCACTTACATGCCTCCCACTCCTCACATCACATATCAAACACCCTTCCAATTTAGCAGTCTACTTAAGCTGCAAATCCTCTGACTGCTGCCCTGAGTCACTGCTGTTTTAACCCCTGGAACAGCCCCAGCATCCACCTGTGTTCTCCGTGGGATATTTGCTCCTTACTCGTCAATTTCTTGGTGTGTCATATTTGCAGAATGTCATTTTTGGAGCACAAACACCATACTCTGGTTGAATTCTGTTTCTGTATGAATCGTTGCAAAATGATTTGGCTAATTAAAGCGCTGTTTTCCATGTATGTGGAATTAAACACAAACCTAAGGATGAGAGCAGAAGGAGGAAGCAAAACCTGAGAAAATGTGAACATGCAGGTTTCACAATGTGACAGCATTGCATGGCTTCCTGCTCGCCTCCATTTCTGTTAAACCACTGAATAACTTTGCGGTCTAATCTTATCTGAATGTCGTCATCCACTTTTCACATGAAAGAAGAAAACTTGTTTGTGATATAATTACAGGAGTGTGTGTTTTTCTTATAAAATGATGGGGTGAGGTTATGTTGTTGCTGTATTTTGTCATCTCTTACTTCCATCTCCCCTTATACCATAGATGTGAATTAATCAGTTTTCTTTTTTCAAAAGAAGAGCTAAATCAAGGTGCTTTACCCAGTGTCAGCTTTTTTTAACAGATTAATCTCGTCTTAATGGAGCGTTAAAGACGTCAGCGCAAACTGCACAATACGTACCTTCATTCTGCGCTGACTGCAACAACCTTTGGGATCAAATGTCAGTGATTGTGGAGCCGATACGCTTACACTGACCACTTTGTGCTATTGGCGACTCCTGAGTGCTGAGGTTGAACTTTCTTCCAGGCTGTTTGTCATGCATGACATGGTGACACTGTGGAGGAAAACAGGAGTGAACATATCACAGTCCAAACTGATGATACACCGCTGTCACATAAAAACACATTTCAGCATTTCCATTCAATAGAGCTGATGTTTGAGGTGATTGATTTTCTACGATGTTGTGTGTGAAGCTTTTACAATCTGTGTAGTTACACAAGCTAAAGGTATGAAACGCAAGTGTAAAGGTTTCACTCGATCAACATTATTTAACACCGTCTCGTGTGTCTCCACCAGCCTGACTCGTCCGTGGAGCCCTTCTTCAACTCCGTGGTGAGACAGCTGGGAATTCCTGACGTCTTTTCCCTCCAGATGTGTGGTGCTGGACTGTCAGCCGGCAGCGAAACAGACACTACGGGCGGCAGTCTTGTGAGTAGTCAGAAGTAACACCCCAAGCAGGAGTTTGATTAGATAAAAACATTGGTTTTAAACAGTCTTTATATTTTGGATCTCTGTCTGAGATTTTGATAGCTTGTGTGTGACCAGCACCTTTTTATAAACGTCATAGCTGATGTCCTTCATGTCACTGTGTTTCCACATTGGAAGGCCTTTCTACTTTGACTGGAGCTAATTAAGCTAAGATAGCATCCTGCTGAGAGCAAGTCTGTCGCCGTAATACTTTCGACCTTGGTGCCTCGCTCACCGCATCTCCATCATGTGACCCGCTGGTGCAGACAGATGGATAAGATGGCAGGGTGCTTGTGCGTGTATGTGTGTTTATTGACTGTGGTCTGTCAGAGTGTGGGCACGGGGATAAACATTTGCTAGAGTGTATTCTTGTTGGATATTTAATGTGGCACACTTGACCTGGTGATGATTGTGTGGTTTTATTCCTTCACAGTGGTGAAAGTTTCTGCCCGAACATCCACTAAGAATGTTTTAGGCCACAAGTCATATGCTAAAAATTAGAGATTCTCACACAAGTCAGATACAACGATGAAGCAACAACATTATATATCAAAGAGGTCAAAGGTCACAGGGATATCACAACGTTCTGTGAAGCACTTCTGACTAATATTGATTAGGATATTAAGTAGATCTAACTGTATCGATATTTGTAACAGCTGATTTAAAAAAGGTAAAAAGGGAGACGGTGGAAACACCATAGTTTTTCCACCACATGGCTCTCTGCCACTCCCTCTGTTAGCAACATGTTTGGAATGCCACAAACAAAAGCCGAGCAGAGCGTGAATGAGTACATAATAACTATCATAATGCACAAATAAGTACACATAACAAATGTTATGGAAATCTGTTGTTTGTGTTTTGAGTGTTTGGGAAAAAAAACAATTGGCCGATATGTCAGAATTAGATCACTAAGTATCGGTATTTATCTGTCTTAAGAATCCTATTCCTATCAGGCTCTAATTTTAAGTCTAGTTAGATACTGAAGTGGTGAAGCTAAACAGATATGTAAACTGCAACTTAGCTGATTTACTGAGGCAAAAAAAATAAAAGGCAGTAATTCTGGTTATCTTCTTCTCTTAGATAATGGGTGGGGCTGAACCAAGTCTGTATCGAGGCTCAGTGTGGTACACCCCTATAATAGAAGAGTGGTACTACCAGGTGGAGGTGTTGAAGCTGGAGGTGGGAGACCAGAATCTGAATCTGGACTGCAGAGAGGTAAAACTTCACGGTCTGAATCGCTTCTCTCACTGTCTGATCCTAACTCCACACTGCACTATTTCAAAGTGAACTGTAACTTTGACTTGGAAGTTGACTCACAGCACTTGATTAACTTGCTGTGTCAAGGTTAAAACACTGAAATGTAAGAGAAGCTGAGTAGGAGTGCTGCAGAGCAGTGTAATCCAGTTTGTCTGCTTGTGAAAGAACTTCCTCATTTTATATTCTTTTGTTTGCTCAAGGTCTTCCATAGGAGTCCGTTGCAGCGAGAACAAACCCTACCGCACGTCACTCTTTCTCTCTCTCTTTCTTTCAGTATAACATGGATAAAGCTATAGTCGACAGTGGGACGACTCTGCTGCGACTTCCTGTCAACGTCTTCAATGCATTGGTAGAAGCCATCATACGCAGCTCTCTGGTATGCTGCCTCCGCTCCACAGACAATGATGAAACATGTTATCAGAGCAAAGATATGCAGGGGAGAATAGCACACACTCACTGTTCAAGGACGTAGTAGCTTTAAGTGGAGGGATCGAGGGTTTTTTTTCCTGTTATGTGTGTGTGTGTGTGTGTGTGTGTGTGTGTGTGTGTGTGTGTGTGTGTGTGTGTGTGTGTGTGTGTGTGTGTGTGTGTGTGTGTGTGTGTGCGCGCGCGCGCGCGCTCCATGCCTTTGTTTATTTACCATTAGGCTTTGCACATTTCTCACCTTTTTGGAACTGCACACAAACAGTTCCCAAGGTTAATTTGAACTTGGAGGCAACATTTTCAATTAAAGCAGCCACATCCTTGCAGATGAATACATCCATCCATCCATCCATCTTCATCCGCTTTATCCGGGGCCGGGTCGCGGGGGCAGCAGCCTAAGCAAAGAGGCCCAGACCTCCCTCTCCCCAGCCACCTCCTCCAGCTTATCCGGGGGAATACCAAGGCGCTCCCAGGCCAGCTGAGAGATATAATCTCTCCAGCGTGTCCTGGGTCTGCACCCTTTTCCGGCTGAGAACCATGGCCTCAGATTTGGAGGTGCTGATCCTCATTCCCGCTGCTTCACACTCGGCTGCGAACCGTTCCAGTGCGAGCTGGAGGCCCTCACCCGATGAAGCCAACAGAACCACATCATCTGCAAAAATCAGAGATGAGATTCTGAGGCCACCAAAGCGAAAGCCCTCCGCCACTTGGCTGCGCCTAGAAATCCTGTCCATAAAAATTATGAACAGAACCGGAGACAAAGGGCAGCCCTGGCGGAGCCCATCACCCACCAGGAACAAGTCCGACTTATTGCCGGCAATGCGAACCAAGCTCTTGCAACGGTTGTATAGGGATCGAATGGCCCGTAGCAATGGGCCAGACACCCCATATTCCCGCAACACCTCCCATGCTATCGTGCATAGATGGAGCGCTTTAGGTTGAAGTTGTAAAATGTTGCTTTTTTTGTTTCTTTCTTTGTTTTTTTGTTTGTGTGTGTCAGCCGGTACATAAAGGTACATAAAGTGCATGAGGCAGTTAAACAACTCCTTGGTGGCAGAGCCCCTGGTGTTGATGAGGTCCGCCCCGAGTTCCTGAAGGCTCTGGACGTTGTAGGGCTGTCCTGGTTGACACGCCTCTGCAATGTTGCGTGGAGATCAGGGGCAGTACCTGTGGACTGGCAGACCGGGGTGGTGGTCCCCATCTTTAAGAAGGGGGACCGGAGGGTGTGTTCCAACTACAGGGGGATCACACTCCTCAGCCTCCCTGGGAAAGTCTATGCCAGGGTGCTGGAAAGGAGAGTTCGTCCGTTAGTCGAACCTCGGATACAGGAGGAACAATGCGGTTTTCGTCCAGATGAATACAAAGTAGGAAAATGAAAGCAGAACATCAAAACTTGTTTTGGTGCTATGTTGACCTTCTTTTTCTGTCTTTATCCTTTTTATCCTTCGCACTGTCTCTTTTCTGTCTCTGTCAATTTCTTACTGTGACTGTCTTATTTTCTTTTTCTCTTTCCTCCTGTGTTTTTTTTTGTTTTTGTTTTTGTTTTTAATTCAGATCGAGGAGTTTTCTTCAGGGTTCTGGGAAGGCACCAAGTTAGCATGTTGGATGAAGGGAGAGAACCCCTGGAGGTTTTTCCCTAAGCTGTCCATCTACCTGAGGGCCACGAACACCAGCGAGTCGTTCCGCGTCACCATTCTGCCTCAGGTGCCAGGCACATATATAATCATATAATCATTCCTTCTCTAGAGCTTCCATCAAACAAAGACAAACTCATCTCATCCTCATTTCTTGTCATCTCACAGCTTTACATCCAGCCAATCACGGACGTTGACGGCACGCTGGACTGCTTCCGTTTCGGGGTGTCGTCGTCAACAAATGGCATGGTGATCGGCGCCACTGTTATGGAAGGCTTCTATGTAGTGTTTGATCGCACTCAGCGGAGACTGGGCTTCGCACTCAGCAGCTGTGCAGGTCAGGGTTCATACTGGTGCCACTTACTGCAGTTACATGTCTGTAAATATTTCGCTTTTTATGAGAAACTACAGCAGAAATCCTAAAGTACAGAGTAAACCAGACATCAGCTAATGATAACTTACTGACAGGCAAAGTCCTAAAGTCAGCCACTTTCAGGCTCCCTGACCAAGAGCTCAACACAGTGTCCTGTTCACTGAGATCTAAACGTCAAAGGTTAAGCCTTCAGTGGCACTTCCTCATAGTTCTGTGGAAAAATGAACTTTGGCCAAGCCTCCCTCCCTAATACTAAAGTACAAAGTTCATTTTTGTTGTGTACTGAGCAAACACTTTTGTAGGCTTAAGGTTGGAGGCTTGTGACAGCATTTAATGTCTAAGCAGGGCAGGTAAAATAAATAAGAAAGTTAAATGCCATTGTTTAAAAAAAAATGATGCCTGAGCCCGTCATCGAAGACTACGAGCAGCAGTGTGCTTGATTAAAAAGCTGGGATAAAGTCTGGAGCCTGGCTGTTTAATGCTCTGTATGTGAGAACAAGAATTTCAAGACATCCTGAAGCCAATGTAAGATTATAAAATAGGAGTGACGTGAGCTCACTTGCTGCAATGTGTTAATGGTCTGTGTCATTTGGAGGCATGAAAGAGATCATTTATCTAAGCAGGTAAACAAGGCAATAATTGTGCATGAATAATTTCTTCCAGTTCCACCAAATTCAATTTAATTTTATTTTTATGGGCTAAATCACAACAACAGGAACCCTCAAAACGTTTTATATTGTAAGGTAAAGACTACAATAATACACCGAAAATCTCAGCAATCAGATGACCCCATTTGAGCAAGCTCTTGGTGACAGTGGCAAGGAAAAACTCCCCTTTAACAGGAAGTAAACGTCAAGCAGAACCAGGAGGGCAGCCATCGGCCATGACCGGTCGGCCAAAGAGACCATATTTAGCAATTTCTAAATGTTCCTTAAACGAGGAAAAACAGGAATGAAAAATAGATTTTGCACACTTTTAAAAGCAACAGTTGTTCAGTTAAATGTTTAAATGTTTAAAACGTTCATTTGCTCATTGTCAAGATAGCCTCAGCTAGCTCTCAGTCCAGCAAAAGTTCTCTTTACCTGTCTTTCCAGCTTTTCTCAAACATTAGCTCACAGTCACAGGTTAACTCTTTTTATTTGGCACTTGTTAAATTTGTATTGAATGAGGGCGTATGAGTGATGCTAACTTAATGCTGCTTTTTTGGTTTTATGAGATCATGTTATAAGACCTCTCTCATACGTCACTGCAGTGAGCGATGGGGTGGCTCTGTCAGAGATCGAGGGACCCTTCTCTGCAGCGGACGTGGCGGCCGACTGCTCTGGCGGCCCACTGAAGGAGCCTCTTGTGTGGATGATATCTTACGCCCTGATGGCAGTCTGCGCGTTGGCCCTCCTCATCCTGCTGCTCATGCTCATCCTGCCCTGCAGATGCGGAAACCGGAACGGTGAGATCACGGACGAGTCCTCGCTGGTACGACACCGCATCAAATGACTGAGAGGGCAAAGTAGAGCAAACCCGGGGAAGGGACAGTCGGACAGTGAGCAGAGCGCCTCCACGAGAGGCTGCACCGACCAATGACACTTGACTTAGGATTTTTAGACTGGACTCATCAGCTTGGCCCACAGAGGCAGTCGCACAGACAGATCAACTGCCTCTGAAGGGGAAAAATCCCCAGAACAATTCTTTAAAAAATCAGCTGTTGGTGGTGAATTTGTATTTTCTTGTTGGTTTTTTTGTGGTCGTTGCCTCTCTTTGACGATGATAGTTTGCTAATGTTATGCTTATGTTGCCTTAATCCACCTACAGAGGCTGGTGGAGGCACTCAAATCATAACTGGGCTTGTTCTAATTAAAACTGCTAAAGGTATTCTGAGAAATCTAGAACTTCAATAACACTAGAAGATTAAAATTAAAATTTTTAAAGCAGTTAATAAGTATACACACACTAACCATCACAGCAAAGAACAGCTCAGCAGTGCAGACAATCACAGCACATCCAGAAGGAAGGATAATAACACTGATATCATCTCCATGCAAAAGGTGTTTTCTAGGTTTCTAAGCCTTATAAACCAAAAGTGCCTTTGTTTTTGGTTTTTTTGTTTGTTTGTTTGTTTGTTTTTTGGGGGGGGGGTTCAATCTAATGCCAACAACGGGATCTATTTCTTGGATCTATTTTGAAGTTTTCCACTCGTCTGTGGAGTCAAATGATTACCCAGAGATATTACATAAAAAATAAACTAATTAAAGTAAAGCTGCTCACTGGTAATAGGAAGAATATGAAAAGTTAGACTTGTGTTTACAGCGCCTGTAGTGCCTTTGTGGTCTCGGCTCTCTGCTAGAACAGTATCAGCAGTTTGGGACTTACTCTGCTGAATTGCACTTCCAAAGTCGATCAAAGTGTTATATAAAACGAAAGATCAATATTTCTCCTTCTGTAATGTAGTTTATTATTTTAATGTAGCTATACCCATTCTGTATACCCTCAGCTTTATATTTAAGTCTCTTTGAATGTGATTGTATCATTATTATTATTATTATTATTATTATTATTATTATTATTATTATTGTAATTATAATTATTCCAGATCTTTGCTTTCTGAGACTAGAATTCAAAGGGTGTTTATACTGCACATTTTATACAAATCATATACAGAAACACTTCAGCATTGATTTCCTTTGTTACTTGTGAGCTTCAGTTAACGTTCTAGCAAAGCAGACATTCCTGTTAGCAGTAAAAAAGAGATAAAGAATCAACTTATTGAATGTCATTTTGCAGTCTGTTCGCACCAGTGAAATAAGGTCCAAACACAGTCCACAGAAGATGCTGCGCCACAGTTCAGCCTCATTCAGCTTCCTGTAATCTGACCCAAGCTGCACTAACATGTCGGAAAAAATGTCAATTTGTGAGACTGTTTCACTGAAAGCACACTTGAATCTAAAACTGCTCGCTTATTTATGAGTGTATTTTTTCTGTGCCAAAAATTGTAAACTGTGTTGTAAATAAAACAACTTGTGACAAATCAAAGACATAATCGTTTTTAAATCATTTTTATTTCTTTTTGGATGAGAAATACAACAAAATAAAACGTACTTAAATGTAGCTTATAATAGATAAAGTAATTTCAAAAAGTAACAAATTATGAAAAAGAAAATGGCAATAATTCAATGTAAGTTTTTCTCTGTATACGTGTCGGGTTGATACCTCTGTAAACAGAAGTACAATTCATCTGGTTGTGTTTGAACATTATCTGCATGTAAGTTGCTAATAGCAAATATTTTTATGCTAACACAAAAGGTCAAGATGAATATAATTACTTCATAATCATCACAATATTAGAGCTGTAACAGTTATTATCTTGATTAATGGTTAAATGTCTCTCAGTGTAGCCTTGAGCCGCTCTTCATTTCTGCTTAATTTGCCAAAACACGTGTAAACATAAGTAGAAATACAGTAGATAAGGCAAAAACAGAGTTTGTACAATTCTAACAAGCTTGAAAGATGATGTATGTCACCACCTTTACCCGGTTTTAACACCGAGTAAAGACTAGGTCTTTTTTTTTGGATGTCTTGCTGCATAAAACCTTTAACAAAAGGCTGTACTATATTTTCTAAAAAGCTGTGATTGCCTACAGCTGTTTTTCCTTTATTTAAGAAAAAAATAAGAAGCAGTGTCATTGTGATATTTTAAAAAGCTGTGTCATCAGACTCATGCTCTGGCTTCCTCAAAGTACCTTGCTCAATTCATGACACAAATGTTGAGAACTACGAGTCAAATGTTCAATACAGCTTAATGCTACTTGATGTCAGTGTTGCTAAGCATACGGCTGAAACGTACACTGATACAAATGATTGATTAGAACAACTTTTAGTTGCCACTATACGAGCTCATCATTTGCAGAGGGACCTGTTGCTAGTTTAGTCTCTCTGACTGTTTCTGAGAGTAAAGTACACAAGTTTCACGACTCAAGGTGTGCTTGGTACTTTTGATAGCTATTGAAACGGTTGTGGGGCGGAAAGTGGCTTTAAAGAGCCTTCGCGATTTTTGGTGATTAAAGTTCAGTCATTTAGTTGCTTTACTCCAGCCCATTCACTAGCTGAGACCACATCCTCATGTAGGTTTGGTATTTCTAGTAGATAATTGCAGATTGCACGAGCATGAATTGAGGCTGCTGTTTGGGGGAAGGCCTCAGAGGGGACTTCCGGGTTGGGCATATCCCGATGTGCTAATGAGAGGTGAATGAAGTGGAAAAAAAGGAAGTGTGTGGGGTTGTTTATAGACTGAGGGCTGTGAAATTCAGATAAATGAGCCAGTACACACCCAAGAACCCAGCCCCAGATACTGAGAACCATCAATACACCATTGGGTGGGGGCACCAGCCACTGGCTGGGAAATAGGCCCCACACCTGGGGGAGCCTGACATGTTCTGAGAGAGAGAGGTGGAGTCTAAGACCTGACCTGAAACATAGATATTTACTGTGTAACCCTCCCCAAGACCTTCGGTGTCTACATGCAATTTAAAATTGAGAAGTGGGCACCGACACCAGAGGTGAGGCTGAATGAACAGACTCTGGACGCTGTTCAGTGTGCCCACCCCGAAGGCCCTATATGTATGTGTCATGAGAATGAAAGTAATGAGAGAGTCTAAACTGTGGAGGAAAACTAAGGTACAGGCAGCCATGAGGGGGGAGAGAAGGAGGGCCTCCCTTGCACCTCAGTGACACACCTGCATCCCAAGCCCCTGCGTGTGTGGAGGGGGGAGGAGCCAGCTTCCTCGCTGACCACCAAGGGCAGGGAGGCGCAGGCCCATACAGCCCATGGCTGCAGCACCACCGACGCCCAGGGTGACCCGTCCGACCACCCCACTCTTTTGTCTCTTTTAGCTAGGTGCTGTTTTTAAGCTTATATGATTCACAACTCAGTCTTCAGTGGCTTAACAAAATAAAAGCATTGCTCTGAAAATGATCAAGTACAAGTAATGGAGTCTAAATGAGTGAAAAAGCAGCCAATGTCCAAAGAAAAACCTTTAAAAACCTTCAGAAGACCTGGAGAACTATTGATCAAGACCACTTTATAAAAAGTAGGAAAGACAAGAAAGTATGCTCACACTTTGGAAGCAAAATATGAAGAAATGAGGAGAGGATCAAGACTTTTGCACAGTACTTTGTTTGCATTTTTGTTCCTTCTTTACAAGAAAAAAAAAAGCTTTGTAATCCTCTGCGGATGATAAAGGCGAAGGATACCAAAGACAATGAAACATAATAATGTCAGGGCACGGATTAACCTTTTGGCTTGTCAAACACTCGAACAAATACGATTAATCACACACAACACTCATATTAATATCCTAACTTGGCGTCAAGGCCCTGCTGTGATTCAGACATACGGTGTTTATCATTACATCCAGCCTCCAGGTCAAGCTGTACAACTCAGAGCACCAGATGGGTAAACCTTCTTATAACATCTGGTCCTCCAAAGAGATTAAATCAAAAGGTACATAAAGTGCATGAAATCACACAGAGCGAAGTTAAATTTGACTTTTAATCAAAGTCTAATCTTTCTTTATATTTTACACTTTGCCTGTTCATGAGTGCCATTACAAAATCTCAAAACGAATGAACCTTCATCTGACGGTGGATCCAGTCCGGGAATTATGCGACGTTGCCGTAAACACCCGGTGCATCCTGCCCAGCGTGCTGTTCCCCCCAAATGCTGTCACCTATGAGCCACCATACTCCATCCATCAGGGACACCAGAGGGCCGCCGCCGTCAGCCTGAGACACAGTTCAGGAACAAACAAAGGGCAATACTAACTTACAGTGACTTTGAGAGGCTACATGAGGACTTTTGAGGACAGTTTTAGGTCTTTCATGGATTTCTGAGGTCAGTGAAAAAGCTCTAAATCATCCAAATAAAAGGGGATATAATAGTCAGCTGCCTCCTCTGGGCTCTAACTGTACATTCACTGCTGACTGTATAAGTGGATTGTTACCAGGCACAAAAACGAACAGTTTATTTAAAACGGTTGCTGCACACAGAACATAGTGCTGGACTTGTTTGAGAGTGCCGCAAAAGCAGTTACATAAGAGCATGAAAATGTTTTGGATTCTTTGATGAACAAAAACTGCTTTTATGCGACGGTCTGTTTGGACTGGCTGAACTGCAAACACTATTGGAGCGCATTGTTCTGAGTCTGCATTCAGAGACTCCATTCCCACTAAAACTGAAGCATTGTAACCTCGAGGTGGGTCACACTGTGGACCTCTGACACTCAAGGACACTACACAGCTAAACTGATTATCATATCCTGGGATATCCTGTTCGTGTAGGCGATGAAACTGTTGCACTCTGCAGCATCTATGAGAGACACCTGAGCCTCCATCAGGTATGGAAAGACAGAGTCTGTCAAAAAAAACAAAACATAAATTAATATATAAAATAACGCTCACACACTCTCCTCTACGTTCAATCACTTGACAATGAGTGCAGGACTTTGATGCCATCTAGTGGTAGTAGGCGGCAATGAGCACCAATACTGATTCACTAACTACAGCTGCCTCACCATTTGCTCTGTGACCAAATCGTGTTATCCAGCACTTGTGATGAGCAGTGACTTTCAGGCCCACGTTTGGGAGGCACAGGTCCGATGTTCCTGAAGCCTACCAAGGAGTAAACATCTCTGCTGTAACGTGTTTAACACAGGACGAGCTGCTGCTGTTAACAATGGTGTCAATGTGTGCACTCTTACAGCCTCTCTGTACACAGACTGCCACTGTGTGAACAGCTTATTCACACAGAGGGTTATACTCAGCTGACAGCTTGCTAGTTTGCTAAATGTAACGCTTACTGAAGTAACAGTGCCAAATGCATCCACTGAGGATGTGCATCTTCCAAAATGTCAACAGGTCTCAACAAAAGTTATTTAAAACTTCTATGGATGCACTTTTAACAAAAACGCCTTATCCTAAAATATATGGTGCCATGACTGGCTAACAATGCCTGGTTATTAAGACTTCTGGTTGAGATTAAGGAACTGGGGGGGGAAAGACAACTGATTAAAACATGTTAATATGGGATTAACTTTGCTGAGTCCATCTTAGATTTATGGAGTAAATCTGTGGCTGTAAATCTGTATAAGACAAGATAAGATATACTTTACTTATCCCAAAGTGGGAATGCAGCAACTCAAGATTAGAAACAGCCTAAAAGTAGAATGAATATAAACACAAGCACAATAACATAATATACATACATAATAAAGATAAAACTACTATAAAGAAGCTAAACAGACTCATTGGCCACTTTATTAGGTACACATTTCAGCTGCTTCTTAAAGCAAATATCTGAATCATGTGATGTATATGGGTCATATGACAGCAACCCAATGCATTTAGGCATGCAAACGTGACAGGGTGCTGAAGTTTGAACTGAATGGAGAATGGGGATTTAATAGGTGATTTAAGGGACTTTGCACACGAGAGTTAACTCATATTACTCGTTACAATCAAATTATGCAGAAGAGCATCTCTGAATGTGCAGCACATCGAACCTTGAAGCAGACGGGCTACAGCAGCAGAGGGTCACACGGTCAGCTATTGACAGGAAACTGAGGCTACAGTTTGCACCTGCTCAACAAAATCAGGCAGTAGAAATGTTGCATGGTCTGATGTGAGCCAACATTCAAATAGCAGGTTCAGATATTTTCCTTTAAACCAGGGGTATTAAACATGAGGCCCAGGGACCAGATTTGGTCCAGCATTGACCTCAATCCGGCCTGCTGGATGGCGTTGGGAAAAGGAGGACATAAATGTGGGAATTTTAACTGTATTTTCACAAGTTCTACAGCTTTAATAAAAAACAGTACACCAAAGTAATTAACTAATTGATTTCTGTAACTTTATACATTTATTCTTACAATTTAAACCCATGCTGACAGATTGTTTTAGTTTACTAAAGCAGCATTTCTTCACCATGTAAGAAAAACTGAGAAATAATGTTGAAATCACCCTTTTTTTTGTCCTATATTAGGGTCTCTCATTTATTAAATGTGTAGGTAAAATTTTTAAACTTACAGAAATCAGATAAGATGAAAGTGGGCTGTATGTGGGCCGCAATATAAAAGACTGGTTTCTTGAACATGGCAGTGAGTTCACTGAACTCAAATGATCTCCACAGTCACCACATCTCAGTCCATATTAAATAATAATTAATAACTTCAATTAACTAAAAGGTGATTAAAATAATGTAATGAAGGGGCTCATCATAAGCACCTGTTATGTCCAAAGGTTGGGAGAGCCTCATAAGAGCAATGTCATTTTTCAGGGTCTGGCTGTTGTAGCTCTCATGAGTTATAATGCGACGCACCGAGTAAGCAGGGTTAAACAGAGGGCCTAATGGGTCCACTATCCCAGCATACTGCCCAGTCTGCAGGACTGGTGGCCCTGCAAAGGTGGGGGGTGACCAGCAGAGATTTGATTAAAGCTGGATCAAACCACGGTTACTGAAGGGTGGTGAAGGTGAAGGTGGAGGACTCACCAGGTCACACACTGAGCGGCGGTGACTATCCAGTAGGGGGAGACGATGGCTCCTCCACAGCGGTGAGAGCCGGCAACCTGGAGGCTGACTTGCCAGGGCACAGCCCCAAGGGAGGCCAGCTGTCCTGCAGAAGCCTTGCTGGAGTTCACCCTGCTTCCACAATCTGAAAAAGGAGGCTGCTGTTAGAGCATTCTACAGCTACAGGCTTTCAGAGAGACAAAACTCAACAACACACTGAAAAAAACCAGTGTGATTGCAAGGAAGAGCCTTCAGCTATCCTCAACTATGGAAACAACTCCCAGATTGGATTCAGGAGACAGACAACCTCCTGCTTAGGCTTGAAATGTTCTTTTTGATATGCTGGATGCACTCCACTACTACATTAAATCATTAGTAATTAGCAACTTTTGGTTCTCACTATACTTTGCCTGTCTTGTCTCTCTCTGCTCTCTTCTCTTTCGCCTTATCCCCAAACTGAGCCTTGTTCTGCCAGAGGTTTCTTCCTGCTAACAGTGAGTTCTTCGTTCCCACTGTCGCTCTCACTGAGGTTTGATATTGTAGAGACCCTACACCAGGGGTGTCAAACTCAAATACACAGTGGGCCAAAATTCAAAACTGGAACAAAGTCGCGGGCTAACATTTATATGAAAAAAAAACTTCCTCCAGATATAAGAATGAATCTTTTCTTATGGACTCAAACAGGTTTTGCTGAAAAACTGAATATGGAACAAGCAAAGCTTAATACTAAACAATATATATATTAGCTGTGTAATACCAGCAGGCCAGCTCTAATAGTAATTTGGTATGGCTTCGCGGGCCAAATGTAATTAGGCTGCGGGCCAAATTTGGCCCGTGGGCCAGAGTTTGACACCTATGCCCTACGCTATTAGAAAGAAACCTCAGCTAACACACCGCTTTCTGTGATCCAGCACATGGTGACAGTGGGAAGGAAAAACTCCCTTTTAACAGGAATAAACCTTTATGTGCTTGTAATTCACTTGCCAGGTGAAAGGTTGCTGGTTTGTTTCCAGGGGGTTTACCTTATAATATAAAGCACCTTGAGGTAATTGTTGTTGTGATTTGGTTCATTTCTAAGAAAGTATAAAGACATACTAGTACAGTGCAATGTCAACACCATGTTGTTAGGACATGTACTTCTAAGGATTGGAGGAAAAAAGACATTTGGAATGAGATCAGGTTAATATCATATCAATATTAGCATTTTGACACAGGTTTATCATTACCAGCTCACTCACTGTAGGGCAAGTTGTTGCAGTATGGATGCCTGAGGGTTGAAGTTAGACTTCACTAGTAAGAATCCATCATTAGCATCAGCCCTTTGCTGGCCTGATTTAAAATACGTGCCCCTGTCAAAGCACAAATTGTAAAAAAAAAATTGAGCATCGCTTGAAAATCGTTCACAGAGCAGCTTTTGTTTCATCTCAGGCTGAACTAGCTGAGCATCTCACCTGATGTATCCGATGCTCTGGCAGCTCGCTCTGCCCTTCTCCTCGGTCCAGCCATGAGAACCAACAGATTTTCAGGCTTTACTCTGAGTCGAGTAGATCTGAAGCAGGAAACTGGAGCCGTGCAGCCTCACTGAGCACAAACAGCAAACACAAGCGATGACTTGGCATTTTGTCACAAGTGGAAAGTGGGTGAAGAGGCAGCCAGTTGAGAGTGAAGCACACAAAGGACTGGCAGTTAACAAGGAAAGATAAATGCTTCAGTCTACATATTATCTCATTATCTCATCATGAGGAATATGGATGATTCCAGAAAAAACAAACCTATAAAAGCATCAAACTGTTCTGTTGTATAAACTCTGACCTTGTTTTCAAAGATTGGAAATCCAGATGAACAGAGTTAACTTTCTGGGATTCTCTCACCTTCTTTTATTGAGCGTGCATCAAGATAACAACTAATGAGGCTACCTGGGAACAGGTCAGCAGCACCATTGGGTGTAAACAGAGCTTCACAACTCTGTGAAGAAGTATGGTTTTAGAGGATTTTGGGAGGGAATTTCCATTTTTTTGGAAATCCCAGAGAAACTTCATCTGCTGCCTAATAAACAGAATGGATGATTGCATGGGGCACTAGAGCACACAGTGTGGGTAATTTACACATATGTGAAGGTCTCATTAGGGCTTAATAATATATTCAGCTTTTAGGGCAGCATAACACTTCCATGGAGAAGATGTCTTTTCCAGAGATGTCCTTAGTTTTGTTCATTTCTGCAAGACAATGCAAGGTGCCAGTAGTCCAGATGAAAAATGGACCCACTTGCAGTCCAGACCTGTCCCCCTTTGCAAATATTTTGTGCGCTATGAAACAAAAAATGCAACAAAAGAGGCTCCGAAATGAAATCTTGTCAGTGCGAGAATGGGAAAGCATTAAACTTCCCCCCCAAAAAGTCCACATTTCATTTGTTGTTTTCCAAGTTTTTCTTTTTTGTAAACCAGGTTCTTATCAGTGTGTTTCATTCAGCTTTATTGAACAAATCTAAAGGTGGAGGACAGAGAAGCTTTTTCTTCCCACCATGAAGCTGCTTACCACAGTTAGCTTCGTCCTGCCCTGCGGGACAGTCTGTAACCCCATCACACCACTGGGACTCCCACTTGCGGTTCCCATCTCCACATTTAATCCCATGAATACAGGATGAAGAAACTGGAATTGAAGACAGGAACCAGAAAAAAAAATCAGTCTTCCAATCTCACTAATGTTGACTCAGTTCACTAAATAAATCCTTCACTTACAGTAATAGGCAAGGAGGACTCCAGCCAGCAGCAGCAGCAGCAGCAGCAAGGAGATGACAGCAGCAACAGTGAACTTGATGCACCTGTGTTTGAAATCTGACAGAAGAGCACTCACCGTGACTGGAAACCCACTCACACCCAGCTTCACGATTACATTTTATACACAGAACAGTTTCTAATGAGACTTTTTGTTACAAGCAGTGTCCAAATGACGTGCCTAGTATCTGTACAGTCGTGTAAAGTATTCAAACTGTATTAAAAGACACTCAAATACCTTTGTGCTTGGGGATGGAGGGACTGCTCTCAGGTGGAGGCTTCAGCGCCACATTGTGAACATACTGGGGTTGAACATCTGATTCGGCGAGCGCAGGAAGTTTCATCTTCTCATATTCACGGATGAAGTGAGGACAAGTGTCCAGATACTTTTGGCAGAGCAACAGTGTTTTTGTAAAGTTACAATACTTAAAATAAATTGAAAGCAGGTCTTCTTCTCAAGGCTGATTAAATGCAGACTCACCGGATTGGTGGTCATTTTCTGTTTAATCATCTGTATTTTGAAAAAATTGAAATAAAATCCCCCTGTGATAACTCCAGCAGCAATCTTTCACTCAGATAATCTCATCCACATCACTGCCAGCACCTCCAGTATCTCCTCCCAGGCTCCGCTCTGCTCATTCTCACATGGATGCGATCAAATAAAGAGTTTGTATGAAAACTGTCACGCCTACACTTCACACAGCATCAGTTTGTTTCCCTCCTGAGCACACAGCAAAGACAATGACGAGTTGGCGAGTCTAAACATGACACAGGTGTTATCTGCTTAAGTGTCAGAGCAGTGAGTGAGTACTGTAACGCCGAGTGTGCAGTGGAAAGGTACTGAAAACATGATGTATAGGCAGGTAGACACAGCGTGTTTCAGTGATGCAGTGGCTGAGCGACAAGAAAATATGGAGAGGATATTTTAAAGTGAAAATGAAATGCATTAATCAGGCCAGCATGCTTTTGGATTGACTGCTTTTTTATTTATTTAATGATACAGTACTCATTTGACAAAGCAGCCTTATATTCAATGCACAGGAAAAGAACAAAAACATTTTACCTGATAATAAAGAACAGACATGAAATGACGCCTGGAGAAGGCTTTAAATGGTACTTCACATTCATACAGTCACTTAGCAACATTCACATTCATCTGGGTGAAACATAAAACATGCACAGCAAACATGTCAGCCTTCCAAACACACACACACACACACACACACACACACACACACACACACACACACACACACACACACACACACACACACACACACACACACACACACACACACACACACACACACACACACACACACACACACACTTATTTGGTCTTTTTTAATAATTTTTGTGATTTGGCTTGATTCCTAATGTTGATCTGTTGAGTCAGTCTTAGTAGAGTCGTACAAAAAGGAATGAAAATTCCCACCTCTCTTTTTTTCAACCAAAATAAACTTCTTTTTTTTTGCACTTTTTCCCTGATATCACTTTTTTCCAGTCTACACCCAGGCCTGCCATCCTGGGAAAAGTCTGCTAAGGTTTTTGGGGTCCATGGCTTGCTGGATGAGCAGGTTGACCTGTCCTCCCACGCTGAGCACCGTTCCCTCTTCCACTCCCTTGAGCTTCTCCTGCAGCCGCAGCAGCACCCGCTCCGCCACCTTGTTGAAGCTCTGACTGTCACTGCTGGAAAGAATATGAGGGGAAGAGCCTGAACACACACACACAAAACCTCGCCAGCTCCGATTCTGACACTTCTCTCCTTGATTACCTGGATTTACGGCTGTTGTCTATGTCATCTCCCCCCATAGTGGAGCTTAGCGTTGCGTTGAGCTCCTGCTGCTCGTCATGCTGCAGGTAAAAAGCTTTCAGGGGGTTCATGGTCCAGTCAAACAAAGGGTCATACAGCAGCACCTATTTAAAACGCACAAAGACACAGAAACTTACAAAAGCACTCCTTAATATGAAGTTATGGAATAAAACATAATATTTAGAGCATGATTTTACCTCCACAATAGTCAAGAGGGCTTCTTGAGAACTTCTCATCACCTCCATCGTCTTCTCACAGCATCTGAAAGGGAAAGCAGGGTTCAGATTATTTATAGTGCTAAATGTTTAAAATGTCTAAATAGCAACAGATTTCCCAACATGAATCTTAATCTGTGGTCTGAGAAAAGATTAATGAGGAAGTTTGTTTAATGACACAATGTAATATGCTATTTCAAATTATAAAACTTTATTAATCGTGAAGGAAACTCATCAATCAATGGTGATTAGCTACTCATGCAATAAAAGGATCAGATCATTTTTTTATTATGTCCTGTAAAACCTCAGAATTGACAGGGGGTCGATTTTTACTGCAAGCCACTTTGCAACCCACCTCCACTTCAGTTTATATTTTCATGTCTGATTCAAATTTGTCATGTTGCCTGCCGTGCTCTGTCACAGAGTCTTTACTTCCAGTTTTCCATGTATGAGTATAAAAGGGCCTGAAGGTCCCAGACCACTGCTGACAAATAAGAGCAACATCTGAGCATAATCGTGAGCTAACCTCCTGAAAACTCCCTCCACTCCAGTGATGCCCATACCGTCCACAATGTCTCTGGAGAGTCTGAAGGGGACAGTCTCAGGGGTGGGGAGGATCTTGCCTTGCTCAAAGGCTACACCTTTAAAATATCAACAACAAAAACACACACAGTGAAGAAAAAGGGGCATCCACACTGGAGGAAAAAAAAACATTTTCTGAAACAAAGAGTGACCTTCTTGGTGTAAGAATACCTAAATCGATGTGCACCAGTTCTGCAGTCTGTTCGTCGATCAGTATGTTCTGGATGTGTCTGTCACCCAGACCCACGATGTAGCCGACTGTGGACACAAAACAGAAAACAGAAGGTTTGTTTTTACAATTACTGGATCGTCGTTTGGAGATAATATGAAATCTCGTTGTGTGTATATTTAATGTATATTTTTTAATTCTGTGTCATGACTGATAAATGTTTTCTTTCAACTCTGGACTTCAACTGAGAACAAAATGTTGACACGCTGAGGTGAAAGGTGGTGTTTTATGTACAAAGCAAACCGGGATCCATGAATCACCTTAATAATAATCAACACCAACACTTTAGTTTCAAGTCACATCAATTATATGTCGCCCTTCGGTTTGTGGCATCTTGTATTTACAGTACATAATGAGCTTTACTCTGTGAGACGGTGTACCTATAGAGGAGGTGGCCACACTGCGAGTGTAAGCCAGCCGCTTCTCCATCCACACTGCGGGATCCAGGAACCGTTCCATGCAGAAATACCTAAAGACCGGCCTGAACTTCGTGCACACCTCGTTGTAGGCCTGCAGCTTCTCGTCGAATGCAAGTCTCTGAGCGTCCTGCAGTGACAGCCCAACAAAAACTACAGCTGTGAGTTCTGAACCCATAGCAAGCATGTGTTGCCATGTTGCAAGTGTTTTCCTGTCAGCACCGCCATACCAACATCTTCCTCCGGCAGGCTAGGCTGGCCCAATCTTGGGGTCGGAAGCGTTTGTGAGCTCCTTTATTGGGCTCCACCAGAAACTCCCCGATGGGCACCGTCCCAGAGCACCACTCTAACACGCCACTGCGCTGTGAGAAAGGCACCACCTGGAATCAAGTATATGACAGATTTTTTTTAAGCAACGAAGGGAAAAAGAGATGAAAGCAAATGTGAAGCAGTGCCACAGATGTGCGTCTATCGGGGAACCTTGTATCGTCTGATGTTGAGCTTCCTCTTGCGTGTGTCTGTATTGCGCTGCAGCAGCATGGAGCACATGCTGAAGACCTGCTGCATCACTGCGTCCTGTCGCAGGTCGTCCTGACCCTGTTTGCATTAAAACACTAAAATCACTCACAGGTGAGGTGACCAAAATCATCACAACGATCCTTTATTTTAGTGCAGTTCAGTGTATTTGTACAGCCCAGTATCACGTGTGAGGGCTCAAACTGCTTCACAGCCATAGAAACAAGACAAGAACAGACAGACTGAGTTCTGTAGGACATTGGGAGTTTTATGACGTTTGCAGTCATTCATTTGTTAATGGCTGAATTCTTCAGTTGATAGTTCCTCTGAGTTTCAGGCAAGACAACTTTGGAGGAACTACTTTGAAGTCGAATGCAATTTAATGCAGGGGTGTCAAACTCCAGGCCTCCAGGGCCGGTGTCCTGCAGGTTTTAGAGCTCACTCTGGGTCAACACACCTGAATCAAATGATCAGTTCATTACCAGGCCTCTGGAGAACTTCAAGACATGCTGAGGAGGTCATTTAGCCATTTAAATCAGCCGTGATGACTCAAGGACACATCTAAAACATGCAGGACACCGACACTCGAGGCCTGGAGTTCGACACCCGTGCTTTAATGACTACATGTGACATGAATCTAGTGAGGTGGGAAATATCTGGTAAAAAGTAGTAGAAAATATTTGTGCATTTTGAATTTTCTGAATGATGGGGAAAAGGTGTAGAAGTACTGTAAGCTAATTCAAGAGTTTTTAAAGGAAACACAATATTGTACTGAAATGTACATGAGGAGGAGAATTTTTGTAAATCTCTTTGAGTGGGAATCACCACACAACCCACAACACAATGATATCACATGATATATGAAAGTTATCACCTCTTTTCAACCACAAATTATGTCCTCAGAGTAAAACTTTAATTCAATAAGATAAAGTTATTTTTTTGCTGCAAAATGAGACTTTCACACATATGGAACCTGCCAATGAAACCTGCTGTTAGAGTCTGCTGCTGTCTGTGACTGAATTGGGTCAAGTTGGCAATTACATGCAATCTGTTTTTGGTAATACAGTAAATAACTGTGAAAAACCATCGAAAACAGAGAGAATTCACATTTACGAGAAATGTGCAACCTATAGGAAAATAACCACAATACAACCAGCTGGTGGCCAAGTTGGGTTGCGTCTCCTCGAGTTGATGTCATTGACAAAGACTCATTCAGACTGATGGCAACATGTTGGCAATCTGTCTGCATTTATATATTAGACAGCAGCTATTTACAAACCTTCAAAGAGCTCTCTGAGAGTGACTGCAGTCAATCCAATATCCTCTCTATATATGTATATGTAGATAGACTGGCTATAGATACCGAATGAAACTGGAATGGAGGAATTGTGAGCCACCTCCTCTACATGGATGACATCAAGCTGTATGCTAGGAGTGAACGAGACATTGATTTACTGATCCACACAACCAGGATTTACAGCAACGACATTGGAATGTCATTCGGATTGGAGAAGCGTAGTCGGATGGTAACGAAGAGAGGGAAAGTAGTCAGAACTGCCAAAAGGCAACATCGCTGACATTGAGGACAGCTACAAGTACCTGGGAATCCTAAAGGCAAACAGAAACAAACAGGAACAGCAACCAGAGAGTAAGGCAAGTCAGCTGAGGAGTCAGCTGAGTGGGAAGAACAAGATCCAAGCCTGTGAATACCTCTACTGAATGCCTCAGGCAGCAGAAACACGAGCAAGAGGAGGAGCACTCATGGAAGGACAGGCCCCTGCATGCTATGTACCACCAGCAGATAGAGGAAGTGGAGAGCATCCAGAAATCCTACCAGTGGCTGGACAAAGCTGAACTGAAAGACAGCACAGAGGCACAAATCATGACAACACAAGAACAAGCTCTGAGCACAAGATCCATAGAGGCTGGGGTCTATCACACCAGGCAAGACCCCAGGTGCAGGCTGTGTAAAGATGCCCCAGAGACAATGCAGCACATAACAGCAGGGTGCAAGATGCTAGCAGGCAAGGCATACATGGAACGCCATAACCAAGTGGCCGGCATAGTGTACAGGAACATCTGTGCCGAGTATAACCTAGAAGTCCCGAGGTCAAAATGGGAGACGCCCCCTAGGGTGGTGGAGAATGACCGAGCTAAGATCCTGTCAGACTTCCAGACACAGACGGACAAAAATGGTGGTGGCTAACCAACCGGACATAGTGGTGGTAGACAAACAGAAGAAGACGTCTGTAGTGATCGATGGAGGACAGCAACATCAGGAAGAAGGAACACAAGAAGCTGGAGAAGTACCAAGGGCTCAGAGAAGAGCTCAAGAAGTTGTGGAGGGTGAAGGTAACAGTGGTCCCCGTGGTAATCGGAGCACTAGGTGCATTGACTCCCAAGCTAGGCGAGTGGCTGCTGACCTATTTTTACTCGTGTGACTGAGGTGTTTGCTTGCCCTGAATCGATATAACACTACCATGCAAAACATAGCGATGCTGCGCTGTAGAGCTTTTTTTTCACCACCAAATCAAACACACAGTTTCAACTCTCCTGTTTTTTTTCACTTTCATCTTATTTTGGAAGCTGCTGAGTCAAACTCCCAGGCCGTATAATGCTGCTGACTGTTGTGACTTTAATATTAATGCAAAACAAGCACACAGATACAAAACTCAAGTTTCACCACGACTCTCCCAAGTGGTAAATCATTAGCCTTCAATTGACTGTCAAACGTGTCAGCAAACACAAGCACGCTCTCACACACAAACACACAGCCTGCTAAAGAATGTTTTCATTATAAAGGAGTGAAAGCCTGTTTGTCCTGGTACAAAAACAGGATTAATCATTAGCAATGGCCAAAGCTAAATGGAAAAAAACTCAAGTTTAAATTGTGAGCACCTTCCCGTCAGGGCTGGCCAGACTATAATGGCACACGAGAAGAGATTTGTTGAAAGACAAAAAAAACCCCGACGTCAAAAGCACACGTAAGACACGCACAAACGCACGCACGCTTACTTTGACCAGCTGTCTCCTGCTTTTGCCGTCAGAGCCGACGCAGTCGATGATCTTGGGCAGGTTGACTCCTCCGGCCAGGTGATAGTGTGGCATGAAGGACCTGACAGTCACCAGGTTTTCATAACCACCGGACGGATCCACCTGTTTACACGATAAATATGAGACAAATAATTCAATCAAACCAATCAAAAAATGACACTATACACTAAACATGGATCACCCCAGTAACACTTAAATAACAAAACTTTATATAAAGTCTGAAAGCAGCAAAGTTCTCTCTCTCTGTATGTTTTTAAGTTGTATTTTACCTTAATTTCCATTGTGGGGATGGTGACCTCCTCAAGGTCTCTAATTTGCATGATGGGCTGATCAGCGGGGATGGGGATGGCCTCTGAAACCAAACAAGGACACAAAGGATGTCTAAGCAGCGGACATTTAATGCACACAACCATAACATATACTCACGACCTCTGAGTGTGTATAACTGTAGAATGTTAGGTCTACTAGCAAATAAACAGCTGAGTGGACCTGAGCAACTATGAGCAGAAAAGTCTTCATCCCTTCATGACCACAGTGTACTGATCCTCTAACGGCTGCTCCCAGCAGGATAAGGCACCATGGCACAAAGCTCAAATCATCTCAAACTGGTTTCTTAAACATGACAATGAGTTCACTGTACTCACACCTTTGGCATTTGGTGAAACCAAAGATTCACATCATGGAGCAAAATCTTTCCAGCGCCTTGCTGAATCTGTGCCACGAAGAATTAAAGCAGCTCTGATTCAAAAAGATGATTCAACCCACTCCTAACATGGTGCACCTAATAAAGTGGCCAGCGAGTGAATAAAGCATAACTCACTCTTCTCTGTTTTGTGTCTGCTGGCATCCATGTAAGCCAGGGTGATGTAGGCATCGCACAGGCGCTCGATCCCTCGGATCATCTCGGCTCGCTTCTTCCTGATGGTGGCGATGATCTTCCGAGCGACATCCGAACGCTCCTGAATGAGGGAGAACATGTAAACAGTTTAAAAAAAACAAACAAACAAACAAACACACCAGGTGCTTCTTTTGTTTCTCATGTTACAAAATTTAACACACCCAAAGTTTCAAAACGCAACGGCACTGTCCTCGTTTAATGCAAATGTGTTAAACATGAGTTTTTTTCACCGTGACAATCGACGTGTCATATTTAAGCTCCGCATGATGGAGAGAATCGTGTAAAACGGATGGAAACATCACACTCACCAGATCAAACTGCGAGAGCTGTCGCGTAGCACTCTTAGACTGCCTGGACCTGCAAAAGTTTTCGTCTTTGTTGGCATTGACCAGGGCGAAGATGATAAAGAGCGTGTGGTGAGGGTGCTGCAGAGATGCTCGGCATATCAGCTATGAGGAAGGAGGAGTACAAATAATAAACTGGACGTGGCTGCAGCAAACCTTTTATATAATGCGGTTTCTGCTCACAATAATGAATAAAAGAGCCGCGTTACCTCATTGAGGACATCGTGGAATCCCGTATCCTCTGCGACGCCAGTTGCCATCTTGGTTCCCATGCGGGCGGCCAGCTGATACATGAGAGGCAGAAACTTGTAGGACGGGATCTGTTTCACCCCTTTCTGTTAACACAGAAACAAAAAGCTTTGTCAGATGATTATATTTCTAAGATTCAGTGCAGATATGTGAACGTTTTACTGACCTTCATCATCTCATTCACATCTTTAATGTCAGCATTTTCCAGCCAGAGGGAAGCCAGCCGGAAGACCCAGGTGTCGTGCTCCTCACCCTGCTCCAGACACTGGATGTAATTCTCCACAGCCTTACACAGAAAGCGCTTTCTGTCCGTCCGCAGGTTGGACAGGGCTTTTTCATCCAGCTCCAGCTCTCTTTGCACTTTTATTGTGTACCTGTGAAGTTGGACAAAGACAGGCTGGAAACAGGCCTTCACTTTTTCTTTGGTTGTAACTGGACCTCAGCTTAAATGCAATACATCGAGCTGTAAATGTGCAAATCAACCTGTTGGAGGTCACTTTATGCTCCTTTATCAAGCCCACTTCCTCCTTGGCCTTTTCCAGCAGGGCCTGTTTGTTCTCAAACTCAGACGAGTTCATGTATTTGTCGATGCTCTGGTACTGAGCGTCAGAGAAGCGGGCCAGAGATAAAAATGCCTCAGTCCGCTGGTTCTGGAGCCTGGAGTCCTGAAGTCCCGATTCCCCCTCTATCACCTCCACTGCCTGAGCAGAGATGAGACCTTTATTAATTCAACAGTACAGGGCTGTTCTCACGTGAGGAAACAAAAATCAGGCAAAATTTACAGGTATCAACACAAACATTAAAAAAAAAAGTAAAACAAGATTTAACCAGATGCACAAAAAAATGTCACTACAAAACTGTGACCCGATTCAGACGTATAAAACACACACAGACACACACATGAATTATTTAATTTTGTCTATATGAATCTGGCCAAAGGACATAAAGTGTAAACTTGCAGACGTTTAATATTTATGTCTTCGCCTGCTCCTAATTTGTCTGGACATAAATAAATTATTCATGTGAGGGTGTGTGCGTATGAAGGCCCGCATGCTGCCAGGCCGACGGGTAATAAACCATTCATTTCTCTAGGCGATCCCAGCTGTGTGTGTAGATTTTAGGGCGTTTGAGACCTTTAAGATTCCTGTTTTGGTCGCTCTTCTTCACACGAAAAGAAAATACCAGAAAATAACTCTTAACCGGAGCCACTTTGTTAATTCCAGGAACTATGGACACTCCACATGTGTGAAAACGCTTCAGATGGGTGATAACAAGCCACAATTCTGCCCTTTTAATCTTTTAATAAAGCTTCGACTGCTCATGCCAAAAGCTTTTTCCTACCCTCTCCAGGTACTTCTCCAGTATGACTCCAGGACTTTCCAGGCAGGTTTCTGCCAGCCAGTTACCACACAGCCTGAGGCACTCGGTGTAGACTGGTGTTAACGCAGGATTTAAATCCACCTGTGCAACACACATCAAACCAGCTCAATAACCCATCTTGGTATTTGGATTGAACTTAGCTAATCTTACTGTTTTGCATTAGTTACAACACAGCGTTATGTGTCCGTCTGACCTTTTTCTCTAGGCTGTGTATCATCTGTCTCAGCAGGCCCAGAGCCAGACCCTGCTCTCCCTTTGCCCAGAAAACCTGGGCCTCCTCCAGTTGCCACGACGACACAGGTAGCGACGCCAATGTCCTTCCACCGCCGGCATGCTGCTTCATCTGGTAGACTGCACGCTCTGCCAGCTGGATAGAGGTTAGAGGCAACCTTCATATGATATTCACGTGGTAAATGAAAGGAAAACAGTGCTTCAAACCTTCACCTGTGGATCTGTGGATGTTACCTGCGTGTTTCCGGCCTTGCGAGCTAACCGGCACAAGTCCATGAGATGGTCAGTGAGAACAGAGCTGAGGTACTGGCTGCTGTCGGGCTCTCCCACCCTGGACAACAGGGTGTGCTGGGCCACAGAGCGGACGGCTAGGATGGGTTCTACTAAAGCAAAGTCACTGTCAACGAGGAGCTGAGAGTGGTGCCGCCACTGGCTGTAAACTTCTCTCAGGATGAGGTCTGAGAAGGGTCTGATGTAAAAAAAAGAAAAAGAAAAAAAAGAGTTTAAACATGAATAAGTCCAGAGGAGGCGTCCCGTGTGTTACTGACTGTGTGGTATGCTTCTGCCTGAGTCACCTGGAGAACAGCTCTTTAACACTCTC
Source organism: Copadichromis virginalis (assembly GCF_057382275.1). Lineage (NCBI taxonomy): Eukaryota > Metazoa > Chordata > Actinopteri > Cichliformes > Cichlidae > Copadichromis > Copadichromis virginalis. Next base: position 17,746,228 of record NC_140631.1, on the reverse strand, counting down.
CAGCTCTCTGACGCTCTGCAGGTTCCTGAGGGCTGGATACAGAGATGACACGGCCTCCAGACTGCCTTTGCGTAGCTCTTCCACCTCGGCACCCCTGAAGAAATGCATACGCGTTATAAAGCAGAAATAAAGCTGTCGTACCAGAGGGTAAAACTCCATATTTTGTCCACCGCACCTGGCCTGTTTCAGAGTTTCATCAAATATGGAGAACTCCTTATTCCTGAGTGCTTGCAGGGCACAAAACACAGATTCGTGAAAGCCAGGATTGGATTTCTCACTCCTGCAACAGCAAGACATTGGAGAAAAAAATAATTAGCTTCTAACTGTGAGATTCTAGTTGCGTTTCATGCAGCAGATGCTTCCCTCACCTTTCTGACAGCTCAAAATCCCACTGGGTGTTCCTCCAGGCTGCTTGAAAGCGAAGATCTCGCAGCTCAGCTCCCCACTCGACCCCTTCGCTCTCGAGACCCCTCATGTAGGTGGCCAGGATGCTGCTTAGACCGAAGTTCTGCAAACCCTGTCGCCAAAAGATTAAAGAAACTGTGCTAAAAGCTAAAAGATTTCAATCTAAAACATTCTTTGGAGGAAGTGGTTCGTCATAGTATCATTTCAATCATACCTCCACAATGCCCACTTGCCGAGTGACCTCGGGAAGGGTACAGTGAAGGTCGTAGGAGGTCAGGGCCCTTCCCCACATAGCTTCATGTTCGTAGGTGCGAATCCTGTGAATTCACGCGGCAAAACGGCATCAGCAGATCTGATAATGACTGAAGCCTAATGAGGAATAAGTGACCGTGTGAAAGATCTAACTGAAATTTTCTACCTTGTCAGGGGGCTGGTCATGGTTTCGCCACCACAGCCATACAGACTATCCGGCTCCCCGATGCTGCGATACACCTCGATCAGCAGCTCCTATAAATATGCAAAAATGAGAGGAGAACAAGAAAGTCTTTTAAAAACAGATAAAATAGCTCATGCGTGATAATGATGATACAACAAAATGCAAGATCAGCTTCGATGGCAATGCATTTCCTGGTTGCCAAAAGTGGCTGTCTTTTTTTTCCTCCCATATTTTTGACCTGATGTTGTCATTTAGAAAACAAAGCAGCCTGTGTAACTATGTGTGCAGCACGAAGAACCAACCTGCAGACTGATATTGGTGTCTTCTATGCTCTTCTCGGTCAGGCTGGAGATCGTGAAGGTCTGGCTGTTCTCTTCGAAATTTATTTTCCGCGTTGCTCTGGAGTTGGTTCTGCAGTTACAGGAAATGAATGGATCAAAAATGAAAAGCTGGATAAAGTTATTTTTCCTGTTACTGTTTAAATGAAGCTGCTGCATACTTGCGACTTTCTTCCATGTTAGCTTTGATCTTGTCCACGTAGATCTCGGTGTACAGCAGGGCGGTGAAGTGAGCTGAGCAGGACTGAGCGGCTTTGGCCACCTCCAGGTAGTTCAGATCCAGCCAGAAGTTTGAGTCGCACACTGTGCCAAAGGATTTACTGCAAGAAGGCAAAGCTCTACATTCATACTACAGCAGGTTTACTGGGGCAGAGACAAGAGCAGGTCCAATCGAATAATATCTGACTACAAACCCGTCAGCTTCCAGTGGCCTCTGCTGGTGTCTGAGGTAGTCAATAACTGCAAGCATGGTACGCAGAGAGGTCTTATCATGCACGCCCTGGCTCGCAGTGTCGGACTCTGCAGAGAATAACATAGACCCTCATCTCAAAGCAAACAAACACTAAATATGATCTATCGTCCACTGTCAAAATATAAGGAACAGGATCAATAATATTTGTCACAGATTCAAACTGACCAGAGTCAGACGTGAGAGGAGTGGCGGAGCGACTCGAGGCCTGAGCGCTTCTGCAACAAAAGCTGAAAAAGTCCTGAATGTGGGAGGAGAGCAAGTCCCTAAACGACCCATCGGAGTCATCCAGAAGAATGGAGTGAATGATGAGAGGCAGTAACCTCTGACAGCAGTCCACCCACACCTAAACATGGAGAGAATAATGGAGCAACACAGAAGGAATAAGGTGGAGTAGGCTGTACTGACATTCAGTATATGACTACAAATGTTAACTAATTAAACACAAATTAAGTAATGTAGCCATTCGACTTCTACACAGCTCTTAGGATAACTCACCAGGCAGAGTGGTCGGGACAAAAGCAGAGCCTCACACTTGACCCCTCCGCTGTCCAGCAGCGCTGTGCACAGAGCCTTCAGCCAGCTCTTATGGCTGCCCGCCTGGGGAATCCAGAACTCCTGGCTCTTCAGGTTTCCTCTGGCCTCTGTGCTCTCCTTGGCAGCCACAGCAACCGCCTGACCATGGATGGCAGCCAGTCATCAGATGCATGAGCTTGCTGTGAGCTCCCGTGAGGTAACTTGCAGACACACGCACAAATATCTAAAACCCACCTTATTCTTGGCTGTTCTGAATGGGTTAAGGTAAGTCAGCATGGGGTCTCTGTTCCCTTTGTGTTGCTCCCAGAAGTCGACTCCTGACTGAGTTGCGAGGATGTTCTTCAGGCACTGAGCTGCTGCCTGTCTCACCTCGATTCTGGCAGACAACCACAGCACAGAGCACATCAGCTTTTCCATTATCATGAGTTAAAACCTGATAGCTACAGAATCTGAGGAGTCAGCGTACTGCTGTTGAGTGAGCGCGTCGTTCGTGCAGTTGAGGACGATGTACAGACACTGAGACTCGGTGGATTCGAAGAGGGAGACGGCTTTTTCATACAGGGGGTCTCTGCCATGGAGAAGGGCGATGTTGGACAAGTCTACTGGGCCCAGTTCTCCTAAACAGCTGCCTGCCGCCTCTGCAGCACAAGGACTGAGCTATGAGAGCACTGCCAAACGGAATCTTATCAAACTGTTGACATGGAAGACAACACAGCTTTGATTTGTTTTACCCTGAATGTCAGCTCCTCCAGGGTGGCCGGCTGCTAGTTTACAGAGCTGCAGCAGATTGAGGACCAACTTCACCAGCACACTGTCGCTCGCGTCGGCTAAAAAGGACGACACGGATGGAAAACATTTACATGCAATCGTTCTCACGCAGAAACCACTCTTCCTCCTTTAGCATCATACCGTGGCACTCTTTAAGAAGCTCTCTGATCTGTCCTTTGTTGTCATGCAGCTGTCTGGTGAGCTCCTTTAACCCCTCGAGTCTAGTCAGAGGTAAGGAGTCACAGGACGTCACTGACAGGAAGTGGGCGATCTCCTGCAGGGGGGATAATTAAAAATTCATTACTCTCCGTATCAATATGATGAGAGAAGATCTAAATAGACTTTTAAAGTGAGGAAATTATATTTACACATGTATTTGCTGCTTTTACCTGTCTCAGACTGAAGGTGCCAGCGTTATATTTGAGTTTGTGCTGTACAGCCCGCAGCTCTCTGAATTCAGGGATATTAGGGAAAGGCTCCAACCCTCTGATTGCTTCCTTTAACGTCTGCTGATTTTCTATGACAAGAAACTGCAGCAGACTCAGCACCTTCAGGGCAAAAAGAGGATTCAAAATCAAAATCATGCACACTGAAAAGGAGCCACAGTTATTCTAAGACAAAGATATGAAATAAAGAAGAGTTTGTTATCAGCAAACAGTCCATCCTTCTGTCTGTGCACAAAAAGACCCAGATTGTCTTCCTCCCCTAACCCCAACCGCTCTCGGCAGATGAAGCCCCTCCCCAAGCCTGGTTCTGCCGGAGATTTCTTCCTGTTAAAGAGGAGTTTTTCCTTCCCACTGTTGCCAAAGTGCTTACTCAAAGGGGTTCATAAAATTGTTGGGTTGTTCTCTGTATATACTATTGTAGGGTCTACCTTACAATATAAACCACCTTAAAACGACCGTTGTTGTGATTTGTGTAAATAAAACTGAATTGAAACCAAATTGAAAAACAAGAAGTGGTATTCCTAAAAACTGTCTTTCCCATTTTCCTATCAAAATATTAAGAAATTATGGGCGGCCCAAAAGTTTTGAACTGTATGCTGTGTACTAAATACATTCAACGAACACCACGCTTTGGCATGCAATCACTTACCTGCTCTGAGATGGAGGGTCGGCTGGTCACCTGAGCAGTTAGAGTTCCAATGATGACCTGTAGGTGGCAGCCCAGAGCATCATCACAGACCTGCAGGGACACGTGACACACGGAGGCCAGCAGGTCACAGCACAGAGCGAGGCTGCGGGTAGAAACCTCATCACACGGAACTGGTCTGTGAACAGCAGGAAAACAGTGTTTATGTATGTACAGCACAATATGTGTGAAATGTAGAAAAACTGTTCTGTAACCTAGCCTAAAACCGCGCTACTAATGTAGCTAAGTTAGCTCAATTTTTAGCGGTATCGAGATACCGGGTAATGCTAGAAAACAACAACAATCATAATAATGATAATAGCAGAACAGGAATAGTATAAAAAATGACTGATTTTTTGCTTTTTTATAATATGTATGTATATATATATATATATATATATATATATATATATATATATGAAAAAGGATAACAACAACTTCTATATATACATATAAACACTTAAAAACAGCCATTAAGAATGGGAAAGGACCAATTTCAGTGATTACAAGTGATCAGACTTGCTTTGGTTTAAGTTATGATTTTATCTTGGCGTTACAAATTTTAAAATCACTTATTGTTTTTTATTTCTAGTGGTAACGTGTTCCACATCTGTGGGCCTTTAACTTTAATTTCATATAATATCATCTGATTGACTTACTCAGGATTCACACCAGTGTGTAAGTCTGCCTGCGAGTGCACCAACCTGCTGTTAATATGGTGAATGAGCGTGTAGATTATATCTCTGAGAACAAAGGCCCAGGCTCCACCCAGACCGTCCTTCACCTCCCTGAGCAGCAGGCTGACGAACAAATGGTACATGAGGAGGATGCGGTGCCGTTCGTAGCTGTTGGTCGTCTCCGCTGTTCTTTCGCACACGGCCAGCAGAATCCTCTGGATAGAAATCTACAGACAGATGTAACATCATTGCACATAGAACAGAAAACGGAACACTGTGACTATTATCAAAACAAAAAAAGTTTGACTGGGTGACGATATATGAGACATCATACCGGGGTTTTTGACAGAATGGCTACCAGTGACTTGTGGTTGGCACCGTGGCACTTGCTGAGGTAGTCCAGTGTAGCTTTGATGACATATGAGCTGAAGTATGGTGGATTTGGTACCGGGTCTAGCTCTCTGAGAGATATTAAACACTGATTTTGACGTCCATTTGTTACCATACTGAGTATTTAGATGAATGAACAGTAAAAGGAAATAAAAAAAACAACTACTAGAGGACAAATATCCCAATACCCAATAAAGCGTTTCAGGTCTCCTCTGTCTTCTTCAGCTCCACTTCCTTCATACAGAGTCATGAGCAGTTCCACTACAATGTCAGCCAGGTTACTGTGGATCAGGCTGTCGATTTGCTGTGGACACATGTGAGAAGGTGAATTTTAGAGTATATAAAATCATTTGACTATGGCTTGTTCAGCCAAGCGTTTGACCTTAATAACATTTTCTCAGATCTTAGGACTGACAAGCAAAAGTCTTGAGTGCAGATGTACTGTCGATACAAGCTGGTGTTACCTGTTTACCCAGACAGCTGGCATCTTTGAGCAGGTCATACACCATGTTAGCCTTCTCTCTCTGCTGTGCAACCTGCGAGTCCTGGCCCGGCAGTGCAAAGTATGGCAAAATGTTGACCATGATCTTTGGGAAACAGTCTGCCAGTAAGTCCCTCCAGTCTTTGTCAAGAGACCTGCCGATAGACTTCACCTGCTCAAAGTCATCCAGGAAGACCAGGCGGGGGATCAGCACTGGGTAGGAAGAGCTTTAAGGGTATTGGAAAAGGATGCTCAGTCCTAATACACTTGATTTCAAAAAACACCAGCTTAATGTAACTATAGCAGAAGGAAATGTGACTCAGTGACGCAAAGATGAGCTTGTTTTCTCACTTATAGAACTCTTGGATTGTGTCATGATCCAGTAGACTGTAGGGGAAAGATCCAAGAGTGTAGCGGTCGTCAGACTGTCTCTGTGCGAGCCACTCGGCCACCAGGTAGTTCAGGTGAGAGCTGACGAATGTTTTTACGCTCCTGTAGCCCAGCGCTCTGGAGACACTGCACAACATCTGAGGTGAAAAAGAGGACAGGACAAATCATGTCACCCTAGATGATTACTAAACCACAGTAAATCAGTTTGCATGCTTGAAATATTCTCCTCCCTCTATTCTGCGCCTTGAAAAAGGAACTCCCATAAATCCACATGCAATAGAGTCAGTCGCAAAAATCCCACCTCTTACTGGCAGTAAAATGGCCCATAGTGACATACGGTGCAGTATTAATCTGCATCAGAGTAGTTATCCAAAGCACGTGTTACCTCACTTTTACAATGCATCAAGACCTTGTAAAAGCAAAATTGCATTCAAGTAGCTTGTTACCTTTTTAATGAGCTGCTCTTCAATATCGTTTTCTTTATAAGACTGAAAGAGTGCAAACAGGGACTGTTTTTCACACACGGGGCTACAGCACAGTACGACTGACAAGCTCTTGAGCAGGGTGGCCTTGCGGTTGAACATCTCGTCCTCCCGGTCCTCAGAAGAGCAGCCTCTCTGTGTGCGATTGCACAAACAATACGTTAGTCGGTGTGTGTGTGTGTGTGTGTACAATCGCAAAGAGTTGCTGACATGTGGTAATGCTGCTCGGTCTTACCGGAAGCTTCATCCCCTCCTGAGCCTTCAAGTAAACATTCTCAAAGGCTTTCTGCTGGTGTTTTAGTGGCAGCATCTTCTTCTTATCTGGTTGCTCTGAGCTCATGTCCAGAAACAGCCTGGAGACACAATACCAGCGAGCACATATTTATCTGTCTGATCTTAGTCTTGCTTTATGTTTACTAGTGGTAAAAGACGGAGGAAGCGTACCTCTCCACTGAAACGGCTACCAGCATGCGGACTTGGTGGTGTGCGTCTGCGAGGTGAGATGGAAGGACAGCAGACACGGGATGGTCTTCCTCTCCGTCAGAGGTTCTGATGCTCAGGACGGCCCACTTACAGCATGGGTCGGCCTAACCAAGCCGAAATGACAGCAAACGCAAAAGAACAAGAAAAGTCAAAAGCAGTGACAACGAGAGCTGCTGCAGTAATGGGACACTTTTACAGGCAGTAAAAACAGCAACACTGTTGCTTAATCGTAGATTTTACCTCCAGGAGAGCAACCAGACATTGCACTAAAGCAGCTCGCACAGATGCCACGCATTTACCTGTATGGCTCAGGAAACTGAAACGCAGTACAATAGGAGCATTAGTAACAGTTCTGACTACAATAGAATTTCTAAGAGAATTTCAAATTTCAAAATAAGGTAATTTTACACTTGACTTCTCTATCAACAATTGAAATCGTGTATGTAAATGTAATCTTTTTTAAAGAGCCGCCAGTTCATCTATTAATGGTGTAAAAACATGCTTCTAACCAGAATCCGGACACCACTTTCAGCAAGGATCCCTGCACATGTCTCATCTCCTCTGGCATGTGATGGGTTTTCCCCAGGCTCTTTATGGAGGGTAACAAACTCATCAGTACAGCAGCACAGATCTCCTGGTCCTGACGATACAGAGAGCACAGGTCCCTGTGAAGACAACAACAAATACATCTATTTATTACCACAGACACATTAATTCACATTGTGCAGATTGAATGTGTCTAACAAATACGAGTAAGAGAAAGGTTCTCATACGCCAGAGGACGGAGCAGCGAGTCAAATTCCTCCGGGGAGAGCGAGTCCTCAGCAGGAAGCTTCTTCAGCAGGATGAGATACTGCAAGAAAACCAGATAAGATGAGTGTTTCTGGCTAAAGGGTTGCCACGGTGATCCTCCAAATTTGCTGCTGCCTACCATGTTGAGGTGCAGGGCTTTACTGAAGTCCATCTGCTCCACCAGCAGCAGCAGCTTGCGCCGCACTTCCTGGGGTTTGAAAAGCAGGCCGTGGACGGGCTGGACCGAGCCGCACTCGCACAGGAACTCCAACACTGCGAGGAGAGCCAGGTCCTGCTGTGCCAGATGATCTTCTGATAGAAGGCTTTTCGCACCTGCAAGGTAGCGAGCAATGTGTATGAAACGTGCTAATTTTTTATTTAGCTGTCTGTGTTTTTAAGAAAGGAACAAACCAGGAAAGGACCCGACATACCTGGGCCGCAGGAAGTGTCGGTGTTGTCTCCTTTGGGCCTGTGGTTCCCGTTGGTGCTGCTCTGGGGCTCTTCACCATCATCAAACAAGTCAACATCATGGCCTTGCTGAGTTCTGGTCATTTCCCACTCATCATCCATGGGGTCATCCTCATCCATGACAGCGACTCTCCTGGCAGCAGTGCTTATCTAAAGGGAAAAAGAAGAGAGCTTGATTTCACAAGCCTGCTTTTCACATTAAGGTTTTTCCTTTTGTGTCTTTTAAATCTGTGACATGCTCTTTCTGTCGCTTACCAACATTTTGCAGATTTCCGCCAGCTCGCTGAGGAGGCTGGCTGGCAGAATCATTATAAAGAAACCAGAGGAGGTGGGACAAATATTTTCCTGCAGAATGATCACAAAAGTAGTTAAAATCCACTGTCAATGCCTGACTTTGACTTTAAGAGATATGGTTGTTTTTCTAGAAGAAAAGCTTTGTCACCTTGTTTTTTCTGCTGGCAGACTGTGTGCAAAGCTTCATAACAGACCTCAGGGTGCCCATGGTCCCTTCCTCTGTCATTTTTACTTTCACCCCTGAAACAAACCCGCTGAAGTCCTGGGCGAGGGCCTATGAGCAAGAACAGCCCGAAAACTTTAAATCTGGGGCTCATATTTCATTTCAACTTTCAATATGACAAACAAGGGTTCTCAGCCATCAGATTTTATGACTTCAGATAACTGATTACCTTTGCTTTACCGAAGAGCTGCGATCGGCAGGCCTCCTCCTCAGTCAGAAACCCAGTGGAGACGTAAGCTGCCAAAACAGCGGTCAGCTGACTGAAACAACGCACCAGACACTCTGGAGGAGTGGACTGAGACTGTCGAGGGTCCAAAACAATAGATGTCATTGTTTACCATGCAAAACAACATTCATACGCGCGCACACATCCGACTTCGACTCACTTCAGGAGAGAAGCAGTTGAGTAAATTGTCAGCCACGCAGAGCAGGGACTGCTCCAACTTGTGTCTGAGGCCGGGGACAGCAGCAAACCGGCTGTCGGCCGACGCCGTCCTCGCCGACTGGTCAAATCTGCGGACTTCTGACGGCGACGTGTTGAAGCTGAACTGCTGGTACAGCCTCTCGATCTGTTCCAGGTTGTCTTTGGCATCAGAGGGTATTTGCTCTTGAGAAAAGGCACTTTGAAGAGAAAAGAGTTGCAAAGAGGGTTAGTTTAATTCCCAAATCTCAAAGCAAGAGAGGGCAGAGAGAGATGCAGTGCAGAAGCTGGCTGTATATTACAGGTTATGGCTAGAAATTGTATATAGTAATAAAAGAGGTTGAAAAATAAAAGAATTCCCCTCACCTTTCTATGCCATGAGTACCCAGCAGAAACTTTAGGCCGACTCTGGCGTCCTTCAGAGTAAGAGAGACCAAGATGTTTGCTATAAGATTGTGAGGAAAGTCTCTGCAATTAAAAGAAAAGTTTAGGTTTTATCTTAAATACAAATGCAATAATACAAGATAAACTTTATTCTAGGAAAAAATCCAGAAACAAAGGAAAAATATGAAGTAAGGTTCAATTTTCTGAGTTTTGGAGTTTGTGCAAACAGAAAAAAGAATCCTATAAACAACACTTTTTTAACTGGAACATCTTATCTTTTGAATATAAAAGCACCTTCTACAAATATTAACATCAGTGTATAACCTGCCAACCTGCAAATGATGGGGTGAGGTCTGGAGCTGTCCTCCAACTCATCACTCTGGTCGCTCATCAGCATCCAAGCTATGAAGCTCTCCTTCAGATTAGGTGATGTGCCTCCTTCTGTGGCCCCCGCAAAGTCCCAGCCTGATGCTGAGATGAGACTTTTTGGGACCGGACACTTTAGCAGGGCCTGGGCAAGACAGAGTGCAGCACTCCTGCGTACGAGGAATCGAATCAGATTAGTATCTTTTGTGTAATTAAAGAAAACTACTGTTGCAATGAAAAAAGAGAGAAACTCACTTGGACGGTTTGCATACAGATCCAGATAAAAGCTTCCAAAAGTCTCTGTCCACATTAATCAGTCCTCCCTGGATGATGGAGGCCAGCAGGTCCAGGCTGAGGGACTCTGTCGGGGACGAGCTGACCCCACGCACTGCCAGGCCCCATACCTTAACCCAGAGCCTTCCCAGCTCCGTCCTGTAGACCTGGGCTCTCTCTGGGTAGCGAGCCTGGCACCGGGCCACCTCCCTCAGACAGCGCAGCACATACACACCCCTCTCTCCCCTCCGCTGCTCTGCCAGGAGCTGGTGCAACACTGACAGCAGTGAGACCAGCTCCCGTCCAGGCACCATGTATGGGTACTTAGAGGTGAGCGCTGTGGTGATTTGCAGCCTGAGAGAGGAAATAAAAGACGGGAATGTCTTTATGTGACGCTGATAGCACAGCAGTCCTCCGTGTCTCAAGGCAGAGTTGATGCCCCATAAAATAAAAAGCAATAACACTGATTTAAAAGTCATTCTACCCAGTAATCATCTTTATTTAAATTGAAAATGTGTTTATATTATTTGTGCTGTGATTATCATACCACGGTATGACATCAAAGTCACTGTGCTGAGGCTGCAGATGCTCACGGAGGACCTCCCAGCCCATTTCGATACGCCGGCGCTTGCTGGCAGCTCCGTGGGTGGGACTGCCCATCTGTGTGGCTCTGATGGAGGCCTGGGTGACATCCACGATGTGGGTGTCACTGTCATCATTAAACAGCTACAGCAAAGAAACGTAAGAGCGTTTAAAGGATTAAATGTGTCCAGACACCCTCCTCTAATGAGCTTCCTCACCGCACTTTTGAGCGAAGCTGAACCTTGATGCGCTTGGTGCATACATGACGTTCGAGCTTTCTTACCTGGTGACAGATGTCAGCCGTAAGCTCAATGAGATTGTCTTTGACGGCTATGTGTCTGGTCCCCGTGACGTACTTCCCTCTGCTGCCTATGTGACCAATCTCCCCGACCAACGCGTTGTAGAGGTTGTACAGCAGACTCCGCCACTTGGACCAGTCCTCAGCATGTGCACCTGCAGTATGAGTGAGAGCAGCCACCAGTTATTGGTTATTTATTTAAGGATATTCAAATATTTATGTTCATGACGTTTAAATAATTACTGCCAACAAATGAATGCAAACCTTGAGTTCAGCCACAGCTTTGCAAAAGTTTAGATTTTTGATGTTTTCACCAGTGAAATTTGAAAGATGCACTGCGATCAAATTAAATTAAACTTTTTTACTTACCTACTGGTTTCTATCTAACATTCACACACACACACTCACACACCAATGAATGCATCAGCCTGGAATGCATCGGGAACAACCTGAGATTCAGTATCTTGCCCAGAAAGAAGGTTGGAAGTGGGAGCAGACAGGGATCCAACAACCAACCTTCCAGTCCGCTCTACCTCCTTAACCCCCCAAATGCAAACTGAGCATCAGAATGAGGAAGAAAGCTGATTTAATTACTTTGAATGTACCATGCTTGTTGTTGCAAGACATGCTGGTCTGAGTGTTTCAGAAACTGCTGATCTGCTGGGATTTTCCTACATAACCATGTCTGCAGTTTACAGAAAATGATCCAAAAAAGAGGAAATGTCCAGCGAGTGACAGTGGTCTAAGCGAAAATGCTTTTGTGATGTCAGAGATTAGAGGAGAAAGGTTATATTGCTGTAAGAGATAGGAAACTCAAATATGCCCTTCTTAAAACAAAGTAGTTGGATGGTCTTAATCAAGGTGAAGAAGAGCATCTCAAAATGTGCAAGACATCAAACCTTAAAGCAGATGGGCTACGGCAGCAGAAGACGAACCAGAAAGGAAGGTGTACCTAACAAAGTGTTTGGTGAGTGTAGATCCCGCGATAAAGCCTGGCCTCCAACCACTATTAACCACAAACGCTGGAAACCAACATTTAAAATGAAGTTTTAAAAAGAAGAACCTGTATCCTGTGTCTTGGCTCCTTTGGGGTGGTGAACACAAATCTGTAGGTTGAAGAACTCCACAATCTCCTCTTTGAGAGCTGGACTGGGCCTCATGTCTGCCCAGACGTACAGTATGGAAGGCAGAAGCTCCTCTCCCAGTCGACACAGCCTCATCCTACAATTCATGGCTGCAGATCTCAAGAAGATGTTCAGAGCTGAGACGAGGTGCTCCAAAACAGCCAAGTGTTTCTCCTGCCTGATACGATTGATACAAAGAATGCATAGTGTTTAAATTTAGCGACTAATACCGGAACATTTATTCAACGTAAATCTAAAACAGTGTTAAAAGTCTTCACCTGACATTAAGCAGTGCTTTGGAGAAAAAGCTGAACAGCGTGTCATTGAATCCATCGGTCTGCATGCAGCAGCCCTGCACCACCGTGTGGATCACTCTGCTCACCAAAACGTGGTTGATGGGTCTGGACGAGGAGTTGAACAAACCACAGTACAAGTCCAAAAGATCTAAGGATCAAGAATAAACACAGATCCATCAGTTCTTACTCTTGTCTGCTTCCTGATGTTTAGAAAATAAAACTCCAAATAGCCCACTGACTTTGCCACTGCTGTGGAGCGATGTCACACCAGTACTTGCGGACAGAGAGGATGTCCTTTACAAGGAGGCTGCTGTAATCTTCTCCATAGGCTGAACAGCAGTACGAACTCTGCAGAACCTCCAGCACATGTTTCAGCAGCTCACTGCACTTCAGACGAGGCCCGCCTGGAGGAAGAAGAGGACACTCTTAACTGCAGTCCCCACAGTTCATTCAATATGTTTTCTACTGTGTCTGATGAATTAATGAAAGATACTTATAAATATAAAGATATACATTCACCCAAAACTGAAACATATTGCAACCTGCTCCTGCTCTTACGTTTGTTAGCGCAGCGAATGAAGTATTTGATCAGGCTGCATATTTCAGCCATCTTCTTCTGCCGCGTGGCCAGCGTGGTTGCTGTGACGTTGGATTTGCTTGATTGCATGCTTTCCGTCTCCTTTTGGACATAGCGCTGCAGAAACCTGATGCAATAAAATGCCAAGCAGAATAAAGAGCGTTCATTTATAGAAGCCACTTGTTCCGGTACATGTGCTAACTTTAGCTAAAATCATTTATGAGTTACGAGCATGTTGCAGAATATGAAATAAGAACAAATACTTATTTAAGAACTTTTCAAAAGATGCAAAAAGGTAGAAAATAGTACCTTCTCTGGAAACACCTTATAGATATATACATTTGGTATTTATATGGTTGCAAATACTCTGAGGCAGGTTACCTGAAAACAGCATCCCATGTGAGTTGCTTGGAGGCTTTTGCTTTAGCTGATGAGTTACGATCCAGTTCCTGCACAATCTCTGGAGACCGGAGGAGCCGTCTGAAGCGCTCAGCTTCTTTCTGATAATAAAAACGAGATGAAATAAAAAGCATTTACACCGCACTGATTAAAACTATTTCAGGTTTAGTTAATTATGGATAATTCCCCACAAAATTCACTTCAAAGCTCTTTATACTGTAAGTTAAAGACCCAACGGTATTGGAGAAAACCCCAACAATCAAGCGACCCAATACGAGCAGGCACTTAGCGATAAGAAAAACCCCCATTTTAACAGGAAGAACCAGGATTTGAAATTCTGTTCAATAAATACATATAATGTGTCACAACTGAGAACTTGAGGGGCTATACAGACTATCAACATACCAAGATGACTGGCAGATCTTATTTTGTTTTTGTTGCTACTTGTGCCAGGAAAGTAAATAAACCTTTATTTTAAAAAATAACTGATTTTAGTCTTTCAGCTATTCATCGCACTGCCTTTGTACACTTATAAAGTGCAAAATTGATGTTGTGCAAGCCACAGGCAAATTGCATCTTATTTGCAAGTGGGCAGGACAGATGCTGATGCTCAGCAGATGTATACGCAGTGCAATCTGAGCTTCTGACTGAGTTCAATACTGTAGGGTAAGAAGAGCCGTGATTTGAAGGTAGTAACTAAAAGAAGTGAATTAAAGGATAACTGTGGTAGTTACTGGTGTTGGGCTGCTTTGCCATGATAACTGGACAACAGTGTTAGTTAGCATCCTGTTATTTTAAAATATGCTAAATAGGGAGTTGTTTAACCTATTTAAAGTGCATTGAATCGCCTATGAATTCATTTATTTGGACAACTGATAGGCAGTAGTTCGTCTTTTTCACCTTCCTCTCTGTAGCTTTGTCATTCTCGAGTGCTCTGCAGCAGGCCAGGAGATCATGAAGAGCCAGGCTCATTGTGCCTCACCGTATGTACACACTGGAGGGACAGGATGTTGACAAAAGTTATTCATCTGCTTTATGCCTACACTATTATTACTTAGTAGACAGTGTAGATTTCTACTATTCGACCCACACTTTATTCACTGCTTCACTGCTCATGCAAACTACTTTAGCAACACGACACTGGCAGATTAAGCTTTTAACTTCATTCACAAACGTCCATTCAAACACCTGCACTGTTCACTGACCTCAGATGACTGCAGCGATTGCAGTTACGGAGTTGTCACACGCGCAGGTGCAGATGTTAGCTGAGGTAAGGCACACCGCTACTGTACCTGCCATAACAACTTTGCCATCTTGTAGAGCCACACGCACGCACGCACACGTAACCCACGCATAAAATATTCCCGCCCCAGCAGCAAGGCTCAGCCCCTCACATCACTTCCTTCTCATGCCAGGTATCCGGTTGTTCAGTGATGACGCGACGAATCCGACGAATCCTACTTCCGGGTCTAAACGCTCCTGTGTTCAATATGACACAATGCTGTGTTCCTGGTTGTTTTAACCAATCTGGCTCAAAACAACAGTCTAATCTGTCATTTTACCGGTTTCCTTGTGAAAAGAGAGAGAAGAGGAAGTGGCTGAAGTTGATAAGGTATGTTACAACTCGTAAGTGAATGAATAAATTTGTAAGATAAGAGCTAGTGGGCTCTTACTTTAGTTAGCTAATATAGCTAGTGATGAACAATTAAAACCCGCTACTAAAAGACAAACTGGCTTTTACGAGTAATTGTACTTATATAGACAATGGATTTTATTGTGTTTTTTTTAATACAAAGACGTTGTTGCATTTTTGAAGTCATTTTTATTTCTCCAAGCAAAGATTGAGAGCTAAGGGTCACTTCGCTATATATATGAACCTTAGTTAGCTTTCGACGCTCAGAGGAATAAAAATTACGTCCAAAAAGCGATGTCTATGTAAGAAAATACATTACAATCCCCAGCCTATGTGCCAGTTAATTACCAAAATAAAGACCTAACCAACAAATAGCTAGCAAAGGTTGCCAGTACTTATCTTTCTGGTAAGCTTAAAAGCAAATTAGTACAACGATGTGTAAGAAAAGCATCTGGACTTCTTTAAGTTTTAAGTTTCTTGAAGCTTCTCTCATCTGGATGAAAGAAGCTTCTCTCTATTATTTATCTCTATTTTTTTTTTTGTATTAATCATAACTAATGGAGGGCTAGCGTATGATCTGAAATTTCTCTCTGTCTTTTTAAACACTTCCACAGACGTGAAAACTTCACCCCAAACTGCAACTCAAGAGTCTGCAGTTGGCACTTCCCTCAAGGAAAAGCTGCGGGGCCAACAAGATTTGCATGGAACGACGGGAAGTCTTTTCAGTTCCCAGATGACCACAACCCTGTTAGAAAAAAGAAGAAAAAAGAGCAGGTCCCGGCTATTGGTGAAAATCAGAGTGAAATATCAGATGAGCCACATCATTCCAACAATGCAGCTACACAGACAGATACTGCAAGTTCCACAAGTTCTTCCCAAAGTCTTCTGGTGCTAGAGATTCAGAATGACATGCTAAGAATAGAGAATGAAAAACTTAAAAAACAAGTAGAGAAGCAGAAGCAGACTTTCTCATTCAGTCAAATATCTGACAATCCTGAAAGGGTCCAGTACTATACTGGATTGCCCGATGCTGCTTCTGTCCTGTTTTTAGAAGCGCTTCTTTCCAGATTTGATCTTAAATATCATTCTGATTGGACTGTCCAAATGATGCCCCTAATTGACCAGTTATTTCTAACCCTGATCAAGCTTAAACTTAATTTTGGTCATGAAGACCTTTCAATAAGGTTTAACTGCAGCAGAGGCACAGTAACTAATGTTTTTACAACAATTGTTAGTGCACTGTATGACATTTTGTATGTTGGCATGCTGGAAAACAACATTCCCTCGAGAGCCAAGAATCAAACATCGCTGCCAGATTGCTTCCAACCATTTCCTAACTGCAGGATTGTGCTTGACTGCACGGAAGTTTCTGTTTGTAACACAGAGAGACTTGACACACAAAGTCATTTGTACAGCCAGTACAAAGGACGGACCACACTAAAGGCTCTAATTGGTGTGGCTCCTAATGGTGTAATAACCTTTGTAAGCAACTTGTACGGTGGAAGTGCCTCAGATAAGGCCATAACAGCTGACTGTGGAGTACTGCAACATCTACAACCAGGTGACATGGTCATTGCAGATAAGGGCTTCACAATTCGGGACATCCTACCAGAAGGGGTCTCACTGAACATTCCGTCCTTCCTCACCAACGGACAATTCACACAGGAGGAAGTGAACAACAACAGGAAGATTTCCTGTGCAAGAATACATGTAGAGCGTTCCATTCAAAGACTGAAAGTTTTCTCAATTTTGCATCACATCCCATATCAGTTAAAAAAAAATATTAATAAGATGTGTGTGTCTTACAAATTTACAAACACCTATTCTCCGTGAAATTGAATAAATTATACCTGTGAGAGTTCAGAGGTAAAAGTACATTGTGTCATTTTCTAACTACTTGTGGACCAGAAAACACAACTGTTGAATAAGTTTACTTTTATTATTTATAACTCCTAAGTGGATTGTTTTGTGTGTATACTCAGGATGTTACAACATAAAAACAACTTAGTTGCATAGTTTCAAATTGAGAATGGTCTCATTTGTGATTCGTATAATGTTTTACTCTGTTTTTATCAATGGCTTGTTACATTTTTCATTCCATTCCAGCTTCCTGATTACTGCCTAGTTTTCTTGCTATGCATTTTCAATTAAAATGAAGAATACCAGATACATGTGTTACTCTTTATTTTCAGGAACAGTTTGTCCAAAACATTTTATTTTTTCAAATCAAAAATTAATATAATTTAAGAATTTATCTGAATATATTTACAAAGTTACAATGACAAAAAATGTACAATTTCCAAATAGTTTTAAAATTAACTATAAACATTTGGACTGATAAATTACTCATGCTGATATGAATTCAAAGCTGCGATAAAATATGGGGTAAAAAAACTTCCCGGTAGAACGTTTCCAACGCTTCAATGTTAACAGCCCAAGTTTGTTCTCTATCCACATGCAAGATGAAAAAGTCACATGGAGTCCAAACAATAAAGTGACAGCTTTTCGCCCCTGTGAGATAGAGGTTGCCCTGGATCTGATGCCAGTAGTTGTGATTCTTTTTTAATACCAGGGAACCACTTGCCTCATCCAGCTGTAGGAAAAAGTCCTTACTTTCTGCAGCCTCCAATACAGTTTTGGCTCTGGCTGACCATGGGCATTTCACCTCAATGATGCACTCATTAGAGACAGTCCCATCTGGAGAACCACCAAGCAGGCCACTGTTAGATAAAAACAGTCCCCTCTCCTTGATAGCTGCACCAGTACAGTCAGTGTACAACTGCTTGGCCTTTGGCTCATGAAGGATCCCCCAATCACATGCCTTTGGGGATGAAAATACAACTTAGTCATAAAGGAATTCTTAGATGCACAGACCCTTTTTACTAACAACTTACTTTAGATCCTTCTGTCAGGTTGTACTGTCCAAGCAGAGTCTTAAATAAGGAAGGGGGGTATGAGCGCCGCTGGACTGCACTCAGGACCAAACCGAAGTTGCTGGCTGTGATTCTCTTCTTGCGATATGCTGACCTTTTATAAAGAAACACAAATTAAGAGACACAGTTAACTAAAATTTCCTACTTAACACTTAACAGAATTAATTTCAAAACACTTTCTTACCACAATGCATTCTTCGTTTGCCCAACTGTTGCTTCCTCAATCTGTTTCTTCTCTTCGTCAGACACAGCCAGTGATGCCAAGAGATAACGAGCCTTGTCTTCTGCTTGGGGAAATCCCAGGTTCCTCAGCACTTCATCAAATGTCTTGGCTGGTTTAGCCTAGATTTAAAGCAAAAGGATTTTAAAGGTTTTAATGGAACCAAGAAATTTTGACCACAGAATAGACAAAGTCAGGTACAGAGTATATAAAATACATGTAAAAAATAAAGTGGGGACAGTGGAAGCAAACAGTCTGCTGTATGTAATTTACAAGAGTTTACATACATGTACAATTTATACCACATGTTAAAGTAAATATCAAAGTACCTGAGAGCATTCAGGACTCAAAATCCAACCCATCCCAGTAAAACGTTGCAATTTCGATAGGGATGCCACTGCCCATTCCTTGTCCTCCTGGGAGACAGGTCTTTCGATTCCAGCTGAAAAAAAAAAAGCTTTTAGTAATCTGAATAAATAATAATTTTAGCATATAAAACACAATGCTTTTTAAAAAGTTAAGAAAATAATTATTATAATTAATTCAAAGGGCAAATTTTAAATAAATAACTGACCTTGTGTTGTTGAGGGTGTCATCACAGACACTCTCTTGGCAGTAATTTCTTCTGCTTTGCATGATTTTACCCTCTTCCACACACATTCCACGTCAGTGCGAGACACATTCTTCTCCACCCAAATCAACAATGCCGCCATATGATGGCACTTATCATTGCCAATCGGGCACTCACAGGAGCTGAACCTGACTGACTGACCCTCAACATGCACCTACATTGAAAGAAAGTTAATGCTTACCCTAATGATGTTCCTTCCTTCCTGATGTTGTAAACCTGCTCAACATTTGGCAATAAAACCCTTTCTGATTCTGATTCTAAACATTCTAACAAACACTTGCAGCGCTGCTCTGTGTACTGGTACCAGGTTAACTAGGCTAATATAACTGGTACTAGGCTAACATTACTAACTCTCCAAAACCTCCATGTTATGTAGATTTTCATCTTCGTTTACTTCCACTGTTATAGCATTGCTGTACGTGTGTGTGCTTTATGAAATACATCAGAATACAGAATATCTCATGTTTAATCGTCGGCTAGCTAGCTTACTCCTAGCTCACCTCAACATTGTAAATCTTCTTTTTCATGGATGCCTGGACACTTCCCTTTATAATTCCGCCTGGGAGAACGGTTACACTGACCACTTTACTAGAGTTGAAGGAATTAAGACCCTTTTTAACCCTAATTGGTACTTCGCTAAAGAAGGAGGTAATCGTGAACAAAGTCACTGGCTCCGCCATCGTTGTTTCTTGAGGAGCACTTAGACCCGGAAATACCTGCAACGTCATCCGTGACGTCTGACTGAACAACCGGATTGAGTGAGTCCATTCACTTTTCTATCAGCATGAAAATAAACCTAATGTTTTTAATAGGTATGGTGTTATTGAAGTGGTATACGATCTGCTGAAGTCACGTTCAACCTATAAATTGAAGTATATATATGTAAAAAACTATAGAATGTTATCCAGATTGATTTTTTTCTATTTGGACTACAACTACCACAATTCTAATCAATAGCTTGGTCTTGGTACTTCCGGGTTATACGTGCTTGAGTTCCCCGCCTTTTGAGTATAGAAGCAGTATTGTGAAGACGTCGCCTTCACAATAATATCACTGACGTGGTTTCATTTCAGTCAGTTTTTGAGCTTCTCGGAGACTTTTTCTGAACATGGAGTTTCCTGTTCACATTTGAGGCCGCTTTCACCAACAATTAGTCGGTCATGTTGCTACCGTCTGACGTCGCTCGGCTTGTTTTGGGTAAGTCTGGTCGTCCATAGCAGACGAGTAGCTGTGGGGTTAGCCAGCAATGACAGTCGAGTGTAAATGGGTGGCTTTAGCCTCACAGCCTTAACGGTTGATTGGGCTGCAGTTGGAGGGTAACTGTTACTGCTGACTGAGGTGCTACTAATGTCCTTCCGCTAGGGTACCTCCAAGAAGAGGGACTGTCAGCTACAAGCCAAGCTTTCATTCACGAGAGCCCCAACCTGAAAGAGTATGCCGAGCACACCACAGGAGATGGGACTATTCCTGCTTGCGTTTTTGTAAGTGTGCCTTCCTCCCTCTTGTAAGCCGCCTCCACAGCCTGTCATGATTACAGCTGACTGCATTTATGTTTAATCTTTCCTCACACAGTCCATCTTTGGGAAGAGCCTGACAACCATTTTAAATGAGTATGTAGCTGCTAAAACAAAAGGTAAGCCATTCAGAGGATCTCTTTAGTGTTTTATGACCGATTATTGTTCATATGTCATGGTTTGTTGCTGATGATTAGTCATATTTTCAACAGAGTCTTGTCATGAGGTTCCCGTCATGATGACTTCATTGTGGAAAAAGCTGGATTTCACACTCAACCAGATTAAGTAATGAGCTTCACTAATAATTGTGTGATAGCATAGGATGCATGGGGCTGATTTTGAAAAATGATTTCTTATTGTTTTCTATTGTTGATTGGTATGTTGTTGTGAGATGAAAGATAAACATCTGCTGCTGTGTTTCTGAATGCTAAAACTTGGTGAAGTGAATCAATATGTGAATATTTTTCTGCATCTTTCCTTAGGTCATTGCAGAATTCCCCTGCTATATCAGCATGTCAGAGAAGTAAGTTTGTCAGGTTGTTTGTTTTGATGTAATGGGCTAATACATGGTGATGTAGCTGAAAGCATCAGGTTTAATGCATTGATGCATTTATGTAGAAATATACCTATAACGTAGGAACAGAAACTGTTTGAAAAGGGACTTCCCTAATCATGAGCTTATTGTGATTATAGTTGCCTGTTCCTAAAACCCCAGGAATTGGCATGTTACCCAAATAACTTCTGAATAAAAACATTGTCTATACATCAAATTGGGAAATTGGCACCATGATTACTTACAGTTGTCAAACAGTGCCTCAGCATTCAGGTTTTATATGTAACCTATTTACTTATCAGCCTCTGTGTGTTGCAGCACGTTCACGTGTTGGATTGGCAAACATGGCTAGACAGCAGGTCCTTGCCGTGGCTTCTGCGGGTGCTGTTGTCTGTTCATCGGTTTCTGAGACAAGCACCATCATCAGCCCAGCGCACACCTCCCACAGCATGCTTGCCCACTCCACCCCAGTGTGCTACAGTGGTCCGAACAGCAGACCAGCTTCTGG
The DNA here is from genome assembly GCF_057382275.1 of Copadichromis virginalis. Lineage (NCBI taxonomy): Eukaryota > Metazoa > Chordata > Actinopteri > Cichliformes > Cichlidae > Copadichromis > Copadichromis virginalis. The sequence goes on along the minus strand of NC_140631.1, from coordinate 17,724,752 downwards.
CAGTGGCACAATCCAGCATATTCATGACAGCAGCCGATTAATGACTACACCCAGTCAGTAATATAACACACAACTGAGTACAAATGCTAAAGTAAAGTAATGCTAAGATCACAGCTTTTTTAATAATAAATATTCAAACTTATTCGTTACAGGGGATTCACCCATGCAGATCATTGTTTCAGAGCATCGGCTAAATCCAGGCCCAATGTCTCCTGGTCGAAGGAAATGGTATGAATAGTTGTTAATGCTTTACTATAGGTGTTATTACATAAACATCTGTCCAGAGTGCTAAAGACAGACTAATCTAAAGTGGATGGAAAAATTAGCTTTCGTTGTACATAAATTGTGCATGGACATTGCTGTTACAATGACTTTACAGTATCACTGAATAAACCTTTCGCATTGCAGAAAATGTGACTAATGATTGCAGAAACAACAAACATGTATTTGGTGTGTTGCATAATCCAGAATGTTAGTGATTCAGTAGCTTTTCTTGCTAAGGGTTTGTCAAACTTCACAGGGTGTTTACTGTAAAATGACAGTTGTGATCTTGAGCACGAAAAAAATGCATCAGGTAGGGATTGTGAGCAAGTTTGATTCATTTCTGACCAATCTAGGAGTAGTGATCCTTCTGAACTGTGGATGGAGAGGACATCAGATGCCATGTCATAAGCTAATTGGTCCTTTGGCTGGTTGAGCTAAAAAAAAAAAAAATGCTGATTGTAGTTAATTTCACATGACATTAATCAGTCACAAGGCTGTGTCACTGCTTATTCTAAATGACTCAATATCAGTATGTTGTTCCTTAATCTGCGCACACACCGAAAGCAATCCTCAGTGATATAGCCATAATCAGAAACCATAGAAAGTGATATTTGGCGACTTCAAGGGACTTCGACGAAAAGAACATGCTGGTGACGCAAAGTCAGCCTGGAATATTGTCTGTGCTGGGTCACCCCAACTTCATTGATTAATTTGATCTTCAGCATGTGATATTTTTGTTTGACTTTATTGTGCTGTTATTGTTATTCCCATGGTTTGTTTAAAATGTTTTTCTGTTGTCTTCAGGGACACCCCCAGGAAGAGAAGTGGTGCTCCGAGTGGCTCCAGTGCCCCTAGCAGATCTGCTACAGCTGCTGGCAGCAGCAGTGCAGAACCCCAACCTGAAGAGGCTGTTGATGAAAACTTCCCTGTAAGTAAATGGCCTGGCCTGTATTTGTACAGCGCTTTACTCAGTCCCTAAGGACCCCAAAGCGCTTTACACTACATTCAGTCATCCACCCATTCACACACACATTCACACACTGGCGATGGCAAGCTATGTTGTAGCCACAGCTGCCCTGGGGCGCACTGACAGAGGCGAGGCTGCCGGACACTGGCGCCTCGCACCACTCTGACCACCACCGGGCCCTCTGACCACCACCGGGCCCTCTGACCACCACCAGTATGTCAGTAATGCTAGGTTTCCTAATCGCAGAGAAAAGTTAAAGACTACACTTCAATCACATATTAACAAATCCACTGACATTGTTGTTTAAAACCTTGTTGATCTGCTGAATGGTCATATATCAGTCTGTGTCTCTAGATACAAAGAAAAATTACTTTATTGCATCAGAAATGACACACTCTCTGTTTCATCTCACTCTTTACAGCAGCTTGTGATACAAAACGCACGTGACAAGATACTGGGTGACAGGTCCTTACAAGAGAAACTTGCTGAAAACATCAACAAAATCCTTGCAAAGTAAGTAACACGATAGGACTCTTCATTTTGTTTGCACTTGGATGTATTGTGCATAGTTTTTGATAATGATTGTGCTGTTTCCTACTCTGTTTCATCACTACTATCAGTGAGCCAATGCCCCAAACATCAAAGGGTTCTTCAAGTACAGTGGAAACAGACCAGTCTATAGATGAAATACTAGGATTACAGGTGATTTTTTTTCTTAACATTTTGCTTGTAATGTTTTCACTTTTTCTGTGTAATTTATTATTATTTACTCACGTATACAGGGGGAAATTCATATGAGTGACGACGCCATCCATGACATTTTGGAGCAAACTGAGTCCGACCCAGCTTTTCAGGCTCTCTTTGACCTCTTTGACTGCAGTAACTATGACCTCATTTACTTTAATGTGTTTTCCTTTAAATAATGGTTCGCAAATGTCTGTAACAGTTTAACTAAAGAACTTTTTGTAAGACTTTTTATAAATTGATGTTTGCAGATAAAACTAAATTTGCAGATGGAGAAGCAGGAGATGGCGATACGAGCAGTAGTCCAGAAGAGACCGACACTGTTGGAACTACATCTGCAATCAGACTCCTTCAAAATATTGATACAGGTAGTCTGTCATAATCTAAACGTCGAAAAGGCAGCATAAATGTCTACAGAAAGTCTGGAAGGGGCTTAGAGGTGTAAGGCTGTAGCTTCTTGAGCTTCTAACAGTTGGTAAACTTTGTAAACAAAGTCAAAAATTGAAAAGTACCTATAATTATTCCTAATTTAAGAACTGAAATGAACTGCAGGAAAATACTAGCCATGACGAAGAGGTGGAGTGCACTTTCAGATAGTCTCTCCTGCAAGACATTCATGGTGTTGTTCACAGTAGTGTTGAGAACTGTGGGGAAAAAGAGAGTGGTTGACAGCTGGTTACAGGAACATCCCTGCCACTTGGACTTCATAAAACCTGGAAGCATCAGTTGTGAAATTATAATAAAAATCCAAACATTTTTCCAAGTTTAAATAACTTTCTATGAGAGGTCAAGCAGGTTATCATTTCTGCTAACAATAGAGACAAATGAATAATTGAACTCTGTTTCTATTTTCAGGTGCCACACACAGTGATTCAGCTGCTTCAGATACAACACCAATGACGGTGAAGACGAAACCTGGGCAAGAGCGAAAGACAAGAAAGTCCGCTCCTCCAACACTGTTAAAGAAAACAGTTCTTGGTCCCAGTGGCAGATCATCCAGGATTGAAAACAGTTCAGCCAGACTGATAGTGAGTCAAGGGGATCCCCGAGGTGTCTCAAGTGCTCCAAGAAACTCAAACAGAAAAGAAAAAGATGCACTTTTCACTAACACTGTCAATGAAACACCAATGGATATTGATGAACCACTGAATACACCTCCCCCTCCTCCTTTGGACAGTTTGGCCACTCAGGAGCCTCCCGCAAAGGACAGCACTTCTATCGCGCCTGTCTTTGGTGAATCTTCCACAGATCCCTCGCCAGTGGACTCTTGTGCTTTTCCTGAGCCAGAGGAAACATCGGCCTCAAATATGAACAACCAAAAAGAACCTAAACAATCACAAGAGTTTAAAGATCAACCTGGTGCACCCGGAGCATCATCTTTGCCTCCTGAACAAGCTCAGCTGAACATCACTCCAGCGCCCGCCGCTGACCTACCTCAAATATTACTCTCAAACAGTGGAGGAGATACTCTACCAGTGTCTACTTTCTCAGTAATATCAAAATCTGTCTTAAAAACATCCTCTTCTACAGATACTACAGCTTCAGCAGCCTCACCCTCATCTGCTTTTATTGCTGCCCCATCTACGGCAACACCTGCCGCACCAACGTCTGCTTCTACCTCTGCAAGTCCAAGAGCTGCACATGCCTCACCCGCATCCTCGTCCTCCTCCTGTGCCCCCGTTGCCCCTCCTCCTGCAGCTTCAGTTGCAACAACAGCTGATCTGTTAACCACAAGCATCCCAAACACGGCTGCAACAGACTCCAGTAATGTCATGTCTTTGAAAATAATCATAAGTGATAACCAGGATGAAGGTTCTTCCAGCGACACAGCCTTAAACCAGGCAATTTCCAGCATTTCTGGAGACAAGATTCCCACCATTTACGTTTCCTCCCCAGCTAAGCCGGTGGGATGCCCTGAAACTCCAAAGGCCAACATGGATGAGGTGGCGCAGGCAGTTAGTGGATTACAAAGTTCTGAGGCATTTGCTAGTCCTCTGAGCAGCAAGGCTGGAGCAGTAACTGCATCTCCACTAACTGGAACGTCACAGGCCCAGCAGAGCTATATAATTCAACTACCCCTGGATGCAACTAACCCTGCCCTCCAAGGAGCCAGCTATTTCCTTGTAACAGAGCCCCCATCTACCGAAGCTGAAGGCAGACAGGTGGTGCTGCCTGCTGGTGTCTCAAACGGACAGTCTTTACCCACAAATCAATATGCGGTGACAACACCAACTCGCTCTACAAGTTACTCCACTGGTAAGAGACAGAAGGCTGCAAAACTGAGTCATCCCACAAACATTACATCTATAAGTGAATGTAAGGTAGTAAGCAATGTGCAGTGTGTGTATAACAACATACTTTTCCACATTATTGCACTGATTACAGTCCAAAATATTGAAAGTAAAGTTCTTTTGGCAAAAGATTGTAGGGACACTGTCGTTAAGCAATTTATTTATTTATTTTTGAGTTATCAATGGCAACAAGGCATGTCCCCATGTTTAATCTTTTTCCTTCACTTTCAATAACTTTCTCAGTATCATAATTATCAAACTATGACATCTGTGCTCCTGTTTGAAGGGTCAGCACTCGTCCTGCCATCACCCGTGAAGCCCATGATGCTTCCTGTTTCTGTTGTAGGACCGAATCCTGTGGGGAAAGTGCAGATGGTGTCCAATCAAGTAAGATCATTTTATTGTTAGTCGGAGCATGTGGTTTGCAGTTAAAAGCATTTCCTTTCTTACCATTTTAACCAGAATGATGGAGTGAGAAAAGCTTTATTTCTTTATTAAACGAGACACTTTCAGACCAAATTGGCTGCTAAGTAAACAAAACTGTCCAACTGTCCAAACTTTGCCACTCTCAGGTCAATGTGTTAACTTTATCTTGTGTGCAATGCAAACTGGTAAATAAAATGTATTATACATTGTATTTCAAAGGATAAACATACTCTTTAACCTTTACATACTGTTCATATTCTATGCTAGTATGGCTTGGGTCAGTTTTGACCCAGTCAAGTTTCTGTTCAATTTTGAATTGAAGATCTGTTTGATTATTGTTTATCCAAGACTTTCTGTAAGTAAGACATTCTGCTTCTACAAGGAGTCCCAGTTCACTTCACATGTAAACCACATTAACCCATTCATTGTTACATTTACAGCTTGTTGCCATACAGAATCCTGTATCAGTAGAGCAGACAGAAACTGTCCCGTCCAAAACTCCCACCGTCGCAAGCAAACAACCTGTAGCTGCTGGTAAGTTAAAGGTTAACCTGCTTCTCCATGGTGAAGATGTATACTGGCTAAAAATTATATGGTATCCTTTTTTGAATGCATCTTTGCTCAGCATAATGTTTTAATTTCACGGCCTCATTTCTAAATTCCAGGCACTGAGAAAAATCTGGGCAGTAAAGAGGTTCAACCTGTATCAGCTGGAAACACAGACCAGCAGGATGCAGAAAAAGGTGCCAGTCACAGGAGAATTTTATGTTTTGACTCTTCTGCAGACATTCAACCACAAACTGCTAAAACAACTACAACCAGCACAGCCATGACTGCAACTACATCCCCATCACCATCTATCCAGCAGACTGAGAAAACTAATACAGAGTCGGTTGTTCGAATAAGACCTACTATCCTGGGTGGCAACAAACCCAAGAGGAGGGTAGAAACTGTCAGATGTTTAGCAAGTCCGCAGGCTGGAGTAAGCTTAGTGAAGGAGCCCTTTTCTTTACAACAGTACCAGAAAGATTCTGCTAAAAAGAGCTCTCGCAAGCAGGATCATAACACCCACAAGCAGGAGTCTCAAAGTGCCAGTACCAGCAGTGCTGATGCTTCAAAGGTTGAGGCTGGAAAAAAGTCAGAATCAGAAAAAAGATCAAAATCTGTTGTGAGGAAATGCAGTCAGGATGCACATAAAGATAACTCAAAACCTAAGGATTCGTATAACTCCAAGTCAGAGTCTGATTCTGCACTAAAATCAGGAAGTAGGAAGGACAAAGAGGAAAGCAGCAGGAAAGAATCTGCAGAGAAGGTGCCTTTGAAACCACGTGAGGGACGTACAGAAAAGAAGACTTCCTCTCAGGAAATGCCAAATGTCACAGCTAACAAAGAGAATGAAATGAAGGGTAGCATGCAAGACCAACAACCTTCATCCTCAGCATCAAGAGACTTGAGCCCTCCAGCTGTCCCTCAGCCAGCATCTCAGAGTCAGTCCAAAGTTACAAAAACACCATCTAAAACCAGTTCTCTGGCTAAACAGGCAGCTGAGATGCTTCAGGACATTCAAGGGCTCAAATCTCCCGCGAATCCAGTCAAAGGGCTTGGTGCAAGCAGTTCAGACCTTCCTGGAAGTGGCAGTAAGCAGGAAGCACCTGCTGATTGTCCCAGGACTCCTCGACAGAAGGGAAAGGTTAAAGACGGAGAGGGTACTCCAAAGCATCTAATGCCTCCCAACACCCCAGATGTACCTGGCTGCAGCCCTGCCAGTGAAGCCGGCAGTGAAAGCAGCATTAACATGGCTGCTCACACACTTATGATTCTTTCACGTGCTGCCATCGCCAGGACAGGCAGTCCACTGAAGGACAGTTTGCGTCAGGAGGGGATAGGAGAAAACTCGCCTACTAGCTCGAAGAACTCAAAGAAACGCAAGCAACCTATTTCAGCATCAAGCCCCCCTCCAAAGAAAGAATCAAAACGATCTCCCACCAAAAAGAAAGACCGAGTAAGTACAGCAGCATGGTTTTTGTCCAGTCTTTTTTCCTCTTTATTTTGTATTCAACTCTTTTGTGTTTTGTTGTGTAGTGATTATCAAAGGTGTGTGGACACCAGATGAACTTCCATTGCGTATCAGTCCTTTTTACGTGTTTATTATTTATTTATGGAACCTAATCTAATTTACTAAATAAAGTACACTTTGTTATTATGCCCAAGTACTTCATAGTCTCTTCAAAATATGCATATTTGGTACAATATACACTTGCAGTATGATGAAGGTGGAATGAGGTGCTTGGGCAAATACACAGCCAGTTAACTGGGTCCTAACACCCTGGCATCCTGTGCGATTGCCGGTCTTGCTTGTTGGTAAGCTATGTGACTGTTTTGAAAGCGTGACAAGTTTCTTGCCAAATATGAGGACCACTCAAAGAATCTTGACACTGCACATCTTTGGATCATCCAGCCTTAAACTTGCCAAGTGTAAAGTAGATGTTGAGTTGTTAAGAAAAGCAAAGCAAGTAAAGACAAACACATACACACGAAGGCAGATGTTTGATACCTAGTTCTGTCATAAAACTCTTATTTATTGCTTTCATTTTATTTGCAGGAAAGAAAGAAAATTATAGATTATTTCCCTGAAGACTTGGATGTGGATAAGTTCCTGTCTTCACTTCACTATGATGAATGAAACCGGACACGCCAGCAGGAAAGGACTGTCGTAACTTGTGTTACAATCCAGAAATAGAACAAGCCCTCTGATAACACAGTACATCTGGTTCCTGTTAATAATTTTGCCTGAGACATTAAAGTTGAAATGGATTTTTCAAAAAGTGTGGGAATTTTGGCAAACCCCCTTCCCTCCAGTGAAGGTGACATATCTCATGATCATGTTGCAACAGTAGCAAAGCAACCATTGCACTTTCGATTTTTTACACTTTTTACTCAGTAATGAACATGAGGACATTGATTTACACTCTGACTTATGTTGTGGAACAGTTTTGATTTTGGGCACTTTGGCAGAGTGGGTGTGTGTTGTTAATGGTCGACTCAAAGAATTGCCTTGGTCAATATTTGACTCCTTTGATAAATACTGGCCTATTTGACACCTGACAGGTCTGTATCTAAAATTACACTTTGGAATATGTTTCTAGCAGACATTTTTAAAAACACTGAATTATAGCTCCTGTTTTTGAGTTGAGAAACATTTTGTTATTTGAAAAATAAAAAAACTAGTGTAAATGTACGTTTTAGTAGCATAAACATGTATATTACCTTTTTTCAGAATCAGATGCTTTGTTGAAGCTGTTCACATTTGTATACTTGGCTTCATTTTAATAAAACAAAGAAAATCATGCTTGTTCTTTTGTCTACATTTAAAGCCATTCTTACTAAGTCCCTATAAAGACTAAAAGAACACGTGGTTTTTTTTGTTCAGTGTGAATGTTGTGTGAAGGCTGGGACAACACCACAGGATGATAAGGAAATCTGGAGCTCTAGAAAGTATAAGGTTTGTCAGTGTTGTCCTTTGATGGCTGAAAATGTTGAGGAAATCCTTCAAGGATGCTTGTGTCACATTTGAACTCTGATGTTCATAACCTCAGGCAGCCAGACTGATTTGTAGATTCTACTGGTGCCAGTGACGTTTAGGTGTACCGCGTGACTCAAGGTACATGCTAACCTATTGACCTTTCAGGCTTTGTCAGTGCTTAAAACTTTCCAAGACCATAGAAGTGTCACATATATGCGATAACATTAATATAGACCTGCAGGTTTATAGTGATAGTATAACAGTTACCACCTCCAACCCTGTTTCGGCAAATCTGGCAACCTCCCATTGGACTGCTCCTCACAAGGAACGGAAATGGACTTTTACATCTATTTCACAATAAAAGTATTCGCTTATGAAGTGAAGCATGTGATTTCATCGTAAGTTATTATAATACTGTCATTACACCATGAATCGCTCCCACATTTACTCAGTTAATTAATTACAACATAATGTAAACAAAAACTTTTTCTACAGCCTTTTCCCCCCAGTGGTGCACAGTAGTGCTGGTTTTACTTTGACAGTGCCTGCGTTTGTTTCCGGGTAAAGAGGACAGGAACAAGGTACAGATGTCATGTAATTTTAACAAACATTCCCCTGTTTCTCTCCTGTGTAACGTGTGTCTTTTCTCATTACTACAACAGTATAGCGGCAACAAGTTGTTTTAGACGTTTCTCGGTGAGTAAGGGAACTCGTTATTGAGTTTAAACGCCTGATTTTGAGGTACAGACGTCACTAGCTCGGTCGTTAGTATTTTGGCTAGCCGGTTAGCATGTGGAGGGTTATGCACGTATTTAGCACCATATCTACTTACAGACTGACCTACGGAAAGACGACAGCTCACGTCAGCTGTAGCCTTCGCCCTCGTAAAGCAGTCTGTAATAGTTTCACAGTCGCCTCGTTGCTTTCTGTGCTATATCTCTGTCTTTGAATTTGAATGTCAGCTAACCGGCGTGTGAACGAAAGGTTCGCACTAACTGATAGTTTATTGGTTGACAGCTGCTGATAAGGAGTTCCAGTTTCTACACAATCCCTGCTGTAATCTCTTAGCCGTTCAGAAACGGGGACACGGGAAACTCCAACTCCTACTTGTCGTGCTCCTCTCTCGTCCTAGACTGCCTGACTTGCCAGACGGTGATTGACATGGCAGCTAATGGAGCAAGCTGTGAGCAGCCTCAGAAACGCGCAGGAGCTAAAGACAAACTGAATGGGAAATCCGCAGGTAAACTCTATCAGTTGTATCTGTTGTGTAACCTTTGACACAGAACTGCACCTATCACCTTATGGCATTCACGCTTTATAAACACTCACACTGATTCACTATGGGTGATTTTCACTTTCCATAGGTGCAAACAAGTACATTACAGAGTACATGTATTATGCATTTAGCATTACCAATTCAAGAAGTGGCAATAAGTGTTGTGTCTGTAAGTATTACAGAGTGTCAAAGTGATTTTCTTTCGTTTTATTCTCCAGACTTGTCATTAAGAGAGAGGAGACAGAAGGATAAGGAAGAGCGCCTGTCTCTGGTGCTATGGAGGAGACCTGTTACCACTTTGCATTACTTTCTCCTGGAGACGCTCCTTAAGCTAAAGGAGTGGACGTTTAAGTAAGACATTAAAGGTTTTTCCTGGATTCTTTTCTTAAAATGAAGCTGTCTCCTGGTTGGACATACCCTGTGATTTAAGCTGCTGTATCAAAAAAAAGTACTTATGCCCCAGAAGGTGGATTTGTGCATTTTATTGAGACCAGAGACACTTAAATTTAAGGGGGGAAAGAATGGAAGGGGATATGATTGTGTTTTCTTGCTTCCCGATTCAGGCTTTGGCAGCGGAGAGGCATAGTTTTCCTGTGTTTGGTGTTATGCTCTCTCTTTTCCATCGCATACTCAACTGAGGGAGAACACCAGCAAGTAAGCCTCGACTTGTTTTGCTTTCTTAGAGACGTTAAGAATCAGCTAATCAGTTATTTTGTCATCGGCAAGTTTAAAGGTTAACGATGAGTCACTTTTTATCCTGCTCGAGACTTTTCCAAGAATAAACTTTGCATTGTGAGATAATGCAGTGTGCACTGTTGTCAGGTAACCCTTGATCATGTAGTCATCTGTCTGAATGTTCTGTTTACAAATTCATCTGTGCAACGGTCTGTCACGGTTCAGTTAAAACACTACAGTCCTTCAGGGCTTCCTAGAACCAACTGAGAATGGCGTAATCATTTACCTAGAACAGCAGGTCAAACATAGGAAATGAGCAGGGGGAAAAAATAACCCAAGAATAAAGCAAATTTAAATATGTCAAAATCACAAATATTAATGTAAAATAAGGTAATGGGATCGAAAAACATATTGTTTTCATTGTAACTGTGCAGCAATAACTGTTAAGACAGAATTTCCCTGTAAACGGAGTGTAATGAATATTGGTCTAATGCTTTTTTTAAATAAATAAACCAATGTAGTTATTAAACGCCTAAAAAAGATTAACTTTTTGTATCATTTATTGTAGAGGTGAGCAATGTGACACTTTTTAATTGTGGACAATCTGATTTGGGCACTTCATACAAAATACAAGGTATATGTTTTGCAAGAGCCAAATGAAGATTCTCTTTCTTATGTTTGCCTCATTTATGATTGTGGAGCCTTTCTCTTTGGCACATTTAAGTAAACCTTACCATCTTACTGGGAGTTTATGCATCAGTCGGACATTTATGGCATACGCACAATGTAACCTCAAACCACTCTGCAACTACTCTGAAAATCAGGCCTTAGACAGTAGCCACCCACTCTGTCCATCAGTCATTCCACATCAGCATCAGGAGAAGCGGCGATATGACTGATGGTGACTGACTTTTGTTTTCACTCTTTATAAACTTCACTCGATTATTTTTAAAGCTGACGTATAAATCATCAGTTATGGTCCAAATTTTCAGAATTCAATGGAAGCGAAAACAGGAAGTTGTGATTCAGGCCTTTTACACTTAAGTAACAGTGACTTCCTGTGTGTCCAGACAACACATGCAGACCTTATGTGATAACAGATATTCAGCTAATCCTGAAGGGAAGATTTTCACTCAACTTTTTAGATTTTACCTTGAAAGATCATCATCTGATCTTTTAGACGCTGGTGACTACCCTGCCCTTCCCCTTGTCTGATTTATGTATATAGTTAATTTTCTTCAATTTTTTTTTCCTTTGCAGTATGTTCAGTATCTGGAAAAGAAGTTCCTATGGTGTGCCTACTGGGTAGGCCTTGGGATCCTGTCTTCAGTGGGCCTTGGAACTGGTCTGCACACCTTCCTTCTCTACCTGGTAAGATAGCATCAGCCGTATGGAAATGCAGATGCAAAATACCTTTACTGAAGTAAAGGTAGATAACAGAGGCAATAACAATGACATGGTTTATATTTAGACTGAACAGGTTTTATATGCATAGACAACAGACTGTTTTAGGCGTGAAACAGTACTCACTGATATGAAACAAAGCGTGGCTACGCACCATTAAGAACAAAGTGTAGTCATAGTAGGAATTTTGAGAGCAGGGATAGTTGTAACTTGCAAACTGGCAAAAGCTTAAAAACATATATTGAAAAATATAAATTTAACATTTGCAAAAGGAGCAGGGAATACCTGTAAGCGAGAGTCATTCAGCTTTACCTGTCTGTACAGATCCTACTCCCTGTCGTTATTTTACAGTTCAGAATAAAGCTGCTTCTCCTTTGTCACACTATGGCAGGTAGCGCTACGTGTTTGATTTGAGTTTTACACCAGATGCCCTTCTTCATGCTGGAATTGAACCAGTGACCTAAGTGAATGTGTAAACCACCAAACTGTGGGAAAAGATGTAACCATATTCCAAATTTGAAGAAATGTAATTTAATTCCACTTGTGTTAATCATTTCTGGTCTAGATTGAGTTAGCTGAGTTTTACTGAATATTGGCCTGACTAAAGGCTACAAAATGTAAAGAGAAATTGATTACCGACATTATCTGGTTGGTTATGCTCAGCATGGGTCAGAATATAATTTACCTTAACAGTTAGCGATTTTCTTACAAAAATGCTACATTTGCAGAATTCTGCAAAATCGCTGTCCGTTTGTTCCTGTACTCACCAGAGGATGGCGTCATAGTCCACACCGAGCCATGAGCCCTGTGTTTCTTCTAACGTCACACGTTTGTCACACGTCTGTCGAAGGCTTTGTGTGAGTGGTGTAATTTTCCCCTGACAGGCAGTCACAGAGTGACTGTCACACTGAGTCACCATGAACATGCGTCATTGGTCTTTGGTTGTGGCTAAAAGGAGAATTTAGCAAAATGAAAGAGAGGAAGAAATTCTCCACCAAAGTCCGCTTCAGGCTGATGATGTGGCTTCTGTGCTGCAGAACATGTGCCGATGTGGTTCAGCTGAGTCAGCCATTTCCATTATAATGAAATAATGGGAAAAGATGTAACTGTGACCTTCCCCTTTTTCTTCTTCTTCTTTTTTTTTAAAGAAATGGTGTACACTCCCTCCATTAATTCTTTACAGCTGTCTAGTGCTCTGCTTCTTTACATACTGTGTGCAACAATAATGACGTAGCAGCAGTGGCTCGTGCCATATACTCTGTGTGGGGTTGTGTATTGTGCTTTTCTTTTGCAGTGAGAATATTAAACAGCTCTGGTTTTCATAATAACTTGTCCTTATGTACCAAAAGTCAAGTCATGAAACATTGTGTCTAGACCAAAAAAAAGGAATTCAGATTACTCCACCGCAGAGGAGTTTGACTTGTTCCTCAAGAGATTGACTTCTTTTTTCTTTAATCACATTACAGTAGGGATTTGTTTTGTTTGGATAATTGTTCACCCTTATTTCCTTCAACATCTTGCATTCATTTTCATAAACTGTTGGGCACTAAATTATTTACCTGCATGGCACTGGCAGCAGCACAGGACCTCATGTCTGCTTGTGTATATATAGGACACTTTTATAAAGAAGGCATACTTCAGGTTTTATTTCCTTCTTCCTGGTCGCCAGAGATGCTATGTAATACCTGGATATCTGTTGATTACATATGCAGTCACATGTGTCACCTGTGTGACCCACAGTGATCCAAGCAAACTGATATTAGGGTCTGGCACCCAGCAATTTAATTTTCTTGTCTTTAAGTATAGCATAGGTTGCTTACGGTCTTTGCTGGTAGCTTTCCATCCTCTCATTTGGAGCTACTCTCCATCCTCCAGAGGTTTCATACCTACAGCCTATCTCTACCAAGAAGTTTGCTGATCCTTCAGCCGAAGAGGTTCTGTAGGCTCTCCTGCTTATTTTATAGTTTATGATTGTGTCTATTTGTGGAGGTATTTGCCTACAGAGAACCTACAGAGAGGGGCTTTCATCCAATTCAACCTCCAAAATCCCAACTGTGTGTTGCTCAACGTGGATGATGCTTTACATTAGTCGAGTATGATTGACAGCGGCGTTAACTAGAAATGGGAGAAGCATGAACTCCTCATCAATCCATACTCACTCATTAGGGGGCCTTATCCCTTTATGTTTGGGAACTGTTTGCACTTAAGCTCTTCTATAACACTGGCCTTATAGTTTGCCATAGGTTATTAGATTAAGGGCTTTTTCTCCTTAACTTGCTGTCCAGCAGACTCTCTGCTGCTGTTGTCACCACTCCTTCAGAACCACGACTCCAAACAGCTGATGAGAGAAGTCACTTGTCTGATTTGCCTTCTTTTGCAAGCCGACATGACAAAGATGCAGTGTCTTTACAACCAGGTGCACTTTCCCTCTGCAGGCCAAAGCCACGTGCATTTTTTCCATCTGTGGATGGTGGGTTGATATATGCACCTTAACTTGGGAGCAGGTGGTCTTAGTCATAGTTTTTTTTTATTTTGACAAAAATAAAATTTAGTTTTAGTTATAATTTAGGCATCTAAATTCTTTATTTTTTGAAGTTTTAGGCAACTAAATATCATAAGATTATCATAGAACAAATCTGAAGTTGATTTGGTTTACTAATTTGTAGGGTGTGAGAAGTTTGTTAACAAAGCATCTTCTTTTCTTTGATATCAAATGTGAAATATGTCCAGATGTCAACGGAAGAGAAAAGAAGATGTTTCATGTTTTGCCGCGTTTTCATATGAAACGGAGGACATGGGAGGGCCCCACCACATCCTGTTATTCGGTGGTAGATCAAATTGTGCCCGCTAACCTTGCTGCACAAGGAGATTTCTTTTGATTGGATAACCTCCAAACTCGACCTGCCTCGCTAAACAAATTAATCAATTGTGATTGCATCTCTTTTCTCCAGAACATTTTCATCTGGTTTTTATTTGTCGATGACAGTGTCGGTATATTTCATCACAGTTTTTTGTCCTCATGCATTTGTTTTTATGTAGTATTGTCTTGTTTTTATCAGGAAAAAACAGTTAAAGAAAAATATCAGTAAACAAAATGAACACTGTCTCGGACAGAACTCTTCTCTCGTCCATATGTCCCAGTTAGGGCTCACGGTAAACTTTGTGTTATTTGATACCATGTCAGCAGATTGTCATCGGTGTCGGATTGTTTTCAAGGAATTGCCCACATTTGTACTGAGGCAAATGCCCTCATTTTGTTTCCTCCAGAGGGTGGATTACATTCTCAGCCTTTTTCTTGTTTTCAAAGAAGTTCAAGGCTCAAATTCAGTGTTTTCCTTTGGTTGCTGGGGAAACTTACAGCGGCAGCTGCAGTCATCCCACTACACCTCATTTCATCAACACCTTGGACTTCGATTCCAAAGAGGTACCAAAGCAGGTCAGTGGCAGTCTGGGCTTTCCACTGTTGTAGTATTCTTTTGGGATCACCTTCCCTCCAGGCCAAGAGGTGATGTTTACAGATGCCTTCCTCTTAGTTAGCAAAGGCAGTATGGAAGCACAGGACAGTGTGTAGGATCGGAGGCTGCTTCGCATCGGTGTGCTGGAGCTATGGGTTGTATACTTGGCCCTCAGGCATTTCCGTGCTCAGTCCAATAACACGTTGACCATGTATTGTATCAACTATCTAAGCACCAGATCCAGCCTGTCCTGCATGGAAGCTCAAGGACTCCTGATATGAGCCTCACCTCGTGAGTTTTTCTTGAAAAGATGAGACTTTTGGAGACAACTTTGCCAAAACCTCTGCCGTTTCTTTGCTCCCGGTTTTGACTGATTCAACACGTTTACCAGTGCTGCTGTGGAGGTTTTACCTGAATGGTGACGCCTGTTGTTTAGGAGAATACTGCACTGATGCCATCAGCACTAGTATAAATGGGGACTTCCCTGTTTATGTCTGATAAGACTAAAGCGGCAAGCATAATGGGGCATAATGTAAAACGTCTCTTCTACCAATGACATTTTACATTACCTTGAAAGATGTTCCACTGACTGACATCTGTACCACAGCTGCTTGGACTTCCTGTTGTACCTTCGCCCACTTCTGTAAAGTTAATGTTGCCATTCACATTGTGGTTACAACAGTTTCTTCTGGTCCTTCACTCCGCAACTGCACTGTGGTGAATGCAAATTCATCATGACCTTGTTTTATTGAAGTCATACCAATGAAGTTGATAAGTAATCGAATACCATCTCTTGCGGTCAGGAATAATGGAAGCAAAACAAGAGCTGGGAATCTAAGATTCTGTGAATTCGCTATCACCACCAGAGCACACCGGTGATTAATGAAATTTGCTGCGTACCAGATCCCTTTATTGGGTTACACGTGTAATTTTTATTTCTGTACCTGTTCATAATATACTAAACACGTCATCAGACTGGGTATTGGTCTTTTTCTCTGCATAGGTATGAAACTGCTGCATATGGATTGTTTATGAACTCTGTTCTAGTACTCTGTTCTGCAGAGCATGACACAGTGTATTGTGAAAGCATGATACAAATATGCAAGATAAAGTTAATTGCAACAGAATTGCCCCATAGCTGTGGGGCAATCCTAATGAGTAACCCATCAAACGCTGGTATGAATCTCCTGCAATCTGTCAGCAGTGTCTCACGTTCCAGCCCAGGCATCTATTTAGCTTATTTCACTTCATATATTGAATCATTCTCTCTTATTGGAGCTTTCGTCCTCTGCCATCTTTGTAATATCTTATATCAAGTCTGTTTGTTCAGGTTGTTTGGTTGGAAAGGATTCTTGTGCATTGACACATGGAATTATTGTTGACTGTCGCGCTCCCCTTGTTGCTTTCATTGTTTGTCCTGATTGGCTTCATTGAGAGTGCCTAATTCTCCAAATTCCTCTGATATTTTGTAATTTTTCACAGAAATGGTGAAGCATTCTTTACATTGTTGTCACTTGACGTGAGCCCACTGCTCATATGGAGATTATTTCCTGTCTCTTAGTTTGCTAAAGTTTAGCTCATGCTCTGAGTGCTTGTACCTTTTGAATCTGTCCGCTCTGTTCAGTTTGATTTGTCTGGCATCATGGCATGAAACCGTTTCACTCCAGTGAGCGCTGCAGTAGACTTAAAATTGGCCAGTCAGCAAGCACCGAGTGTGGGACTGACACAGTTGTAAAGCTCTTAAGAAGTGTGGGTGATCGAGGGAATACCCCTGCACCACAAAAATAGGTTTAAGTAGCTGCGATGTTAGACCCGAGATGGAAACGGAGTGTGCCGTGTTGATAGATCTGACTAATTTCAGTCATTCACATTGCAGAAACTTCTGTCACACGTCTCTGTTCAACGTTAATACCAACCATAGACGGAAAATGTGTAATATTGTTTTTGAAGAAAAACCACATTTCCCACCAGAAGAATTACACGGAATTTACTTCAAGCCTGAAGCATTAACACATGGCCACATAGAGAGCATGAGGTCACTGATCCACCGGGTGAGGGGAGTAACTCACCAGTATGAGCTTACTCTTCATCATGATGTTTTTGGATGTGTTGCCAAGCAAACACTGGGTTCTAGTCTTTATGTTGTGCTTAAATGACTCATCCTCATGATGCCTGTACTTATACATGTCTGAATTGAGAATTTAAATTTTAGGAGACCAATAATTTAAATGAAAAAGGTTTTCATTTACGTCGATGCACTGCTTTGTCAGTTCACCCCTTTGGCAATCTTCTCAGGAATTTTTCATGATTAACTGAGATTGTTTCCCAATTTTTGGGTGAATTCATTCCACTTTCAACCAGAATCTCACATAATTGAACCCAAACACAGGGATATTTGAATGTTTGGCTTTCCCCTTAAGTTATTGTGGTTGCTCATCATCCCTCAGGATTAAACATGACCACACCCGCTACCATCAGGTCAACATTTCACTGTAGGACTTTTTGCTTTTTAATGAAATTTGTTGAACTCGTTTACTAGGCCAGAGTTAAAAGTAACCTATGGCCCTTCCTGCTGCATCATATTCCTAACCACCTTTTACACACTGAATACCACTAGTGGTTTAAACAGAAAATAATGTCATGTATGTTTGTTCCATGCACAGAGACCTTCATCACTGCAGACCAGTGATGAAGCAAAGAACTGTTTGATAGATCCTGAATGACTTCTGTTGATGCGAATGAACAAAGAGAGCAGTGCCGGTGCTGCTACAGCTCCTATCAAACAAGCGTGTCTGAATGTTAAGAGCTTAGGTGTGTTTTCCTCCTTGGTAACAGTGTCTTGTTGTCTCACAAAGGGCTAATGTTAAATGAAGTCCTGCTTGGATGAAAAGGGAGTGTCTTGTGTAAACTAAAGAAGCCTCCTGTGTGCTCATACTCTGAGTGGGTGGAGAGTTACCATGATGAAGCATTTGCAGTCAGCACAGACTAATTGTGCGCTGTCCATCTACTGTCACTGTTGCCTGTTTCACCTCAAAGAAGCATAATGAAGTAGCTATGTTGTGGTTGCAGGTTGCCCAACTGTTACTGAGGCCAGGTGGCTCAACCTAACCGCCTCGACAGTGATAAGTGATGACATAGCTACCTGCCAGAGTGGCGGCATGACTCAGCTGCTGGTGCTTTGTGTTTGTTGCTTACAATGTAGCACTCGCAAGCTGTGTTTAACAATACAACAGCAGCTTAAATTACTGCAAACATTACTGCAAACTGCAGGCCACAAAAAGATCACAATCAACACCTTTTGGAAGGACTTTGAACAACAACGACAACTTTAGTTGAAGAGAGATATATTGCACGACTGCAATATGAAATATCTGCTCCTGTTTGAAAGGCTGAAGTTGACACAGACTAATAATTAAAATATAAAGAAAATCAATCTTTAGCCCTTAACTTTGCTGTTCGAGAGTCTTTTGAGTAGCCTTTTGCTCACACTATGACCTTACGTTCATGTTCTTTTGAGCATTTTTCATCATAAAGACAGTTGATGACCTCCCCTGTCCTTTTTAATGAGTTATGAGTCAGTGAAGATCTCTATCATGGATTTTTCCAAGGGTTGCCACATGGACAGAGACCACCCTCACTAACGTCTGATACACACTCAGTCATTTTGTTCTGTAAGCATGGCTGCAATATGACAGAAACCACTCAGTTCAGAAAGGAGCTTCAAGGGTTTCAAAGATGTAAAGGGTTGATGTAACTTGGCTTATTTTCCATCTGTCTCGCTCCTCTCAGGGCCCTCATATAGCTTCAGTAACCCTGGCAGCATACGAGTGTGGGTCCACAGACTTCCCAGAGCCTCCCTACCCAGACCAGATTGTTTGTCCCGAAGATGGAGGAGTGGAGGACGCAATCTCCCTCTTCTCAATCATGTCAAAGGTCCGACTGGAGGCCTGTATGTGGGTGAGTGTTAGCTTGAATAAAGATACACTAGAGTTATCCACCCTGACGCACACCAAAGATGCTTTTTCAGGGCTGTGTTGGTCTCGTTTGTGCATAAATCCAAAGTATATCTAATCTTTCACCAAGTAGTTTGATGCATAACTGAGTTATCGCAAACATAAAATGTTCTGTTTATGTTTAGGGTGCCGGCACCGCCATCGGAGAGCTGCCTCCTTATTTCATGGCCAGAGCGGCTCGTCAGTCGGGAGCTGATCCAGACGATGAGGACTACGAGGAATTTGAGGAGATGTTGGAGCAGGCCGAGGGTGCTCAGGTCAGAAGCACTTGTTTTCGTAAAGTGTTAGGTCCTAGGATGTGCACTGGTGTGAACATCAAGAATATTTAAAGATTAAAGAAGGATTATGCTCAGATATGCATTTCGATAAATGTGATTTCGAGAAACCTAAAAAGGCGACATTTAAGTTATATCACTTATTATTTAATTGAGTATGGCTTCCATTTTTGTTTTTGTTTTTTTAATGCTTCTTTCCCGCTCACAAAAATTAGCCAGCGCTCCCTTATCACCCCTATTCTTGCTTCATTTCACGGGCTTCCAGTAAAATTCAGAATCCATTTAAAAATTGACAGGTCAAGCCCTACATGGCCGGGCTCTGGCATCTGAGACCTTACAACAGCAGCTGGCCTCTCAGATCATCTGATCGGGCTCGCTTAGCTGTTCCATGTTCCTTTTTTTAAAACCAGAGGCGATCACGCTTTTAAGGTTGCAGCTCTTAAGGCCGGCTAAATCTGCGGTTTGTTTTAAATGACTGCCGTTTTGTAGGTTAGCTTTTTCTTAATCTTTCTCCCATTATTTTTGGCTTTTGTTCACTTCTAATGTGTTTATGGAAGTGTGCATGTTGGCATGAAGGTCTGCGTGCTGGAACATGTATTCTTATTTTTAATGTGCGGTTTTATTCAAACTGTGAAGCACTTTGTAACAGTGTGTTTTAAAAAGCACTGTACAAATAAAGTTATAATTCTTTCCAAATAAGTTATATTTGGTTTGAACAGGGGCCCAAAGTCATCCAGCCTGCCTTGTACTGCAAGAGCAAAGCAGTTACACTCAATATTGGACTATCTATCTATACATCTGTTCGGATTTATTTTAATGTAGCTGCTTACACGGTGCCCACAGACTCAATACGATATGATCTTATTTAATATGGTTTAATTTCATAATGTGCAACTGACCACAAAGCCACTGTCCAGTGATTGGTCTCAAAGTGGCACGTGACTTCAGTGAAGCCCCGCCCTTCTTGCACTTCCAGTAAATCTGTGTGTTCGTGGGTGAGTCACCCTGAGCACAGCTCCCTCTTTAATCATCCCTCGGGCTTTGCTCTCTCGCTGCCTCCCTCCGTCTCTCTTTTCACCGGCCTCTAATTTGAATGACAGGCAGCGCTGTCAGGAACTGAGTTCACATGACTGGAGACTGCTGAGATCAGAGGCTGAGTAAGCAGAACAGAAATTAGAGAAATGGTGTCCATTGTCTCCATCACCTAGTCCCACTTCAGTGGCTCTCAGCTGACAAGGTCATCTTCACAGGGTGTTGTTTTGTTCAGGACATATACACTTAGGTGTGTGTCAGGGGCATTCTGAGAAGCACTGCAAAGACCCATTAACATAAAACAGTAATTGGAATGGATACCAAAGAAGAAGAAAAAAGACTGAGTGTGACAAAAATGGAAACGCATGTCCCTAAATGTGGTAAAACCTGCCTTTGTGTGCAGTGTTGTAGTATTGCAGTGAGCAAATTGAATCTGAGCAGACATGTTCGAGCTGCATCCAGGCAAGTGGTGAAAGGTTGGTTGAAGATGAGAAGAATTTGCTTGTTTACAGATCTGTGCATACCGCAGGAGGCAGTGCTTTAGAGTTGCTCATCCAATATCAGGAGAAGAACCATATATGATGAATTGATTTACATAAAAATGACCAAAACACTGAGGAAGACTTGGAGTCAATACACGTTATGCCTGAATTAGCAGGAAATCTACATCGTTATTTATTTATATAAGGCTTGTGTTCACCCTACTGATGAGCACCTGTTTAAGCCTTTAGAGAAACATGGTGCTTCCTTTTTTCTGATGTTCTGAACACAAAAGTTTTTACCAAAAGTCTTATTATATCACCAGTACCGTATTTTTGACCATAAGGTGCACCGGATTATAAGGCGCATTAAACTTTACTCAACTCATTCTTCTTGCTTCCTCCACTTCTGTACCATTAATTCATGTTGAATTCTCACGCAGCTGCTCTATTCCCATGTTGCTGCAGTATATTAATGACTAACCTCGTATTGTGGATGGATTATCTCAGTTGTTCTCCTGACTGAAGTTTGGTCCGTTTACAGCATCCTGCCATGCGATTGCATTTGTCCCTAACCATCGGGAACCCTCACGTTAACTTTTATCGAGTGGGAAAAAGTTGGCGTTCATCCTCCAGCTTTACTGTGTTTATATTATGCTAACATAGCTGTGTCGCTAGCGATCACGTAGCACATCATTATATACTAACTAGTCCAATTTCAGTAACCCTACAAAAGTCACTGCTGTTAGGTTTCTGTCTTCATTTATGTTGGAAGTGATAGCAGAGCTGTACGTTTTAATTTTTTCAGAAATCTCTCAGTCAGAACATGCTATATCATGTTTAGGTGGAAACTAGCGAGCTAACTTCCTGCTAACTTCTAACTCAATTAAATTTAATAAATCCTGTTTTCATGGATGCCTGCATGTTAAACTTAATTGTTACACCTGGTAAAGCAGCAACACTGATCATTTTATTAAAGATGAAAGAATTTAGACAGTTTTTAACTCTCAGTGATGTCGTAGTGACTTTGGGACCTGAAGCGGATGGAGTTTTGGACCCAGATTACTCCGTGAGGCTCCTGACTACGGTAGCCCTAATGCTCCAACAATCCATCAAGCAGTGCGGCTTCATAGCTTACCAAAATCATACTAAAACATTTTATGACAGATTTTTGAGCGCCGTGTACCAAGTAAAACCGGTTTGAGGTCAGTAAGCACAACCAGAATTCATACATAATGCATGCACTGTCGATTTTTTTCAGAAAAGTTACGAGTTTAAGTGTGAAAAATACGGTAATTGTTTCGGTGGGTGCATTATAAGCCTTATAAAGGGTAACAGCATTGAAGACTCAGGATGCAGTTTTTATGAACGGTTGCACTGAAACGAACATGAAAAAAGGACTTAGTTTTTATCAACCTCGGTACTTTGGTGCTTTCTTAGTTATAGAAGATTAAAAACTAAACTTAAATTTGACTTTTTGTTGAAAATAAACACACATGGTGCCAGTTTTTTTTTTTTTTTTTGTTTTGTTTTTTACACTGGCTTCTTGTGCCTTTGATGTTTTTCCTCTATCTCAGATCTTCACAATATAGCCACAGATGTTTCAGCCTCTCAGAAAAAAACCAAAAGGTCCTCTGCACTTTTGTACCAAATTCACCAAACCTCAGAGAAAGTCTTAAATTGCTCTAAAATAGCAGGTATCAGTACTCTATTGCTCCTTGTAATAACACTGGAGACGGCGGCACTGTTAAAACATTTGGTTTGGTTTAAAAAAAAAAAAAAAAAAAGTACACACATTTGCAAAAAGTACAGAGTGGTTATTTTAAGAAAACAAGAGTGGTTGTGTGTTCAGAGATGTGTATGTGTACATGTGAAATCTTTGATGCAGGGAAGTGTAACAAGAATTAAAAACCCGGCAGCTTAAAATAACAATCCCTGCCTGGCAGCCATTGATGCACTTACAATCACTTTATTCACTTGTTGTTGTTGTTGTTTTGCAGGATTTTGTTACAAGAGCAAAACTGGGAGTGCAGCACATGGTGCAGAAAGTGGGATTCTTTGGCATCTTGGCTTGTGCCTCAGTGAGTAGGAAGTTTTCAGGCCTTTTTAAAATTATTTTATTATCTTTTTTTAACTTTTAAACTGAGTTTGTTACGAACAAATTAATGTTCGTGCCCAGACGACGAATCACTACGATCTAATGTGCCCATTTTCAGATTCCTAATCCTCTCTTCGACCTGGCTGGAATAACCTGCGGCCATTTCCTGGTTCCTTTCTGGACCTTCTTTGGAGCAACTCTGATTGGGAAAGCCATCATCAAGATGCACATACAGGTCAGCAGCACAGTGGAAGCATTGATCAGAGGTGGTTTAAACCTTGCAGAGAGACGGTTTACCTCAAACAACAGCATGTTTTTTCCTTTTTTTAACATAAGCCCCACAGGCCCACGTACTTGCAGCATCTTGCCTTCAAATATGATTCATCTTTTGTTTCATGTCGTCGCGCTTCTCTGTCCGCAGTGTAATAATGCATCTCAGAAATCCTCTCATAGGAAAAAAACGGTTATCCACTGCTGAGTGATACCCTTTGAACAATCCCCACAAGCCTAAAACGTGTGGGAAAGATCAAGCCTCAGTGTTTAAATCATGAGGTGGCGACTATGAGAAAGTCCTAATTGGACACTTCTGGTTAACTGTTTCTGATGGCGCTCTTTTTTTTTTTTTTTTTTCCCCTTCGGGGATTCCTTATTCTGGTTTGAGCTTTCAGATGCATGCCACGCCACATAAACTTACTCCAGATGAAAGGAGGGAAGCTTTTAAGAAGCATTTAACAAGAGTTTGGATTTTTAAAAATGCACTAGATCCAAAAAAAAACAAAAAACACAACTTAATTACGGAGGGTATTGTTGAGTCTACCATACTAGTGACTAATGTAAGCTCAGACTGCAAGGGGCTGTCTGCGTCTGAGGCACACTGTTGAGTGTTTCAACAAACTAAAGCCTATCAATCTCTTGGTGGTACCAGCCAATGATCTCACTATGAGACCTTTCAGACAAAGAGGACTTGAGGCAGTGGGGGTAATGAAGGATGTAGAGTGGATGTGAGGGAAGAGAAGGAAATTGAGCAGACTGTAAGAGGCTACAGGGGGGAGAGTCTTTTGTCCTTTTTTTTTTCCCTCCCCCCCAATTCTGTACCTTGAACCTCATGGACGTTGGATGCCATATCCTGTCTGATTTTGTCCAGGGGGCCATGTGTCATGCCGTTTTAGAGCTGATCAGTTTCAGGACCAGGGGGAGAAGGGAAAAAAAGTGAGTTTTTTGTTGTTTTTTTTGGAACCCCTCCACTTGGGTGCTTTGAAAACCACACAAAACCCCTCACACAGACCAAAATTTAGGTTACCGCCAGGTTTGAGTTTCATAATTAGGGTGTCTGTGAACAATGTCAGATGTGGCCTCAATTTCTCAGAGTTGTGTCACTAAAATTAAGAATCTAAACGCATCTTTCTGCCAAAATTTTTTTTTTTTGTTGTTTTTTTTATAAAAAAAAAGTGCATTTTAAGGAACAAATGTTTTTTGAAAATGCTACACATTTTAGGAGACTTTATGAATAAAGTTGAGAATTTAAAAAAAAAAAATTCTGTTTTATCAGCTGTCCTGAATTTCAAAGCAAAGTCATCAATGTTTTTATTTCTTTTTTTTGTTCCTCAGAAACTTTTCGTTATCATCACCTTTAGCAAGCACATAGTGGAGCAAATGGTGTCACTCATCGGGTAAGTTTTTTTCAATTGTTTTTTTTTTGTCCTGTACTGATGTGCGTGTGTGTGAGAAAGCCTGCTTTAATTAGAAACTTGGTGGAGTCATTGTCTTTCGTTGGTTTTGTGGTTGGCAGCACATTTGTAAACTTTTTCAGATGCGTTATGAACACTGATTGGGGATCCTGTATGAATAAATGCTCTCACTGCGGGGGCGTATCGTATGTGCACGCATTTTCCTTCTTTTCTTTTTGATTCACCCCCACCACCACACACACACACCAAGGTATTTCTTCCCCCCCACACGTGCAATCCATCTCTGCTAGAGCATTGGTGGTCAGGCGTGTGAGGTCCCATCCAAACATGCTCATCTGACTCACTGAGTTGAGCTGTGACTGAGAGAAGAGGCGGTTAGAGGTTGTAGAAGAAGCTTTTTTGAAAGTAATAAGACTTTAATAAATGTATGTATGTAGGTAGGTAGGTCATGGCTCTGGATTCATCTGTTTCAGTTTTCTTTGAAGATGCTGAGTTTTAAATTTAATTTCGTTTTGTTTTTTAATAATGTGGAGGGAATTTGTCAGGCACGGGATGTCAGAAGAGACAAACTCAGCACTTTTTTTTTTTTTTAAGGAAATTGACTCGCAGTCATGTAAACGTCTCAAATCTTAAACAAATTCAAAGAAATAAAGAAAAAAAATCCCCCTAATAGTCTGTCTGTGGTGTAGTGGTTAACACTTGCAAATAAAATGCATCCGGTTTGAGATAAGGAGGAAACAGGAATTCAGTCTCATGGGTCACATTCAAAGTGCTGGTCCCTAAAAATGAGGAGAGCTCAGTCAGGAAACGGCATCAAGCATAAAACCTGCACTAAATCAACATGTGGATCCAACTGTGTCGATCCCCTCGGGAAATAGGGGAGCTGCTGAAAGTACCTATGAAAGCCCCCAATGCTTGTTCTATTGAAGTACATTTATATACGTGTGTGTACATATGTATTATAGGGCTGCTATGATTAGTCAACTAGTCACGATTATGTCGACTATCAAAATCATCGACAACTAATTAACAATTTTTGTTTGAAGCTTTGTAAGATCCTGAAAGATGCAGGAATAAGTTGTAGGATTTAAGAATGTAATAACGGACTGAAATGGAGGATGGTAGCAATGCATCTACAAGGATGCCAGCTGCCGTTAAACGCCGAAGAAGAAGAAGAAGAAGCAGTCTCCGGTATCGTAGCTGTGTCCAGATTCAGGGGCCGCATCCTTCGGAGGCCGCATTTGTAGGTCGATTATGTCACAGCGATGCGATGAAGGCTGTCCAAATTACAAGACTCCGACAAATGCAGCCAACAAATACGTCCTCCTTTTCCCCAGATTTGAAAGATGGGTCGGGTGTATGCTTCGTGGCCAGACCCATTCAATTAAAAAAAAAAAAAAGACAAAAACTGAGACATACTTTTCTTATATTACGATATCTCAGCGATTAAATGTGTGATTTAACTTTTTCACACTGACAGAGAAGATTTCCCGCTGCTCACCTAAGGTCAAAGTTGGCTGCAGGCGGCCCACACCTTTAGCTAGTTTTAAAATCGGTATCCTCCTTCATAGGAACTTCTTTTTGACTTTACCAAAAACACTATCTGATTTAAAATGAAATTCAAGGTTCTTTCCCACGTTGCTGCTGCTGTACAGATGACTCTCAGTGACTCGCTATGATGTGTGCAGATAGTTTTTCCTTGCTGATACAGGATGTTTCTTTTCCAGTTTGTGTGAATTCATGTGTGCTTACATGTAAAGTCAAAGTGATAACAAGAATGAATCACACAAAACTAGTTAGGTTTAAGTGATATCAGCAATTACCCAGTCCCCATTTATGTGTGTGTGTGTGTGTGTGTGTGTGTGTGTGTGTGTGTGTGTGTGTGTGTGTGTGTGTGTGTGTGTGTGTGTGTGTTATCGCTCATGTTTTTGCTTAGTCTAGTCAGGTCTAGACAACATGTTTAGGTCCTGTCCAGGGCCAGAATTGAATTCATGCGGTGGGAAGGCTGTGAGTACAGCCTGCAGTATATTTTTCTTTTCATGGTAATGATAAGTTTGAGGTCATGTAGCGATTCTTCTTCAAACTGTACTGCTGCTGACCCAGTGGTAAAACTACAGTACCAGTACCTGTCTATGACATGAATTGTTAAAATTGTATTAATAATGACTACCACCCCCACCCCCCCAGTGAGCTAATTCACTACCTAATAAGGGCATTAGCACGCCCTCATTAGATGTCTTTCCATCCAGAAGGCAGCAATGTTGGTAAAGGTGATGACATCATGTCGACTCACTTCCTCAGTGAAGGGGCTGACACAGACTCCTATAGAGAGCTAAAGGGTATAAAAGGAGGGTTGAGGAGTTTCTGCTTCATTCCTCTCTGCTGCCTGCTCCTGCTCACAGTAACAATTAGAGGAGGTGGCAGCTCCAAGATAGGGCCCACATGTAGGATGGGGCCTTCAGCAGTTGTTGCCTGGCCTGAATGCTGTTTGACTGGATCAGCGAGGACCACCTTCTTTCTTTTTCTTTTTTCTCTAAAGTATTGTTCAGGGAAAGGGAAGACTTGAATAGCTTAGTGTGCAGGATCTGAAGTTTTGGTTTCCATGTCTAAGAAGGCTGCTTAAAGGGTAAGTAACTAAATGTTTCACCACCTCCTCTCTCTCTCTCTCTTCTTTGTTCTTTTTATCTGTTGCTGCTTTGTGGGTATGCCATGTCAGGTCGGTGCCCAAACTAGGGCCATCTCTCCAGAAGCCCTTCAGGCAGTACCTGGAAGCACAAAGGAACAAGCTGCACCATGCTGGAGGAAGTGCACCAGCGGTAAGAAGATTTAGACTTTACCATGCATTATTTTTGGTCTATTAGCTTTATATGTATATTTATTAAAGGGCAGCCACTAAGTGAATGAGATTTTTTTTTTTTTTTTTTTTTTTTGGCAAGGTTTAATATAATCTGTAAAATTAAAAGCTGTAGTATCTACCTAACTACCTTTAAATCAATGCACTAGAGACTCGGAAGCAGTGTTGATGCAAATTCAGATATTGAGATATAGATATATATAGATCTCAATAAGTGTAATTAATTAATAACTGTATAAAATGTGTCAGTGCCCTCTGGTGGACAAACTGTGCATAGCAGTCTCTTAATTATTAGCATATCCTTCAGTTGTAAATGGCTGGTTTTATCAGTCTAGCTGATATTCACTGTTTGCTTGTACGAGGGTAAAAAAAAAATAAAGCATATCCACCCTAATTTGGGGTTTTTCAGGATGAGAACTGGCTGTCGTGGGTGTTTGAGAAGGTGGTGCTGGTCATGGTCTGCTACTTTGTCATTTCCATCGTGAACTCCATGGCTCAGAGCTACGCCAAGAGGCTGCAGCAGCTGAGGCACTCGGAGGAGAAAACCAAGTGATGGCGAAATAAAGCGGTACAAACATCCAAGTGACTGTGTTTGTGCTGCCGCTGAGAGCTCCACTTTCGGCCACAGCCACTCACAACTTAACCTCACCCTCATCCATTCTCAAAGAGGCTGAACGATCAAGAAACCAGGCATAATTTGTCGGTGTGTGCGTACGCGCGCTTTTTTCTTCTTTTTTTTTTGAGGATGTATGTGCCGTTTACTGTCTCCTCGTTCAGGTTTTTGTAGTTCTTCTTCATCTCACTCTTTAGGTGTGTCTGGCGCGATTGGTTCTACTGCTGATCTTAACAAGTTACTTTAAATTAACCCATTCATTGACCTCAGAAGTAAAGCAGCGCTTTGGTGGTTGCTGCTGTGTAAGGGCAGTGCCCATCAGATGCTATGCCTTATGCAAGACGGGAAGGCGTGACCTCCCTTGAATATAGCTCTTGACTTATAGACTTGATTTTTATTTAATTTTGTAACCTTTGTGTATGGATGGATCTTGATTTGTCTGTACAGTGTGCTGCCAAGATAACTGCTGTGGATGGTGTTTCTTTTCAGGGTTTCATTGACTTCATGGTTTTTGTCCTGTAAGACCAATTTTGTCTTTTGTTTCTGGAATTGTCCATTTAAAAATGGCAGGAGGAGGAGGGAGAAAAAAGCAATATCAACGTCAGATGATGTGGTATTGATGTTTTGCACATTGTGTAAATATCTTACTATCTTTTTGACGGTATGTTCAGATGTATTTCTATTCTATGGTCTGTGTGAACATGAGTCAATTTGAACCAAAACCCACAAGAAAAGGCGATATCATTTGTAAAGTGACGATGTACCCTCAGCTAACTAGTACCATTTCTATTCTGTACATTTGACTTGAACCTGGGATCAGATCATACATAAAACATGGAAATCGTGGCACTTCTTCTCCAGACTGAGTCTCTCATTTGTTTGGATTCTCCTGAAATGTTCATCCATGGAGGCTCCCCCCGTGTAATACTGTTAGGTTTAAGACCCAACACAAAAGATTTGATTTGTAATTGTCTCTTTGAAACGATCATCTTTAAGGTAAGTGTCACGTCAGCCCTAACACACTTATTTTGACTGCTTTTAGTACCAGACGCATGACATCCTTCATGGTAGGACCAGAATTTGGTTTTTGATGATTATTTCTCAGCTTGCCTGCCTTCCCGACTCTTAAACATACTCTGTAGATCCTGGCCGACTTCAGCTCATGGTTGAGACTCTCCAACCATGTGGTTTGGCATTCCTTCACACCACTCTTCCACACCATCAGCTAGCTTATCAGACTGGTGTTGGCTGTTGGATGTGCTTGGCAACAGCGGTCTGTAAGCTGGCTGAAGTTGTTGGTCTTCAGCATTTCTGGGTTCGTCTCGAGCACTGCAGCTACACGTTAGTGGGTCTGCGTGCGGACAACGCTGTTATCTAAAGAGACTCTTTGCTTTTATGTCACTCCACTTCTACTGTGTAAAACTCATAAACAATAAAGAGATGAAAAGTGATTCTTTTGCTACTTTTCTTTGTGCGGTGCTGCCTTTCAAAATGATCACCGATTGCATTTCAACTGTAAACGTTTAAGCTGATCTCAGCTTGGGACATTTTACTGCTTAATGCATATTTAAGCTGCTGTAGCCAATACAGTTTATTAACATAGAAAAACTTAACATGATGCATTCTTAAAAAGGGAAGAAGAAATATACACACTCGCTTATGTTTTCAGTAGCTATGGTTGATTAAGTAACACATGACTTTATTTTGTTGCAAGGGAAATGTCTTTGTTACAGCAGCAGGATTATGAATAAAAAGTAAAATCTACAATAAAAACTGCACAAGTACTGCAGGCCCAGGTGAAAGCCTAATAAGGTGAGGTAGTGCAAAAAGTTAATGTACAACTGATTAAATGGAAAAAATTGGAGTTAAAGAAACATAAGACATTCTGCAAAAGAATAGTGGGAATAGCATTAATTTAAAAAAAAAAGTATGTAGATTAAATGTAAGAAACTGACAGGTGTGTTCGGCGGTCATAAAAAGAAGAGCTACGGTAGAGTTTCTTAGAGAACAAGAGAAATTGGTTCCTGAGGCGTTCTTTATGGCAGCGTGGTTGAATGAGGCTGCAGCAGAATGAGCTCAGTAGTGTGGAGTGGAGCAGGTAACATGGATTGTCCCTGATGGAGAGCAGTTTGTTCAGTGACCTGCCCCTCACTGACTCAAATGCTTCCAGATTCTAGCCATTGAGGTTTCCACCCTTGTGGATTCCTGACCCGATCAAACACCAGCAACGTGCCATTTACATTGCTGCTGACTGAATGACTGGCAGATCTCCAGGATCTGTGCAAATCCCTCAGCGAGGATTTCACAAGGTGATCTTTTGATATACTTTTTACCCGTCAGCCTTTGTAGCCACCCAGTCAGACAGGTGGCGTGGACGCCCAGGTTTGTGAATGCAATAACTCAAGAACAAGGTGACAAACATCAATACCATTGGTGTATCTATTAAAAATGTCAAACCAGTTTGAATCGCAGTGACCTTGACCTTAAGGTCACAGGTCAAATTTTCTCAAAACTGGGATTTTCAAATTGATACCATTGGTGCATCTACTAGGAAGCTGATAGGTAGGTCTGGTGGTGCGATTGCAAATTTGGGGTAACAAGTGTCTGGCATAGATCTACACAGTTTTTACTAATGTAGCATTTTATTACCCATCTTATAACTTGACACTATACTACTTGAGATGCAAGTATTATAAAGTAGCTCCAGCATTATATCTTGAATAGAGACATCCAGTGTCTCAGTTCTCGCCAGTGCAGATGTCAGAGTCCAGGAATTCAAAGAATTATGTGAAATCAAAGCAGCAATATAAAAAATGTATACAAAACACATAAGGTGTTATTTTCTTATCTACATGAAAGCCACAGTAGTCCCCAGTGCTAGCACAGCTGACTGTAGCTGGAGATCACCTGTTCAAGAGATGTGAAGCTGTCTAGGAAGTCCTCCTCTGAGATGCCAAATTTAATGTACTGATGGATGTACGCCCTGTAACACAGGAAAAGTGAAAGAAAATAATTTTTAAAAAGAGAAACTGTCTGCTCAGTTATACTTCTGGGACCAGCTTTTCCTTACTGTGCATGTACAGGGACTGACCCACCTGGAGGCAAACATATTCCAGGCTTTTCCCACCATGTCATCCAAAGGTCTGAGCAGAGCCTGGCTGTTACTGACCAGCGTGGCAGATTTCTCATACTTATTAAAGGGTACAGGGGATTTCCACAAGCTGAAAGCTTCTTTGGATGAGAGCCAGGAGGTGTACAGGGCTGGATCATCAATGCCACCTAAGCACATAAGCACATGATTCACATGATTCACATCCCCTGCTCTGTACAATCTGCAGACTTACATTATTACAAAAGAATTGCTCTAATCAATCTTTTGGAAACATCATCCCCTACATGACTGTCATAAATTTATCTGGTAAACTCACACAATCACCTGCCTTTTTCCCCTTTTAATTAAATTAAATCAATGTTTCATCCACCCATCTGACCTGTCTCTGCACTGTAGACATCTTTCCCTCTCAGGATGAGAAGGTTGGCCAGAGAGGTGTTAAAGCTGCCCCCTGTGAGACTCCTGCTCCGCCCAGGGTCAGCAGGAGGACGCACCTGCCAGTCTATACCTGTCACACGACAAACAAAGATCCTCTCACTATCACTTCCAACAATATCTCATTGACATAACAGGCTACACGGTTATGTTAGTGTGCACTTGCCTTCTTCCATCTTTGTGTTGGAGATGAGCATCTGTCGCAGGTGTTTGAGCAGCCCCGGCCAGCTAAACGTACTGTAGGCTATGGAGGAACTGGCCATCTGTGGGATGGTGCACAAGCTCAGTAGCTTGTACTCTGGATGACAGGCAAGAGCACTCACCAATTCACCTGACAAAAAAAGGCTGTATTGTGAGAAAGGCAAACTCTGTGGGAACCTTTAGTCATTTGTTTCAACTGCTTTTTTTCCCCAGAGAATATGATCATACATTTTTAATGACCCAACAATTGTTTGAACTGATGATCCTGGAACTTGCAGTTGTTTAGAAATGGCTCTCAGAGACTTTCCCAACTTGTGCAAATCTACAGATGTTCTTAGATCTTCGCTGAGTTCATTGGACTTTCCCAGTGTTCTGAGTATTGGTCAATCCACTGAGGGCTATGAAACACATCCTTGTCATGCTGCCAAAGAGAAACTACCAGATGTACTCAATCATGACCACTAACAAGGAGTGAATTGGTCTCGGCAAGTTAAAAGACATTGCAGATCCTTCTGCAACACTTATTAAAATATTTAAATGAATGTATGTATACATTTGAACCTGTATGTATACTTCTGACCCTGTGTGGAATACGGAAAATCCAAAATAAATTCAAACTTGTGCACCAAACTCTTGTCTTTTAATATCATTAAAGATGTATGCTGTACAAAGGTTCCATCTGGAAAAACAGCAGCTCAAAAAATTACCATGACATTCAAGCCCACCATGAGTGTGTAAACTTCTGTCCACGACTGCAGGTGTGAGTAGTGTTTGTCCTTTCTCACCCAGAGGATTTCTACTGTATGCTCCATGGGAGTCAGCGGTGAGCGCGGGCTGCAGGATACTGCCCAGCTGGTGGGCGATGACCCTGTTGACGTCACTGAAAGAGATGTGTTTGATATTAAGAAGCCGACTGCAGATCCTGTGCACCGTGTCGTTCTCGTGCACCAGTATGGCGTCTGACAATTGGTAGAGATGAGCCAGCGTCAGCACAGAGTTATAGTTCTGGACGATCACCTGAAAGTAAACAGTCAGAAGGTAGCACGATTCTCTCTTACACCATGTTAAAGATAGTTCAGCGTCCACACCTCTCCAGTCCCGTACGGCCAGGTAAGGTGGTTGAGGATAAAGGATGATGGATAAATATCACGGAGACACTGAGTAACGTAGGTGCCGACACCTGACCCCGTCCCCCCTGCCACACTCATCATTGCTATAAGCCCAGCCAGTCTGTCACAGCGCTCCACCTCCCGCCTCACCAGCTCCTCCACTGCGTCTCTGTGACAAGGACCA
Source organism: Copadichromis virginalis (assembly GCF_057382275.1). Taxonomy (NCBI): domain Eukaryota; kingdom Metazoa; phylum Chordata; class Actinopteri; order Cichliformes; family Cichlidae; genus Copadichromis; species Copadichromis virginalis. The sequence continues at coordinate 17,691,634 of NC_140631.1, read as the reverse complement.
TGGACACAATACCTAGATCAGTAAAAGAAACAGGTGATCAGCGTGAATGCTATCAAATGACAGCATTCCAGAATAGGTGGGCTCATACTGTCCCATCCTTACCCATTAGCCCAGTTGTTTCCGGAGCCCTGCTTCTGGCTGAAGTGAGAACTCGCTCCATAGCTCCACCTGCCAGACTTTGCAGCCATGCTCATACTCCGGTTGATTACTTTAGGCTCCATATCTACCAACAGCGCCCTGGCAACGAGGTCTGGTGTAGGAAAAAACACGGCAGGAAACATGAGTTGACGGGACTCGGACTTTGTTTAGTACTATTAGAGAGGCGTCGTACCTCCCTGTGCGGTCTGGTGAAAGAACCGCTCGCAGCTGGCAGCGCTGTACGTCTTCCTCTGTCCCTCCTGAGCATCGCTACAAATGATGTCAAACAGCTCCTGACCCACCTGGTTACCGCACTGACCGAGCTGAACTGTTACTACAGACATGTTCCACCCAGATGACTCAGTACCGGTCACAGAGCGATGGCACCCACGCTGTGACACACCCGCGACCTCGAGCTGATGGAGCAACGCTTCATAACTTCGGGGCTGTCTATACCTTCTCTGGTACGTTGGTGTTACAGCGCTCGCGAAGCCGCCACAAAATGTTGAACGGGCATTTCCGGTCGAAACCGGCAAAAGTTTCAAAATAAAACTTAATCAAACTAAAGCTTGTTCTGTAAAGTCAACACAAAAAGGTTCAGACCTTTCTCATAGTGCATGTGTAAGGTTTGTGCATGTGTATTTTTATTTCCAAAGAAATAATTTATTTAACACAAGTCAGTGGGGTACATACTGAACGTAAGAGAATAGAAACAATACCAAGTATCGATTCTAACGATTCTATTCTATCGATTCTAACGCACTAGTATAGATTCAGTACCGACACTACTGACATTTGGATGATTCACCCACCTCTAATTGCCATTTACTTTGTCAGCATCTACCATGTATATCCACATACATTTTAATTTTTTGCCAAAAAGATTGTTTTTGAACGTTATTAAACACTTATTACACACATTCAAATAAACACATTACATGTAAAAAAAAAATGCTATAAACAAAGTCAGCTAAAACATCCCTTTTGTTTCGGTACTTGAAAAAAATCGCAAATCTGGACCCATATGAAATACGGCAGTGGAGTAACGACCCAGACCGCCACTGTCCTACCCCGATATCTTCACGTATCTTGTTTGTGGAGTAAGCGCTTACACAGCGAACCAGTTTCGTAATTACAAGTCACTGGAGGCGCACATCCAATTTACAAATGGCTGGGTGCAAGATTTGGCTATTTTCAAGAAGCCAAACTCTGAGTACGTCGTCATTCATACCAAGGTAAGTCAGCTGGACTGCATCGAGTGAAATAGCCATTTTCCACCCCCACCATAATTAATGTTATACATTTATCATTGAACTGCTAAAATATCGTTATCATATTATATGCCCATAATTGTAAAGTAGATGCAAATTAACACATTGATAATCGGGCAAATTATTAACGCCAATTTGTGTCCTCCCTGTCTCATTTCATTTATTGTCTTTACATCAACCTTGTCCTTGTATGTTTCAGGTACTGCACTCCGAAAGACTGAATGAACCTGCATTACGACCATGGGTAATTGTAAGCACCACGAAGAAGGTCGAAGCTGCACACTGCACCTGTATGGCCGGAGTTGCTGAGATCTGCACCCATGTCGCTGCACTTCTGTTTAAAGTGGAGGCAACAGTGACGATCCGTGGCACAAAGACAGTCACAGATGAACCAGCCTACTGGGTTTTGCCGGGGAACACAACCAAGATACAGCCAGTGGTTGGCCATAACATTGACTTTACATCTTCAGCAGCACAAAAAAAGACTCTTGATGAAAATATAAACGGACCGTCTGTGGTGAAAGGCAGAAGAAGCCGTCCTTCAAAAAGAAAGATTCCTTCTGCTACGTTTGAGGAGTTGTCACCAGTGTTAGACACACTTCAAAAACACAATAAAGCAGTGTGTTTGTCTGGATTGGAGAAATACTGCACATCACACACTGTACAGTCATCCACATTACCACTGTCTCTGGCGTGCTTTTCTCTTTGTGCTGAATATCAACACTGTGATTTCTTAGACTGTAAGCTTTACTTTAGCACAAACAGTTGTAGAAGCTGCCACTCCAAATGTCTTTTGATAACAAGAAAAAAATACCTTTTCAGTACACGGCCTGAAGTTCTTCTCTGACATCTTCTGCAATCGGCTTTGTCTGCTGGTTTGAAGACATAAACCACAAAAAGATGATTTAGTCACTTTGTCTGCGTCATGCAGCTCGAATGTGTCGTGTAACGATGTTGAATAGCCGTCGTTATCCCTCTGCTGTGTCAGTAGGATTGTACTGTACAGCATCTCATTGATATGTGAGGAATGCGAATGTAACACGATAACAGACTTACATCATTAAAATATAAAGGACAGGAGATATTTAGATATTTTTATATTTATATTACATTTTATAGCTGACGGATATTACTAAATAGATAGAATTTACTAAATAGCTGGATGAACATGAAAAATATGTCTATAATAACAAATGACCATGAGAGCCAGTAGAATTAATTCAACTGGACAATCAAAAGATGTCCTTAAATGCTCTTTAAGTGGCAGAACAAACGAACAAACAGTTAATTGCTTACTTGAGATGAAATCTGCTCAGCTACTTTGAAAACAGTTTCTAAGTGGTTCCTCCTTTAACAGGATGACGGCTCAGGGGTAAGGCCATCATGCAGTCCAGCAACCTTTATGGTTCTGCTTTGATTCACCAGGAACTATTAGGGAAACCTTCCAGCGCCTCCTGTGAAAGACACAGGCATAAACACACAAACATTTATTAACATGTTCCACAGTCTTCCAGTTTGATTTTCTCATCCTGTGGACAACAACGTACATGGATGCAAGTTTACAGGGAGTGCAGAATTATTAGGCAAGTTGTATTTTTGAGGAATAATTTTATTATTGAACAACAACCATGTTTTCAATGAACCCAAAAAACCCATTAATATCAAAGCTCAATGTTTTTGGAAGTAGTTTTTAGTTTTAGCTATTTTAGGGGGATATCTGTGTGTGCAGGTGACTATTACTGTGCATAATTATTAGGCAACTTAACAAAAAACAAATATATACCCATTTCAATTATTTATTTTTACCAGTGAAACCAATATAACATCTCCACATTCACAAATATACATTTCTGACATTCAAAAACAAAACAAAAACAAATCAGCGACCAATATAGCCACCTTTCTTTGCAAGGACACTCAAAAGCCTGCCATCCATGGATTCTGTCAGTGTTTTGATCTGTTCACCATCAACATTGCGTGCAGCAGCAACCACAGCCTCCCAGACACTGTTCAGAGAGGTGTACTGTTTTCCCTCCTTGTAAATCTCACATTTGATGATGGACCACAGGTTCTCAATCTCAATTCTTCTTTTATACCCTTTCTTGCCAGCCACGCTGTGGAGTACTTGGACGCGTGTGATGGAGCATTGTCCTGCATGAAAATCATGTTTTTCTTGAAGGATGCAGACTTCTTCCTGTACCACTGCTTGAAGAAGGTGTCTCCCAGAAACTGGCAGTAGGACTGGGAGTTGAGCTTGACTCCATCCTCAACCCGAAAAGGCCCCACAAGCTCATCTTTGATGATACCAGCCCAAACCAGTACTCCACCTCCACCTTGCTGGCGTCTGAGTCGGACTGGAGCTCTCTGCCCTTTACCAATCCAGCCACAGGCCCATCCATCTGGCCCATCAAGACTCACTCTCATTTCATCAGTCCATAAAACCTTAGAAAAATCAGTCTTGAGATATTTCTTGGCCCAGTCTTGACGTTTCAGCTTGTGTGTCTTGTTCAGTGGTGGTCGTCTTTCAGCCTTTCTTACCTTGGCCATGTCTCTGAGTATTGCACACCTTGTGCTTTTGGGCACTCCAGTGATGTTGCAGCTCTGAAATATGGCCAAACTGGTGGCAAGTGGCATCTTGGCAGCTGCACGCTTGACTTTTCTCAGTTCATGGGCAGTTATTTTGCGCCTTGGTTTTTCCACACGCTTCTTGCGACCCTGTTGACTATTTTGAATGAAACGCTTGATTGTTCGATGATCACGCTTCAGAAGCTTTGCAATTTTGAGACTGCTGCATCCCTCTGCAAGATATCTCACTATTTATGACTTTTCTGAGCCTGTCAAGTCCTTCTTTTGACCCATTTTGCCAAAGGAAAGGACGTTGCCTAATAATTATGCACACCTGATATAGGGTGTTGATGTCATTAGACCACACCCCTTCTCATTACAGAGATGCACATCACCTAATATGCTTAATTGGTAGTAGGCTTTGGAGCCTATACAGCTTGGAGTAAGACAACATGCATGAAGAGGATGATGTGGACAAAATACTCATTTGCCTAATAATTCTGCACTCCCTGTATTGTTAACTTTTGTAAGGTTTATTTAGTGAACATATCCAGCTGCAGCTCCACTGTGATCCTGAACTGGATAAGCACTTAAGAAAATGTGTCAATAAATGGACATACATCAACTTACTATATTTATCCAAACAGACGGGACCAATAATGCTTCGCTGAGTTAGAGACTTTAACAGTCTCTTCTATGTAAGAATGTCTCGTGCTGATAGACCTGCAAACTTGACAACAAAGGTTTTTCAGACTACATGTAGCTGTCCTCTATGTCAGCTCACACATTTACGTCACACTTATTTCTGCTTTCCCATTTTATAATTATTACTTACATTTTGATTAGATACCTTGAGTTTGTAAATGATCAGATTACATAATTGGAATACAATGTATCCAATTCAGGGTTGCGGGAGGATGAAGCCTATCCCAGCTGATACAGGACAAAGACAGGCTGCCAGTTTATTGCAGGGCTAACACAATATGTGTAACAGAAAATCCACTTAAATGTTTGATATTTCTTATAATAATCATAATTATGACTATTATTTAAAGGTTTCTTTATAAATACATTTTGATTTTTTATAACACCTAAAATATAAACCTGAGCTGTTTCAGATTCTGACCTCTGACCTCACTGCAGCTCCCTCTTGGAAGTACGTCTGCTTCTTGTCTACCCCCAGTGTTGACCGCCTGCCCTTGATATCACGTACTGTACCTGAGGAACAAAAAAGGACAAACACTTGCCTTCATTTAAGAAGTGCATTCATACAGAGGTAATCTATGGAAACACACTAGTTCACCCTTTGGGAGAAATCAGTTCCTGTGAAACATTTCTGTAAATGAACATCATGTGGAGAATGAATGAAACGAGTTCTTCAGGTGACTCAGCAGTCCCACACTGACAAATGAAATCTAGTTAAACTATTAAGCATATTTGCTCTTCTGAAATCTGTGTTAAACAACAACGAACATAAATTAGTAACAAAAATACAGCTGAGTAGAGGCTTTACAAACCACCAGCAGCCATAATGCTAAATTGTAATCTTCAAATGTTTCTGAGCCGTCTTCAACCTGCTTTTAACACATTAAAGTCCCACAGTCAATGCAGCCTGACTCAATCCTAGATGTTCAGCACACAGAGACACAGAGGTACCGTTTAAAGTTTAGTGTTAACATGAGTCACTGATCATTTGCAGTATTACAGAGTCTGGCAGTCCTTGCATGACGTCCACGTCACTGTAAGTTTCTAGCTGACTCTCAGGTGTGACAGGTGTGCCAGCAGGAAAGCGTAATAATAACCTGCATTCTGAGGTTTGTCATGCAGGCTTAAAGGAGCCAGGCTTTGTTCACACGGCTAGGATTGTATTTTAAACTGACCCTGGGTCAGTATAAGTATCATACAGTTTAAACGAAGCACTGAAACGTGCACATATTTATTATAGATGCACTGAAGCTAATCGACATATTTGCTGTCAGTCTGTGGCTGCGATTAAACACTTTACTGAAAACTTTATTAACTAGTAACTTCATCAGTCATGACAGAAGCTAATATTTCTGTGCTAACATCGTTTAAACAGTAACAGCCTTACTACAATATAAGCTAACGTTTACACCGTAACTTTAAGCTAGCACCATAAAGATGGTAAAACACGTAATAATATCTACAAATGCATCTTAAAGCTGTTATATTAGCACTCGGTGTATTACTAACATAACCACATTAACATTACTGACACACACTGACTTTTAATAGTCATTCTATAAATGCTGTCCGTTCAAATGGTCTTACCTGTACACACTGCATATCCACCGGATTGCAGCCAGAGTGGATTCTGGAGTCTTCCACGCTCCTGTTAGTGATCCTCCATCTGGATGGATGAGAACAACCTTCTGAACAATCTAGCAGGAGATGGCCCATATCTATGGGACTGATTTGTGCTAATAACGCCCATTGTATGGACTGATAACAGCCGAAGCGGGTGAATAAAGTCACCCAGTCGCTAGCTGTGCCATTACCCAGCATACATCACTCCCTCCATAAATGCAATAAACGATACAAAAGTATCGTTCTACCTGTTTTTCAGGTAGTCGTTTACATTATATAATTTATTGTGTTCAGTATACGTCACTACGCTTTGTTTAGACCCCCAAAATGGCGAATCGGGCCAAAATCCTTTCCACGCCCACCCCCGTGACATCACGCTCCAAAGCCCTATGACATCATATATCGTGCATGCAGATCAAAGGCGTCTGATCCATTCGAAAGGCATAAATAGGGGTGAGAATTGCAAACTTAGTCAGTTTATTCACAGCACTCGTGTTCGCAGCATTCAAACCTAAACCTGAGAAACATTTTGAAACAGTTGGATCATTTACACAGTTGTTTTATTAAGATTCCAACATGTCTCAGAGAAAACACAGCGAAAAAAGGCAGCCCAATGTGGATATTATAAATGAGGGCTGGAAAATAATGTTTAATCAAGCACAGGAGAAGATTTTAAACCTGATGACACAAAACAAAAGCAAATGTGCTGAATTAAGACAAATGTCCCACCTGCTTAAAGAAAAAGAAGCTATTAACCAGGAGCTCTATGGGAAACTCGAGCTTAAGAACCTGGAGACTGAGGAACTTAATAAATTAAAATACAAATGCAGTGAAATGCTAAGCAAGAACTCAGAGCTAGAGGGACAGAATAAGGACTTAAACTACAAATACAGTGAAATCCTAAAAAAGAACACAAAGCTCAGGGGACAGAATAAGAACTTAAACTACAAATACAGTGAAGTCCTAAAAAAGAACACAAAGCTTAGCGGACAGAATAAGAACTTAAACTACAAATACAGTGAAGTCCTAAAAAAGAACACTGAGGTTGAGGAACGTAATAACAACTTAAAATACAAAAATGATGAAATCCTGAGAAAGAACACAGTGCTCGAGGGACAGAATAAGAACTTAAACTACAAATACAGTGAAATCCTAAAAAAGAGCACTGAGGTTGAGGAACGTAATAACAACTTAAAATACAAAAATGATGAAATCCTGAGAAAGAACTCAGAGCTCGAGGGACAGAATAAGAACTTAAACTACAAATACAGTGAAATCCTAAAAAAGAACACTGAGGTTGAGGAACGTAATAACAACTTAAAATACAAAAATGATGAAATCCTGAGAAAGAACTCAGAGCTCGAGGGACAGAATAAGAACTTAAACTACAAATACAGTGAAATCCTAAAAAAGAACACTGAGGTTGAGGAACGTAATAACAACTTAAAATACAAAAATGATGAAATCCTGAGAAAGAACTCAGAGCTCGAGGGACAGAATAAGAACTTAAACTACAAATACAGTGAAATCCTAAAAAAGAGCACTGAGGTTGAGGAACTTAATAACAACTTAAAATACAAAAATGATGAAATCCTGAGAAAGAACTCAGAGCTCGAGGGACAGAATAAGAACTTAAACTACAAATACAGTGAAATCCTAAAAAAGAGCACTGAGGTTGAGGAACTTAATAACAACTTAAAATACAAATGCAGTGAAATGCTAAGCAAGAACTCAGAGCTTGAGGAACTTAATAACATCTTAAAATACAAAAATGATGAAATCCTGAGAAAGAACTCAGAGCTCGAGGGACAGAATAAGAACTTAAACTACAAATACAGTGAAGTCCTAAAAAAGAGCACTGAGGTTGAGGAACTTCATAACAACTTAAAATCCAAAAACAAGAAAATGCTCAAGGAACAGCACGTACTGGGTGGTTTCGGCCAAGGGCCTAGTGTCAACTTGGGGGAGAAATCGGAGCACTGTGCATGTTCCCCCAATTCATGCACCCAGCAACTGAATCATGAGGGGCCAAAAGATGCACCAGTGCCTGAGCCCACCAAGGACTCCACAAAGGAGTGTGACGTGTGCGAGGCTGAGCCCTCTGCACCTTGTAATGATGTGACAGTGGAAGCTCCACTGTCAGAGGAACAGTTGCTTGTTAAAGAGCTCATAAAGGCAGTAATCACACATGCCTCAAGAGAGGCAAATGTGTCGCCATCCGATGAGATTCAGCAGGGTCTCTTCATAGCTCTGTGGGCGCAACTTAAAGAAGAAACTCTAAATATAAAAAAAAAGAGGATCAAAAGTCTTGAAAAGGCAATTTTCAAAGACATTACAAAGGAACTGGGTATTACACCTAACCTTGTTACCATTGCGTTGGCTGTTGCTTCGCCGTACCAACAAGTGGTGATTTCGATATTCAAAGACCACCTGTTCCGAAAAAAGCGAAACCGACTTGCAAGGTTTTTCGCATGGTGTGGAAAAACATAGGACGATGAAGACCAGCTACCAGAAACTGACAATATCTCCCAGACACTTTTGAACGAATTTAAAGATATTATATTTCCAAGAAAACAAAATGAATATTTAGAGCAATCCACAGGATTGCTCTAAATATTTCTTTTAAATTATTTGGACAGTTTAAGTGTATTAGTTGACATCAAAGTGACTCTTTAAATTGGCTAACAACAAACGATTCAAACAAGCTAATTTATTTCACATCCAATGAGTCACTTTAAAAATCCCACGACCGGTCGAGGCAGATGGCCGTCCCTCACTGAGCCTGGTTCTGCCGGAGGTTTCTTGCTTTTAAAAGAAAGTTTTTCCTCCCCACTGTCGCCGAGTGCTTGCTCAGAGGGAATTGTCAGATTATTGGGGTTTTATTTATTTTTTATCAACTAATACACAACTCGGGGCTCGCAAAATCTCTAGCCCGACGTCCCGGAGCTAGCGATATCTCCGGTCGGGCGACCAAAATCTATCTCAGCCCCGCCCGTCGGGTTATCATATAGCCCGACGGGCAATTTTGCGAGCCCTGCGATCTTATTGGGCATTCCAAATTGATTTTTTTTAATTCATTAATAAAGTCCTAAAAAGAGTATATTGTGAATATTGCATGTTTTCATTGTCACACAAATGTGTACATTTTCAGCCTAGACTGAACATGTGTGTTTGTCTTCTATTCAAAATCAAACATTTTAGTAGCAACTACTTTATTAAAATATGGCAGATGTTTTACTCTGATTACACAAACTTTATGTAGGAGTAGGTCACAGATAAGAGGTATTTATTTGTAAATTTGACCTCTGACCTCACAGAGATACAGGATGACAGGATATGTGATATTAGAATCCACATATATTGGTATATAATCTCCTAAATGTTGCCAATGGCCGTAAGGAACATAGCTCTAAATAACATTATCATCTTTTTGACCCTCACTATAGTCTGTATGACAAGTCAGAACAAAAGGTCGGAGGTCAAATGTGGCGTTAAATCCTAATGCGGTACATTCTTATGTTGACAATACACATCACACTTGTAAGAAAGTTATAAGTCAAATTATAAGGCTTTTTATAAGGTGTTTCTCTATGAAAGCAGTTAAGATCATTATGCAAATACATAGCCTCAGTATATTGGGGTCTGGAATAAAACTAGAATTAATTAAACTTCTCTGCTGCTTAAAGCTGCAGCGCCCGATTTACTTGCGTTGCCGGCTACTTCCGTGCAACTGATATAATGTGGGGGGGAAAACCCAAACACATTTATGCCTTTGTTATTAGGCAAAGGTATGCATTTATGGAGCTTTAACGTTTCTTGTAACCGAATTATGACGCTATCAGAAGGTTGCTTTCAGTGTGTAGCGCAGTCACGAATGACTACACGCATCACGATGGAATAATTAATGCCTACAGGTTTAGTATGTCTACTCTCGTTGTTCATGTTTGTTATAAGACTGTCGAATAGTAGTTAAAACAATAAAGACCTATTGTGCCAGTATCACCATGACTCTTTCTTGTTTGTGCAGAATAACGACTGAGAACATGGCATTTTAGCGCTACCAAAAAGTGATTGTGGCCTATAACTTGTCACTGAAACAATATTTCTGCTTCAAACTTGTTGGATATATTCCAGAAGGGTTACATGTGATATATTGTATCCCAAAACCTCTCCAAGAACTGCTGAATAACTTGTACAGGAACAATAACACTGATAATATGCCATTTTCAAGCTGCCAAAAAGTGATTGTGGCCTATATCTTGTCACTGAAACAATATTTCTGCTTCAAACTTGCTGCATGTCATTCTGAAGGGTCCTATGTGACACATTATATCTCAAACAGTCCCTTAGAACTGCTGGATAACCTGTAAAGGAACATTAACTTTGATAATATGCCATTTTCAGCCTGCCAAAAAGTGATTGTGGCCTATATCTTGTTAATGAAATACTATTTCTGCTTCAAACTTGCTGCATGTCATTCTGAAGGGTCCTATGTGACACATTATATCCCAAACAGTCCCTTAGAACTGCTGAATATGTCACAGGCTGGGTCTCTGACCCAGCACTCTGAGTTTATGTTTGTATTTGTCTCGTTTTTTTGTGTGATTAGTTTTGTGTCTTTTCCTATCTGTCTTTAGTTTGGGCTGTTATTGTTTATTGTTCCTCTGGTTTTCTATGTTTTGGGTTCTTGTATTATTCACCACGCATTAGGTTTGTTAAGTTTGTATTGTCATGTCTAGTTTTAGTGTTTCCTGTTTTATTCTGACAGTGTCATGTGTTCTTTGTTCATTGTATTTAGCTTTCCTCTCCTGGTCCTGTCATTAGGTTTATGTCAGTCAGCTGTTCCCCCATGTGTCTCCACTTCCCCTGATCACCTCATGTATGTATTTAAGCCCTTTGTTTTCTGCATGCCATTGTTGGGTCGTCTGGTTATGTCACCTCAGTCATAGGTCTAGTTTTTGGCTGTTATTTCCACGTTAGTCATAGTTTTAGCCTGTTTATTTCCACCTCAGTCATAGTTACAGTTTTTGGTCTCAGTACCGTTTAGTATTTTGTTTCTTAGTGTCTTGTCAGTTTACTTTGGTTTCCTGGTTTACTTCTGCCGTCATCTAATAAAGGATCACTTTTTCTGTTCAAACTTCAACTCCTCGTCCTCATCTGCTTTTGGGTCCTGTTTCCATTACACACCGGCGCACCCCGCCGTGACAGAATAACCATTAAGGGAACGATAAAACTGATAATATGCAATTTCCAACCTGTCAAAAAGTGATTGCCGCCTATATCTTGTCACTGAAACAATATTTCTGCTTCAAAATTGTTGGATATCCTCCAGAAGGGTTACATGTGATATATTATATCCCAAACAGTCTCCAAGAACTGCTGAATAACTTTTCAAATAACATTAATACCGATAATATGTCATTTTCGACCTGCCAAAAAGTGATTGTGGACTATAACTTGTCACTGAGATACTATTTCTGCTTCAAACTTGGTGGATGTCATTCAGAAGGGTCATATGTCAAATATTACATCTCAAACAGTCCCTCAGAACTGCTAAATTACCATTAAGGGAACAATAAAACTGACAATATGCAATTTTCAACCTGCCAAAAAGTGATTGCCACCTATATCTTGTCACTGAAACAATGTTTCTGCTTCAAAATTTTTGGATATTATCCAGAAGGGTTACATGTGACATATTATATCCCAAACACTCTCCAAGAACTGCTGAATAACTTTTAAAGGAACATTAACATTGATAATATGCCATTTTCAGCCTGCCAAAAAGTGATTGCCGCCTATATCTTGTCACTGAAATACTATTTCTGCTTCAAACTTGCTGCATGTCATTCAGATGGGTCATATGTCAAATATTATATCTCAAAGAGTCCCTTAGAACTGCTGAATAACTTGTACAAGAACAATAACACTGATAATATGCGATTTTCAAGCTGCCAAAAAGTGATTGTGGACTATAACTTGTCACTGAAACAATATTTCTGCTTCAAACTGGTTGGATATATTCCAGAAGGGTTACATGTGATATATTATATCTCAGCCCCGCAAGACCAAAAAAACCCCCATTTGTTTGTGAAGCATGCTGGTCAGAGGGTCGCTGTCAATTTTTCAATGTTTTTGAAATGTTTCTTGTTTTGTATCGTTGTCTCCTATAATATTTATTGGTTGTTTATTTGTTTATTAATTCATTAATTTATGTTCGTGTTGCTGTGTGTGTTTCTGTGTTGTTCACAAGTTCAGCTTTGATTGCAATTTTTTTGTAGGATGATTCAATTATTTTGTGTTTCCTAACATGTTAGCATAGTTACTGTATGCAAAGAATTAATATATATGTTGTTCCATGGTTTACTGGTGTTGAGCTTCCGCTATACCCCCTGTTTCTGGTCTATTTGTTAGTTTATTTTAACTGGTGGTTTCTTCTTTAATTGGATGTAATTGTTATTTGTTTTTGGTTTTCATTTCAATTAATAAGTGCTGTATTGGAATGACATTTTTATTACCGTTTGTTTCGTCTTTCCTATTACTTGGTGTTCCTAATGTGTTTAAGCAGATCTCCTCCCACCTGTTTCCATTTGGCCATTATCCTTTTTTTGTATTATTTTTGAATTACAACATTTTTGAAATTTGACGTTTTATGCACAGGTTGAAAATGACATATTATCGGTATTAATGTTCTTTTAAAAGTTATTCAGCAGCTCTTGGAGAGTGTTTGGGATATAATATATCACATGTAACCCTTCTGGAGGATATCCAACAATTTTGAAGCAGAAATATTGTTTCAGTGACAAGATATAGGCGGCAATCACTTTTTGACAGGTTGGAAATTGCATATTATCAGTTTTATCGTTCCCTTAATGGTTATTCAGCAGTTCTAAGGGACTGTTTGAGATATAATGTGTCACATAGGACCCTTCAGAATGACATGCAGCAAGTTTGAAGCAGAAATAGTATTTCATTAACAAGATATAGGCCACAATCACTTTTTGGCAGGCTGAAAATGGCATATTATCAAAGTTAATGTTCCTTTACAGGTTATCCAGCAGTTCTAAGGGACTGTTTGAGATATAATGTGTCACATAGGACCCTTCAGAATGACATGCAGCAAGTTTGAAGCAGAAATATTGTTTCAGTGACAAGATATAGGCCACAATCACTTTTTGGCAGCTTGAAAATGGCATATTATCAGTGTTATTGTTCCTGTACAAGTTAGTCAGCAGTTCTTGGAGAGGTTTTGGGATACAATATATCACATGTAACCCTTCTGGAATATATCCAACAAGTTTGAAGCAGAAATATTGTTTCAGTGACAAGTTATAGGCCACAATCACTTTTTGGTAGCGCTAAAATGCCATGTTCTCAGTCGTTATTCTGCACAAACAAGAAAGAGTCATGGTGATACTGGCACAATAGGTCTTTATTGTTTTAACTACTATTCGACAGTCTTATAACAAACATGAACAACGAGAGTAGACATACTAAACCTGTAGGCATTAATTATTCCATCGTGATGCGTGTAGTCATTCGTGACTGCGCTACACACTGAAAGCAACCTTCTGATAGCGTCATAATTCGGTTACAAGAAACGTTAAAGCTCCATAAATGCATACCTTTGCCTAATAACAAAGGCATAAATGTGTTTGGGTTTTCCCCCCCACGTTATATCAGTTGCACGGAAGTAGCTGGCAACGCAAGTAATCCGGGCGCTGCAGCTTTAAGCAGCTGCGCGCGCTCCCGCGGACGGCAATCAGTTTCTGGCAGACAATCACTTTTTGGCACAACACCTGTCGTGCGATCGAACATTGCAGCCGACCACACAGCAAATATGAACGGTGGCTGTTGTGTGTGCCTTCGCTCCCTTTTCGCTTGCGCTTTGTTTAGACCCCTAAAAACGCTCCAAAGCCCTGTGACAAAATGAAACGAGGTTACCGCCCACTTTGTGAGTGCCGCAGTGCGCATGCTCAGTGTAGTAGCCGGTTATGGCGGCGGTGTGTGTTTGTCCATGAGGTGGGGGACTCCTGCTATTCTTGCGGTGTGTGACAGAGCGATCTGAGCGAAGCGCTGCCATGGCTGGAGTGTTTGACATTGATTTGGACCAGCCGGAGGAAAATGTCTCCGACGATGAGAACGAGGAGGTATACTTTAGCGGGAGACGCTGACGATTTACCGCGAAAGCTGTCACAGCAGAAACTCTCCACGCACGGAAGCTAGCTGCTTAGCCTGGTAGCCTGCCTGACAGCCGCCCGCAGGCCTTCTCCTGCAGCCGGACAGCTCAGGCCCTTTTCACACAGGGACATAGCCGAAGCTAGTGCTAATTAGCATGACCGGGATCGCGACAGAGCTGTCACCGGCTTTAATGCTAACGTGATCCGGCGATGACATGCGCACGGTGTTGACGCTGTGTCAAAGCCCGGCGCTGTCATGTTGGGAGTTGAGCAAGACGTCCTTACTTGGCCAAAGGTGCTGCAGTGATAAATGTGGCTCCGAGCGCAACAGTTTATTTTGGCAGGACTGACAGCCAGAGTGTGCACCGGAGTATCCGCTTGTTTCTGTTCTCGCTGAGATATAAAAGGCAGCAATACTCCAGAAATACACTGCATTTTTAAAATGAGGGGCTTTGAAGAGCTGCTGTCAGAGTCTAGGCTTCTTATTACAAAAACAAGAAAAAAAACTTCCAAGTGCAGCTGCTGAAAAGAAGAGAGTGCAATAAACAGCACACACTGTCTATATGTGTAAACTTTATCAAGAAAGCTTTGCTGAAAGGTCACATCAGTCTCTTTAAAGAGGAAGATTTTTTTTATTAAGGCTATTGTGCAAGAGGCTATAATTTAGGTACTGCTATAAATATTTACTGTTTTCGTGAGTGATTATTTAAGTGAGTTGTAGATCAGTTATTACTGATTGCAAGGCAAGAAAACCAGCAAGTGGAGAAGCTGTGAGAAGAAAATGTTTGGTATTTTTTGCTAAAGATTGATTGGAAGCATTAATCAATATTCAAAAGAGCTGCTGAGTAACTGAATTCACAAGAATTTATTGATGAAACAAGTAAGCTCTAAATGTAAACAGCTGTTGCCCTGCATGCTGCTAAGCTCAGTGTTAGAAATGCTTTATTGTAGTTGTTACTTAAAAACGTAGAGGACTGGGTATGTCCTTATGAAGTTAAAAGCTGAGAGAAAGCCTTAAAAACCGATGGCTCTGTCACAAGCGCCTTCAGTCCACATATTAATGTATCCTTGGGCAAACTGAAAGTTTCCCTGGGTGCATCCATCAGAGTGTGAGTGTTAGAAAAAGCACTTGGGGATAGTGAATAGTCCCGTGTGTGATTGGATGAATAAGACGTGTAGAAAGAAGCACTTTGAAGAACTTTAGTAGGAAGGCGCTATTGATAAGTACCAGTTCATTTACCATTTACACCATGGCTGCTGTGGATTCTGTTCATGACAAAAACTAAGAAAAATCCTTCACAACTTTGTTTTGTTTTCCTCTTTTTCTCCCAGGGTCAAATCGCTGATCTCATGGAGCAGTGCATTGAGTTGTAAGTTTTTAAAACTTGACTTTTGTGAGATTTTTATAACCAAAGAGGTCAAAAAGAGGCACGGGCATAATAGAAAGTCGAACATGTCTCACTGCAGCAACATGGATGACTGCGAGAAGATCGAGATATCCGAGGACAACGTCAATCAGGGCACAGAGAACATCCGACCGGAGTGCTTCGAGCTGCTGCGCGTCCTGGGGAAGGGTGGCTACGGAAAGGTAATCATTGCCTTGACAAAGCGCTCTCTTTTATTTGGTGTCTGTGATGTGGCGTCTGTTATTGCTTTGACCCGCATTTCTTAAAGCGCATCTTTTTGACATGTTGATCCCTTTCCTCCCTGGGCAGGTTTTTCAAGTTCGAAAGGTTGTTGGCGCTGCAGCGGGCAAAATATTTGCCATGAAAGTTTTAAAAAAGGTACATTTCTTCCCCTTTTCTTTGCTATGTTACCCTTCACCAATTCCGGAACACACAATCCTGTTCATCAATTAGAGCGCCTCTCATTATGTTTTATATGAACACAGCTGCATGTTTGCCATTAAACATTACGATGCTTTGGTCTGCAAACATTGGCTGCCTCTGAAGCCTGTGGCCGGGTAAGATTTCACTGCTAGTTGGTAGACTGCCATCAGCTCTGCTCTGCTGCAGCCTTGGCACTTAAAACACTCTGCCTCAGCCCATTAGACGCTGCTCGATTCTCACACTGCTTCTGCTTTATTGGCTTACGTGACCCTAGTGACACATTAAAGAACTGCCACGTTTCAGTTATTTGTTTAAACCCCTTGGCTTTAAGGCAGCGGCACAGCTCCGATACGGGGCTGTAGGGTGGCGATAGAGGCCAGGTTTCATCTTTATGAAGCATCTCAAGGTATGAAATCAGTCCTGACTTGCCCAAAATTCCCAGCTGCATACATTTATTTTCTTAAACTACAGTTTATCATCGCACGTTGGTCTGTCCTAACCTGCCAGTTGTTCCCTCCATGTGGAAAGAGATCACTGTATGAATGCAGAATTTGAGTTAAATACCAGAATTTTCCAGAGATCGCACTTACATAAAACTTCCATTCAGATTTCATGTCCAGTGAAGGAAAAGCTTAGATATTCTTCTTAATTTAAAACAATCCGATAAAGTTTGAGCAGTGATTCACAACTTGGGGCGTTTTCACACCTGTTGTTCATTGACTCGAATCAGTTTTAAACTTGGAGCTATTTCCTGTGGTTTGTTTTGTTTTCAGTATTTTCTCAAAGAAAAATCAAAGCAAACCAAATGCGTCGATACAAAACACGTGAGAATGTTCAATCCACTCATTTGCCAAATGTGTCCCTTTGAACCTATAGCTTCATTAGAAAACACATATGCGTATGTAGAGTACTGTGTAAAAGTCCTGAGCAACCCCTCATATCTTGCTTCCACTGGGATGACTTTTAAATGACCTTCTTGTTATTTTTAAAGTGGGCTTGAGGAATAGTTCTCGAGGCTGGTAAACCACGTTCTTTAACACTAAACTGAATCATTCAAGTAGTATCTTTAGGCACTTTGCTGCTAGTAGCCTGTCACAAAAGCACATCTCTTAAGGTGAATCTACAAAGATATATCAAGCTGACAGGCATAAAATAGGTTTGGTTGAAAACTTGGCATATCTTGGCATGGTGTTCAGTGTGTCCTTCAAAAAATTTGAGGAAACTTGGCAAATGGGGGAAAAAAGAAGATGCGACAGGCCTTAAAAAAATATCCAAAGCAGATGAATAGTATCTGAAAGTCATGTCCATGAGAAATAGGAAAATATCCAGCAATACTCTCAGTCATGGATTGGCCTCCCCAGATGCCGGACCTCAACATTACTGAAGCTGTGTGTGATCATCTTGACAGAGAACATCCAAAGAAGAGCTTTGAATGTCCTTCAAGAAGTTTGGACAACTATTCCTGAAGACTACTTAAAGAAACGACACGACAGCTTTCCTAACTGAGTTCAGCCTGTGTTAAAGGATAAAAGTAGTTGACTTCAAAGCTTGTTAGAATTGTACAAACTCTGCTTTTCGTGTTTCAATAACTTGCTGCATCTGTTTCCTGTTCTCTTAGTAAGATGTAAAGAAAAGAGAGTTGGCTTAAGACTTTAGTACAGCACCGTATAAAATCCAGAGTAGTCGCGTTTGCTTCAGCCTGTCAGTGTTTTGAACGTGATAGCTGAACTGCTGAACGCATCGTCATCATCCTGTGTGTTAATGTTTCAGCCTCGACTGCCATAAAACCGTCATATAATTTCTCATTTACTCTCTAGTTGGAACTTTGATTCAGGGCTGCATGTGTGAGAGTGAGAGAGGGAAAAGGCTCAAAGTCCTGAGGTTGGACTGCGGACTCCTGAGATGCTTCATAAGCACGTGTTAGTAGACTAGTTGGAAGAAGTGAGAAGAGCTGGAAATTCACATTAAATTGCACAAATCAGCCAGTTCTCATTGGTCTTTCACGCAGTGCTGAGACAGCGTAGTTGCTGAAACAGCTTTTTGGCCTTCTGACAAAAGTGTTTAGTAAACAAAAAGAAGAGTGAAGGAAGAGTGCTTTTCTTCTCTCTGTGCACATAATGATTCCCGGTGTACTCCGGTAGGGCTGCGCGTATTTTAATGCATGTTTTTTGGTTTAGTTTATAAGTTACCAGGTGATTGATCTGACTTGCTAAACTTATTAAAGTAGACTTAGAATAATAATAATGAAATGTGATTCTGCTGCTTTCATATGGAAGACCAAAAGACTCAAAAGCTTGACCATAGTGAGACACCACTCAGCACGTGCTGATTAAAAACAAGAAAACACAAATATCTCTTTAAGAAAACCCCAAACCTTGGTATTATTTATCTGACAAACAGAAGAACAGAGACAGCACACTGGACTTGATACATGACATTCAACCACTAAAACGAATGTTTCTGTCCACGAATACAAGGAAATAACTGTAATTTGTCATCTCAATGAAACATAATAGAAATGTGCTTTACTGTTTATTCTTTATTTCTATATTTTCTGCTTCATTGTAAAATAGTAAACTTAAAAATTCATGCCTAACAACAATAATTATGTTCAAACGTTAAAAATATAATTCCAGTTAAAGGGTTTGCACGTACTAGTGGATTAACCATTACATTACTACAACATTAGTAATGTAATTACAAATACTTTTAACTTTAGGCCAGCTCTGACATAAACATTACACTAATACATTTGTTAAGTACTGCACTATCCAGCTGGTTGTGTCATGTGATCCAACTCGGCAGCCAAATGCAAAATGTTTTTACTTTAAAGGGTTTCGCACTTCCTGGCGACAGCAGTGAATTGACTGAGTTCTGTCTGTGCAAGATATCAAATATGATGGGCACGCTTTGCTAATTTTACTTTCATATTGCAAAATCCGATGTTACAGCATTTTATTTTGAGGAACTTAAGTGTTTAATGGACACAGAAGCAGCTTTTCAAACTAAGAACATCCACGCTGTCGTTTATTTTCGGGGTACAAATTTAGCCACTTGTGTAAAATGTTATCTTTTACTTACACTGTGACTCACATACATATATAGTGTCTCTGTGTCGCCTGGATTGGTGGCGTGTTGTTGGTCAAGCTTTTGAGTTGTTCTGCCCACCGTACTGCTGATGACTAAGCTGAAGCCCTGAGTCTTACAGTGAAGTCTTGTTATTTTCTCTGTATTAGTCACGTGGGACAAACAGGCAGTGACCAAAAATATGCTGCATATAATGCTGCTGTGTCTGCTTCTTAAATAATGTCGATTTGTTCATTTGCAGGCTATGATTGTGCGCAACGCCAAGGACACAGCCCACACCAAGGCGGAGAGGAACATCCTGGAGGAAGTAAAGCATCCCTTCATTGTCGATCTCATCTACGCCTTTCAGACGGGAGGGAAGCTATACCTCATCCTGGAGTATCTGAGTGGTCAGTGGAAGCAGTACACTCACATATACAGAGCATTAACATGGCTCCTAGCAGGCACTCTTCTTGTATCTTACTATATGCGTGAAATCTCTGTCTGCCTGTGAGCTCCTCCTAAAAACCAGCACGAGTTGAGCAACCAAAATTGGCACATAGATGCGTCTTACAGGGGATTTATGCTTCAATGGGAAATCTACGCAATTTACCTTACGTCGCAACCTCAAACCCCTCTGAAACCTCGCACCAGATAAAATATAAAATTACCAGAAATATAACTACAACAATCATATGACCCCCTCAACCCTATGAGCAAGTGTTTTGGTGACAGTGGGAAGGAAAAACTCCCTTTTAACAGGAAGAAACCAGGTTCAGTGTAAACATCAGATCTGAATATTGTAAATACACTGAAATCAGAGTTCTTTGCATTTTATTTTCCACCCTTTTTTCTTTTTCCTTCTTCACTCTCTCATCTCTCCAGAGTGCTCTCACGCTGTCTTCAAACTGTATGTAACAGGATCTAATGCACACATCCGTTACACTGTAGCTGTCTGGTTAATCATGGATTTATCTCTAATGTGTCTGATATTAGATAATGTTATACTATTTCATTTCGCCGTGAGGCCAGAGAGGAGTGTCCCAAACAGTTAATGTGCAGGGGTTAGTGTGAGGGGTCACAGCAATTTCCCTCGCCCGTCTCGGTGCGATGGAGGCGTAAAGGTTTATGGAGGTTAATATACGAGTAGTGTGAGTCACATAATTGTGGTTTAGATTCCCGAGCAGAAACGTTTGCATCTATCGGACACGAGAACCTGACTGTCACCTCTTCTTTCTACTCGGCTGTTCCACACGGGTCAGACATTTAGGAGTGTGCATATATGGCTGTTAGTAGCATGAACATGTGTTCACCTGTGCAGGAGGAGAACTCTTTATGCAGCTGGAGAGAGAGGGCATCTTCATGGAAGACACAGCCTGGTGAGCATGACGACGCACTGAAACACAGATTGCAGGATGAAATGTTCGGATTGTTTAAAGATGATGTAATATCTCAGAGACCTCTGTTATAGATGTCGACAGTGTGAATGAGTTCATTAGTTCTGTTACACTGCAGATAAGCATAAGCAGCAAAATATATGCTTTGTCTTTTCTTGTCTGATGGCTCAGATGCAATGTGGACCTCAGACCGGCTTAAAGTTTTTCTCTTTCTTTAGTTTTTACCTGGCAGAGATCTCCATGGCTCTGGGTCACCTGCACCAGAAGGGCATCATCTACAGAGACCTAAAGCCCGAGAACATCATGCTTAACAGCCAAGGTGAGATGGGAAATGGCTAAAAAAATCAAAAATGACCTTAAGATTTATAATGGCAGCTCTTTTTCAATGTATATGTTAATGTGAGGCTAATGTTTTCCTCAAAGGTCACGTAAAGCTGACAGACTTCGGGCTGTGTAAAGAATCCATTCACGACGGCACGGTCACGCACACTTTCTGTGGCACCATTGAATATATGTGAGTACACTTCTTGTTTTTAATTAATCTCTTATCCAGCAATGAGAGTCGCTCTTCGTGGCCGCTCGATGATCTTTGCTAAGTAATATTGCTGCACCAGTAATAAGCACTCGCATTATCACAGGGCTCCAGAGATCCTCATGAGAAGCGGGCACAACAGAGCGGTGGACTGGTGGAGTCTGGGCGCTCTGATGTACGACATGCTCACAGGAGCGGTCAGTTAAACATTAACAGCCTGGAAAGAAAAAAAGCTTTCTCATTGGCTCTTATTAATGGACTGTTATAAATATGAATCCACATTAGCGACGGTAGAGTAACCTCAGCTCCATGTTTTACTGCAGCCGCCTTTCACTGGTGAAAACCGAAAAAAGACAATTGACAAGATCCTGAAGTGTAAGCTCAGCCTCCCGCCGTACCTCACACATGAAGCTCGAGACCTCCTAAAAAAGGTATCAAGAGGTTGTTTTTTTCCCCTCCTGTTAGTTCGTCTTGTTATTGTCTTCTTATTTTTATTTCTTCCTTTTTTGCAGTTGCTAAAGAGAAACGCTTCATCGCGCCTGGGAGCGGGAGCAGGAGACGCTGCAGAGGTGCAGGTGAGAATATGCAGCTGGATGTCGGTGATGAGTCGCACCAGCTCTGCCATGAACTACTCAGTGCTTATCTATAGATGCAGAGCACACATATTCCATCTGTTCATTGCGCTTTGTGCGTGGTTGTGCCATAGGGTCATACCTTCTTCCGACACATCAACTGGGAGGAGTTGCTGGCTCGGAAAGTGGAGCCTCCCTTCAAGCCTTTTCTGGTGAGTACTCGAGCGGGAAACTGCAAGAAGTCCTACGTTTCGGGAATCGCAACCTCTCCTGTTTCAGACGTGCTCGTGTTGCTGTACTCCCTCACCTGCGTGTCCTCTCTTCTGTCTTCGCAGCAATCGGCTGACGACGTGAGTCAGTTTGACTCAAAGTTCACCAGTCAGACGCCCGTCGATAGCCCGGATGACTCGACCCTCAGTGAGAGCGCCAATCAAGCCTTCCTGGTAACTTCTGACTCAGGCTCTGTTAGAGTTTTCAGTACTCAGTCCATATGCAGCATCTCTTAAGGCTCAAAGGAGGACAGTAAGGTGTCATCTTAATGATTTCTCAGTTGTTTTAGGATTTAATGGTAAACTGTAAAGATTATTAATTATCACAGGGCAGAAATAAATCTGAGACTGACAGTCGCTGCACTTGGCTCGGTAGTAAACGAGGATTCCTCTCATTAGTTTTGTCCTGAACACGACTTCGTCTCCCCTGACCTGTTTCTTTCCCTGCGATTTAGGGTTTCACGTATATCGCTCCATCGGTCCTGGAAAACATCAAAGAAAAATTCTCGTATGAGCCAAAAATCCGCTCACCCCGACGCATCACGGACAGCCCAAGGACACCGCTCAGGTAATGTCAGCGTGAGAAACGAGCATGTTTGTGTTGCGACGGACGATCCTCAGGCTGATGCCTCTGGTACAAATGCTTTTCATACAGAAGTAACATTTGCCAGATATCATACCGCACTAAAAGTATGTTTTTTGGATAAAATGATCACTTATGGTCTTTAGATATAGTGCAGATTCTCAGTTGGCAATTAGCTTAAAAATAAGTTAAAATAAATATAGTTAACATTTTATTTTGTAAGTTGTGGTGCTTTTATTACAAAAATTAGTGGCATGATGTCCTGTGATAAGAGGCAGCAGATCATAAGTCCTGCATGTCCCAAGGTGAGTCGGCCTGAAGCTCAGGAGAGGCTGAAGGAGAACACAAGTCAGTCCTGACCTAAGTGACTGTGACATGAGCTGCATGAAACATCAGGTTGTTGCTCCCGAAGGAGTTTCTATAAGTTCCTAAATTCAAGAACTTACTGTGTTTTTCCAGCTTGGAGTCAGTTTTTACTCAGTGAGTTCAATAAAGACATGAAAGGTCCAGCTGACCTCCTGTGTGTTAGTTTAGTCCGATGGTTTTAAGACTGCATCTGTTACTTAGATGAAGATCACACCACACTTTGACAGTAGTCGGTGCTGAAATCCTGCTGATTCTCCAGGGTACAAATACTTTTTCTCAGATCTCTCTGGTTTTTGAGGAAGCTCAGATCTTTCAGTGTGTGCCGCAAGATGCTGGATCTTGTACCAGTCTGCATATTTAAACCAGTGAAGGGCAGGATGTCTGAGCAAACTTAGTGATGTTCTCCATCTCATCTGCTCGACTCCACACTCCTGAGATTCTCCCTCAGACAGTAAAGAAACATCTGTCTCTATAGATCACTGTGTACATGGTGTTGCGATCAATAATCTTTTTTTTTGTTCTCCATCACAATATTTCGTCAGTTCAGCTGATAAAATCACTTGAAGTTCTTGTCACTGTCTGAATTTTGCCCTTTTTCTGCTGTTAAAATGCAGAAAATAATCAATCTGCCGTTTTTCATCATTCACCTGTTTCTCCTCTGTGCTTTCAGCCCGGTCAAGTTTTCAGGGGGGCACTGTTGGCATCGGAGCCCCCTCGTTCCCAGCGGTGGACCCGGTGTCCTCCAGTCTCCTCAAGACCAGGCCATGGAACTGTCCACCCCAGAGCAGATGGACATCACAACCAGCACCGAGGCCTCGGCCCCTCTCCCCATCCGTCAGCCTGCTGGGATCAACCTTGCTCAGATGAAGCAGCAAGCCTATCCTGTCATGGCCAAACGGCCCGAGCATCTACGTATGAACCTATGACCCCGCCGCCACTGTTTAGGAGAGTATATTTCTTGACTGTTTTTTTTTCTTCCTCCCACTATTTTTTTAAGAAACAAAGCAAAAAGAAATGGATGCTAGAGACAATGAAAATCCAAAATTGCACATCCACACACTACATATACTGTCAGAACCTGCAGTTTGTGCGTGCATTTGGGACTCCGGCGTGCTATGGTTAAGTGCTACCAACGATATCACGTCTCACCACTTCCGACACCTCAGGTCTGTTGACCTTCGTCTTCTACCCCGACCCCACCCCCGCTCAAATGGACTACAACAGGAGATGCTTGGAGGAGCTGCAGCCTGTAACGTGTCTCACGGTATGCAAGCAACTCAAACTGAAATGCAGTCGGCTAGAAGATATCCAAAGTGCTTTACGCTGTTTAAAAGTGGGGGGAGGCGAGCTGCTTCTATTGGAAGAATTTGGAAAGGACTTCTCAGATAAAACGCTTCCTGTCTCTGAGTGAAAAGGTATGAATTTATTTTTAAAAAAAAGAAGGATTAAGGAAATTTTCTTTGAGTAGCAGATAAGAGGCGGCTCTGGTGATGATGAATATAGCTTTGTCTTAATAAACACATCAACGATGAACCAGAGAGCCTCGATTCAAAGGAGTAAAACCCCTGTTGACTTTTACAATCTGAGCGTCAGTGTTATGGATGACGTGTGACATGGTTCATTTGGCGTGGGATCCCTCCCTCAGTTATCCACTCTTCAGGCACTACCACACTATGGGTTGCATCAGTGGGGTTAGCCGGCACGTCACCAGGTGCACGAGCCTCATTCAGCATTAGCGTGAACCACTGTCTCTTCCCCTACCGTCACACAAAACAAACTGATTTCGGTGCTGCTTTCTTTGACCCTCCCTCCTCAGTCTTACACCCAGCAGGAGATGCTGCGCCCCTGCTGTTTTCAGGACGTCGGACCTCACCTGACCCGTGGAATGATTCACATCGGAGACTGCGGCACCAGTTGATCTGGACTGTCTGCCGTTTTTATGCTCCAAAAGCCTGGAGCAGCATTTACAGCCTCCTTGCCTCTGCATTAACTTGTTAAGGAGCAACATTTTAGAAGTCTTGGAAAGCAAGAAAAATTATAAATAAACTGTAAAAGAAATACAAACTGCCGTGTCGTGTTTTAATTTCAAGAAAAGCACCGGGAGACCTCGTATGTTTGCATATCGTTTAATTACAAAGTTGTGCTGCGAGCACATTTGAATGTATCACCAGACATCTGATCAGTCCGGTTTCCTTTTCTTTTGTAACTGGAGATTTGAACTCATCACAAACACAAAAGGTGCAAAGTAAAAAAAACAAAAACTAAAGTAATTAAAAAAAAATTATAATTCTTTTAAAGATGGAGTAGTTTACCACTCAAAGACTAGCTTATCAGGAAATAATCTGAAACCTCTACTAAAAATCTTCACTGATTCCCAAACAAAATCAAAACAATCACAGCGCCCTGATAATGCTGAAAAAGCTGAATCTCAGCTGTTTAAAAAAAAACAAAAAAAACGTGGCCACAAATGAACATGAAAGGCCCCACGGTCATTTGAAGTAGTTCATTTAATGTAAACTATGAGGGACTGAACAAAGACGTGGAAAAAAAACAACAACATAAAAACATACAGTTTACAAAACCATTTGAGTTCAAAGGTAGCCGTACCCTCACACGAACCCTGATTGTGCACTTCTGCTTTCCTATCTGACACAGTCGGACTTTCAAGTGCTGGTTTCAGAGAAATTCATTCATGAATGTGTGTACAGTATGAAAAACATCAGAAAAAACACGCTCGTCAAGTTGCACTCCAAAGGCTGCTGGTCTGAGATCTGAATTGTTTGGTGGCCATTAAATTCTTTTTCCTTACAGGCAACGGAAAGTAAAACCCTTATCTGCCTGCTACAAATATGTAATGATAAAAACTTGGGAATGAACCACCTGCCAAAGAGATACACTTCCACTCTTGGGCTTGTGAGATCACATTGAAACATTTTTTTAAGGAAAGCATATCTGTGTATGGCTCTTCAAATGAAGCATTATATAATAATTTCTCATAAACATAATTTTCAGTGGAATATCTACACAGGCATATAGAGGACATTTTTACCAACCATCAATGCTGTATTCCAGTGTTCACAAATGTGTCAAAAAAGCTGATTGATGATAAAAAAAAATAAACTTTTTCCAGTGATGCTGTCACAGCTGAAAAACACTTGGCTAGTTTAGTGTTACTTATAGTCTCAAAATGGTTTTAATGCAACTATGTGTACTACTCCCTTCAAAGAGCTGAGTGTAATGGAAAGAGGAGTGAGAGACCTCTGTGCACAGCTGAGTACGAGTACATCAGTGGGTCTAGCTTTCAAAAGAACAAAACAGATGTCTCACTGGTCCTTGATTGGCCGCTTAGTTAGAAAGTACTCATCAGAGCTACACTGTCTTGATCCATGCTCAATCATCCAGATAAGTAAATCCCAGAAAGTTGATTCCGTTAATCTGGAAGCTGTATTTTTGGGGTCATCCAAGGGACTTCTTCCATCTCGGCTACATTTGCATGATAACTGAAGCTAGCACCATTGACTAACAATGACCAACGCCATTTTTCTGGGCCATGAGAGCTAGGCTGTGCTTGTTTGAGAAGGGAGTAGTACACACTGTAGCACAAAAACTTATTCAAACAAACAAGGATGCTGTGAAGATGTCTAAAAATTATTTTTCTTTTCAAGTTAGATGGAAAAAAAAGTGCTTTTCCTGCAAAAACAAGGACCTTTCTAAGTGACCACAAATTTATTATAGCAAAAGCTGACCGTACTGTCCCAGCAGGTGCATTCAGCTAAGAGATCCTCGATATGCACTGCAAATGCAGACGGACGATATAGTTAAATGCCTACATCAGGTTTAATATGTGCTGCATCAATAATCTATAAATCGGGGGAATGCAGTCTATTATTATCTGGGGCCTAGCTGAATACTGAAGCATGCCAAGTATACTGTCTGGTGAAAAATCACACCAGCTGTCTTTGGAAGCTTAAAACACCTTTACCTGGCAGACTACTAAAAACCTAAATGGTCCAACAGTGAAGAGTGGCACTGACCAACAATGCAATTCCATTTTTAATTGGTCCTTATTTAAGAAACACATTTATAAAGCAGTTTAGATCTCACATATCTCACTTCATGTAACCACAGATGGTTCGCAGTATGCAATTTAGAGTCTTCGTAAGGAATATGCACTTAGCTGCCCAATCAGAAAAATAACTGGCGTATGAAAGCAGCCATATCATTAAGTGCAGCTTTCTAAATGACAGTAGATTTGTGAAAACGAGTATTCTTCATTGTAACTTCATCTGCAAATAACTAATATTCCCTGCCTTCATTTTTTAACTACAGTGCAGCTCAGACTAAGCGGTGGTTTGTTTTTTTTAAAGACTTAAAAGCTAAATAAGGCACAAATTACTTTACTGGAAAAAAAACCTACTCAGAAAGTAATTTTAAGAAAATATTGAGAGGGAGGTAATTTAGCTGGATTACTACACGGACTGAGTTAAACTGCATATACTTAGGTCAGATTTAGTGCTTCTGCGTATCCTGACTGTCTTTCCCTCGAGTATCCTTTTAACGTAGACCAAACAAAGGTGTGGCAGGTGAACGAGTCTGTCTAAAGTTCTTCCTTTACAAGATTTCTTCTGTGAAAGGTTTAGAAAGGATGATGTGCTTCTGCCATTTGGGGTAAAAAAAAAGAAAAAAAAGAAAAACTGCGCAGAGCAGCATAGCCTGGCCATCCGAGCACGTTTAAACGAACCCAAAACATGACCTAATCTTTGACTGAGCTCTTTTTGGTTAAGCGATTTCAAGCAGCAGGATATATATGAGAGCCAAATCAAGATAACTTTGTAACTATAGTCTGAGGGTTGTTTCAGTTTTGAGTACAATATCATTTACTATTAGTGAGATTAATGACAAAAGATAAAAATAGTGAATATCTTCACGTATGTATAATTCAGCGTGACAGAAGCAAAGCGTGGGGGTAAATGCTTTCTGAATGTAGCAGCTAGAGCAGGGCCGGAGACACGGGATGTATGAGGATGGAAGTAGTTCAGCAGTTTTTGGTGTAGTAAATGAAGGTCGAGTGAACCAAAGAGTGCCTGCGGTGTAGCTGATCGTGCGTTCTCCTCAGTTCACTCTGCACTTCCATGCAGCCGGGCTCTGCTCCTGCAGACGCCTCATTTTCTTCCCTAACCACACCCACCAGGCTAAACCCATCACAACACAGACCACAGACTCCACGTAGTAACCGTCCAGTGTCGTCACACAGACGCCGCCTTCCTTCACACACAGCTAGAGGTTTGAACATGGGAGAAAGAATTATTTGAACTTTTAGAGCATTATAGAAGAGAACACACACACCATCTTGCCCCATCCTCATCGTCTGATCACTTACCAGAGCCTCTTCAGAAGAGCCGCAGCTCTGCCCAGCAGCCCCCTGGCATTCCTTAGAGGTCAGCGGATCGACCAGCCACAGAGCCACAGTGGAAGGCCAGTTTCCTCCGAGGTTAGTGACCGTGTTCAGCAGGGTCATGTAGGTCCCGCCGATAAGGGGGTCACTCACTTTGGCATGGAAAGCCATGCAGGCCACATACATGCTATACAACGCCACCTGGAGAATAATAAACAAAAAACAGAAGGTTAACAAAGTTCTTTCAGTCTACTATAACCTGATTTTTCTTGCTTAATTATCTTATTAATTCAGTTTTGTTGGCAAATTTCTAAAGGACTGCAGTCCTGTATAGTGTTTGTTCAGGTAGGCCATCAAATCCTCAACTGGCAAATCAGCTAATGATTCACCTGGAACTTCTCATCCAGCACATCCTTGTCACAAGGGGGCAGCCGCAGAGGGGAGTGTCTCTGTCGGTGGACTTGACCAGCGGCCTTTTGCTCCCCAAGTGAATGTTTAAGCCACTCTACTGTTAACCTGCATACATTTTCTGCATATCTTGATGCTGCTTTGCAACCCATCTCCACTCAGCTTCTGTTTTCATGCTCTGTATAACCTAATCAGTCCCTGTTGGCATTGATGGCTGCTCTGTTATGTGCTGGGCTCTTGCTCCTGCTCTGCCACAACAGAGCCACACTGCCTGATATCAATTACAGCAGATGGAAATAAGAGTCTTCTTTTGACTACAGCGGCTAGTAGTCTTTTCACAGAGGCAGTAAGCTGGAAGACACTGTAGCACTCTGGACTAGAAAATAAGAACAGCAAAGAAATTGCAAACCTGATGCAATGCATAGCTGAGCAGCACTACGGCATAGTAGTAAACTGGGAAGGCTCCTTCTTGTTTTACGCTGGGAGTCCACCACACTAGCAGAGCAAACTCCAAT
Source organism: Copadichromis virginalis (assembly GCF_057382275.1). Taxonomy (NCBI): domain Eukaryota; kingdom Metazoa; phylum Chordata; class Actinopteri; order Cichliformes; family Cichlidae; genus Copadichromis; species Copadichromis virginalis. The sequence continues at coordinate 17,662,220 of NC_140631.1, read as the reverse complement.
CCGATAAGCAGCCTGCAGCACAGAACAAGATCGTTTTAGCTTTCTGTTTACTGAATGTGTGCGTAGTGTGTGCAGAATGCGTTACCACCTAAATGGGAAGGCCTTGTAGAAGATGTCCAGAGGTCTGGGCCCTGCTGTGTATCTACTGATGACCACTGGCAGGAAGATCTGGAGAGGTACCATGGGCACTGCTAGCAATGCTAGCTGCTCTTTGGGAACTCCAGCCTCCATCAGCTTCAGACCTGTAACCGCATCTGCTGCAGAGAAACCCATCTGAAACACAAAGAGAGTGGAAAAAATTACATTTCCACCTGGCAAATATCCAAAAGTGACACCTTCATGTATCCAATAGTGACCAATTACCTTAGCAGTGAGAAGCAGGAGACAAAAGGTAAAGACTGTTGGCATCTTGATGATGGATAATAGCAACTTGTAGGTTTCCATGACACCCTGTGTTTCCTCCGGGGTGGTAGTCGTTCTTCTGCCACGTACATTTTCCCTTTTAAAGATGGCAACCAGAGTGGTGGAAATCAGGAATACCACACCCCAAAAGAACAAGAAATCTGCACCGGAGGAAAAAAAGACCAAAACTGCTGTTTATTCACCAACAGAAATATATTTGACTTTTTTTTTTAGGGGTTATGGATAGAAAGTACCTGACAAGGTAACAATGCCGGTGTCTTTGGGCACTATTCTGAGGTATTTGTTGCAGAAGTCAGGAGACTCCAGAGCCAGAAAGAGCACATTTCCCAGGAAGTAGCCAGCTGTCTGGCCTACAGAGTTGCATGTAGATGCATAGCCCACATTTTCTCTGGATAACATAGTCAGTGCCCAGCCATCCACAGCTATATCCTTAAATAACGAGGAGGTAAAGAAAGGAAACGCCTTTTATTTATCGATCTAAATATCTGTCTGTATCATGGTGTTTAAAGAAGCTTACCTGTGTGGCTGCCAGGAAGGCAAGCATGAAGAAGACAGCAGTAAGCGTAACCACATCTGGTCCTCCCTTACTCTGCAGCAGTGACTCAACCTTTGCAGAAAGGTAGAGCATGAAGAGGCCCAAGAGGTACTGTGTGGGCACCAGCCATGACTTTCTGCAGAAACATGAGGAAGACATAATTAGGAGAAGGAAGCGCAGTCTAGAGATATGAAGTGTAATAACATGGATACAGATTAAAACATCAGGGTAATCAGCATCCAGATGTATTTCTTACCTCCTACCAAACCTACTGAAGTACAGAGCATCCACCAGGGGTGCCCACAAAAGCTTGAGACTAAATGGCCAGAAGACAAAGCTGAAGAAGGCTTGGTCTTTGTAGCTGACATTCTTACTCTGCAAAATCAGAGGGATGCTTCCACCCAGTCCAAGAGGAATCCCCTGCAGCACATAGAGAAATAGAAGCAGCGACACATTCCCCAGCTCGCCGCGTATCCCAGACCTGCGAGGCGACCCTCGCAGCAGAAGAGAACCCTGCTCTCTTTCGTCTTCTATCCCCGGCTCAGAGAAGTCACTCTCCATGTCGTTTATGTTTTCAGGTGGGAGGGTGCCACCCACCTGCTTCCTCTGCCTCCCGTTCTTGTGTCTGATTAAATTTGAGGACTCCATAATGGATTAGTGGGCCTCAACCCTCCAGTCCTATCAGCAAATCTTCAAAAGGAGATGAGTGAAAACAACTGATACAACTAAACCGATTTTTAGTTGAAGCTGCTATAAATGCCTTCAATCATTTAGTTTGTACAGTGACAGCATTATGGGAAGCAGAATCATGCTGATCAAAGCAGATAGGTTTATATTATTTTGCAATGGAGAAGCAGTGAAAAGGTGCAGTGAGCAACAAACAATGAAATGGGGAATTCCTTGGACTGAACAATTCTGATGAAGACGAGAAAGTGAGTTTGTGAATAACGTTCAAATTACGCTGCATGCACATGGCAACACATCAGAAAAAAGATGACCACATACCAGTGCGCCTGTGCAAATACTTTGCATTAATCATAAACTGTGGCAGTCACTCATTGTTGGGGTTGAAGGTAGAACTGACGACTGCATGGAATCACAAAAAATCAAAATCAAACTAAGTTAAACCCTGATCTATGATAAATAAGGGTACAGTAAAGAGAAATAAGTCCAATGGAGATGCTAAGGTTCAATATATTCAGAGTACAATAACACGCAGGGTCCCGCTCTCATCTGAAAACTATCAAGTGTTACAGAAAAGTAGAAATAAAACACATCAAATCAATATAAGACGTTTTCAAATACATACAAAGCACATGTAAGTTGAAAAGGTGAAACACATGAATTTAGACATACCTGGTGATGGCAGCATGCCAGATCATAAAACACAGGCGGTTGAATCACAGAATTAATCAACGGAAAAATCAGCTCATTCAGTTTTTTCATTCAGAGGTAAGAGACATCTTCATAAAGACGAGAAAACACAAGGAAATGAAAAGCGTTTCACTTATAACTCTCACATCGGTGGACATCAACACAGCCGAGCAAGGAAATGCGACAAGTACAGCTTACAAATGTGTCCGGCGCCTACAGCTGACGTGTCAAAATATGACTGCATGTAGTTCCGCTTCAGTGTACGTAACGTCTAAATATTGGTGAAAAAAAAAATACACTCAAGCGGAACTACAGTTGGTATCATTCACATAAAGCATATTACATAAAATGTAAAATTAACTTTAAATAAAAATCAGACCTACAAAAAATAATGAACTGTTAAGTTCTAGTTTAGTGCTGTAAATAAATGCAGTGAGTACAAATGTCAAATTAAATCGCATAATTCATATAATTATAATAATCATATCATTTCTGTCAATTTTCTGTCATTCAACCCCAGCTTTTAACACTTTTTACAGGGTTTTGTGTGTGTGTGTGTGTGTTTGTGGTTTGTTTTTTTGTATTTGTTTTGTTTTTAGTCACAGTTTACACACAACCCTGTTTTTTCTCTTTTGTGTGTGTGTGTGTGTGTGTGTGTGTGTGTGTGTGTGTGTGTGTGTGTGTGTGTGTGTGTGTGTGTGTGTGTAGTAGTAGTAGTAGTAAACTACCGAGACTATAAACAATAAATACTTTTTGGATAAAGCATATCTCATTTTAAACCCATCTTATTTTAATTTAATATTTCGTCTCTACCTGAATCTCTTTTGGCTGTAAACTTGTAAGAGTGAAAATTTGGTTTAAAAGAATCACCAACAAACCAAAAACAAAATTTGAACATGGGCGAGTGCTTTGTGCAATAAACTTAATTGAATCACAGTTTTTCCACAGTGTTGTGATTCTAATCATACACAGTGGTTTGGATGACTTTTCCACATGCAGCATTAGGATAGTGTTGCTGCAGTTCAACCTCTTTCAGTGTGCAGTAATTAGTAGTTTGCCTAACAATGAATGTAATGATCCATAATGCATATTAATTAAGCTGCTGTATTATTGTATGCTGCATGGCAGCCCTGGATTATGTTAACCAATTACGAAATTTTATTCATGCATCATTATTGAAAGCCAACAATCACGCTTCTTCTCATTCATCTTTTAGACTGTAGGGTGAGTTGAGCTACTCCTGAACTTTGAGAATCCAGATGAAAGCACATGATAGCGATACTGTAAAATCAAAATGAAGAAGATACGGATCGAAAACTCTTCAACCACCCCACGGGTTTTAAACAGGGCTCATACTGATGTTTTCTCCTCGATCAAAGGGTCTTTTGGCGAGGGTCATGACAAACGCATTACCCCACATTTAATTTAGAGAAAATGAATGACAGCATGCTTGGCCTTGTGGTTGCCATGAGTGCACGTGAAGCCGCTTATCCTCACAGATGGCATGTGACAACACACACGGGCATATTTGAGAATATCAGCATGTGATGGAGACTGTGAAGCTGCAGTTGCACTCATGTGAGAATGTCTGTGTCGGTGTAAATCTACACTGAACTGCTCTGGGGCTCCACACTGCCAGCAGCTATGATATGTCTGAATTACTCTATTGTAACCCCATAAAGTTTGACTATCAATGTGCACAAATTATGTCATGTAGAGGGCTCTTGTATCAAACTATATATGAATCACCAAAAACCTGCAGACAGGGATCTTGAGCCTACTTTTACACTATATGCTGGGGTGAATTATTCAAACCATACCAATGATTAGGATTATTTGAGCAGATTAATTTATGTCACATGAGGACTGCTACAGTGGTTACCTTATTGGTTGGTTTACATCATCTGACTGGCCTTAAAGGACACATTACAACACATTACAACAAATCTATGATTGGTATTTTCCCCTGGTCACGTTATGTTGTTCATCACATTTTCCACTGGATGGTGCTAAAATCAGCACATCTGAATATACTGTAGTAATTCTCAGATTCACGCAACTTAAAATAGTCCAACTCCCCTTCTCAGGGATATTTAATGGCTATTTCGTTTTTCACTTAACACGTGACTGACCTTGTGATCTCCAAGAGCTGGATTTTTCTTTTTTCATCAAGCCTCCAGAAATAATACTTTAAAGTGTGGCAACCTTGAAGCATTCATTGCTTCTTCTTGTTGCCAAATGACTGAGAATCCAAACTGGGGACGGAGAGATGGCTACATAGCAGCAATTTCTGCAAGCAAGTTGGGCCTGGGTGGGTGCTGGTCTTTGAAGTATGCAATAATCTATAAGTATAGAAACTGTGGCCACTGCAACATTATTATTGGCGATATGAATGGAAACTGAATGAGTGAATGTAACTCTTAGTTTCTTCTTTAAGCTGCCTGAAAAATACATGGAAACAGTTTAATGTCACCCACACCTGGAACATCTAGTACAGTAGATGTGTTAAAGTACAGCGAGTTCCTCTCACATATTTGATGCTCCTGCCTGACAGAGACTGAGGTGTTATCACTGGAGCTACCTTATATTTCAGCATATACCATATAACTATTCCTGAAATTCACACTTTTGTCTGTTTTGACTGATAGACTCATTTTAAGTCCCCAAACAAACATATAGTAATGATAGGCTGAGGAACGAAATTTAGCTAGATGCCCAGCCCCCACGGGGGCCCTTCTCCCTTACTCTGGTTATTTAACTTTTCGCTCCACCCATGACATATTCGCGCTACATATTTACTTAGCCTGTTCCCACTATGAAAGTTATTTCCCGACCAGAGGAGAGACTGTGACATCTTCAAACCAACAGCCCAATCTGCTTTTCCAACAGTAGTCGGCGTGCTGAGCCAGGAGCTAACCAGCAGCCCTCTCTCTGTGAGACCTGGGACAGCGAGGCGAAGGGGAGAGCTCATTCCACAACACGGCAGTCATCCATGGCTCTGTGCAACGGAGACAGCAAGGTCAGTTGAGCGGGAGATACCCGGGGCTCCAGTATAAGGTAGCCCTGGTGACTTAGTACTAGGACCCAGGTTAGTGCTGTAGTCCTCCCCCCGGTTAATTTCGGCCTCTGTGTACCTCGGGGGGGGAAAGTTAAGAGAGCATGCAACGTTATCAACAGTGCTGCTGAGGAGGAGCAGTGTGTGCCTGTTGCAGTGTTACATTAACATGTTGCTCATAGCTGCTAACAAGCCGGACGTGATAACTAATTGATGTTAAACCGTGAAAAAAAGGTTTCACTAATTTTCCCAGTAAACGGGGTTGCCCTTCTCTTATGGTGGACCCCCCAACCCCCAAGATACTTCAGCTCCAAGCACCGCGTGGGTTTTAGCATAGCTCCGCTAACCTAGCAGCTACTCACAGCACTGCTAACAGGCTAACGCTCGTTACTACTGTTTATTCCAGCGGTGCGCTAGCTCGCTACACTGATAAACTGTTAGCTAGCCGTGGCCGGGCGCTCACAGTTCGTAGTGACAGCACCGCAGAGCAAGAATGTTGTTTTACGATAGCGTCCGTGTTCTTTAAGTAACCGGAAATTGTGCTTGTGCTGAACTAATTTACCTCAAGCGGTAGCTGTCACACTCTTCGTGCTAACGTTCGTTAACTGTCAGTTTGCTAACATCGTCACGAAGCTAGTGTGTGAGCCAACTTGTGGTTTACCTGTCTAACAATTGCAGCGGCTTACAGCTGCCTTATCAGCTGATATGGTGAAGTTTGCACTGGAACCATAGTGTTTTTTCTCTCTCGTGATTACTCTTCTTCAGCCCATGTTATTACCGGTTGTGCTTTAAAGGTTAAAATTGGAGGTGAGGGGGGTACCCAGCAAGTTGTTTTCAGAAACATTTACGGCGGAAGTTTCCCACTGACCACGTGGGATAATGTTTGTCTAATGTGTACCCACTTCGGCTGTTTATAAAGAAAAAATTACTGAATTTAATTCACTGTAGACTGGATGGCACACTTCCCACAGAGCATGCATGCGTTTAAATAAATAACATTTGCATATAGATGAGTGCTGAGGATCAGAGTTTGAACTGCTTCAAATACTGAGATCTCAGTCTTGATAATGTCTAACTTGTGAGATTCATGTGATGGGCTGAATGGTTGCAGCACATTTCACAAAATTGCTGTCCATCTCTGTTTCAGCTCACATGGCAACAATTATGTTAGGCTTTATTGAGTCACAGCGCTGGAGGAGAGTAAACTCAAGAAGGAATTGAGTTACCTTCTGCTGTTAGACCACTAGAAAGCTAGTCACCTCACATGCAAATCTTCACTAATCTTTCTAAATGCGTGTCCACAGCTGGAGATCAGCAGCGCAGAGCAGAATGGGTCATGTGAAGGGGCGGTGGCGATCCTCGATGCCGGGGCGCAGTACGGGAAGGTGATTGACCGAAGAGTCAGAGAGCTGTGCGTACGCTCTGAAATCCTCCCTTTAGAGACCCCGGCCTTTGCTATCAGAGAACAGGGCTTCAGGTGAGCACATAAACGCATCTCTACTTGAGATGTTTTATTTCATGCCTGTCATCATGTTTAATCACACTACTGTGTCAATGTAGAAGCTTTGAAGTGCTTTATAATGCAGTTTTACATGATTGTTTTCTTTGTGTTTCATGCCTCAGGGCAATAATTATTTCAGGAGGTCCAGCGTCTGTGTATGCGGAAGATGCCCCCTGGTTCGACCCTGCCATATTCACTATAGGAAAGCCCGTCCTTGGGATTTGCTATGGGATGCAGGTATGCACACAATAAAATAAACTGTGATTGTATTCTTAAGAAAACCAAGTCTACTTCCACAAGGCTCTTGTCAAGAAAACATTTTTTACACAGATTGCCTCTAAGTAGCAACACGTTACTGTCACTCTGCTTGAACCAGCTCCTTAGCTCTCCCACACCAGCTGGGACTTCACCACCTTCTTCAAGAGTACTTTTACACTGGTGGAAGAGAAGAGTAATACTTACTCTCTTTTCCCAGTGAGACAAAAAAGTAACAAGTACATTACTTTACATTGCAGGCAGTTTTACACTCCCTGTAGCATATCTGTTTCCATTACTTACCTCTGGTGTGTGTGTGTGTGTTGCAGATGATGAATAAAGTTTTTGGAGGAACTGTACACAAAAAGAGTGTAAGGGAGGATGGAGTCTTCAGCATTGGACTAGACAACACTTGCTCCCTTTTTAGGTATTGTAATTTCTTGTAACTTGGATATGTAGTGCTTTGTTATGTTCTACGTACAGACCACATACATAGTTGTTGTCATGCTGATGTAAAGGGGCTATTACACAAATAATGAAGAGTCTAAGGTAGGGTGTAGTCTTTATTTCCCTTATATAAACAAAGTGCTGAAAACAGTAACATGCATAGTAGATTTAATGAATCGTGTGTGTGTGTGTGTGTGTGTGTGTGTGTGTGTTAAACCTATCAGAGGTCTTCAGAAGGAAGAAGTAGTCTTGCTGACCCATGGAGACAGTGTGGATAAAGTGGCAGATGGCTTTAAAGTGGTGGCCCAATCAGGGAACATCATTGCTGGTGAGCAGGACACAAGAAATGCGTCAATCCTGTTGAATATAATTCACAAGTATATTATGGTAAACTACAAAAGCAGCTTTATTTGGACTTTATGTTAAGTAAGCCTGAGGCTGTATCATATATATTTACATCTCACATAGCCTTTGAAGATGATACTAATTTGTGTTCTGGGTAAAAGTGCTTTTCCCCGACATCTAAACTCTTGGTTTTTTCTTAAAGCTTACTAAATGAGCCCCTTAAAACATCTCTGTTTTCTCTTTAGGGATCGCTAACGAGCAGAAAAAGCTGTATGGGACGCAGTTTCATCCTGAGGTCGACCTGACGGAGCGAGGCATGGAGATGTTGCGTAACTTCGTGTTTGAGATTGCGGGCTGCACGAGTAACTTCACCGTTCAGAGCCGCCAACAGTCCTGCATCAGTGAGATCAGAGAAAAAGTAGACAAGTCGAAAGTGCTGGTGAGTGATGATTTGGGGGGGGGAGACCAAAACTACTGAATATTTACTGTGGGAGATGATTTAACTAAAAGGCTGAAGCTAAAAAGCTGACAGTGAAGTGTGGTAGTCGCTCAGGAGGCAATGACAGTAGCAATGGTGGGAAGTTAAGTAGAACCAATTAAACTCTCAAATTAAACCCTGTTGCATCTGAAAAGAAGGTAGCCCACTCCCAGAGTGGCTTCAAACTGGGTTTCATCTCAGGGGAGGGTGAAGGCGATAATTGAGTGTGGAAAATGGGCTTAAAGTACTGATATTATGCTGTACAGTGTGTGGGATAGTTGGTAATATCTGTGACAATACTCTCATTCTGCTGTAGCGTGTTCCTGCAGCGAGTACAGCATTTTGGATCATTTCCAGGAGCAGGTTTAATCTTCTCTTTCTTAGGCTTAATATTTACCGGGCTGCCAACAGATGAAACACCAGATGTGTGTATGACTAATAAAACAAGAAGCCTAAATAAATATAAGCCACACGTTTGCAGATAATTAGTGGGTACTCTGAGTTGTGAAAATTGGGGCCAGGTGGTGAAGAATCAGATTTAATCTTTGCTCAGCTTTATCTCTGAGACACTGTTTCTTTCTGATGATACTCGCAGGTGCTGCTGAGTGGTGGAGTAGACTCAACAGTCTGCACAGCCCTCCTGAACAAAGCTCTGAACCAGGACCAGGTGATAGCAGTTCACATCGACAACGGCTTCATGAGGAAGAGAGAAAGTCAGAGCGTGGAGGAGGCCCTGACCAAGCTGGGAATCAAACTCAAAGGTAGGGATCCAAATTCTGCAGTTCTTAAGCGTGTACATGAGGTATTTATTTGAAATTCAATTTTATCACACGTTATTTATTTTTTTTCTGAATTAATTGCACTCTTTTAATACGTTCAGGTTCTTATTTTGAATAGTTTTCACTTTATGGAGTTACCCTTTCCAAAATGTTGTGACTAAAGCGCATATTTGTTTATTAAAAAAAGGCCAGCAGTCTTCTGTACCTGCTGCTGGCTGAACGGCTCTGTTTTCACCAGATGCACAGATATTCATTACAGTGCACAGCGGTTACAAAGTTAAAAGATGGTTAAACTTTGACCTTCTTTGCTCACTGGAGTGACAAACCTTGGCTGCACAGCATAAGCCACTGCAAATAATAATTTTCAGACAACCATGGTGCCATCGTTGTGACCTGTCTGAAAACCGCTTACATCAGTAAACACAGGTGCATTCTGGGAAAACATTATCTGCCAAAGCCAGATCCCTTTCTCCTTGTTGCTTTATTATTTTGGTCACCCTCCTCCACCACACCAGTTTTATCCTATTCAGCTTTGTAGTTGAGTAAGAAAACCACAAGCTTACACCTGAGAGTGAAAGTAAAGTTGGGACTGAGTTTTTGTTTTGCTGTTAACCCTGTGGTTCGTCTTCCTTCAGTGGTAAATGCAGCGCACACCTTCTATAATGGAACAACAACTCTTCCCATCTCTGAGGAGGACAGGACGCCGCGGAAACGCATCAGTAAAACACTGAATATGACCACCAACCCTGAGGAGAAAAGGAAAATTATTGGAGACACATTTGTCAAAGTGAGGATAAGTTTGAGTACTTTATTGGAAAGTGTTATTTATTGATGGTGACATTTAAGTTCTTTTCTCTGCCACCGTACTGTTCTGACTGTATGAATTGTCCTACATCACAGGTGGCAAATGAAGTGATTGGAGAGATGAATCTGAAACCAGAAGAGGTTTTTCTGGCACAGGGTACCTTGAGGCCTGATCTTATTGAGAGCGCCTCTCACCTCGCCAGTGGTAAAGCAGAGGTCATCAAAACACACCACAACGACACTGAGCTCATCCGCAAACTCAGAGATGAGGTAAATCTAATTTCCCTAACCTTCTTAGCTAGCTACGTCAGTTTATAGCCATATTATTTGCAATGACGTAGATGCATGGTTCAAGGAGAGCTTTATTGGAGTTGAAATCATAATAAGAAGCACAAAACATTTACATCGCTTATGCTCCAGCTCACAACACTACTGACGCGTCTTTGTCTTATTAGCGTATTCATTGTCATGGATTATTTGCTGTTTGTTGTTATGTGCAGCCTCTTGTGAATGCACAGCTGTTTGACACCTAGCCGTAACGCTAGCCCGCTCACTGTGCATTGCTGATTCTTGTCTGTTGTAATCCTCCAGGGAAAAGTAATCGAACCGCTGAAAGATTTCCATAAAGATGAGGTGAGAGCACTGGGGAGAGAGCTTGGCCTGCCAGAAGAGATTGTGTCTCGGCATCCTTTCCCTGGCAAGTACATAAACTCACAGGCCTATAATGTGACTGTTCTGACTGAACTTTACAAAAGTGTAAATATAATTACTGAGTCACACTAGAAGCTTTGCAGCCTTCATTTGCTAAAAGTGTAAATATAATTACTGAGTCAGACACTCAAAGACTCACTTCCTTCATTTGCTCAAAGTGACGGTCATTCCACTTTTTCTCTAGGTCCTGGTTTGTCCATCAGAGTGATTTGTGCAGAGGAGCCTTACATCTGTAAGGATTTTGCTGAAACAAACAACATTCTCAAAATCATTACAGACTTCTCTGCAAGTGTCAAAAAGGTAAAGGAAATGCTGATGTACAGCGAAATCCCAGCAGTCTGATATCATTTGTCTGTATTATTATCATAATGCATCTTGTCACTGTTTTTACTTGTGAAGTTACAGATAACTGCAAGATGTCGCACACTAACTCAAATGTTGCGATGTGATAAGCTTGGATGGCAAACCTCCAAACATGCTTTGAGGAGATTGAACTAACACAGCAGATTGTATGCTCTATGTTTGCTCTGAAGCTTGCTGCTAATTTTACTGATAATCACTGGAAACACTCCTCAGCTAGTTTTATCACTTCAGTTGTTTTGGGCAATCGATAAAGTTTTATTTTCAGTTACAATTTTGGCTTCCAACAAATACATTTCCCCCCCAAATTCACTCCCAGCCATGTTGTGCTAGATACAGGTCAGTTCATACTCATGAATTTACACTTGTGGGTAAATAAAATCTCCTGACAGGGCTGATGGACATATTGTAAGCTCGTGAAGGAGGATATTGGTATGTCATTTGATGAAAGAGCAAGCAAAAATTTTGCAAAGTTTGAAATTGATAAAGTGTTGTTGAAAACTACTAGTCACATCGTCAGAGCTTCAGTGGTTTGTATATTGCCGGCTGCTGTCTTTCAGTTCCACACTTACAAGGTGCTTTTATTCCCGTCTCCTCTCCAGCCCCATGCCTTGCTGCAGAGAGTCAAGTCGTGCATATCAGATGAAGAGGAGGAGAAGCTCATGCAGATCACCAGCCTTCATTCACTCAATGCCTTCCTGCTGCCCATCAAAACTGTTGGTGTCCAGGTGAGACAGCTGATCAAATTACATACCGTTAAAGAAATAGGAAAAGACATTGGACAGAAACTGCTGGCATATGTTTTGGTCAGTAAGAAAATGTAAGTTTTATTGACAATTTGTGGATATTAATGTAAACATCTTTCCCATGTGATTTTGTAAAAATCTCATGTATTTATCTTTAGTCAAGATTAAGATAATGTGGAGAATCCAAGTGTTCTCAGGTCCAGTGAAAACTTGACAAAGTATATGTTGCCAGCTGTTTGTCTGTTTCTGCGTTATAACTGTAATTAAGTGGTCAGCCACAGGACCAAGACACCCAAACAAAGAGTGTCAGATTCTCCGTTTTAGAGTCTTTCTCCCTGTCGTCTGTGGAGGGTGTGTCCTGTAGTTACCGTTAAATATGCCAAAAATGTTGAATTAGTCACCACTACTTTCCTCACCCACAACGCTGCAGTCAGACAGTGTGTAGGTGTCTGTTAGTACTTCCTGTCTGAAGCCAGAGGTTTAAATTTGCCCTCAACCTCAAAATGGGACAGACTGTGGGCAAACACTGGCAGCTTTTAGCGGCTTTTCTAAAAGTGGAAGCTGACAGGTTATTTAGAAACTTTTAGTTTTGTCACACGAAAACAAATTTTAACAAAATGCCTTTCATACTTTATAACATGTATGACACGTTGATTTTTGGCTAGATGGTAAGAATAAGAACATTTCCTGTCTCAGGGTGATTGCCGGTCCTACAGTTATGTGTGCGGTGTCACAAGTAAAGAATCTCCACACTGGGAATCGCTCATGTTCCTGGCCAGACTCATCCCTCGCATGTGCCATAACATCAATAGGTAAGTCATAAAATCAGGTTTCATTCGTCCACCCTCAGTGGACAACCGGGCAAAACACTTAGATTCATTCACGCCTCTCTTCTTTTTTTCCAGAGTTGTGTATGTATTTGGGTCTCATATGAAGGAGCCGCCAACAGACATTACTCCAACTTTCCTGACCACGGGTGTTCTGAGCACGCTCAGACAGGCTGACTTTGTAGCTCATTCTATTCTTAGAGAGTCTGGTAAGTGCACGCTTTCAAATGTTTAAAACCTCATCTATTTTAGAATATTTAAGACTGAAGATGAAGATTTAAAAGGGGAAAATACCCCAAACAAACATTGTTATCGCAAAGAAGAAAACAAATCAAATCAAGACAAGTAGTAGAGATGGTAGATTTATTCATTTAAAACAGGAAGCACATTCTCCAGGAAGAGATTACTCCTGTCAGGCTAGAAATGTTTCATTAAGGATAAAACAGTGTTGCATTGATTTGCAGTGATGCTTTCTGCCATACCAGCATACCATGTGACCATCATCAGATCTGCTGTGTAGTTCTACTGTTAAAGTAAAAGTTAAACTAGGCATGTTTACATTTTAGTTAACTGATATAAGAATTAAGACCAATTTTCAGAAAAACCTGTAACTAAATGAAATGACATTGTGTGTTAATAAAATATACAGGAAATAACTTTAGTTTTAGTCTTTATAATTCAAATTATTATTCAAATTGGGGACGTTCATAGCAACTAAGAAAGTAATTGCTAGGGGGGATAAAAACAAAACAAAAAAAGAGTCTAGTCTAAGGGTGTGTTTTCAAAGCTGTAGTTGGTTTCCTGTGGACAGAAAGAGGTGATGAGTTTGTAAACTTGTATTTTTTTCCTGTGGTTTGGTTGTTTTCACACAGCGAAAAGTGCAAGTGGACTCCAAGCAAACCAAAATGTGTCACAGAGAGAATGTTGAGTTCCCTCATTGGCCAGATGTGTCTGGGGCGGGAGCAACAAAAGTAGAAACAGGAAGAAGATGCTGTGAGAGAACGGAGAATTTACGTTCATTTCACGGTCTCCTGTACAGACCTTTGCACGTTTATAGTTCCTTCCCACATTGAGAATACAGAACAGGTGTAACAGTTACAAGTTTTTAGTTCAAAGGTGTAACAGTTACAAGTTTTTAGTTCAAAGGTGTAACAGTTACAAGTTTTTAGTTCAAAGGTGTAACAGTTACAAGTTTTTAGTTCAAACATGTAACGCACCGCTGGTAGTTGGTTCAGATCTTGGTCGGATCATGTTCACGACACGAACAAACCACTCTGGAGTCTGTTTGGAACTGCACCAAGACCACCTCCTCCAAATGGTCTCAGTGTGATGTTTTTGGTCTGAACCAGAGTATGATTTAGCATTAAACCAATGCTAAATATATAAAAGCATCACATAATATTAAAATATGACAAATTACAATAAACTATCCAGCCATTTTCTTTCGCTTATCTGAAGTTGGGTCGTGGGGGCAGCAAGTAGGGAAGCCCAGACCTCCCTCTTGTCAGTTGCCTCCTCCATCTTATCTGGGGAAACGTCAAGTAGTTCTCAGGCCAGCCAGTTGAAATAATCTCTCCAGGGACCTCCTCAGAATAGGATATTCCCAGCTGGAACACCTTACACAGGAGGTGACCACCTCAATAGGCTCTTCTTGATGTGGAGGAGTAGTAGGAGTAGCACCTCTACTCTCAGCGTCTCCTGAATCACCAAACTCTTCACTGTGTCGCTCAGGGAGAGCCCATCCACCCTTCAGAGGAACCTTATTTCTGCTGCTTGTTGCTATGAAAGCATTCTTTGTCCTTAAAAAAACAAAAAAACAAAACAAAAACCTTAATGGTGTTATCAAAACGATCAAGCCTAGATCAGCAGATTTACGGAGTTTGTCAACAACAATGCTCTGTCTTTTCTGCCAAGTTTTTGTTTCCTTTGGCTATTTTATGCTTAACATCTGTTTCTCCCTTCAGGCTATTCTGGGAAGATCAGCCAGATGCCGATCATCCTCACCCCCCTGCACTTTGACCGTGACCCACTGCAAAAGCAGCCATCATGCCGGCGCTCCGTGGTGATTCGTACCTTCATCACCAGCGACTTCATGACAGGAATCCCTGCTATGCCAGGCAACCATATCCCAGAGGAGGTATACCATCGTTAAACCTTTACAGCTAATATTTTTCTGCATATCTTACCTTCATGGCTCCTAATTCTGGTTTTCAGGATTGGAAATGAGTGATCCAGGAATTATTTAAATTCTCTTTATTTGTGTGTTTTTAAGAGTTTTTTTTTTTTTTTTTTTTTTTTTTTTTGTCTTGTCTGATTCATCAGGTGGTGCTGAAGATGGTAAATGAGATCAAGAAGATCCCAGGTATCTCCAGAGTCATGTATGATCTGACCTCCAAACCACCTGGCACCACAGAGTGGGAATAAAATGCAAACATGACATCACAGTGTAGAGAACACACACACACACACACACACACACACACACACACACACACACACACACACACACACACACACACCCAGTGCACAAACACAATAGATATCAGTGAGGGCTGGTGAACTGCTCTCCTTTTCTGTCCTTCCACCTTTATCCCCTCCCAATCTCCCTCTGCTACCTCCCCCATCTCTTCCCTTATCTTTAACATTCCCACGGAAGGCAGACTGTACTGTGACAGGCGCACACACAAAGCCACTACTGCTCTGCTCTCCCCACCACTCTACCCCGGTCTTAATATTTTTGGCGATAGGCATTGATAAATCTTGGTTATTGATAATATATTGTCTGTTTTTGTTTTGTTTTTTAAAAACCTTCATGTACAACAGTGTATTTCCTCGCTACAGTGAAAAGGTAAATTGCTACTTCCAGGTGGCCAGAAGCTGTGAAAGTTCAGTGAGTGGACTTGGTGTTGTGCCTCAGGATGAATAAAACATGAAAGCAAGTAAACGGTAGTGTTATTAAAAGAAAACAGAAGGGGTGGGGGTTAAAAATCTATAGCCCTTTTTTTTTTTTTTTTTTTTTTTTTTTTTCTTCTTCTTCAGATGTTTTTGTTAAATTCTTGTAGGTGAGAATGTTCTCGGCCTGAGACGATCTGATTTGTTCATTTCACTTCCTACCAAAGGTGGTGTGAACAGAAGTACAGCTGAACAGATGAGCTATGTGACCAATCAACATTAAAAAAAAAAAGAAAAATTGTTTGTTTTGCTTTGACATAAGTAGTTTGCTGTAGTGATCTGTAATGTTGTGGGCTCTTGACGAAGCTAACATCGTTGACGAGCTGCTGCTGTCGCCCCTGTGGGCAGCAGTCGACCCAAGAATAGCTTCAGTATACGGACTAATGTGCAGCTGTGGAGGAGGCCAATATGACGGATAACTTTGTACGTGCCTGTTCTGTTGTTTTACTTTGGGGTTTGTTTGTTTTTGTTTTTTTTGGTGTGACCTGACCTGGACTCTGAGGATATAACAGTTTCTCCTCATGCTGCAATATGTATGCTTTTTATGAAGAAGAAAAAGGCAAGAGGTCTAATAACTTATAACTACGGTAGAGTTTATAGCCACATTTTGTCGGTTGCTGGTGTCACCTCATCATGATTTTTGTTGCTCTTGTTGTGCGAGGGCAAAAACTTTTGCACATTTCGTTGTCGATCGCCCGTTCAAGCCTGGGTGCTTTATCAACATAACAAATCACACATCCAGTGGAAACTTCATCCCCGTACATCGTGTCACCCTTGTCGTGTCAAAGGTCCTCGCCCTCTGTTGCCATCTTTGACTAAAGTTCAGTGTTTCAGAAAGGCATTACTGCTTTTGTTTATCTGCGTTCTGTGCTGTCAGAGCGTTCGGCGTATCATAGTCTCTAGTCTCCAGTCGTTTAGACCTCAGTGAATGCGGCGCTCAGGTTTAACTGAGTTTTTAAAGTGTGTGGTATCACGTCAGAAGTGTCACTCGGATGTGGTGGTGCTCATGCCTCCAGAATTTGTTTTTTTTGTTGTTTTTTTTTGTGCCTCTCATCCCTCTTATACCCTTAACCTTTAGTGGCAAAGTACTCCTCATGCAAAATGAAAGGGGGAGAAAAAAAACCCAAACTTGTCTTAACTGCAGTGTCCTTCCCTCTGTTCTGCCTTTTTATACATCTGTGTTTATGTTACGTGTCTCCAATTTAAAACGAGAAAAACAAAAAACAATAGCTAATAATGGACATATGACTTTGTAGTTCAATTTGATTGAAATATCCATGAGATTAAGTTATGCAATTCTACATCCGATTATTATTTTTCTGTTTGTGTGTTTTTAGTCAACAATGCTCATTCTCCTTAGTAACGTGCCTCAAACCAAGCCACTGCATGCAGTTTCAACTATGACATTTGTACAATGGAAAACTGAGCTTTAATAAAGATCTCAATGTTGAAACTTACCACTTCTATGAAAAGCGTCTTATTTGTAACAATTTCTGTTTTGCCTTTCAGATTTCTGTATTCATTTTTAATTTACACAATTACCTTTAGTGGGTACACACCCAAAAAAAGCACTGATACATTTCTAATAAAAATGCAGTAAAACACTAATTGTTAACCCACAGAGATATAAAAGTCAACAGAATACTGTAATAAACAAAATTCTAGTTAATATTTTAAAATTAAAGTGGAAGTCTGCAGTTTATATTAACCATCTTATTCCTAAAATCAGGCTTAATAAACATGACCTGCCAAAAGGCCCAGTTGGTCCACAAAGTGAAAATTGCTAAAAAAAAAAAAAAGAAGTGCAGTTTTAAAAAGTTTTTTTTCATAATAATCATCTAACTAAATAAATCTCAGGCAAAAGGATAATTTGCTGACAATTTCAAGGCCTTTGTATTTTCAGACATTACTCTGGCCTGCCAAACCAAAACAAGAATCCAAGCACCTGTTTGGATTCTTGCAGTTGCAAAGAATCCAAGCAAAAGCAGGTCTTTTATGACAGCAAAAGACCTGCTGTCGCTTATGACAGCAGGCAAAAACTCGAGTCATGTTTTTATAATGCACTTTTTACTCTTAAGGGCAACTTGAGATGCTCTTGATCTGTCTTGTAAATAGGTGGGTTATTTAATGTTAACATGCTCATTTACAACAAAAGAGCTGCAAAGTTATTGCTGGGCTGCATCAGGTTTGTGTTAACATGATCCCACAATCTTAAGAGTGAATATCCATGAAAATTCACCCCAAGGTCAAACCTTAGGACCAAATCACAGGACTTTGTGATCAATTGAGAACAGTGGACGCAGCATATCAGCTGCTCAGCACGGCGGTAGAGGAGTGATTTGGGCTTGTTTTGCAGCTACCTGAACCCCCCCCCCTCAGTCTTTTAATCAACTTTAAATCAAATCTACAAAAGAATATCTGAAAAAGAGAAGGTGACTGTAAAGCTCAGTGAACTGAAGCAACATTTTACAGAACAGTGGCCCAAAATTCCTCCACAATGCTGATGATATAGAAAACGATCAGTACAACTTCTTGCTACTGAGGGTTGATCTAAAAGCTGCTGAGTCATGGTGGGATGTACAAACTTTTCACAGGAGTACATACAGTCCTATAAAGGCGTTCATTTCACATGACTACCTTATCTTTCGTCACATCTAAGTTTCTTCAAAATGAACAAATGTGCTTTTGAAACCTACACAGCACATTTGAAACATTTAATGTAAATAGTTACACACAATTGATTTCTTGCCGATCTCATCAGCATCATTCTGAAACAAATCACAAAGACCTAATCACACACTCCTGCTCCCACGCACAGACCCCTGAGGCCAAGTTTCATCATTCAACTGTAAATGCAACACAACCAAATATACGAGCTTTTAGATTGCTGCTTTCCTCACTTTAATATTACTTAATGTACTAACACAGACACACATAAAAGCTTTAGACTGTAATGGGCTTCAGTGTAATTTAGTTTTATTATGCACCTATTGTGCGCAGTCAACCATCGTTCCCTAACACGCGTCCCTCTGCGTGCCAGGGGTTCAGGTGTTTGCTGCTCCCCTCTGACTGAGAAACATGAGCAGACAAGCAGACAGTCACCCATCAACACACCCAGACCCGTACGCAGGGGACAAGGGACGCTTTAGAAACAGTCGCAGCGTTGTAGTATTGCATAGAGACTGTACAAGTTATCACATGCAGCTGCCAATTAACTCCTGGCCGGTGGCGGTTTATCTGCAGCACAGACTAATGAACTGCTTGGTATTTTCATACAGAGAGCGCAGAGATAAACGAAATTAAATGATGGGATGTTTCCAGGAGTTTGAGGCAGATGTGTTGATGTGTTTGTTTTTTTGTGAATCTTTGGTGGACCCAAAGTCCAGATTTTTTTCTTTAAAAGAGATTTAAACCTGTTTGCAGCCTTTGGATTTGAAGCACGCCTACTTTATTATTATTGTTACATTATTAATGACAAATTGGCATAAAGCTTGTGTGTTTAATCAAAATTTAAAAGGCCTTGTCCGTGTTTCATATTGAGAAAATACTGCTCATTTCAACTCGGGGCCCTCCTCTTCTCTTTTGCTCTGCTGAATCTGTAAGGTTGCCTCGTGCAGCACTTTTCCCCAGAGAGCAGATAAGACACCTGTCGAACATTTCTGCTTCCATTTACTGTCTACAGCTACTAGAGCTCACAACCCCTGTCTGCGTCTACACAGCATGGACATCAAACTCTTTTTCCTTGGATTGTGTGCCCTTTTCTGCATCTTCAGACCTCTCTCGGCACAATCTACATGCAAGCTGAAGGCCAAGTTCAACCTGGGCGGCTATAAGGACGTAGAAAAGAAGACTGTCGTGGTTGGGGGAATGTTTCCTGTTCACAAGCGCGTTGCTTCCAACAAGGGCAACACTTCGAGTGTGCCTCTCTCCTCAGGCTGTGTGGGGTGAGTCGGGCATGTTTATGTCTTTTTTCATCATCGTTGCTATGCTGGGTTAGTCTTCTAGCTTAGGGCGCTGGTATTAAACAAACTAAAATTAAACTTGAAAACTTATTTAGGATCTTAAATGAATAAAGAAATTTTATTAAAGTATCCTAATTTTAGTACTTTCCTACCTGACAGTTTACTCCTGGGAGTCTTGGCTTCATAATTTTATAACAGAATCAAGACGGAGTAGTGTAACACCTCTGGGGCCAATTAATTACAGCAGGCCATATTATTATGGAGGCAGGCCTACAAAGTGTAGCACACAACAATAATCAACAAATTTATTAAGGGCTAGTTTAAATTATAATGTCACAAGACTAAAATGGTTTGCAATTAGTTGGTTTTCATGTATTGTCATTTTCTGCATACACTGAATACCTGTATTAACTGAAAGAAAGGTTCTTTCTTGCACTACTGTTTGTACTGGCTGATCTTTATTAATCTGCTGTTCCTTCGTCACTTATCATCCTGTAGGTTTAACTTTCGTACCTTCCGCTGGGCACAGACCATGTTGTTTGCCATCAAGGAAATTAATGCAAGGGACGACCTGCTTCCCAAAACTGACCTGGGTTACGTCATCTACGACTCATGCTTCACCATCTCCAAGGCTGTGGAGGGCACCCTGACCTACCTGACAGGCCAAGACGAAGCTGTACCCAACTACCGCTGCGGCGATGGAGCACCGCTGGCTGCTCTAGTGGGAGCCGGGGGCTCGGATCTGTCCATCGCGACTGCCAGGATCCTGGGACTTTATCATTTTCCGCAGGTAAGCCTGACACTCGTGTCAAAAAATTTGATAAAGTTAAGGAAAATGAACAAAGATAAAGAGTTCAGGCAAAAAGCAACAGTGTGTTCGTACTCTTGTCTTTAGGTCAGTTATTGTTCGACATGCTCTGCTCTGAAAAGTAAGTTCCAGTTCCCCACCTTCTTAAGGACCATTCCCAATGACGAGCACCAGTCTACGGCTATGGCCAAGATGGTGCTACACTTTGGTTGGACTTGGGTGGGCAGCATAGCTGCTGATGATGATTACGGCAAGTACGGCATCAAAGACTTCAAGGACCAGGTTGAGCAAGCTGGCGTCTGCATCTCCTTCTCTGAGACCTTGCCCAAGGTAGACAGATTTCAGTCAGTTTTGCCAGTCAATCTTTATTTCCCTAAACCAACTGTTAGTTCACACAGGGGTTTCATTTCTGCTAAAAAAATTTGTACTCTGATCTTTGGACTTTAGGTGCATTCCCCAGAGGCCATCCAGCGCATTGTTCAAACTGTAATTGACTCCACAGCCAAAATCATTGTGGTCTTTTCATCTGACGTGGACCTCAGTCCTCTCATCAGTGAGCTGCTCCGCAACAATGTGACCAACCGTACCTGGATCGCCAGCGAGGCCTGGATTACCTCCGCTCTCATCAGCCGGCCACCTGGGGTGAGCAAACAGCTGACTGATGACCAAAAGAAATCCAGAAAGTTTAAACCAGTCTGGACCAAATTTTAATGTTTGAGCTTAGCTTGATTATTTGAATGCTTCTATCCAGGTGAGCTCAATCCTTGCCGGCACCCTGGGTTTTGGGGTGAAGAGGGCTGACATCCCCGGTCTTCAGCATCATCTACTGAATCTGGACCCCTATGCAGACTTGCTCACTGAGGAATTCTGGGAGACGGTGTGTTTGTTAACCTTAGGAACTTGCAAACATCTACATGGTAGAATCAGTATTGCAATGATAATTAAACTGTGAATGATGAACCTTCAGTGAAAACACTGACAATTAAACAGATCCCCCACAAAATAACAATTTTGTGATTTTACTTTTGCCTTGCAGCTGTTTAACTGCACGTTGGACTACAGCAAAGCTATGAGAATGGCAAAACAGAGGGCCACGTACGTGAACGGCACACTGTCCAGGACAGTGACAGGATTGCCTGATGGGCTGTGTACCGGGCAGGAGTCTGTGGCACAACTCAACAACACGTACTCTGACATCTCTCAGTTACGAATCACTTACAGGTCAGCTCACAATGCCACCGCTCAAAAAACAAACAACCAAAAACAGCAACTGATATATAACCATAACCCAGACAATTAAATGTGCTACTGTTGCAGCATACACTGAGAAAACTTTGTTGCTGTTGTCGCACAGTGCTCCTGAAAGCAATTTATAGTTATCTATTTTAGTTCTGTGTGTAAAGCCTCAGTAGCAGTGAGCCCTGTGTGAATCATTCACTCAGTGCAGTGTGTGCAGCTTTCCTGTGAACTGTTTCTACCACAGAAAATAGCTCCAAAGTAAGCAAGGTACTAATTCTGAAAAGGCACATTTGTCCTTTTGTTGTCTCGTTGTAGCAGGGTGGTAATGTTTATAATAATAAAGAAACTGTTTCACGCAGCGTGTACAAAGCTGTGTATGCTGTAGCCAACGCCCTGCACAACCTGGAGCACTGTGAACCCGGAAAAGGGCCGTTTGTCGGGAAAACATGTGCTGACATCAACAACTTTGAGCCGTGGCAGGTAAACGTGTGCAATAATGAGGTCACGTGTGTGCGTATTGTACTTTTGCTACTTAAACCTCAATTTTTCTCCTCCTTAGCTGATGTATTACGTGAAGAATGTGCGTTTCAAAATGCCAAACACAGGGGAGGAGATCTTCTTTAACGACGGAGATGTGGACGGCTTCTATGACATCATCAACTGGCAGGTCAATAATAATGGGGAGATATCTTATGTCACTGTGGGGAACTACAATGGCTCTGCAGCTCCAGAGAACAGGATGACCATAACGAACGACTCCATCGTGTGGAACAATGACATGTTGGAGGTCAGCGGTATATCGATAAAGAAGAAGTTAGCATATGCTCCTTTTAGATTATGATTCGGTAGCTCATGTATTTCTGTTGCTATGTGTGAAAGCCTCCTCGGTCAGTGTGCAGTGAGAACTGTCAGCCGGGCACCAGGAAGGGGATTCGACAGGGAGAGCCGGTCTGCTGCTTTGACTGCATTCCCTGTGCTGACGGAGAGATCAGCAACACAACTGGTCAGTAAACAACAGGACCACATTTCTTAAATGGTACATGGGCTCTTTCTTCTACTCTACTTGAGTACTCAAAGCACTTTGTACAACTTGCCTCATTCACACATTCATGCTTTAAGTGCTTCCTATCTAACATTCACATTTAGAAATACACAGAATTACACTGCGTGTTACAGTCACTGTTGATAATTTAAAACTCAAGAATTTTGAAATAGACCCAACACCATTAGCACATGTAGATTATGGTAAACATGGTCCTGATGCCCTCGTATTACACTTGGCCTCCCTTTATCACAGATGCTCGTGAATGCATCCTTTGCACTGGCGATTTCTGGTCCAATGCGGCTCATGACGCCTGTGTACCAAAACTCATTGAGTTCCTGGCCTTTGGAGAACCACTGGGAATTACTCTTATTGCCATTTCTGCCTTTGGAGCTTTAGTCACCATCGCTGTCGGGGTGAGAAAAGCCAAACACAAAATTATACCTGAGAGAAGCTCCGATGTGGAGAGGAAACAAGCAAAAAAAAAAAAGTTAAACTTCTTATTTTTTTCTCCCAGGTATTGTTTATTATGCACATTGGCACCCCTCTGGTGAAAGCCAACGATACACTGTTGAGTTTTTCACTGCTCTTCTCTCTGGTGGTGACCTTCCTCTGCTCCATCGTCTTCCTTGGAGAGCCACAACACTGGAGCTGCATGACCAGTCAAGTAGCCTTGGCTCTAGGATTCGCCCTCTGCCTTTCCTCCATAATTGGTTGGTGACCAATTGAAATCATTTTTTCCATTTTTTTTATAGCTTACTTAACCTTTTTATGTGCCTTGATCCAGACAAAATAAAATCACTGAGATTTTCTCTATAAGGGGCAAAAAGGCAATCTGTGTGTTCACAGTAAACTTTTTTCTTTCAGGTAAGGCAGCAGTATTGATGCTGAGAGCCCAGGTGCTGAAAGCTGCCCGAGCCCGAGCAAGAGCTGCTGCCAAAGCTGCAAAAGCTGCTGCAAGAGCAGCTGCCGAAGCAGCGGCGAATGATGGCAGTCCTGATGTCATCGTAACCAACACTCTCCACAATGACACCAGTGCCCCTCCTATCCCTGAGGTCGACCGTCTCACCCGTGCTCACCAGAGGGCAATAGCTGCTGTAGCTACATTAATACAGGTAAACATAAATAATTCATCAGTGGGGGTAAACCTTAATCAGCTGTAAAATACGACATCTGTCCCTGACCTCTAAATGTTTGTAACATAAAACCATGTGGAAATATAGCGGACATTAACATCCTTCTTCCCAGGCTATAGCGTGCACAGTGTGGCTCATTGTCCTACCTCCACAACCCGTCAAGAACACCTCTGGTCAGAATATAAAGATCATTCTTGAGTGCGATCAAGGCTCAGTGGTTTTCATCTGTTGCATCTTTGCTTATGACATCCTGCTGGCTCTGCTGGCCTTTATCTTTGCCTTCATAGCTCGCAAACTGGAGGACTATGTCAGGTAGGTCACACAAGGAAAGTTAAGCATTAGCAATGCACACCCTAATTTTTCTTGTGGGGGAAATATTTCATAACACACAATGTCATTTATATATTCATCACATTAATTGTGTTCTCTTTTTAAACACTTTCACAGTGAGGCAAAATGTCTTACCTTCAGCATGCTGGTCTTCTTCATCGTGTGGATCTCTTTTGTCCCGGCTTACCTCAGCACCCGTGGCAAGTTCATGGTTGCCGTTCAGATTTTTGCCATCCTGGCTTCCAGCTTTGGCCTGCTAACCTGCATCTTCTTGCCTAAGTGCTACATCCTTTTGATCAAACCTGATCACAATAAGGAGGAGCTGATGAAGCCCCGACCCAAACCTAAAGATGGAACCTCAACTGGGACGTCAGCGTCTCTCGCTACGACTGCAACTGAGGCTACAATTGCAACCACTGCTATCGATGACTAGTGGCGAAGTAATAACTAAAGTTAGCCACAAATGTAAAAATAATGTAGACAGAAGTTGTGCCACTGACTCAATGAACAGCTGTTGCTGCTAATTAGGCTTTCTAGTCATGTTGATCACATCATCATGCTTGTTCTATAATTAATGGGCAAAATATTTTATTCTGAAAAAGATATATATATTTCTTTTGGATCCACAAGTATTCATGCAAAATTATGTACGTGTCTAAATACCTAAATAGACTGAATGTGTGTACCTTCACATGCATTTCAATAAGTGATAGATAGACCAAAAACAGCTATTTTGTAGATATAATAACAAGTTCAGGCTGTTACTGTAAAACCTCTTTGAATACCATTTTCAAACACTTTGCAATTTTTAAAAAGGAAATGCATACAAATAGCTTCGTGTAAAAAAACACAGAAATGCATGTATAGTGCACCTCTGCTGGATAATTTTATTACTCAATAATATAATAAATGTTATTATCATTACAATTATCATTATGTCATTATCATTATCATTTTTCTCCTTAAAGAGAAACATTATTATTATTTTTGTAGATTTTTTTTTTTATATATTATGCTAGATAACTTTAATAAAAAGTGGATCAGATGCCTTGGAGTTGGCCTCCTGTGTTGTCTTCCGCAGTACAAATGAGTTTGTGATGAATGTTACTGGCGCACTATCAGCCTTGCATAGTGCCAAGTACCTCAGTATCCATGTGTGGGGCACTGAGTCATACACTTTGTTGAAGTCAATCCAAGCAGTGCTTAGGTTGGTCTGCCTGGTCTTAGAGCCCTGGTGTACTGCTCTATCAACCAGGAGCTGGTGCAATAACCCTCTCACGTTATTTCTAATGCCTTTCTGAGTTGTGCTCATTGTAGCTCTCTTCACGACAGCACAGACACAGGTTGGTTCTTTGAAACGGGCGTTTATTACTTGGGCTTTCTCGCCTCAGCTTCACCATCGCCAATACGCCGTGAGAACTGGTCACGAGTGAACATTACAAACCAATTAGCAACTTTACAGTACACATATCAAGTCCAAACACAAATAAAAACATTTCTCAAATGACAAATACCTCGTTGACTGCTTGTCCTGAAAAGAGGTCCTTAAGTCCTTGTGTTGCTTTTACTTTTAATAAACTTTTAGCTCAACACGCTTCATGAAAGACATCTGCTCTCGCAGTCCATGAAAAGTCTCTTGTACTCTCGTTAAGGATATTCTCACGAGACACTAGCTCTTACACTTTACACATGCAAATTTCAAATAAAGACATCAGTGTTGTGGAGAGGCAGGTAAATGCCTGGTAGTTTGATGCCATTGTGCCCTTGTGGGGCTCCTTCATGATTAGGATTGTTTTGCCATTCAGTGTCATGGTCCTCCAGTGCTGGCTCACCCTATTCTCTCTCTATCCCTCCACTCTTCATCTTCTATCTCTGTGTATAGCTGTGCGTGTGTGTGTCCAGCACACCTGTGCTGATAAACTCACCTGTTGAAAATCCTGTGATCACCTGGTCACTACTTAGGAGTCTTGTTGGCTACTCTTGCCTCAGTCTGTGCTGTGCTTTTTTTAGATTTCCACCTTACCTGTTCTGTTCCCCTCTGTGCAGGACTCGGGGATCCTTCCCAAGTGAGATAGAGTTTTTCCTGTGAAGACATATTCTGTTAATTTACCTGAACTGGAGCCCTGAAACCCTCTGACTGCTTATCCATCTTCATCCATTGTCATTCACAGTAAATAAATGCACTGAACTTAACCTCCTGAGCTCCATTATGAGTCCACCAGTTTATATCTGTTATGACAGTCTAGATAAGTACCTGCTGTTAGCAGCCCTGTTATTTTTGCTGCCAGGCAATCATGGAGTCCTGTTCTTCCTTCAGCCAGTCTGTTCACTGAAGTGCAGAAGGCTGTTATTAGAGACAGGTCCTATATGAAAAAGAGGTACAACAAAAAGGCTATAACTGAGGCTCTAGAAACTGCCAAACAAAGCCTCACGGCTCTGACCACTAGGCTGAAGAGATATACCAGAGAAGCCAAGAGAATGAATGGCCTGTTCTCCAAAGATTCATCCAGAGTGTTTGCTTAGCTACAAGGGAATAATAGCACAAGGACAGACCCATACACACACATCTGTGAGAGTGAGGTATTACACAACACCAAGGCCAAGTGGCTGGTAGATACAGCAACCTCACAGAGCGAGAGCCAGCCAACATCTCAAAGGCAGACAGACGTCAAATAACAAGTCTTCAGGATGAAGAGCTGGACAGCACCAGAGCCTGCCACGATCCATTAGTAAAGACAACACTGTAGGCCAAATCCAAGGGAGTAGCATAAGTTACCATCAAATGCAGAATATACGAAAGTGATGCACTGTCCCCGCTGTTCTTCAGGAAAAGTTCTCCAGGCTTCTTAAAGGACATTCAAAGCTTTTCTTTGGGTGTTGGGTGCCTTTTGTTTCGTAGATGATCCCACACTCCATTGATAATATTGAGATCTGGGATTTGGGGATGTCGATCCAAGTTTGATAGTGTTAAATTTTTTTAATTGTGTGTTTTTTGATATATGTATGCTTTGCTGCATCGGACATGTGTTGGTGTCATGCCGAAAAATTAAGCTTTTGCCAGTCAGATGCTTTCCAGATGGTTTTGCATGGTGGATCAAAATTTAATGGTATTTTTCTGTGTAATTTCATGAGCTTTGCCAAGGTCTCCAACACCACTGGGTAAAATGCAGCTGCCCTTCCACTGAGACCATTTCTGATCAGGTTTCAGTGAACAGATCAACAGAAGATCTATCTGTATCAGGTCTTTTTTTGGATTTTCCTCCATTCTTTTAAGGACAAGAGTTTCGCACACTGTTTAACTGCACTTCTTCTTTTGTCCTCCACTTAGGACACACCACACCTTTAAAATGTAAATGGGGGGGGGGGGGGGGGGGGGGTATTATACCAATGATGCTAATATGATATACTCCACAGTAGAATTCATTGTTCCATGTGAGATGAGCCTTTGTGTTCCTTTTGGTCAGCATTGGTTTTCTCCTTGAACTCTCCCATGGATGCCATTTTTGCCCAGTGTCTTTCTTATTGTTGAATCATGAAACCTTAACTGAGACGAGTGACACCTGCAATTCTTAGTCCGTTTTCATACAGGACAAAGTAGGTTTGGATAAAAAATTTTTTTTTCAAAAGTGCATTTTACATTTACCCGGGTTATCTTTGTCTAATATTAAAATTTGTTTGATCTGAAACATGTAAGTGTGACAAATACACAAAGCACTAGTAGACTAAAGGAGAAAACAGGTCAAGAAACACTTTTTCACACCACTGCAAATCTCTTAGCTGGCTAGAACAATCCAGCAGAGGGCGCTGATGTAAGATTTTCTTTTCTTCTTCTTTTTAATCTGCACGTTGGTTGGATATGCACTAAATTGGCCACAACTCTCACTCTGATTTAAGACGTTACATTTCTTTGATGAAAGGCTCCAATTTGATATCAATATAGGAAAAAAACATACTGCATCAATATATATGGAGTGATGAAAGATTAAAAAGATATGATGAATTTTTCAGACTACTTTTATGAGATGGAGAGATATTAATTATGATGGATTGCATGTGATGGCCTCTTACTGCTGAAGAGACAAAAGGAAGCACAGAGACAGCAGAGCGCACCATGATGTCATGTGTCTGTGTGTGTTTGCTGCTATAATGCTTTGATAATGTCTGTGTTACAAAAGATGAAAAAGCTATATTTTGTGTTGCTTTATGCCTCTTTCACCGTCATCATCATCATCATCATCATCATCATCATCATCACTCATCACTGCTATTTTTTTCTGCACGTCAACCTATGTGCTGATCTGTGTGTGTGTGTGTGGGGGGGGAGGGGGACGGTGAACTGTGTCCAATCAAAGCTATCGGTGCGGACGGTAATAAATTCTCCTGGTGACAGAGGGGTGAAGGAAGGAATGTTTATAAGTTATTGTCAGCTGACGACAATGAACAGAAACACTGGTGCTAAACTGAGACGCGTGCACGTGCATCACTGCATATATATGTGTGTTAATCTTACTTTGCTTCTGAGCGTGCGTCCGTGCTTGTTTTCAGTTATCTGTAGGCTGTCAGAACAGTTTAAATCATTACAGTCTGTTGTTTTAATAAATGTTAATTTTCAACACCTGTCTGCTATAAATACAAGCGTTTAAATGCCATCAAACTGATGACTTATAGCATTTGTATTTCTTCCCAAATGTAAAATCCAGTGTTTAGCTAGTCTCCATCCGTATAAAATCTAATTAATATGAAATTCAATAAGTTAAAAATCTAGATACTCATAATGGTGGAAGTTGGGAAATTCCTGTGTTGCAACAGCAAAAGCATGAAAATGACTGATTGATCGAGAAGGTGGGACTGTTTTTTGTTCTGTGGCTCTGATTAGTTATCAGTTACCATCATGTTCATGCAAGAGTTATGGAAGGGTATGCTCTAATAAAGACAAAGAGAGGAATTTAGATCAGGGCTTGCCAGAGTCTGTCTACACCTTTTAAACTGCCAGCATGAACTCAAAATTTAACAGCACATGACATGGAAACAGGAATTTGTGGAGGTAAGTGTCTTAGATTACAGTGATGTACCACGGAGATAGACTTACACAAGATTTCCAGAATTGCTTACTTGGTTATCTTTGTTAACAGGCTGTCTGTGTAGGTTCTCAGTAAACGTGCTCTCTGACCTTGAGGTCGAGGTCACTGAAATTCAAACTCTTCTGAGATTTTTAAATGATGGTGTCAATTGGAAAATCCTAGAGGATTTTCAGAACCTGACCTTTGGCCTTGAGGTCAAGGTCACCAAAGTTCAAACTCATTCAAGAGTTTTGGTAGATGCACCTAAATGGCAAGGTAGGATATATCACAGGGCAGGGACTGGAAACTCAGAAACTGAGAGGAAAGGGCATAATACCAAATGCCAAGATGAATAGAACCGAATATTGCTGAATTTGAAATGTTTTTTCTTTTGGCTTACTTGTTGTTTCCTGAACAGAGGCAGCCGAAGGCTACATGACTGGCAGGCGAGAATATGAGAGCGCTGGAGAGTAGGCAGACAGGTGGAAAACAGGTAAGTCATTTCCTTAGCTGGGAATAGGATAAACAGATTGGTGTAGACAGACTCAGGTAAATGGATATCCAGGTAAACCGATTTTCAGATTGGGGTCCAAGCAAACAACTAGGAAGGAGAACAACACACGATACCATAGAATAAAAGCCAAAAACACAGGTAAAAAGGAAGGCCTGATTACCATGGTAACGACAAGAACAGCCTAGCAGAGACAGCTACACCGTCCAGCCTTTAAATACCAGGAACCAGGAGCCCATGCATAGGCCAGTACAGCAGAACCAGCCCAATAATTCCACCTGAAGCTTCGGAGTAAAGAGTTACAAGTGGAGAGAAAAAGAGGAAGAAGACCCAAACTCTATGTTGCTGGGTCCATAACAGCATACGAATTATTTATAAGACTTTCCACTCATTTAAAAATGTTGTTCATTTCATTGGTATGTTATTTTAGCAGTGGCATTCCATCATGATAAGCAAGCCAAGCAAGGCAGTGCTTAATTTCTCAATCTAAAAACAGACATAAATTAAAATATACAATGTTGTTGAAATGCCATGAAGCTGCTTGCGTGTTTGCATGTATCCTTTACATTACTGTCATCTTGCGGCTGCAGTCTGCTATTGCCTCTGAAAGCTGCACTGATTTCCTGCTCGTAGGAAACTATAGCTGTCTCTGTTTTACAGACATGTCTGTTAACTACTGGACTGGAGCTGGGCAAACAGGGTTTTTTAAGCGCATCTTTTACTTTAAACTGATGGGAGACCAGAGATCAGTTCTAATCCTTGCTTTGTGTGGGAATCACACAACTACCTTGGCCAAGAAGTGTGATGGAGAGAAAATGAAGTTGTGCAGAAAAAGAAATGTGAGGGTAATGGGGAAAGTCTCTGCTTGCTTTTCCATACAATTTACAACATGTCATTGCAATTTAGAACAAAATACTACTTCCTTACATGAAGCTTATCAAAACTTGCCTTCACCTCTTCTCATAGCTTAAGTTACCCTCACTGGTTACACAGGCAGGTGGCTGTAAACAGTAAACACCATTAAGGACCTTTCATCGTCATGAAACCAGTCACTTCTGAATAGTTTCCATGACATTTGTGTTATTCTTAATGTCAAAATGATACTTTGCACTCAGGGACCCAAGCGTGTAAAGGATCACTTGAGCTCCTGGTGATCTGTATGTGCGTAATTCACAGTCATATTTCATTTAGTTTATACAGCTATATTCCTTTTTCTATTTCTATTTCTATTGATACTTCAGGCGTATGTTAAGAAGATCACAGTGTTGGCAGCTGACACCTGTCACTAACTGTATTTATACAGTCTATTTCCCCCCTGTGGAGTGAGAAGAAAAATGCTTGCAATAAAAAATCATTATAACGTTTTCAAAGCTGCAATTATCTCTTTCCAGCATCTCATATTAAAGATAAAATGAATTAACCTGTCAATTCTACTAATTTTCTTTTGTTAAAAGAGAATTAAATAGCTGCTACATATAAAAAAACACTTTGTGAGAGAAAATGGAGACCCCTGGGAGGTGCAAAGGCTCAACATGCGTCTTCTAATTTAATAGTGGAAGGAGCAGCTGTCCTGTTTTGTTCCACACAGTTTTGCACCAGTGTAGTTCATATGTGTGTGTGTGTGTTTGTGTGTCTTTTTGTTTAAACTCTATAATGTCACCACGTTTTCTTTATCACCCTCTCACCATTCCTTTACTGCATTTCACCCTTCCCCCCCCTCTCTCTCTCTCTATATATATATGTAGTCTGCATATCCACCTATACTGTAGTATTTGCTGTAGTAATAGTAGTAGTACTATCAGTTTACCTTTCCGTGAGACCTCATGAAAACAACACGAATGACGGATTTTGTTCGTGCTAGAATTTCCACCCTAGTGACTCCAACATTGCACACGGGTCAGGTTCGATACACACTGTGTGACAAATTTTCTAAATGACCTCGAAGGACAACAGGTCTCCAAGTAGAGGTGGTGTGTGCAGGTCCATGTGAACTTTGGAAATATGCTGGTTTATCTCAAGAGACCAAAAGTGGACGCACTAAGCTAGGAGGAAATTAACTCCCAACACTGGGAGATGCTAAAGCTCTGAGCCATGTGAAATCCTGGCCAACTAACACATAACACTTCTAACTACTACCGGCCTGAATGTTACTCTCCAGTGTAAGAAGAAGGAAACTTGATTTGATGTCAGAGGGCTGCAGTGACTTTTGCAGAAAGGGAAGCAGACACAAACAGCACCCTCCACCTATTAACAAGACAAATAATAACCATTTTATGCTGTCCTTGATTCTTTAAATATGCTGATAGCCTCCTGTAGCTTCATGCACTCTACATGGATGTCTTAGTAAATTATTATTATTTGTATAATCAAATAAACATCTACTATACAATCAAAACAATTCTCTACTATTATCTGACAATGAGGAGTCGTTTTTAGAACCATTTCTTTAGCAAAAGAAGCAATAAAACACTACGAAAATATCCAATACATAGAAAACTATCATTGTCAAATTTGCATAAATTATCAAAAGTAAAAATAAATATATTGCACAAAAATATTAAGCTCTATATAAAGCTCTTGAGAAGTGGAGATATAGACATTACTTTTATTTTTATTGCACAGAAGGACAAGAGCGTGACAGTTATGTGCAAACAGCATCCAGGCTCGAACACAACTTCAGCTCTTTGCAAGCACCTGCACAGACAGCATGCTAACACTAAGCTAAGCTAAGCTAAGCTAAGCTAAGCTAAGCTAAGAACCCAGCCCAGCAGACCGAGCCTGAATTTCAACAAGTAATAAAGTGATGCTCAGTCAGGTTTACAGCTTCCGTTTCTACCTGTTCATGTTTCTAAGGTAGAATCATTGTGATGATTGCTTTGAAGTCTCCTTAGGCTGGTTTTCATGTTTTGCTTTGTATTCATACTTGCACACTAAAACAAAGACCTTATGTCTATCTTAATTAGCACAGGGTTTTATGTTGGTGCCTGGAACTGTTGCCTCAGGTTTAGATTGTTAACTGGTAATGTGTGATTTAGTAGTTTTATGAGAGTTGTGTAACAAATTACTTTCTTAAATAAATAAAATAGTTAATGCATTAGCAACAAGTAAAATGTTATACATTACTTTTTTGTGTAATGAACCCAACACTTGTCGTCAGTAAGAAAACTTATCTATTGATAAATGACAGAAGCTTATCTCTTTTCTATTCCCAGCTGTTTCATAACTGAACAATGGAAGTAGTTTCAACAGCAGCTTAATTCTCACACTCGTCTCCTGTTAGTCTCCCATCACAGATGGAAAGTTTATCCACAATGAACAAACAAAGATAACTAGAAAAGTCTCTGGGCCTCTCAGTTTGACAAGCTCTTGTCATTGTTTATGGGTCGTAAAATGAAGACATGCTACAGTTTCATACAGCATCCAAGGCAAGCAGTTTCCAGTAGCAATAGCCAGTTGTAGCCACAAGATGGCAGTAATGTGAAGGATGGTTGCAAACATGACACTCTTTATGGCAGAACAATGTTTGAGATTAAAGGAGAGGGTTCACTTTAACTCTGGTACATTTCACCTCATGTCTATTTTTAGATTTGATTAGGCAAGCAACTGAAGCGACTCCAAGTGTAGAATTGCACTGATCTGTGTAAATACATTGAGTTATCTGGACAACTGGAGCCTGGAATGTCCTCTGGGAACCAGTTGTTATTGACAAAATGATGGGCAACAAGCAACCTCCTTGTGTTTGAACCCAAAAAAGGATGTAGGTTCAACTCGTGTCTCCTCTCTCGTGTAGTAATGTGAGTAAGTAAGTAATTCTTCATCCAGTAAGACGAAGAACAAAATTATCTTTGAGCTAACTGTCCCAAGGAAGAAGTTAGTATACGAAATGACTGACATACTCAGATCTTTGCTGTTAGTGCAGTGATCTGGCTGAAGAACCATCACCTAACCTGTGGAAGCAGGATGCCACTGATGTTGGTACGTGAGGACTAACTGGAACAAGCCAGAAAGACTTGGCTGACAAGTCAGAGAAAAGTAGCTTTTGGCTCTTACTGTGGAAAGAAGTAAGTAAGAAGTAAGTATTGGATGTAAAACCTAAACTGAGATCTAGTTGCAGGAGACAACAGGGAGACTTTTCTGCTCTGCCAACAGAAGAAGGAAAGAGTGAAATTTTGAATATTGAATGCGTCCGGCTGAAGACCCTACAGGTGACCTAGCAGGCGCAACAAGCAGAAATTCCCCAGCCGATTAACAACTTTGGTTAAATGGAAAAAGAAAAAAAAAACTGATGCAGTGTTTCATAGAACCAGATGTAAAAACTGAAGAAACATGTCTGTAATTTTATATATATTTCTGATATTTTAAGTTGTTTTTTAATATATCAGACATTTTAAAAAGATACTGCGTAAACAACGAAGTACAAAGTCCCAGCAAGTTTCCAATCCAAATTAGCTGCTGACCACAGGCGGAGGTTCACCCTGTAGCCAGCACTGACCCCAACCTTTGCCCTGGGCCCCTCACATGTCCAGTGAGCTATCAGGCTCCCATTACTTGGTTGAATAATTTAGGGCTGACACTCCATCACTGATCTATTCACTTGACCTCTGAGGACACCAATCTTTGGGTGTCCACTGTGCATTTAAACTGGTGCATGCGTTTGCTTTTTAAGGTCTGTTGGCTGGTTAATAAACCACTAATGGATCAATATAAAAGAGAAGCATTTTTGTCTACCTCTGTCAGAAGTCAAGACACTTGAGAAAGTTAGCAAAAGTTCTGAGACTGCATTATGTGCCAAGCTTTCCCGCAAAGCTCACTCTTGTCCTTCAAGTGACAGCACTTTACTAAGCCTGCTTTTAAATGAACTCCACAATAAGCCCAAATCCTCTTTCTGCTTTCCTGCTTTTGCTTTTACCTTACTGCTTGTATTTGACTAGCGTTATGTTGAGTCAGGTGGAGAATAGCCCCGTAGGTCCTGTGCTCTCCTGACATTAATTTGCATCTCATCAGCATGCTATCCCTCTCCTCTCCGCAGACAATGCTTGAAAGAGTGCACCGATCGGGTCCTTCCATTCACCTTCACTTACCCCCCTTCTTTGCACCATTGTGCTTTGCTGTTTTATTCACCGGTTTCTGGCACATTCTGGCAGGAAATATAATTTACATCTGACTATGGTTTAAAAAAAACGTTATTGAAATGTTGGGTTCAATTTTGAGCATCAAACTTTGCTTAGAAAAAATGAAATCACATGTCCTTACATGCAAATCTGCAAGCATGCACACACAGAATTTACACATGCAATACAAGTTGAAATAACATAGTGATCTACACAGCAGTTCCATGCCCTGACTTTCTTTTTTGGTCACCTAATCTACTGTGAATATTTACAAACTGGGTTTCCCTGTTTATATTTTAATATCTAAATTGCTGCATTGGTGTCAGTGCTATAGATGAAAAAGAAGCAAAGGGGTGTGCGCTTCAAACAATCACGTGCAGTGTGTATTTCCAATTTACAACTTCTCTCTATAATTGTGCGTTATGAGCTCGGGCTTGTGTGTTTGCAATGTGTGTGTTATCGTGTCTTTTTATATTTCTTTCACCTGTTTTAGAACTCAGATTTGTTGTGTACTCCTGTGTGTGTGAGAGACTGTGCGAGTGTGTATGTATTGTTGACACCCAGTCATGTTTGGCTCCCTCCTTTTAGGCCAGCGCAGGCTGTGACGAGACAAGGAAACTGGGGTCCTGTTTCAAGCTGGATGAGGCTATAAGAGACCAGGGAGCACTCTGCACAGACAGACACACTGACAGGCACAAAGGAGAGAAAAAGAACCAAGTTCAAAGAGAAAGAAGATCTAAGGACAGTTTCAGATAGTTTGGTAGAAGGTATCTAAAAAGTACTGAGAGCATTGCTGGGTGATTACAGGACAGTGAGATATGCATCACTCATTGAGGCTGGAGTAACCGTCATCTCCAAACGAAGGTGCAGGATCGAGAAACATTTGGAAACCTTAAGTGTGCTCTTTTCACCTTGATCCCGGAGCTTTGCTCTTGAGGGGAGGGGGCCACGCTCTGGGGCCATGCTAGCTGCACGAAGCAGCGGAGGGGGCATCGGAGGGCCCGGCGGGCACCAGCCTCCCCACGTGCACCGAAAACACTCAGTGGCCTCTCTCAGTGGGCTAAAAGCCCAGCGCAGCAACTCCCAGGATGCCAAGCGCAATTCCTCCTCCGGGAAACAGGTGGCACAGCATAGAAACAAGGCAGCAGTAATCAGAGAGATGGAGACCAACTGGTACCTGAAAATGTTTGGCCTGGGCAAAGACGAGACAGTTGCACAAAAGACTGGCATGCTGTACAGGTCAGTTAGACCCTGTCTAAGTGTGTGTGGGCATGCTTGTCAGTGAGTGATTGTAGATACTTGAGAGTGCAAACAGACTGATGGCCTAACGTGTTACACAGAGCAGCTTGTTGATGAGCACAAATCATTTGTGAGGTGAATCGTACACTCACCTCACAAGTACTTTGGAACACACACAAAGACCCAAAAACGTCTTTTTTATGATTATCTACACATCGTTAACACCTGTAAGTTTGTTTGTGCAACTGTCAGGAAATTCATAAAGTGCGTGCATGCACACTGTTAGATTGTTCAAGTATTTCTGTGCTGGATCCTCAGAGCTATCTGATGACAAGCGGTTCCCCCTCCGTCCAACCGTTTCATTTGTGTGTCACAGCAGTCACGCCGGTCATTACGACCTCGGCTTAAAGTTGTGTCACCGGATCTGTCCTTAATGCTAATAGCAAGCATCTGTCTCGCTGGTGGTGTTGACATCTTCCACCACCATGGTGACAAAACATGGAGGCTGGAGGGAGTGTTTTCATTCTTTTATGTGTGATTGACAGACAGGAAGCACCAATAGCGTTGATTCCTAATCCCAATTTTTTGACGTAGACTAGCAGCGAGTGTCTTTCTTTTCTTCTTCTTTTTCCCCTCACACATGGATATTTTTAGTATCGGGTTCCCCCAGCCCCCTTGCAATGTCTCCCCCTCTCATTGCTCCACTGCTCTCTCTTGTTGCTAAATGCCTAATCCATCTGTGTCCCATTCCAATCATTCAAGCCTAAAGCTCCACATTTATCAGTCTGCAGTCCTGCCTCTTCCTTTCCCTCCTTCTTCTTCCCTCTCTATATTCTCTGGCCTCTCTGCTGCTTTTGGTTTTGTTCCCTTTAATTGAGAAAAAACAAAGCAGAGCAGGGGAAAGAGACCAGAATGTTAAAGCAGCAAGGGACACGCTGTGATTAAATAAAGTTGAGGTCTCACAAATATTGATGGATTCATTTATGTTGCAGAGCAGCCATTCAGAAAGGATTGCTATAATCCAAACTTATTTGTTCAGTCTTCATAAAAATTAACTGGCAGAGGGTCAAAGAATCAAACTGTACACCCACACACAAACGTGCACACACTGTGTGTGTGGCTCAGTTGTAAACTTACAAAGGAGATTATTTTCCCCAGTGTTGCACATTGTGTTTTGCCTACACTGGCTTATTGGAAGTATTTAGGAATAATGGTAAAAAAGAACAAAAAGGCAGCTTGGAATAGTTTGCAAAAAATATATACTGTACTGCATTACCAATATTGATGGTGTTACGCTGTCATCATAGCACCCCGGTGCAAATTTGCAGGAATAATGCACTCACAAAATATTTCTTTGCCTTTTTTGTGTTGCTTTCAAATTGTTTCAGAAAATTGCACAAAGGCACATTATAACAAAGAATTAAGTAAAAGTAAGCCCGACTTGTCTAACGAAAAATGCACATTAAGCATCGGAGTGCTGTTTTCAAATGTGGCTTCAAATGGTATTAAACAGTCTTTCCGATGACATGCTTGGGGCTACACACTTCACGTGCTCTTTATTTACGCGCTCATAAAAGTGTGATGAGAGCCTCTCGCGGTTTGATTGACAGCACTACTGCTGCGTGTGGAACGTGAGGACAGTGTGAGTGTGTGAGTGAGTGCATTTAATGGGCATGTTTCCAAAGTGGTGAGCTCAATGTGCCACCAATAAAACCAACACTGTGTGAATCACTGTAAGATTAGCACGACCTTCACACGTGTGCACTTACCCTCTCTAACATAGACAAAAAAAGCTTTGTAATTGTTTCCGTTTAGAGAGTCGGTACTGATCATTTTGTCCGATCACTTGGACTCAACTGTTATGTTGTGGATGCAGTCTTCTACTTGAAAGAACAGATAACAGTTTCCTCTGACCTAGAAATGCATGAACCCCTCTACAAGTCTCCGTCTTGCCAGTCAGCCAACTCGTGCCTGACACACACACACACACACACACACACACACACACACACACACACACACACACACACACACACACACACACACACACACATCTGCCAGCGCTGCGCTTTGAACCGCTGATGTGATGCCAAACATCATGCGATGACTGGCTATCTGCTCTGCCTTAATTTAAATCAGAACAATTGATGCAGATTTTAGCTCTCTGGTGATTCTTCTTGAAACTCGGGACAGACCATAACAAGAAATAATCTGCTTTGTAACCACTTCTTTATAAATTGCCTTTTCTACCCCCGTGCTAATGTATTCCTTTCTGTGCCACAAATTCATTAAATGCTCATTTATTTATTATTTGACAAAACAGGGTATTTATACGATGTTTTCACTAATTGCTTTTGTTCAGGTATTGAAAATTTAATTAACATTTTCTGCTTAGCCAAATTAATTATGCGGTTGAATTTGCATTTTCTTTTGCAGCCAGATAGTGAGAAATAACCTCGTAAACTTGCTTTCAT
Organism: Copadichromis virginalis; assembly: GCF_057382275.1. Classification (NCBI taxonomy): domain Eukaryota; kingdom Metazoa; phylum Chordata; class Actinopteri; order Cichliformes; family Cichlidae; genus Copadichromis; species Copadichromis virginalis. Next base: position 17,623,716 of record NC_140631.1, on the reverse strand, counting down.
CATTGTTTGTTTACCCTTTATTGCAAAGATATTATGGATTACTTTAGTTTTTAAATAAAACATGGAGAGTATTTGTCAGGGACAAGTTTTGGAAAATATAGCCTAGGTGTTACAATGCAAACACTCTGTTCATGTCCAAATTGAGGCAACAGTATACTTAAACTCACCCGACGTTTTATTAGGTACACCTGGCTTCTAACAGGTTTGACCCCCTTTTGTCTCCAGAGCAGCATTAATTCTTGATTGAACAAGGTGCTGAAATCATTCCTCAGAGATTCTGGTCCATGTTGATGTGACAGCATCACACACTTGCTGCAAATTTGTCCCAAAGGTACTCTGCTGGCTTAAGATCTGGTGCCCGTGGAGGCCATTTGACTACACTGAACTCATGTCATGTTCAAGAAACCAGTTTTAAATGAGTTTTGTGTCATGGAGCGTTATTCTGCTGCAAGCTACAGAGGGATGGTCAGTAAGTTTACTCAGGTAGGCTTTGACATACGATGATTAGTTTGTACAACGGGCCAAAGTGTGCCAAGAAAATACCCCACACATCAGCAGCCTGAACTGCTGATACAAGGCAGGATGGATCTGTGCTTTCATGTTGTTTATGTGAATGTTGCAGCAGAAATTAAGAGTCCATTTTTGGTTAGCCTGCGTGAATTGTTTCCTGTCCTTAGACCACCCGGTGTGGTCTGCTGTTGTAGCCCATCTGCTTCAAAATTTGCAGAGATGCTCTTCTGCATACCTTGGTTGAAATAAGCGCTTATTTGACTTTCTGTTGTCTTCCTGTCAGCTTAAAGCAGTCTGACCTCTGTAGATACTGTATTTCTTTGTGGTCTGCACAGAGTGACCTAGATTGATGAGTCAAATAATTTATTAGCACCCAATCTGTTAACAAAGTCTTTCCTTCTTTGACTTAAAACTACATAAACACGTCCCTGTCGATAAATGCTTTTCATGGAAATGGACCATATAAAAAGCAGCACATAACTCCTGTGGGCTGGAGATGATCAGCAGAATTATTCACAAGCTACGATTAGTTTGTACTGTAGCTGTGTTTCCATTTACGCTGGGCTGAATCAATATCTCATTAAACCCTGTTGCTTTTTCAGAGCGTACAGTAAGCCAGGGAGCAACAGTTCTAGGAATAAAACTCGACTGACCCGAATAATTACAGCCAACAGTATCGTCGCCCTCGTCTGACCGTGTATTGAGATTATATTTCCTGATACCTTCGGCACCAGGTGCGACAAAGGTGCGGCAACACGATACTATTGTTGCACAACAAAAACACATGTTCCTGTAGAGCTTGATGGATGAAACACGGGGATGGTGTCAAGATCGGCAGTTTGATTCACACAGCTGGGATTCTTTTGCACACATGTGTGCTAAAGTATCCATCCCATAATATGGAAACACTGTAATACTGAGATAAGTATTAAAAATATGAATCAGTCACATAATATGTTCTCTTCTTGTTAGATCACACCTCTTCAATGATTAAAAGAGCACTTGAAAACACAACGGCCGTCTTTGCCATGTATCGGTGTGTTGTTCATTTTGTCTGCCTCACTCTTCTCAGCATTAATCTAGATATTCATTGATAATAACAATGGGATTTAGTGGGGGAATTTAGGCCAGCACACTGGTGTTAAACAGGAGCAGGACAGTCCCTGAGGGCTGCAGACTGATCGCTGACATAATTATTGCTGCCATTGAGTCAGATGGCAAAGACGAGGCTTTTTTCTTCTTCTCCTGCACGTAAACAACACAGAAATGTTTTTTTATTACACTGCAGATAATACGAGGTTACAGCATCCACACACATGGCCGGTGTGTCTTTTTAAACGTCGTCCGCAAGCTGCTAAACTTGTTCCTAACATACCGTGGGCGCTCGGTAATATGCAATCTTTATATGGGGATTCGCTCACTGGAGGGAGGATATGTGGGGGTGGTGGGGACAAAATGAAAGAGACGACTAATTAATCTCAGGGAACAATGAGCTGGTTTTAAAATGAGAGTCGAAACGTATGAACTAAAGAGTTAAAAGAGAATAAATGAGGGGGGAGGAACTCGAACTGTGTCACAACAAGGACTCAGACAAAAAAGTTGTTTATGCCTAATTTTGCTGCTCATACATGCCCCCAAACTGTCCTCTCCCAGCTTCTCCGTCCTCTTTTGCTTTTCTTCCATCATTCACCCTCTGTTTTTTTTTCTTTTCTTCATCAGTGACTCACCTGCCTAAATGTTGAGCTCCTCAAAGGAGAATGTGACTGTCGTGAACACCAGAGGCCAAAATAAAAACGTTAAAATATAAAACAGAACAGAAAAAAAATCCAAGTGAGACAGAGAGAAAAAGAGTGAAATTAATTGGAGCTTTTGATACGACAGAGAGCATCTGTTGTTCGAATGTATGTGCGTCGAAGGTGTGTGCGATGCATAGTATGGACGTGAATATTCCAGGTCCATAAATACACTGTAAACACACTCAGGCGTTGCATAAGCTCAGATGACTTCCAGCTGCCAGGCATGATCAGGTTTTCCACCCACCCTGCTGGACAACAAGCACAGCTGCCTCTTTACCAACCTCCATGTGTCACTTTTGCATTAATAGCCATAATTTCACGTCCTGCAGGTACAGAAGAGTCAGCCTTGAGGTTTTTACCCCCAAAACCCAAAAACAAACAAACAAAAAACCCCAAAACGAAATATCCCACGTTCAAACAAATTCTTTTGTCATGTAGCTTCTACAGTTCCTGCATACAGCTTTTGGCTGTTGCCACTGGATGTCTGCAGGATACAATGAGGAGCAGTCAGGCAGTATTTGCTCTATACTGACACACACACAGATGATGGAAGACTGAAATTCCATCATCTGTGTATGTGTCTACTTGTGGAAAGAGTGACAGTGTGTATCTTAACTCAAATTTCCTGATATGGAAGAGTGGCATTCCTCATGATTCCCACAATTCACTGGAGGACCAGACATGATGTCATTGAACGCTCCCATGAGAAGGCTAGAGAGGGGAGATTATATACTGTGTGTGTGTGTGTTTGTGCAGTCAAGAAGAAGGAAAGACGAGAAAACAGAGGCTTTTCCACTTTATTTTTTTGGTTTACCTAATTATGAAAACGCCGCCCTTACACTGTGCACGACTGAATAACACGCCATCGGCCGTGTGCAAGCGTCTGCTCGAGTATGCGTGTCTGCGTGTTTATATTACATGTTTGTTATGGGCAGAACTGCAGAGTACACATTGTTTAGAATAAGAAGGAGCAGAAAGAGAGGGCAGAGGCAAAAAAGATGAAAAAGAATGAATTTAAAGGTTGTTGAAAGTGAAAAAAAGTGACTGCTTTAAAAGTGCAACGAGTGTGAGAGACGGGCTGACAAAAAGCAAATGGCAGGAGACGTGAATGCTGGAAGAGAGACGAGAGAGAAAATCGGGAGTAAGTGAAAGGGCTTGTGACGGAGGGAATACTGGGAGACAAAAGAGGGATGATGAGGAAAGGCAGGGTGGGAGAGAGGATAAGGGGGTGGGGGGTGGAGAGGAAAAAGGGGTAAAAGGAAGGAGAGAGTGAGAGAGAAACAGAGTGAGAGAGTGAGAGGGAGGGAGGGAGAAAAAAATGTCCCAGATTCCCATGCTATTTAATAGGGAGCAAAACCAAACTGAGCTTATAATGTAGACTGGCTGAGCAGGGGGCAAAGTGACAGCATCAGTGTGTGGGTGTGTGTGTGTTACGTGTGTGTGTGTGAGAGGAGAGGGACTGTGTGTTTGGCCCTCTGTTAATCTGTCTTCATGTGTGTATATGTGCAGACAACATATATGGCCTGGTGCATGGAGAAGTACATGTAAGGAAGTAACCTGTTTTCCCAGTGTGGACGAGCAGCCTGCTGACAGACTGGACTCCAGATTTCAGTTTGAAAAAAAAGGCTCCTTTCAGGGCTGGATGTTCTTTTGTTTTTGTTTTTAATAAGAGGAGGACTTGTGCAGCTTTATTTTGGAGGAATACTTCACACTAAGATTTAATCAGATGCTCTCACGCACACGCTCCTCTGCTCCGTGTAGCTGTGCGTGGGTGAGGGGCCTACCTGGATTAATCTGAGCGCACATGATTGTGGGACATGCGAACAGCAGAAAGGAGCGATTGAAGGGGAGGATAAAGTGAAGAAGAAAGCTGGAAGATGTACTTGTACAAGGCAACGTGCCCGGAGATCCCCAACCCGAAACAGAAGGGGTCCAGGATTCAGGGTGGAGGCCAGGATGGGGTCAAGGCTCACGGCCTAGGACAGGGGAGGCTTGTCGGAAAGACTTCTATGGGGACGGGAACGCGACCCTACCCTCCTCTGATGCTGTGGACAGCAAACAAACCCAACGGTGTGGTGGAGCTCAAGCAGCTGGAGGAGTTCCTCAACTTCCACTCGCTGTCGCTGCACGACACGGTGAAGAGTCAGACAGGCATGGCCTACAGGTAACCTTACCTGTGTGTCTCTGTGAGAGGAAGTCATGTTCGGTCATGTTGACAGACTTATCATTTCTCTTTAAAGAGTTAGTAATGGCTGAGGGGGTTGAAGAGAGTTTTTTATAATTAGTGTTTTGTTTGATTCTACATCTGTGACATCTGAAGAGAAGCGTGGATAAAAATCAAACAGTTTTTCAAGCTTTCCCCCCACATGCTCTGTGTTTACATGATTCTAAGGTCATGCTTGCTTTGCAATGCCCATTGCATAATGGGAACTATTGATCTCTTTTAAAACTCCCAAGCTAATTGATCATTAGCTCTGAGTGCTTTATAAATAATTTTAATCCGTGTTGGCGAGTGGTTTGAGCGAGTGTGATCGGGACATTGTGGATCGCTGCTCAGCCCCCAGGCAAAAAAAGTAACACGTAGCTTCTTTGCCTGAATCGCCTGGTCGTCTCCGGAGAGGACGAGAGGGGGATGAGCTTGAGTAAAGCCTTCTCTGTTGTTTACCTCAGCTTGTTAGAGCTCATTAATCTTAATTTGTACCTGAACTTGTTTAAATGTTTAAAAATGTTTCTTTTTTAATTAGAAACTTAAAAAAACATCCAGTGTGAACTGAGAGTCCACACTGACAAAACAGAATAAAAAAACAACTTGGGAATCAGAGGAAATAAAATATTCTTATTCAACAAAGTAAATCAATAAGACTGCATAGTGTGGTTTTAAAAAATTAGTGTCCATGTGTGTTTTATATTTGGAGACACTGCTGGCTTAGCATTTCCATGAACTATATTTCTGTCATTCGTTCCCTGGGGCTTCCTCATCAGTGGTTCTTTGCAAAATCCTGCCAACATATTTCACTGTATTACAGTCAGTGTAATAATAACACGGACTAAACGTATTCCGTTGTTGTGTTGGTTTAGAAGATCTGGCAGCTCAGACCGTTTCCATCACCCCTCTGTGCCCACCAATGGAGAAAAGGGGGTGTAGAGAGGAGTGTGATGGGAGTCTGTATCTCTGTTGGATCAACCTGGCTAAAGGAGCTCATATGGCCATTCGCTATTAGCATTTGCCTGGGGACATATTGGCATATGTGCGTTCGAGGGCCTGTGTGTGTGTGTTTAAAAGTTTGTGGCTATTGCCATGGTAACCTAATAGAACAGCTGGCTGCCCACGACCTTTTCCAGGTCAGCGTGCTTGTCGGTGGTCAAGTTGAGCAGTCCGTTCACTCAGACACACACAAATAAGAAAGAAATTTGAAATTTTGTTAAGTAGAAAGCATTTCCCCGCATTAGCATGCAAAACAATGAAACCTTTGAACTTAGTTTTAACCATAAAAGAGATAAAACCGGGCGTCAGTTTAGCTCATGGGGTGAGCAGGTGATCAAAGGAGGTGGTCCTGGGTTTGAGTCTGACCTGAGGCCCTTTGCTACGTCTGCTCTCTGTCCACTATCTACAACTGTGTTTTCTAACAAAGGCAATTTTTTTGTGGGGGGTCTTTTTGTGTGGAGAAAAAATAAAACAAACCAAACCAGTCATGACTTCAACCTCCCAAAAACGGGTTACATACAAGATATTAATAAAAATGCTTTTATTAGCACATGAACACCCCAAAGGAAGAGATGCAATTCAGTCAAGTGCCCTCTGTGACCTTTAAATGTGTTTTCCCTTTAAAGTCCTGCCAGCTCTGTGGGGGTGAGCCGAGGAGAGTTGTGACTTGACAAAACATAAAGAGCCTTTTCTAACCTTTTTGGCTCGTGATCCCTTAAAACAATGACTCTGTTCTTATGATGCTTTAATATTTTATAAGAGGAAAAATCCTGACCACAAGTTTAAACACTTAAAAGCAATTTCAAGGCCAGCTTTTTTGGTGCTGTGTCTAAATATTATATTTTAAGAAGTAAAAGTAAAGTATAGTGGCTTTTATGTATGGACGATCCAAACCTGGCGCAACCGAACTGTACACTTACCACTTTATTATGCACATCAGTTTAATCACATGGCAGCATATGCAACTTAAAGCATTTAGGCATGCAGACGTAGTCAAAATGACCTGCTGAAGTTCAAGTTGAGCCTCAGAATGGGAAGAAAGATGATTTTGAGGTTGGTGTGGTTGTTGGCAGGCTGATCTACAGGGATTTTCTTGAATAATCATCTTTAGGGTTAACAGATCTGAAAGATCTGTGTCATAGCAAGAGGGCGTCCTTGTGCCTGTGAGGGCTCTCATTCGGTACAGCAGCTTCCTCTTTTTTTGTCTTCCCCGCCCCTACTTTGGAAAGCTATGACATCACAACAATGTGACAGTCAACTGCAATGTTGATCGTGGATCAGCATTATTGTGATGATGCTAATGAGTGATTCTATGGATGGATGGACTGGATCCATATCATGAGAACAGATGATATGGATCCACGTGAACAAGTGCCTGGTTAATGTCTTAGGTCAGAGGAGCTAACGTTACAACCAAGGTATGCAGAAGAGCATCCCTCAATTGTGAAGCAGATGGGCTCCAGCAGCAGAAGACCACACCTTCTTCCACCCCTGAAAGCAACGAACGGGAAACTGAGGCTACAGTTTCACACAAGCTTGTGTTGTGGGCTCAAAACTGATTTCTTTCACTGTACCAAAATATCCTCCACAGGCAAATCTCAATTCATTAGAGCACCTTTGGGATGTGGTGGAACAACAAATTCACATCATGGATGTATAGCCAAGAAATCTGCAGCGACTGTGTGATGCTGTCATGCCGGCATGGACCAAAATCTCAGAGGACTATTTCCAGCACTTTATTGAATCAGTGCAACGAAGAATTAATTCAGTTCTGCAAGCAAAAAGGTTCAACCTGATATTTGCAAAGTGTATGGTGGGTTTAAAACAGGAACACACATGCACACAGACACACAGGCATTCTTTCAAATGATCCAAAGTGCACAGATGGAAAGAGGAAGAAGAGGCAAATTCCATGTAGATATGAGCTCAACAGAGTGCCCTCACATGCCCTTTAGTTTATTATTCATGAGTGTGTGTGCCTGTTTGTGGGGCGTGGGTGAGTCCTTTCAGTTGTGCAAGAGCATCAGTGAGTGTTTGTTAGACAGCAAATTACCTCAGTGTGTGTGCATGTTCATTATGTCGTTAATATGGCCCTGACTATGTAGGTTATGGTGACAACATAATGTTCATTTCAGAACATATGCATTTAACATTTTCTCTGGGCTAATGTTAACACTAGTCGGGGAGATACTGATGCACTGTGACACTGTAAGTAGCATTTTAGAGAGACGGTGATCGCTCGGTACCAGAATGTAGCCTCGGAAATGGATTTTGACATCAACTCAGTGCGCGTTAGTCATGAACGCGCCACTACAATGAATAAATATCAAGCTGAAAGCTAAGTTTTGTGTTCAATCAGCCTCCAGAGCGACGAACAAAAAGCGTGAATCAAGTACATCCCCTTTTAACCTAGATTCCAAGTTATTACGCACTCAAATGCACACGATGTTTGATTACTCACGCTGAATTAAAACAGACATCAATTCAATCAGCCAAGTGGGGAAAAAGATTAATCTAAAGGCCATGATATTATTGGATACAGCAGGGGAATGCTGGGTAAGGGCACAACAGTGAAGGGGAATTCAAACCTCCAGGGGGCAGAAGGTCACATTATGAAGCATATGCCATGTGCTCTTGGGTGTACTAATGTGTGTTTGTGAGTACGCGTGTGTGTGTACTTGTATTGCTCATGTTTTCACAGTCACATCATGGGGACCTAAAAAGGGGATGGAGACAAAAAGACCCTGTAATGATTGTATAGAGACTTGTTTCCAGGTTAAGTCAAGGCTAAGTTTCTAGAAAATGATTGTAAGACGATGAAAATTCCCTTGAAGTGATACAAACTGAACTGCCAGTGTGTGTGTGTGTGTGTTTGTGTGTGTTTTCAGACAGTCTGGATGTTTGTCAGTCCATCTGATTAAATGAGCTCTGCCTGCTGATCGACTGTGGTGTGAAGGTGACAGAGTTACATTGTCCCTGCAGTTGCTTCTCTCCTCCCCTGTCACTCACTTCTTTCTCTGTCCCTGCAGCCTTTGCTGATTTTGTTCTGTGCATAATTCATAGTCTGTGTGCATCAGCCATTTCTACTCTGCCTTTGCTGTTTTCAGAATGTGAATTAAATTCTCCACATTGTAAAACACTGGAAATGACTTTCCTAGATTTATCGTGTTAGGAATGTATTTCGAGGTCTGTACCACGAAGTAAGATTTCAGCTTATCCGGATAACTTATTGGGTTAACTCTGGGTTTTCTGTACTGCAAAGGTAGTTCACATCAACAGGTATGAAGTCAGCGGATACTCACCAGTCAGCAAAATCAATGTTAATTCTGAGAGTCTGATAGTCTTATGACTAAAATTTCATTTTGTTTTAGTCATAATTTAGGCATTAAATTCTTTCATAAGATTATAGTAGACTCAGTCTGAAGTTGATTACAATATAAAGTGTAAAAAGTGTGTTGTGTTTTTATTGGTCGGAGTTGCTCCACACACTTAAAAAAGCATCTTATTTTTCTTGATATCAAATGAGAAATGTGTCCATTAGGTCTACTCTGCTCTTCCTCCCAAGCGTTGACATTTTCTTGCATTTTCAGGAGAAACTGGGAGTATGAAAGACGTTTTTATATGAACTCTTTACTTGCTCTCAGACCAATAAAGACCACTGAGGTTGTAGCTGAAACAATAAGACCAAGACTGCCTTTTAAACTTTTATCTAATGAAATACTCGATATAATCCACCAGATAAACTTTATGGATAGAAATAAATCTTCCTCCAATCCTGCTGACCGAAGTGCTCAAAGCTCGCCCGCATTCATACAGGACTTTTAATACTGAACTCCTGCACAGTGCTTTCCCTCTCTCACACACTCACACAGCAGCTTTCAGTCTGTGTTATGTGTTCAACATCCCCATAATTTTCCAATTTTATGGTTTTGTCTCCGCTGCACTTTTTTATGTTTCATGATTGGCCAGCACCACTTTTTTCCCCCGTGAACCTGTGAACTCCTCATCCTGATTGCCAGTGTTAGAGTAATTGGTATGTAATGGAAAGACACCACGGGCATGTAAACTTGTGCTATAATAGAAGTGTCTTAAGGTGGTATGAGCTTGCAGAAGATACATAAAAGTAAAAGTTTGCAGTTCATTACAATTATAGTTGCTTCTAATGGCAGTAATGATCCCTCCCTTGACCTGGAGACATTTTTCATGTATTAAAATGTATAAAAATAACAGATTATTAGCTGGAATTACACTATAGAGCACCACCAGTCCTGCTACTCTTTGATAACAGATCCCCCAGGTTCTGCTACTGGTATGTCAAATCAAAAAGGAACTCCAGTACTATGTAATGTACTAGTCTTACTGCTTTTAACTAGAAATCACATTTTAACCATACAGCACATTATATACTTCACATCTATGGTCCATTTAGAATAACCAGTTAACCCAACAAGACTGTATTTGGGTTGGTGGAGGAAGCCCATGCAGGCACAGAGATAACATGCAAACTTCAGAGAGACCACAGGAAGGCTGCAGCCAACCTTGAGGTTTGAATCAGGGGAGAACACCACTAACCACTGCTCGACCGTGCCGGCCATAAAGGCCAGTGAAGGCCACGTCAAAGTGGACGTGAGCCCTGTACCTACTCTGCTTGACTGTCCAGGCCTTGAACCTCATGTGTTTTCTCTCTATTAGTAGTAAATCAATATTCAATATTACATAAAATTAACTATTAAAAAAGTGTCTTTGAATGGCAGAGATACAGAAATGTCTGGATGTAGCACAGAGCGTGTGCGCTTGAAGCCATTTATGATTTTTAATTTGTTTGATCTGCTGCTCACCTCAAACAAGTACAAGCAGAAATGTTGGACTTTTAACGATATACTTTAAATTTCTGTTTGTTTGTTTTTTACAAGTACAGTTAAAAATTAAAAAACAAAACAAAATAAGGACTGTCTGGGCAAAGAGTCACCAGAACTTTTTCTGTAATTTTACACATTTAAGAGTCGTGCTGACAGATTTCTTTCTTATTCATAGCAGCTTTTACTTTGTAGAAAAACAGTTAAATATAGGACTTCTTTACACTGACAGGAAGGGGAGATTCACTGGTCTGGACCACTTAAGAAGTGGGCTGTATGTGGCCTGCCATGTATGGCCTGTCAGGGGTGTCACTTTTTGTCTCAGGGACCACGGATTTGTTTTTTTGTTTTTGTTAATGGGTGTTTCCCTTGTTGCCGGGTTTCAAAAATGGCAGTTTTGATTTCGCCTTCATGACTCTTGATTGACGTCATGTAACGGAGCGGAAAGGCTGATTTTATTTCCAAGATGTTTTGTGTTTTTAAAAGGAAGGAAACCTTCCTCCAAACGGACAGAGCAGTGAAGCCGCCAAGGGAAAGTACACGATTAAAAAACTGTATAATTAAAATATAATTTGTTATATTTAAATAGTTAAAATGTAAAATGAATTAAAACAACCTTGGCCAAGGGGTAACACAATAAAAATCAATAAAACACAACATTAAAAGTCCAGTGGCCTGCGCCACGACCTAAAAGTCCCAGGGAGTTAAGAAATCCAGCGAAATAAAAGGGAAACCCAGCGGAGTCCTCTCCTTCCTTTCTGCATTCGCGTCTTGATGCACTGAAGGAAGGGAGGGAGCGGCAGTCACTATTCCTTTCGACAGTTTTACTTTATAAAAAGGGATAAGTCAGAGACTTACCCCGGGTGGGCAGAGCTCTGAACTCCGCCCGCCGCTTCTTTAAAACTGGAAATCGGCACCAGCTGTCTCACTGCTTCTGCTCTCCCGCAGTGCACAAGCTGGCTCTTGTCGTTATTGCCGTCCGACTGCCCGCTGCGCGTCCCTAGTCGCTGGTGGTGTCTCGTCCCCAGTCGCTGGTCATGTCTCCTAACGCCCAGCTCCACCAGCCCCTTCGGCTTGCAGGCGCTGCCGCCTGGCACCACTTACTCCTGGCCGTCTCTCTAGCCTCTCGGTCGAACCCCTTCCTTTGGTCTGTCAGGCCCTCTTATTGGCCTCTCTGGGATCTCTCGCAGGTGTGATCAGTTTATTATCAGGTAGGGGCGGAGTCTTTCCAGGACAAGTCACCAAATAAATACCATTAAAACATGCAGTAAAACTCATAAAAATAAACCAGTGTACAATATTAAAATATTAAAAAGGTAAAACGCAGCAAAACATGCATAGTAGAAAAACTTAGATAACTTGTCCCTTTCCACCCTGTGACAGTCACTTACAAGTATTCCTGATCATGCTTCAGCTGTTATCCTGTAATCTGGTTGCGTATGTTTGGGAAAAGAGAGACTGAACCCTGAGATAACTTAAATTACACTTCAATATTGCACACAGATGGTGCTGATTGCATCTTACGTACATCTACCAACTAATGTAAGTCTAATAGCAACAACCAACCAACCCAGTGACATCACTTTCTGTGCTCTCACAAGGTGGTGCTACACATTCTCCAAAAACCTCCATCCGTCCATCCATCCATTTTCTTCCGCTTATCCTTTTCAGGGTCGCGGGGGGCGCTGGAGCCTATCTCAGCTGTCATAGGGTGAGAGGCGGGGTACACCCTGGACAGTGTAACAAACCTTTTGGGTTATAGCACCACTAGGGGGGGAGTCTCCTAGGGGGGTGTGTGAGTATAGCGTGGCAGCCATTACATGCTGCTCGTGTTCTGTTCTCAGGATAGACCTCACCGTTGTAACGGCCTGGCACCGGCGACTACCGATCCCCGCCCATGTATGTACGGACAGTGTAGAGCCGTGGAGACCTGGCTTGTATGGTCTTATGTTGCTGACAAGGAATAAAGGTCTGTTGTTTAATTTAACTGACTGGCTCCGTGTTATCCGGCTAACCTCCACACCACATGCCCGCTGGACCGGCTAGCCGCTCTTTCCTCGCCAGACTGCTGTTACAAAGTGGCGCCCGAACATTGTTCTCTGGATCTTCATCGTCATCCGGACCGACAGACGGTGGGCTCGGATGTTTTTCCCGTGTTTTTCAACGATCGACACTTCGGCTGAGGTGGCGTGTTTTTTTTTCTCTTCGTCTGGCTGTATTGGCCGGGCCGATAGGACCCCGTGAAGGAGCCGACCCCCCGGGATTTCAACGGTATTTGCAGGCATGGAAGAGCGCCGACCCATCGCTTGACACGCTCGCCTGCGAGGGGGAGTACTCCGTGAGTAACTGTACGGCCCGTCGGACCGCTAACTCAGTGCTATTGGACCGTTACGACATCGGCGGTGCTAAAGCTAAGGCTAACGCTACAGTGACTTTGACTCAGTGTTCATTCACGGACGCTCTCTGTCTGATGGATATTAACGCTTAGGTACTCTGTGGGAACGCTCTTTCACTTTGCCATAACTTTTGTGAGACAGAGAGTGGTTTCGGCCATACTTTTGAAATGGCGTCCCACCCAGACACAGGCAGCGAGGGAGACGGCTGCGACTCAGATGCTGAAGCTCCCAGCCTGACTAAGTACATCATCCCTCGCTCTACCCCTCATGACCTCAATCTTAAGGTGGAAAGCTTGCAAGAAGAGGTGGAGAAACTGCGAGTCTGCTTGCACGATTCGCTGGAGCTACAAAAGAGCCTTCTGAAGCACTTGGATGGTGGCGCGAGAGGGGAACCGGGGGAGCAAACATCTCCTCAGAGAACCCCCAACCCGGTGGCTTTTTCCACACCATTCACACAGAAAGGGATTAACACAGAGCCCCCTCCGCTTCTCCAGCGTCAGTCGGCGGAACTCTGCAATACATCGAGGATGATCGCCGCAGCGCTGCACCAGGCCAAGCTGGAGCCCCCAGTGTTCGCTGGTGACGGTGGAGTGTCACCGGAGGAGTGGCTCCAATCAGTGGATAGCTACAGATCGTCGCTGCGCCTAACCGACTCGCAGGTTCTGAGTGAGCTCCCTCACTTCCTCAAGGGAGAGCCCAGTAAATGGTTTAGGGCCCTCAGCTCTCACATTACTACATGGGCACATTTTTACCAACTTTTTGAATCAGTGTTTGTGTCAGCTGATAACCAAGAGCACGTTTGGCGGGGCATCCTCGATCGCGTCCAATCACTAGAGGAACCCCTCCCAACGTTTGTAGCTCACATGCTCGGTGAGTTCAATAAGCTAAGGTGCCCGCTGCCGGAGCATGAACAGATCGAGCTTATATGTAAACATTCATTGGAGAAATATCGGGTTGCGTTGTACGGTACGCCGGTCCCGTCGGTTATGGACCTACTACTTCGCGCGCACGAGCTCCACACAGCCTTAGGTCCAGTCGGCCGCTCAACCCCTACTTCATCCCCTAGTGTTGCAAGCGCGAGAGAACCACATTGTTTTAAATGCTCCCGCCCGGGGTTTACCACACACACGTGCCCAAGTTGCACCTGGGTTGCCCCAAAAGAACGAGGTGCTGCCAGACCCAGGGCAACCTACCACCGACCTCTCCCAGGCCCACCACCGGGCCTGGAACTGGCCGATGCTGAAGGGCTGGATTCACTGCCGGCGGCTCGTGCGGCCAGTCAGCAGTCGGGAAACCCCCGGGGGGGGGGGGGGGGGGGAGGACATTTCAATGAGGCAGCCCTCCCCCCATTCGCAAAGTATGCCTCGCCCGCATGATGCCCACCAGATTGTGCAAGGCATTGTGGGGCACATGGAAGATGTAGAGTCGGGAGCGCACTGGAACACTCCATTGAAAACCAAAATTAACTTCAACTCGGTGGCAGTGAACGCTACGCTAGATACGGGGGCATCCCTGTCTGCTGTGCGGGCTGAACTCATTTTGGAGAACAACTTGTCTCCCAACAGGACCCACCAGTGGATGGGTCCACCGGTGAGCCTAGTAGACGGTGCTCGCTGTCTCCCGGAGGGTGTTACATGGCTGCCCATAGGGTTCTTGAACAAAAGGTTTTATCACCGGTTTGCTGTCATCCGCAACTTGTCATCCCCCTTTGTCTTAGGGATGGACTTTATGAGCAGGGCCTCTTTGACAATCCACATCCCCTCAAGAACCGTAGTTATGGACGACAGTCCATGCACAGGCGCGGATGAAGAGGAGGGTTGCTCAGTTGATCTGTTGAGCGATGATAATGTCATTATGACGCTTGACATGGTAGAGCCCTCGCTGGAGACCAAAGCTCTGGAGGCAAACCTAACAGATAGTCAGAGAGAACTATTAGTTGTCCTCCTTGAACAATTTAGCTGCATGTTTGGTGGTCATTTGGGCCGCACGTCTTTAACTGAACATGTGATCGACACGGGAGATGCAAGGCCTATTAACCTCCCCCCATACTGCACCTCCCCTGCAAAGAAACAACTCATTGAAGAGCAGGTCCAGAAAATGCTGGAGGATGGCATAATTGAACCGTCCATGAGCCCCTGGGCCGCACCTGTCGTGATTGTTAACAGGTTGGGCGCTGACCCACGGTTCTGTGTGGACTTTAGGGGGCTGAACCAGGTGACTCGGAAGGACTCATACCCCTTACCGCGGGTCGATGAGTCTCTCGACTTCCTAGCGAGAGGTCGATTCATTTCAACATTGGACCTAGCGAGGGGTTACTGGCAGGTGCCGGTTTCAGGGGACTCACGTCCTAAAACAGCCTTTGTTTCCCATTGTGGGCTGTTTCAGTTTCGCGTGCTCCCTTTCGGCCTCTGCAACGCACCAGCCACCTTTCAGAGGTTGATGCACAACGTCCTCAGCGGCCTTGTTTACAAGACATGTGCTGTATATCTGGACGACATCGTGGTTGTGTCCCCTACCTTCGAACAGCATTTGTTGGACCTGCGGGAGGTCCTTGAGAGACTTAGGTCTGTGGGTCTCTCGTTGAAGCTTAAGAAATGCCAGTTCTGCCTGAAGGAGCTCACCTTCCTGGGCTACCGGGTTACCCCGGATGCCATTAAATCGGACGATGACAAAATCAAGGCTGTGATGCAGTTCAGAACTCCGTCCTCAATGAAACAGGTGCGGCAGTTTCTCGGTCTGACGGGATACTACCGCAGATTCGTAAAGGAATATGCTCGCCATGCAGAACCTCTGCACGCCCTGACAAGGAAGGATGTTACCTTTCAGTGGGATGACAGGTGTCAGGAGTCCATGGACTTCCTGAAACAGAGCATTGCGACAGCGCCTGTCCTGTCACTCCCTGACTTTTCCCGGCCTTTCCTCATCCATACGGATGCATGTGACCTTGGCTTGGGGGCGGCCTTAATGCAGAAGGATGCAGAGGGTAGGGAAGTAGCGGTCGCTTATGCGAGTCGAGCTCTTCACAAGGCAGAGAAACCATACTCTACGCCAGAAAAGGAGTGTCTGGCCATGATTTGGGCTTTAGAACACTTTCGTCCCTATGTGGAAGGGCTTCATGTGACGGTCTTGACTGACCACAACAGCCTTAAGTGGCTGATGTCACGCCCAAACCCCACTGGCCGGTTGGCGCGGTGGTCCCTGCGCTTGCAGGACTTTGACTTTACCATCGTACATAAGGCGGGGGTGCACAACAGGGTGCCAGACGCTCTGTCTCGCAACCCACTACCTGCACCAGAGGGTCCTCCTATTGAAATCTTGCCGGAGCATGCTGTCATGTGGGGCATGGATCTTCGCGCCCAGCCTCCCCTTTTGTTAGAGGACCGAACACAACTAAGGCAGCTGCAGCTAGATGACCCAGGTGCAGGTCCAAAGCTCCGAGACCTGGAGTGTTCCCCCAATCTGGGTTCGGACGCCAGTCCTTCACCGTCCTTGGTGGTCAATGACGGCCTACTCTATTACCGAGGCCCGAAACATAAGCGCAATCTTCGTCCCCAGGAGGAGCTGAAGCTGTATGCTCCTACGGCTCTCCGGGGTACCCTGTGCGGTTATTATCATGACCACCCTACAGCAGGTCACCTGGGGATTGCTAAGACACTAGCGAGAATGCAGTCTAGGTTTTACTGGCCCAAGATGGCATCGGAAGTTAAACGCTACGTCTTGTCGTGCCCAGTATGTCAACTCACAAAACCCAGTCAAAGAAAGCCAGCGGGCTTCATGGTCCCCATTTCGCCCCAGCGACCCTGGGAATACGCAGGGGTCGATTTTGTCGGACCACTACCTCGCACCGCTTCGGGGAACTCGTACATACTGGTCTTCGTAGACTATTTCTCCAAGTGGATCGAAGTGTGTGCGGTTCGGGATGCGACGGCTCGAGTGGCAGCCAGTAAGTTCATTAACGAGGTATTTGCTAGGCATGGGGCCCCTAGGTACCTTATTTCGGACAGGGGCTCACCTTTTGTCAGTGAGCTGTTTGATTCTGTTCTATCCACTCTTGGGTCCACCCACCGCCTCACGACGGCGTATCATCCGCAAACTAATGCGACCGAAAGAGTGAACAGAACTCTCAAAACGGCCATCCGCGCATACGTGGGCGATAAGCACGCGTCGTGGGATAAGTTCATGTCCCAAATCTGTTTCGCGCTGCGCTCGGCCCCCCATGAGAGTACAGGACTCAGCCCTGCTATGATGTTGTATGGTAGGGAGCTGGAGACACCCCTTGACTTGCTTACTAAGCCGTCTGGAGAGAGCGAGGAGTCATCCATGCCCTAGCCGGAGACCCTTAAAGCGTCGCTTCAGGAGGCCCACGATCGGGCCAGGGAGACACTGGCTCGCAGCCATGCTAGGCAGAAACGCTACTACGACCTGAGACGCCGGCCGATGACCTACGCAGTCGGAGACTTGGTGAAAGTCAAAGCTCATCATCGATCGGACGCTCAATCTTGCTTCACGGCCAAGCTGGCACCCTTGTTTACAGGGCCCCTCCAGGTTACTCAGAAGCTTGGGGAGGTCAACTACAGATTAGCCAAGATTGACACTGGTGAAGACGCAGGAGTCTTCCACGTCGTGAACGTTCAGCCATTTTACTCCTGGGACTCCACATCTCCTTCAGGGCACCGGACTTCGGCCCAGGAGAGCCTGGATGAGACTGAAACGGGGGAACAGCCCTCATTCCCGAGTTCAGGGGATATCGAAGCAGGCGGGCACCCCGCTGAGGGCGCCTCTGAGTCGCCACCGGCCGAGGGGGAACACTATCATTTGAGACCCCGCCGGTGCCCCAGAATCACTGAGGGTTGGACTGCTACCAGGTGGACTAACCGTCATCATACGGACAGACTCAATGTTGACTGAGGGTTGGTTTCATACATGTACATGCTGTAATTGTTCTGTTCATAAGGGGTGATTACTTGTTCTGTTCCACTGAGCCCTCGTCATCGTGGCCCGTGAGAGCCTTTGTTTGGTTTTCGGTTGTACTGATTTGTGTGACCGGTTGTGTTGTATGTCTGACTGACTGTTTCCCTTGTCTATGACCATCTCTGGAAGATGGATTGGCAGTAATACTGCATGTTCTGTATTGTTTGCTTCAAGCACTAATTTTGTTTATTGACTGTACCAATGCTTAAGGTAAGGATGTCTAACAATTCCTCCACAACCTGCTTAGTACCTAATGTAACTATGTATAGTGAAGAAGGGTAGCGGGAGGAGGGTCACCTGGGTCCGGCTGAGGACAGCCTGCGAATTGCCGGGGGGGTGATGTAACAAACCTTTTGGGTTATAGCACCACTAGGGGGGGAGTCTCCTAGGGGGGTGTGTGAGTATAGCGTGGCAGCCATTACATGCTGCTCGTGTTCTGTTCTCAGGATAGACCTCACCGTTGTAACGGCCTGGCACCGGCGACTACCGATCCCCGCCCATGTATGTACGGACAGTGTAGAGCCGTGGAGACCTGGCTTGTATGGTCTTATGTTGCTGACAAGGAATAAAGGTCTGTTGTTTAATTTAACTGACTGGCTCCGTGTTATCCGGCTAACCTCCACACCACATGCCCGCTGGACCGGCTAGCCGCTCTTTCCTCGCCAGACTGCTGTTACAACAGGTCGCCAGTCTGTTGCAGGGCCAACACACAGGGACAGACAACCAAAAACCTCTAAAGACTTATTCCTTAAATCCAGCTTTACACCAGTTGACAGTTTTGCAGAGTAGTGCTGCATGGTGTAAACCAGCCCCAATACACGTAATGTTTCGTGTCCACTTTAAATCGGGAATAAGAGATTTGAACCCTAAGCTGCAAACCCAACTCAGAAACTGTTTCTGTACTCCACATCACTTCAAAGCACGAGAAAGATAAATAAATGTTAAATAATAAAATATAACAGCTGTGTTTGACTACCCAAAGAGCAGCAGTGACAATTTATTGACTAAAACCAGTCACAAGCCTCTGCTCTGTGGACCGGAGCCCTTCTGTTCCCCCACAGTGTTTATGCTCAAACTTTTGCCTATGTAAGGAGAAACTGTTCAGGCACTGCACTCCATTTATTACTCACAGACACAAAGAGAAGGAAAAGCAAAGTATTGGGTGAGCGGAAATGAACGATGTTAAAAAAATACAAATGATTTAAAAATGATCTTTAAGCAAGCACATTGATAATATTATATTATTTATAGCCTCTGCGGTGCGTCACGGAGTTTAGAGCCTAATCTGTTCTTCCTCACTTTGTGTTCTGTATGTATTTGTTTCTCTGTGTGCAACAGTGTGCGTGCGCGTTTGTCAGAGATGGGAAGCTGTAGTTTGTAACCAAGACGCACAGTTGCGCTCTTAACCAGTGAGTTAAGGAGCGAGTAAATGCACACACTCACAGAAACAGATACGCCACAGTCAGACACACAAACACTCAGATAAATGCGTCAATTGCTCATCCTTTATTCATCTTGGAAAACAAGTGAATATTTAACAGAAGAGCTGGTGTCCTCTTTAAATAGTTAATTGGTCAGCCGGTCACAGAAGTGGCGTGCGTGCGTGCAGTCATTTATCTAACTTTATAAATACCATACAAGTCTACAGTTTGTGCATCACAGTCTACATTTCTGCACAAATAAATAAAAAGAAATGAAGAAGAATCTAAGGTGCCTGCATTAGTTCTTGCTTTAGAGTCTTTTCTATTATGAATGTAGAGGGTGTGTTAAATTGTGAAGAGCTTTACACACTTGGTATTAGACCAGCCAAGATCCTGTGACACCTTTGGCTTAGAACCAGTCATGTAATAAATTACTTTGGACTGAGAGAAAGAGAGCGCCTCATTTTGTACTGTAATTACAAGATAGGGCGGTCTGTTTAATCAGGGATTTTATTGTACATCGTGTTCAGTTAGGTTACACGCTAAAGCTGCAGTATAGTTTTATTCAAGCACTTTATTCAAGTACAAATTTGAGGTAGTCTTAGTATGAGTGTCATACCACTTCATTCTGCCAGTTTAATATGACAACAGGAAGGATGCAGTACTTTATTTATTTTTTACAATTGTCTCACAGCTTTAGTAATCTTAGCATTATTGCCTATTAAATATAACTATTATAGCATACAAAGCTATATTATAGGCTTTGACACGTATAGGTGAACTGGATCCTCAAGACGTCTCACTCCAGGAAAGAAATTAAACAAGGTAACGCTCCTGCTGACTGGAAAAACTGATAACTGTTAGTCTTTGTTAAAGCCAACGCTCGTAAAGGACTGGATCACTTGACTGTAACCAAGTGCTCATCTACAGCTATATACACTCATTAAGTATACCTTACTAGTATTAGGTTGGGCACTCTTTGCCTTTAGAAATGCCTTAATTCTTCACGGCATAGATTCAACAAGGTGCTGAACTCATTCCTCAGAAATGTTGGTCCCTGCTGATATGACGGTATCACACAGATCTCCACATCTACCACATCCCAAAGGTGCTCTGTTGGATTGAGATCTGGTGACTGTGGAGGCCATATGAGTACAGTGAACTCACTGTCATGTTCGAAAAACCAGTTAGAGATGATTTGAACTCTGCCATGGTGTGTTATCTTACTGGAAGCAGCCATAAGAAGAAGGTAGACTGTGGTTACAAGGGATAGACGTCCTCAGCAACAATACTCGGGTGGTCAATGCTCAGTTGTTACTAAGGGACTCGAATTGTGCCAAGAAAACTGAAGCCTGAACTGTTGATGCAAGGCAAGATGGAGCCGTGCTTTCGTGTTGTTTATGCTCAAATTCTGACCCTACCATCTGAATTTTGTAGCAGAAATTGAGATTCATCAGGCCAGGTAACATTTTTCCAATCTATTGTTCAGTTTCGGTGAGCCTGTGTGAACTGTAGCCTCAATTTCCTGTTCTTATTTCCTGACTGGAGGGACACCTGGTGTGCCCTTCTGCTGCTGCAGCTCACCTGCTTCAAGCTTTGACATGTTGTACACTCAAAGATGCTCTTCTGCATTCCCTGGTTGTAATGAGTGGTTATTTCCAATTACTGTTGCCTTTCTATCAGCTTGAAGCAGTCTCTAAATTTTTCTCTGACCTCTGATGTCAACAAGGCAAACTCTGAAACACTTTGTAGCTGTGTGTTTCAAAACGTGCTATACGAATAAAGTTATTATTACTAAAAATAAACCCTTCTTATGTAAAGCCATATTTGCTCCAGTCTTGATTTACGTGTACTCAGACAAATGGCCCCTGCCCACTCACACAGGTGTTTCAGCTCTGGCTGATTGCACATCTGCTTTGATTGAGCCTGAGAGTAATGAATGTTGATGCTGTCCTTAAAAAATGATAAAGTTAGTAGGTTTTTCTGCTCTGACAGGTGCAGAATAATTAGAAGGAAATGGAGAGTGCCATCAATCAAGCACGCTCGCACAGTTAGTTGCAATCACACAGTATGAGTGAAATCACCTGTGCAGATGTTCAGACAAGTTACATTTTGCTCATGAAGAGCGATTTGGCAGATGGTTAAATAGGTTTTTATTGTGAAGGCCCTTTTACTTAAACGCAGATTAAAGTGTTAGATGTAGCAGATACAAACTAAAAGAAGAGGAATAAAGATTATTGCTCAGGAAGAATTGCTTGAAGCTTTTTTGCAGTCTTCTTGTTCTCACTTAGACACACTTTTGTTATTTTTAAAGTGACTTATTAATTCCCCGTGGCTTATCCTGTTCTATCAGATGCTTAAACAAAGGCATAACCCTTAACTTACTCCCAGCACAGAATCAGTTCTACTGTTACTCTGTTACACTGATTCATGATTAATCAATACGGGTCCAATAGTGGGGGCAACACTTTCACACACATCTCCGCTTCATTAGTCTGTTGAGTGAGCTAAAGTGTGTTCTTTACATGACTCTCATTAATAATTGACTCCACAGCTTGAAAAATCAGCTGGACTCTGAACACGTGCAGCTATGAGTTTTTTCTGGCTCCTCTTTACCTCGTGCTGTGTCTCAGCCACACACACACACACACCCTCTGATGTTCCACTTGTGTCAGCACTAGCCAACTGCGTAAACCAATAGGACATGAGTTTGTCCTATTGACTTGCTCTTTGGGAGAGTGGCAGACAGGACCTAACTCTGTCAGATCGGGCCAAACCCTCATCATGGATCACTATGCTTGTCTGACCTTTCTTTGAAACTCTCTTGGTTTTAAAAGGAATTTGCAACTTGGTATTAAATCCATGAAAGACAAACACAGACTCACAGATCTGAGCACTGGTATGTTAAAAAGAAAAAGTCACGATGTTTTCTCTGAGGTGTAGTAATTTGAACTTTTTCTTCTCCTTGCTACGGCCTTTGAACATTAGAAAAGCACGACTGTCTTGCTCCTTGATATTTGTCCATTATTGATGAGGGGTGCTAGGCGTCATTTAGGAGGGAGAGCTCTCCTTGGGTCTCACTAAGGTCACTGGAGGCCACAGTGGAGCTTCATCTTACTCTCCCACACTGCTTTACGTCAAAGGAAGGGAACCCTGCCAAGTTTAACTTTGTGTCTCTTGGACGCACGCTCATCCTTTCCCTTAAAAATTATTAGCCGATCTTCAAGGTAAGTCTGTAGCCTTTGGCAAATCCGACCACAGCCAAAGTATCACAAGTTCTAAAGATAATCTTTGAGTTACGAGCACACATCCGTTTAACTCAGTTTTAAAAATCCCACTGGAGGTCGCTGATGGGTGTGTATATATATGTGTGTGTTTCTAGCAAGGCTGGGATGTGAAGCTGAACCACTTTCTCTTCAACCACTATTTTAAGATGAGTCTTTGAGATAAGAGCAGCAGTTAAATGCCTAATTTGTACCGATGGTGCAGTGCGCAGGAGGGGTAATGGCGTGGGTGTGAGATGGGCCCCTGGAGGGTTAAGGAGCATGTTTAACAGTTAGATGTGGGTGTGTGAGTGAGGAGGTGTGGGTTAGAGAAATAAGATCCGAAATGAGACACTTGGGACTCTGGTAAGGAGATCAAAAGAAAGAGGCATAAAGTTGGTTGAGAGGAGTCCTGTTATTTAAGTGTTGGTTTCAAGTTTTAACACTAGGGGGAGCCATAGATCTGCTGTCCCTTTACCTTTGGACAACAAAAGCATCAACCTCTACACTCTTTTCAGCTGATTGAGGACCAGTGATTGTCTGCAGTCACTTCATTTGCACTTGATCGATTTTAAGCACAGCAGGTCTGAGTATTTAATTGTCTGTGCATTGTGTCATATTTGTAAAACACAATGCTTCTGTCCTCTCTTTGCTTTTCTTCATTACAAGGTGAAATGAAAAAAAAATACTGTGCACAGCTGATGATTGTAGATCAATGTAACTAACAGTTCCTTGTTCCCAGTGATGTTACCAGAAATACTATTTGCCATAAGAGAGGGAAAAAAAGGGCCTGACTAAAGTGAAATGTTGCTTTAAGGGGTGCTGCAGTGCTCATGCAGACGTGGAATCAGTTGGAGTGTCGCCTACTGAGGATTTCAGAGACCTTTCAAAACCACGGCTCAAGAAGGGTCAATGGAAAAAAAAGAGAGAAAAGTAACCTGGCTCCTTCAGCAGAGAAGCAAATCCTATTCTCCTCATATCGCTCACGCTCTCATCTTCCATTTTTCACTTTTCACGTTGATTTCTTTCAGCTTGCTCTTACTTTATAATCAGTTTTATCTGCTTTCGTCACATTGCTAGTGTACTTGAAAAAATACTTGTACCACCACTAAGTGAGTATATAATGTCTGTTATTGTCTCTAAAAGATTTCTCTTTAACTATATATACGTATTACACAAATATCTCACACACAAACAGGTTTACAGCTGCAGCGTTATCTTGGAAACTTTCAGCCGATAGCTCAGCTGACCCTTCTACACACCCAGATGGCAAATTTCATACAGAGTTGCTGCGCACCTGCAAGCTGTTTTGCAACCCACCTCCTGAGAAAAGAGCTTCTGCTCCTTTCACCTCTAGCTTCACATGTATGCAGCTTGCGCCTCATGCTTTCCACAATAAAGCAGATCCGTAGAAATAAAATTAAACACAGGCACTATCATCAGTCATCGCCCTCCTTCTCCTCATTTTGCTGCTGGAGTGAATTCACTGCAAGCAGATAATGGTGCTAAAGAGATGGCACCAAGACTTTGACACCATTTGGCAATCAGAGTACCTGCATACAGACACATTTGATCATATTTGTAACTAATATTACCTCAGTGGTCATGTAAAACAATCAAATATGGGTAGGAACGGTTAAAAAATATTGTATTTTTCTACAGGTTGAGTGATATGATATTCTTACTGGCTTCTACTGCTTTGACTGCAATTACATTAATAAGAGTAGTTTTTTGGCAACTTCGTCTGGGTTCTGTCTCCACTGCTGCCTGCTGTGTATCTATGTGTGTTTGACAGGGAGGAGAAGCTGCAGCTCAGTACATGGTTTAGAAAATTTAGTGTAGTTCTTTTTCCTTTTTGGCTCAGGTGCTGTGAAGAAAAAAAGCTTGCTGCGTCTAGTTCGTAATAGCGTGGAAAAGCTTAAAAGGGCCACATCAAACAAGCTGTTCTGTCTAAACACACTCGTAAAACTATCATGCGGATGGAACTGTGGTAAATTCATTCATTGCACAGACAGAACTTTTTCACTGCCCAGCCATATATCTCCACTCAGCAGCACTAAGCTGATACGGTGGTGTAGGCAAAGTTTAGAATCACTTCCTTGGATCAGCACTTTTCTCATCTGTTCTCAGTTTGTCTCCACAGATTGTAATACAGAGGAGTGGAGCTTGAACCTTTTCCAGACTCTGTGTGTGTGTGTGTGTGTGCAATGCTTATGTGTGTTCATGGGTACAGTGTGATAAGAAAAGGTAATACATTGCACTCCCTCAAGACCCATTAAGAGAGGAGAGGTAAGAGAACAGGGGACAAAAAGTGCAACATAAAAGATTTCGGTTGTATCGGGTATACACGCACGCACACGTGCACGGATCCTGACGACTTTGCTGCAGCATTTATCACTATTTCACGAACAGCTGGTAACCGCTGCAGCAAGAGACTCACAATTCCCAACAATGTGTGAAGGTATCACACGATTAGCTTCATGAAGGCAGATACACAACTTTACAAGTTTACTGTTTTAGAGTGACTTCACTGCAGCAATGCAGCACATATCTGGGGACCGCAGTCTCCTGCTTTTAGCATATCTTCTTGTTCTTTTGGCTCCTCCCTTTAGAAGTCGCCACAGCAGCCTCACCCTGTCCCTAACATCCTCCTCTGTCACATCAACCCTCCACATCTGCTCCATCCTGGCAGCTCCATCTTCAGCATCCTTTTTTCCAGCATATCTGCCATACTATCTTCAGCTCTCCCGCCTCCAACTCGGCCTCCTGTCTTTTTGTCAGAGCCACCGTCTCCACACCACACATCATAGCAGGTCTCACTACCATCATGTAACCCTATCCTTCTGTCACAAATCACCCCTGACACTCGTCTCCACCCACTCCACCCTGCCGGCACTCTCTTCTTCACCTCTCTTGTGCACCCGGGCATTTAAATTCACCCATCTTCACTCTTACACTGGTTTCCCTCTCCTGTGTTCAGTGTATAATTACATTGATTTTCACTCATCCTACTACACTGTTAGCTCACTTGCAGATTTTGCTTTTCAAAACTACAATAGGTTCAATATAGAGAAGAATTGAACATGATTTATTAAGATAGAGTAATAATAGTTAACGTGTTTGGCAGTTAAACTCTGGTGACCCATCATGACAGAACGAAATCCCAGTGGTGATAAGATTTAGGACAGGACCCCCCTGGGTCTTGATAGTGGTGAAGATGAAGACTGAGGCTTGGACGGAGTGCTGAGTGAGAGCGGGGTGGATGTGTGAGGTAGAGGAGCTCACCTACTAATGTCAGATTGGTGGTTCGCTCCAAATATCCATGAACAAGATACTCAACCCAAGGCTGCACTTCTCGGGTTGTGAATGTTAGATTGAAAGCATTTAACCCTCCTGCCATCCTTTAAAAAACTCACACCCATCACCCTAGGGACCATTCTCAGCCACGCCATAAAAAGACCATATATCCATATCTTATTCCACTTTAAATTAGCCAACCTTGTAAAACCACTTCTCCCTGAAATATTCATGTAAAGTTTTAATTATATTTTCGTTGTTTTAACCCTTCAAATCCCAGTGTTATTACATGAGCGCCCTGTGTTATAAGCCCCAAAAACCAAAAAACGAAACTAAATATTTCCACAAAAAACCAGTTGAAGTAATATGTGATTGTCATTATAAGTAGGCCTTTAGATGGACCAAAGATTGGCACCAACATACATTTTGACCTGCCATTATTTTTTTGCATTTTTTTTGCAATTTAAAAATTAAAACTTCAAGGCCCTGAGTCTTCATTGACATCCAAGAAAAGAAGAAAAAATAAAATCATATGATGATAATTTGGGGTTGAAAAATAGCATTTATAATGGAAGTCAATGGGCAGAAAATGGTCCCCAGGGTGATGGGTGTGGGGATTTCTGCTGCTCAGCCATTTTAGGCTGATTTAAGGAATTCACACTGGAATATTAACATTGACAGGTAAAAACTATCCTGTGGCAAGTTTGGTTATATTCCACTGAACACAGTGGAAATGGCAGCCATTTAACACATAGCAGTGGCACAAAAAGGTCCCAAGAAGGCAGGAAGGTTAAACATAGAAAAAACATGCATGTTGTAGAAAGTTCTATAAATGTATTAAAATTGTCATTCAAAAAACAATCTTGGAGAGTTTTATGTAGATAACACATGTGTTTCTATAACTTGAGAAGCCCAATCACGGTCTGGTCTCATTGGAGAAGACTGCAGTTCATCCAGGATTCCTCAGCTTAGTTAGCAGGAGGACTCCACATTGCTCTCAGATTGTTGCACTGATACAAGACATGTTCACTCTCACTTCCTTTAACAATGATAGAAACTTGCATTTTCATGACTAGTATTGTGCGCCATTAATGCATCTCAGTCAGAGCATTGTTGCCTGTGTGGGTGCTGTGACACAATAACTGTGAATGGCTCAGTCTAGTTTTATTTTTTCTCATGTGAAGAAAGTTTAAACTTCTGTCCTTAATAAGCAGCATTCTCTTAAGCTAACCACAATGTTTTTGCCATTTCTGCTGTGTACCATGCACATCACTGTAACAATATGCAAAATTTCAGTGATCATATACAATATACAAGGACACAAAAAGCAGCACCTGTAGAAAATGATCATTTAATCGTTACTCTTCCTTCAATTGTTAATTCAAAGCAACAGTAAATGTGTCTTGTGCAAAAGTTTGGGTTCTTGTCTAACTGTAAAGTCTCAATTCGATTATTATTTTAAGAGCTTCTGGCAGGTACACAAATATTGTCCTCTGGCACATTTATTAATATCGCCAACTTATTTTTCTGCCCTTTAATTACATAAATATTTCACAAAGTCTGGAGATTTGATATTTGATGCCAACATGTCTCAGAGGAAAGTGTCATTAAAAGTTGTCTCTTCCTCATGAAACTGTTAAAAAATGTAACTTGAGCAGCACATCTAATTTATTTTATGACTAGAATCTATTTCATTAAAAGTCCAAACTTCAACAGTAAATCAACTTTAAAGGCCAGTCCTCTATTTGAGGTACGCACTTAAAACATTGTGTTATTTTAGCGATTTAATGAAGCCAGAATAAGGCACTAATCAGAAGAGCCAAGTGGTTTGGGATGAGGTGAAAGCTCTCCCTCGTATGGCCGCTTCACCCCCCCATTATCTTCAAGTGGTTTCATTTCAGCACCTCAATGATTATTAAAGCGGGGCAAGCGAGTGCGTTTGCAGTAATCGTTATCTGAAACTCTCCTTCCAAAAAAACTACTGAGGCCACTTTGTGAATTAGGCTCACTGAGGCTGTAAATGTAAATACACACTGACATCTAAATAAGTAAAAGGTCATTAGAAGGAATGAGAGGGAGATCAGTCAAACCAGGCTATGGACAGTTTTAATCAGGTAAAATAACTGATAATAAATTTTCACACATGTAATGTCAGACACATAATGAAACGACTGTTTTTGATGTGATCTAATTAACAAACAGCTGCAAATGCAGTCCGTCTTCCATGCGGCGTTAGAGCACACGTACATGATTGTGCATGCAAATGAAGGTATGCAAACACCAGAGTCGGGGCAGTGCGGGGCGGTGAGTAAGCTATGTGAGGAATAATTTCCATACAGATGAGCTAAGCATTTCTGCTTCACACCAGGTTTATATTTAAAGGTTGTTTATTGATTTAAATACTCCTCACTGTTGGGCTCCATGTTACAGTACTCAGAGCATGTACCTGTTCAGCTAAAGGTGCCAGTCTTTTTCCAGTGCAACTCCAGCATACACCAACTTTAATTTAGGGGCTGAAAGAACATCAAAACACAGAGCAATCAAGACTCGTGTTCTGTTTATATGTTTTATTTTTATCCAACTGTTTTTTTCGGGTTCTTGCCTTCCTGATACCTGATCTTGGGCCCATCATACGCATAATATTCGTTGTAATGGTGTCTGGAGGGTGGTGTCATCTTCTCTTCCTGTGGGTGTCATCATTGCAGTATAGAGCTGGGGTGGAGAAAAGAAAACTTGCTGGAGTTTTTGCCCGAATTTGCTTGATGAGAGTAATTCTTACTTTTAAAGCATTCATTTATTTTCTCTGTTGCACCACTAAAGACTCGCTTCAGATGGATCAAAGCATCTCCAACGTGCTGTGTCAATGAGTGCCGTATTGTTTCATCTCCAAGGAAACCAGAGTGTATCCTGCATTCCTACAGATGCTTCCTGGTTGCCATCTGGCATCTTTATTCTTGCCTGGTGTTATTTTATTGCTGCTTTTTTCCCACACATATAACGCCTCCATACTGTTTCCATAGCAATGCTATTGCTGAGATGACGGTTATCTCTTGTTGTTACAGCTCTTGACTATCAAGTGTCCATATCTGGAGACTCTCTAGCAGTCAGGAATGCTGCTCCCTGCAACAAATAGCTAATTGTGGTGCAGGTGGTGTAGGCGTAGAGGCTTATTATGAAGTGCAAGTTGGAGGACAACCCTGTTACGTCACGCATGAAGGTACAAAACTTTTACAAAAGAAAAGTTGTGCTTTGCAAGTTTGGTGCCAGGAATTCTTATTGTTCAGTTCTTAACTTGGTGAAATGAGAATTTTATTTCTGTGTTTCTTCACCAAGCTGTTAAACAGGACGGTACAAAAATTATACTGCTGTTGCAGTCCTGCAGAAGTACGAGAGCCCAGTGCCTTGCTCACAGGCACTTTATAATAAGCTCCTCTGCCATTTGTGCGTACACAATGTTTCCCTCCAGACATCTCATGTTCCCATGGTGACCAACTTAGTGATTAGTATTAGCATAAAGGCATCCAATAAAGACATAAAGCTCAGATGGCAGAACACGTGAAATTCGACTGCACACATGCTGCAGCTTCCGCTGTAGCTACTATTTCTAAATTCCAGTGATCTTAGTTTTTATATTCACATCAACAACCTCAACAGTTAAAAAATTCCTGTCTCAAACTGTCTCTGAGAACTTGGTCCAGGCATTTAAATCAAGCAGTTTGGAGTAATTGTAACACTCTATTTGCCAGATGATCCAAATCAGGGACGTCCAACTCACTTTACCGTATATAGCCCACGTTTATCTCCAGTGTGTCGAACCCTTAAGACTCAGTGTAAATATGTTTAACACCACATTTAGTCCCAATTTCAATTATAAGAAAAAGAAATGCGTTTTTAATAGTACGTCTCAGTTTTTCTACAAGAAAAAGAAGATTTGCAGCTGCAGTAAATGAAAGAAAAGTGCATTGTTTATCTAATAATTAATTACTTTGGTGGAGTGTGACTGGGAGGTCTTGATCATTTGGGAGAAACTGTGAAAGCCACAGTAAAAAGTCAGAAATCGACGCCCGCTGTCATTTTTTAAAAGCTATCCAGTGGGCCAGATTGGATTCTGTGCCTGGCCGATTCTGGCAAATGGGCCTTATGTTTATACCCTCTCTCCCTGCCAGTACATCTCTAAGTTGCTCAGTGTCTATAAGCCAGTCAGAGCTCTCATGTCTTCAGGTTCAGATCTTTTTACTGTTCTCAGAAATGGATCTGAGTGTGTTGAGGGTGCTTTCAGTTACTGTGGTCCTGTTCTTTGGAACAAGCTGCCCACTGACCTGAGATCAGTTACATACTGATCAGCCGATACATTTAAAAACAGACTCAAAGCCTTTTATTACATTTTGTCTGTTTATTACAGCAATTATTTTATCTTCTGTGTTAAGCACATTGAGTTTCCATGTAATGAAATTTGCTATATAAATATAATTGCAGGTAAACCATCCATTCGTAGAGCAGAAGAGGAAAATATTGATTTGACTTTAATCTCAAAACATCTTCTGTTTACTTTTGTTGCTTTTATTACCTTTTAAAAGCATTTTTGTCCTACTGAAGTCTCGGCTCTTCGCTACCAATGAAAATCAGGTTGTTTTCACAGATGCCATCGAATAATAGTTGATGGGATACAACCAGAGACCAGGCTGAATGGAGATAAGCTAAAACCTTTTTAGAGGTAAACTTATGGGGGCCAAATTAACAGAGCAACTTAAATCTGTCTCGGTTTCCTTTACACCAATTTATTTGTGATTGGGATTAGCTGTCAATACATAATCTACAGTAATTTGAAGATAACAATATTTTTGATTTGACGGGCATGCCGTTGCTTCGCAAGTTAGACAATCAGCTCTTTAACAAATCGCAGTGCACTCACACTAATTGCAGTAATTTTACTCTTGAGCTGGGCCTACTGAAATGTTTAATTACAAAAAAATCCATTAATTATAGCATGAAGAGTAATTATGTCTGAAGATGCATAGCGCTGGATACCGAGTCCCCATGTTACAACATGTTCACCATTTTCAGCCCGTCTTTTACGAGAACAGTTTTTCCATTAATAATCAAAACATATGAACTGACTGTCACTAATACTGAGAAGCTGGTGTGGTGCATATAAGATCAGGAGAGTTTGACCCATCTTGTTTTTACCTGCTATCTGACGTCTAAATAACTAGTTGTAATCGAATGCTCCCCCAAGAACAATGAGTCACTGACTGGATACTCTCAGGATTATGACCCAGTAATGACCTGTCTGTGTTGGTGTCTGGGTTATGAGCCAGAGATTACAGAAAAAGGAGAAATGAATCCTTTTATTTTAAGTGTTTTATTAATATACTAACGTGTGTTTATTGTATTTTTTCAGTACATATTGGATTCCTAAGAGAACCAAATACACACAAGAAATACAAGCAATACTCATATATACTGCTGCCTATTATCAGCTACTGTAATGAGTTTTTGATATGATATGGAAAGAGTGTAATTGTTTCTGCCTAAATACGAGGGTTCTGCTCTCCCAGTACAAATTTTTCAAAGGTATTGTTCTATTTTTTTCTTTTAAATTTAGCGTTAAATAGTAGAGCTTGCCACACTACTTAACTGGCACTTTGTCACATACAGTAGCCTCCTGTTGTAGAGTAGATGTGGTTTTATTTTCAGCAGTAATCTTTATACTGTGAGTGGAGGTGGCAGCTGCAAAGGGTCTGGCTTCTTTTCACTGTGACACACCTCAGTGCTCGGCCACCGGAGAGTGGAACCTCTGCCTTTTATGCAAAGCTGAGTGGGGATGTTCGGCTCATTTGTTACGGCAGAGGGGCAAACTAGGCCCGTCCGTCCACCTTTGCATTTGTAAAATACATTTTACCAGTTTTGCTTTTGTGATGTAGATTCTAATGATACAGAAAATGTAAGTAGCTTGCAGAGAAGGGCTCTGAATGTGAGCGAAGAAAGCAGCTGTTGCGATTGGGATGGCTTTCATATCTTGATGCTTCATCTCTCGTAACATAACACGCACAAAAAGAAGGAGAAGTTTCATTTTATGATATTTGTGGTGGGCCGTACTGTAAAAAGGTTGAAATGCTAAGCCACAACATGGATTTCACAAGACCTTTGGGCATTGTCCTGTGATATCGAGTGGTAAAACTTTAGCAGCATGGACTTTAAGTCCTGTTAGTTGTGAGGAAGGCTGATCTTGGGATTGGAGTTAGTTTTCAAACACAGCCCACAGACATTTGATGTCTGGATCATTCGAGGGCAGAGTCAACAACTTGAGCTCTTTGCCGTGTTCCTCAAATCATTCCTCAACAATTTTGTAATGGAGTAAGAGTGATTATCCTGCCAAAGAGACACCTGCCATCAGAGAAAAACAGCTGCTGTGAAGATTTGCTGCAATGTTTAAACACTTGGTATGTAACAAAATAACTCATGATGGATCATGGAGTCTAATCGCCAAATAGATCAATTAATTAATTGCATCTTCTTGAACAAGCTATATTTAATATGAAGATACCACCAGCACACCTGGACCCCTTTAAAGTACAACAGTCTACAAGAGGTGACACTGTGGTGTGTTAAAAATACGACATCATAAGAACCCTAAACCGCAGTATCACTCTTCTTCTTCTTGTTTTTCTTTCGGACTATAACAAAGTTTGTTCTCCTCAAGTTTTGCTTAGCGTGCAGTTCAGGAACAAAAATGAGGACACGAACGGATTCCCCCCCAGCTCCCTCCATGGTTCAGTCCGTGGTGGGGACACACTGTAAGAAGTCATCTATAGAATTTACCCAATAAATCTGAGGTAACAATTTGCATTGACTTTTTTGGGGTAGAT
The DNA here is from genome assembly GCF_057382275.1 of Copadichromis virginalis. Classification (NCBI taxonomy): domain Eukaryota; kingdom Metazoa; phylum Chordata; class Actinopteri; order Cichliformes; family Cichlidae; genus Copadichromis; species Copadichromis virginalis. The sequence goes on along the minus strand of NC_140631.1, from coordinate 17,591,132 downwards.
TTAGTTCAATATATTGTGTATAAAATAACTTCAATAAAAAGCTATGAAATACTTAATTAAATTGGGTAAAATTTACCCCATATTTATGTATACATTCAACAGCTACTTACTTATTGAAATTAGGTAAAATTATCTCTTGTTTGCTAGTTGGTAATACCTGATAATTAGTAATAAAATTTAATTATTATCAGTTGATAAACATTACCTATTCATATAAGGTAAAATGTACCCCCCCAAAAAAGATATTCAAATGATTCCTCATCTCAATGTTTTATTCCATAAAAACACAGAATAAAGTGCAACACAACGGCTAATGCAGACAACACTTTCAAAGGCCACTCAGTCCATTTTAAAAGCCAAAAGCACAGAAACTCTACAAGGTTGTTTCTGTGCATGTATGTTATCAAACATATGGATAGATAGAACAGAACACTAACACCAACATGCAATAGTTTCTGTGCTTGCTGTCAGAAGAAAAATTATAGCTCCATCAAGCTATGTCCTCTGGGAACAAGAGGGGAAATGTGTGTGCATTGCATAAGCTTATTTTTGAGGTCGTGGACCTTGTTCAGTAGTTTGGCCCCGTCAAGATCCAAAAACAGTTTTTGAAAAGTGTCAAATGTGTTCCTCAGCTCCTTCGGATATTCGAGGTTGAGGGCATCTTTGGTATTGATGAAGAACATTAGTCCTGAAATCTTCCAAGGAATGTGGGTTGTGTTTTCTACTCTTGTGGCTGTGGAATGTTGTGTATTTGTTAACCTTATGGTAAATGGCCTGCATTTGTATAGCGCTTTTCTAGTCCATAGCGCTTTACACTACATTCAGTCATTCACCCATTCACACACACATTCACACACTGGCGATGGCAAGCTACATTGTAGCCACAGCTGCCCTGGGGCGCACTGACAGAGGTGAGGCTGCCGGACACAGGCGCCACCGGGCCCTCTGACCACCACCAGTAGGCAAACATGGGGTTAGTATCTTGCCCAAGGATATTTGGCATGCAGCCAGGAGGCAGCCTGGGATCGAACCACCGATTAGTGGCTGACCTGCTCTGCCACCTGAGCTACAGCCACCCCCTTATAATCACAATCCTCAAAAACACATGGCACAGTTTCAAACTTTTTTAGATGGCCACCAAGATGTTCAAACAACTGCCTCTCACTGTCAAAAGAGCATGAATTACAGACAATGCACGTGAATGAAAGGATGTTGCCTGGCTGGGATGACTGTGGGTGGGTTGACAAATGTGTCCTTAATGCACCCCATGTCTTGACAGTGCAAGGGCAATCTGCATGAAGGCAGGGTATGGAGTGGACTCGACCAAAATGCCCATGTATTAGCCTGACGTGTTTCAGCAGGTCTAATCTTTTTGTGGTTGTGAAGTTGCACAACTTGCATTTCCAGTTCATTTTCCCATAACTGAGGACTTTGGTTAAGATTAACCACATTTTTAAGGTCAATGTGATTTATTTCATTTAGAAACTTGCATACCTTTAAAGGATACACCGGGGGTGGGGATGTGAGTGGGTGCGTCAGCCCTAGAACTGGTAACAGAGTCGTCTATCAGTGAGTCTCTGCTTGTAAAGGACACATGTGAGGACCTGAAAAAGAGGGCAAATAGTGAGTGTCCACATACACAGATTCTTCATGCAACAAAAATAAGAAAATACATTACACAAAGGAAATTTTCAGATATGTACCTGGTTACACTGCTCCATCCTGCTGATCACTGCTCCATCCTGCTCCTGCCCGCCTACAGGCAGAAGCTGAAACAGGAAGCTCCAACCCGGAGGGCGGTGCACTGTTGGACGGACCAATCGGAGTCTGCGCTGCGGGACTGTTTTGATCACGCGGACTGGGAAATGTTTCACGTGGCCGCCAGAGACATTGATGAATACACAGACTCAGTCTGTGGATTTATCAGGAAATGCGTGGAAGATGTCGTCCCATCCAGAACAGTCAAATCCTTCCCAAATCAAAAACCCTGGATTAACGGAGATGTTCGCGCGGCACGGAACACCGCCTTTGCCTCCGCGAACACATCGGACTACAAACACGCACATTACCAACTCCGGAAGACGATCAAAGCAGCCAAACGTGAGTACAGGGACAGGGTGGAGCAACAGTTTGACAACCCTCGGAGTATGTGGCAGGGACTAAACACGATCACAGACTTTAGAGGGAAAACCAGCACACCGCAGACCACGGCCTCTCTGTGTGAGGATCTAAACGTATTCTACGCTAGATTCGACACAGCGAACACCATGAGACCGGACAGTGTGCGCACCGCGGATGACGTCAGTGCGCACACTGTGTCTGAGGAGGATGTGCGGAAGTGCTTCAGGAAGGTGAACGCACGCAAAGCTACTGGTCCGGACGGGATTCCCGGCCGCGTCCTCAGGTCATGCGCGGCTCAGCTGGCTGGAGTGTTCACGCACATCTTCAACCTTTCCCTCTCTCTGTCTGTAGTCCCAGCCTGCTTCAAAATGGCCACCATTGTCCCTGTACCCAAATCCTCCACCATCTCCTCATTGAACGACTGGCGACCTGTAGCCCTGACCCCCATCGTAAGCAAATGCTTCGAGAAGCTGGTCAGGGACTTCATCTGCTCTGCACTACCCGACTCACTGGACCCTCTACAGTTTGCATACCGCCACAACAGGTCCACTGATGATGCCATAGCCCTGACACTACACACTGCCCTGTCACACCTGGAGAAGAGAGACACGTATGTGAGAATGCTGTTTGTAGATTACAGCTCAGCATTCAATACCATCGTTCCCTCGAAGCTGGACAGGAAACTGCAGGATCTAGGACTGAGCAGCTCCCTCTGCAGCTGGATCCTTAGCTTCCTGTCTGACAGACGCCAGGTGGTCAGACTGGGCAGCATCACCTCATCCCCCATCACACTGAACACTGGTGCTCCACAGGGGTGTGTACTGAGCCCTCTCCTGTACTCACTCTACACCTACGACTGCACAGCCACTAACAGCTCCAACATCATTGTGAAGTTTGTGGACGACACTACTGGGTCTTATCACCAACGGTGATGAGACGGCTTACAGGGAGGAGGTCAGCGCCCTGACCCACTGGTGTCAAGACAACCATCTCACCCTCAACGTCGCAAAGACAAAGGAGTTGATAGTGGACTTCCGGAGGTGCAGAGAAGTACACACCCCCATCACCATCAACGGCGCTGCTGTGGAGAGAGTGAGCAGCTTCCGGTTCCTTGGCGTACACCTGGCTGAGGATCTTACGTGGTCAGTACACACAAACAAAACAGTGAAGAAGGCGCAGCAGCGCCTCTTCTTTCTCAGGAGACTGAAAAGATTCGGCATGAGCCCCCGCATCCTCAGGACCTTCTATCACTGTGCCATTGAGAGCATCCTCACTGGATGCATCACCACCTGGTATGGCAACAGCACCGCCTACAACCGCAAAGCTCTCCAGCGAGTAGTGCGGTGCTCTGAACGGATAATTGGAGGTGAGCTTCCCTCCCTCCAAGACATCTACAGGAAGCGCTGCCTGAGGAAAGCGGGGAGGATCATCAAGGACTCCAGTCACCCCAGCCATAAACTGTTCAGACTGCTTCCATCAGGAAGGAGGTTCTGCAGCATCCGGTCCCGAACCAGCAGACTGAGAGACAGCTTTTTCCACCAGGCCATCAGACTGCTGAACACGTCATAGACACCTCAGCTTCACTACTGGAACTTCAACATTATGCACTCCACACTGTATATAAATGCCACTTGTTTTGCACATATTCAACTCTGTATATTTTATATATTTTATTATTATTATTATTATTTTATTTTATTTTTTTACTATTTAATTTGTAAAAATGTGTATACACACACACACACACACACACACACACACACACACGTAGGAAAATATTTAGTATACACATCCAGAAATGCATACACTATTATATATTGTACATATATTTATTAGTTTCAGGTTGGCCATTCTTGTATTTTGCTCGTTTGTGTTGTTGTGTTTGCACATCTCTGTTACTTGTGGGGCTCGCACACAAGAATTTCACTCGCATGTGCTGTGCCAGTGTGCCTGCACATGTGATGTGACAATAAAAAGTGATTTGATTTGATTTACAAGTTATTTATCTAACCTCAAAATTTCTCTGAGTCTCTTTAATGAAGGTAGAAATTAAAAACAAGGTGAATATTGTTCTTCAGTTTTTCTTTGCTCCTCTTATCTGAGAAGTCTGTCTGTCTGTTATACTTAACATGTCTCACACTCATACAGTAAGACAAATGCTGGGGGTCTTGTAAGGAAGTTGGGGGAAGCAGACAACTCCACAGGAAGAGTCTTTTGTGTCTTCGAGGACTCTGGTAGGAAGCAAGGGAGTGTGAACCTTAAGGTGTGAAACAGCTGTGTACTGCCTTTTGTTCCTGGAGAAGGTATTTAACTGAGAGCCATGCTAGGCTCAGGGAGACTCTGCTGACCGTCTGTCCTGCGATCATGCAGGGACTTCATCAAGCTTGGTTGTCTGTTCTTTGTGTGTTTGATTAAAGAATGTTAGCTACCGCTCGTCTGCAGGCTTTATTTAAATGGAAAACTTCCACAACAGGCAAAAAAAAGAAGCTTTTTGCTAAAAAAAGATTTAGAGCAGAAGTTTTTTGCACTGCATTTTAAAATGAAAACATATTGCATTTATTTACAATTAAAGACACAGAGCAGAAAGTGTGTTACTGTTTTACACCCACAGACACACAAGAAAAGAAGCAGGCAACATGAGGTCAAGTTATGGCAATTTTATTTGTGTATTTCAGTACATGTATTTAGATTAGACTTTTTAAAAAACAAATAAACGTCCCAAGAAGAAGGATGGGGTGAAAGAAAGGTGGAGAGAGGGGGAAGAAACTATTGATCTCCTCAAACTTGATGCTGCTGGGTCAGTTCTTTCTCAGCAGTCTGCTCCAGAATCCCCTCCTGTCCTCGGCTTTCTTTTCTTTTGCCTTCAGTTCTTTTAAGGTTTTGTTGAGCTGCTCCTCGGCATCTTTAAATTTTTCTTTCAGCTGCTGTTTGGCCAGTTTCACTTTGTGTTTGAGGAGCTCTTTAGCTTCCTTTTTGTGCTTTCGCATTTCTTTAAGTGCGTCTTTGCAGCCTTTCTTGGTCACCGTCGTTTCTTTCTTGAATACCTTCACCTCAATTTTCTCTTCTGCAAGTTCCTCTTGCACTTTCATCAGTTCCTCCTTCATGTTTTGAGTGTAACTCTTTGTATCTTCCATTTCTTTCTTTGCTTCCTGTATTTTAATTTTCTCTTCCTCCAACACTTTTTGAGCTTCCAACAATTCTTTCTTCATATTTTCAATCTCATTTTCTGTCTCGTGTTTACATTTTTTCTCCTCTTGAAGTTGTTGCTTTACATGCAGTAATTCCTTCCTTAGTTTTTCAGCTTCAGCCATTACATTTGCAGCTTCTTGTGTTGCCAACTGCATTTTCCTTTTTTCCTCTTCAAAAGCTTCCTGCACCTCCTGTAATTCCTGCATCACATTTCCTGCCTCCTTTTTTGCAGTTTGATATTTATTTTTGGCTTCTTGTGCTGTGCTTTTCTCTTCCTCCAATGCTTTTTGAGCTTCCAACAGTTCTTTCTTCGTGTTTTCATTCTCGTTTTCTGCCTGTTGTTTTCCCATTTTCTCTCCTTTAACTTTGAGACCAACATGCAGTAATTCCTGCAATACTACTTCAGTTTCAAACTTTGAATTTTTAGCTTCTCCTCTTGATTTTTCTGCCTCTTCTTTTAATTTGACATTTTCAGCCTGTATCATTTGAAATTTAAAATGAATCAGCTGTACTGTATTGTGAGGTGAAGCACTCGCCGATCCTCTTCTCGATCTCCCTTGATTCATTTTGGCCTTTTAAACAAAGGAACCAACGTTTTGTAGAGGAGTGAAGTGAAGTGTTTGATGTTTTCTTCGTCAACTGTCGTTTGTCCTGCACAGAGATGCTGCTGTAGATGTGTCTCTAGCTGTGTCTGGATACAATGAAACATGCTGGAACTAAGTGCTTGTGTTGCACAGTTCTACTAAACATTCCATTTCATGCATGCTCCGCCCACATGGTCAGGAATGTCAGGTGCTGCATCTCCAAATGCTGCTCCCGTTGCCTAGCAATAACAGCTGTTTACTTTTTGGGGTCTGGTTCATTGTTTAATAAAGAAAACATGTCCAAGTATTGGGTGCTGAGGCTCAGCGCATATTCTAGCCTGCTGTGTGGGTGGGCAGCTAGAAATCACTGGTGGGCAACATGAGTGAGGAGAAAACTGGAGCAGCCAAGCAGGGAGCTGCAGGTTGCTGGTTTGAGTCTCTGTTCAGATGCTGGTGTCTCCTCTCTCTGAGATGTCTGCAAACTGTCCCAGATAAAACAATAAGGATAATAAACAAACACGTGACTAAAATAACAATTATGACTCTGATGTGTTTCATGTGTAGCAGGATGGCCTCTATACAGCAGTCGCTGCAAGCATCCACATCGCCACACTTACTATTCTTTAAGCAGGCGTGCTGGGCTCCTCCTAAGGAAAGTTTGAAACTTCATTTCCTTCATGCTGGTGAACTTTTTACCAAATATTTTCATCAAAGCTTCTCCATCACTGACAGGGATTGTTTGGATCTTCACACTCATCTCCACCAACCCTAAAAAATGAGTCTCACTTTGCTCATATAATGCCAGGAGTGTCTCCATATTCCACAAAAGTCTATGCAAACATGTAACAGTATCCCATATTCATAGAAATATTATTGATATTATAACAAAAGCTGTCACCAACACAATTGTCCCAAGTGCTTTTTTTATTAGTTATTGCAAATGCTTGACTGCAGTTCTTGCTAGATGACAAAACCACTTATTAGGTTTAGAAGGAAATGACTTTTTCTACATGAGGTAAAGTTGGAGAGCTGTTTCCCCAAACTAAATGAAATCATCATTTGAAAAACTACAATCTGTATTTACTCTGAACATCTGTGTTAACATTTGAAATTGGAAACATGTAAGTGTAACAAACATGTTAAAACATAAGAAATCAGGAAGGGGCATGTATAGGAATTTCTTTTACTTATGCATTAATCACATTATTTTATTGTATGATACCTTGGTGCCACTGGATTTTAACATGTCTCACACTCATACAGTAAGACAAATGCTGGGGGTCTAGTAAGGAAGTTGGGGGAAGCAGACAACTCCACAGGAAGAGTCTTTTGTGTCTTTGAGGACTCTGGTAGGAAGCAAGGGAGTGTGAACCTTAAGGTGTGAAACAGCTGTGTACTGCCTTTTGTTCCTGGAGAAGGTATTTAACTGAGAGCCATGCTAGGCTCAGGGAGACTCTGCTGACCGTCTGTCCCGCGGTCATGCAGGGACTTCATCAAGCTTGCTTGTCTGTTCTTTGTGTGTTTTGATTAAAGAATGTTAGCTACCGCTCACCGCTCGTCTGCAGGCTTTATTTAAATGGAAAACTTCCACAACAGGCAAAAAAAAAAGCTTTTTGCTAAAAAAAAAAAAAAAAGATTTAAAGCAGAAGTTTTTTGCACTGCATTTTAAAATGAAAACATATTGCATTTATTTGCAATTAAAAACACACAGAGCAGAAAGTGTGTTACTGTTTTACATCCACAGACACACAAGAAAAGAAGCAGGCAACATGAGGTCAAGTTATGGCAATTTTATTTTTGTATGTCAGTACATGTATTCAGAATAGAGTTTTTAAAAAACAAACAAACGTCCCAAGTAAAGTTTGGGGGGATTTTTGTGAAAGAAAGGTTGAGAGAGGGGGAAGGAGGAAGATGCTGCTGGGTCAGTTCTTTCTCAGCAGTCTGCTCCAGAATCCCCTCCTGTCCTCGGCTTGCTTTTCTTTTGCCTTCAGCTCTTTTAAGGTTTTGTTGAGCTGCTCCTCGGCATCTTTAAATGTTTCTTTCAGCTGCTGTTTGGCCAGTTTCCCTTTGTGTTTGAGGAGCTCTTTAGCTTCCTTTTTGTGCTTTTGTATTTCTTTAAGTTCATCTTTGCAGCCTTTCTTGGTCACAGTCGTTTCTTTCTTGAATACCTTCAACTCAATTTTCCCTTCTGCAAGTTCCTCTTGCACTTTCATCAGTTCCTCCTTCATGTTTTGAGTGTAACTCTTTGTATCTTCCATTTCTTTCTTTGCTTCCTGTATTTTAATTTTCTCTTCCTCCAACACTTTTTGAGCTTCCAACAATTCTTTCTTCATATTTTCAATCTCATTTTCTGTCTCGTGTTTACATTTTTTCTCCTCTTCAAGTTGTTGCTTCACATGCAGTAATTCCTTCCTTAGTGTTTCAGCTTCAGCCATTACATTTGCAGCTTCTTGTGTTGCCAACTGCATTTTGCTTTTTTCCTCTTCAAAAGCTTCCTGCACCTCCTGTAATTCCTGCATCACATTTCCTGCCTCCTTCTTTGCAGTTTGATATTTATTTTTGGCTTCTTGTGCTGTGCTTTTCTCTTCCTCCAATGCTTTTTGAGCTTCCAACAGTTCTTTCTTCATGTTTTCATTCTCGTTTTCTGCCTGTTGTTTTCTCATCTTCTCTCCTTTAAGTTTGAGACCCACATCCTGTAATTCCTGCAATACTACTTCAGTTTCAAACTTTGAATTTTTAGCTTCTCCTCTTGATTTTTCTGCCTCTTCTTTTAATTTGACATTTTCAGCCTGTATCATTTGAAATTTAAAATGAATCAGCTGTACTGTATTGTGAGGTGAAGCACTCGCCGATCCTCTTCTCGATCTCCCTTGATTCATTTTGGCCTTTTAAACAAAGGAGCCAACGTTTTGTAGAGGAGTGAAGTGAAGTGTTTGATGTTTTCTTCGTCAACTGTCGTTTGTCCTGCACAGAGATGCTGCTGTAGATGTGTCTCTAGCTGTGTCTGGATACAATGAAACATGCTGGAACTAAGTGCTTGTGTTGCACAGTTCTACTAAACATTCCATTTCATGCATGCTCCGCCCACATGGTCAGGAATGTCAGGTGCTGCATCTCCAAATGCTGCTCCCGTTGCCTAGCAATAACAGCTGTTTACTTTTGGGGTCTGGTTCATTGTTTAATAAAGAAAACATGTCCAAGTATTGGGTGCTGAGGCTCAGCGCATATTCTAGCCTGCTGTGTGGGTGGGCAGCTAGAAATCACTGGTGGGCAACATGAGTGAGGAGAAAACTGGAGCAGCCAAGCAGGGAGCTGCAGGTTGCTGGTTTGAGTCTCTGTTCAGATGCTGGTGTCTCCTCTCTCTGAGATGTCTGCAAACTGTCCCAGATAAAACAATAAGGATAATAAACAAACACGTGACTAAAATAACAATTATGACTCTGATGTGTTTCATGTGTAGCAGGATGGCCTCTATACAGCAGTCGCTGCAAGCATCCACATCGCCACACTTACTATTCTTTAAGCAGGCGTGCTGGGCTCCTCCTAAGGAAAGTTTGAAACTTCATTTCCTTCATGCTGGTGAACTTTTTACCAAATATTTTCATCAAAGCTTCTCCATCACTGACAGGGATTGTTTGGATCTTCACACTCATCTCCACCAACCCTAAAAAATGAGTCTCACTTTGCTCATATAATGCCAGGAGTGTCTCCATATTCCACAAAAGTCTATGCAAACATGTAACAGTATCCCATATTCATAGAAATATTATTGATATTATAACAAAAGCTGTCACCAACACAATTGTCCCAAGTGCTTTTTTTATTAGTTATTGCAAATGCTTGACTGCAGTTCTTGCTAGATGACAAAACCACTTATTAGGTTTAGAAGGAAATGACTTTTTCTACATGAGGTAAAGTTGGAGAGCTGTTTCCCCAAACTAAATGAAATCATCATTTGAAAAACTACAATCTGTATTTACTCTGAACATCTGTGTTAACATTTGAAATTGGAAACATGTAAGTGTAACAAACATGTTAAAACATAAGAAATCAGGAAGGGGCATGTATAGGAATTTCTTTTACTTATGCATTAATCACATTATTTTATTGTATGATACCTTGGTGCCACTGGATTTTAACATGTCTCACACTCATACAGTAAGACAAATGCTGGGGGTCTAGTAAGGAAGTTGGGGGAAGCAGACAACTCCACAGGAAGAGTCTTTTGTGTCTTTGAGGACTCTGGTAGGAAGCAAGGGAGTGTGAACCTTAAGGTGTGAAACAGCTGTGTACTGCCTTTTGTTCCTGGAGAAGGTATTTAACTGAGAGCCATGCTAGGCTCAGGGAGACTCTGCTGACCGTCTGTCCCGCGGTCATGCAGGGACTTCATCAAGCTTGCTTGTCTGTTCTTTGTGTGTTTTGATTAAAGAATGTTAGCTACCGCTCACCGCTCGTCTGCAGGCTTTATTTAAATGGAAAACTTCCACAACAGGCAAAAAAAAAAAGCTTTTTGCTAAAAAAAAAAAAAAGATTTAAAGCAGAAGTTTTTTGCACTGCATTTTAAAATGAAAACATATTGCATTTATTTGCAATGAAAAACACACAGAGCAGAAAGTGTGTTACTGTTTTACATCCACAGACACACAAGAAAAGAAGCAGGCAACATGAGGTCAAGTTATGGCAATTTTATTTGTGTATTTCAGTACATGTATTTAGATTAGACTTTTTAAAAAACAAACAAACGTCCCAAGTAAAGTTTGGGGGGATTTTTGTGAAAGAAAGGTTGAGAGAGGGGGAAGTAGGAAGATGCTGCTGGGTCAGTTCTTTCTCAGCAGTCTGCTCCAGAATCCCCTCCTGTCCTCGGCTTGCTTTTCTTTTGCCTTCAGCTCTTTTAAGGTTTTGTTGAGCTGCTCCTCGGCATCTTTAAATGTTTCTTTCAGCTGCTGTTTGGCCAGTTTCCCTTTGTGTTTGAGGAGCTCTTTAGCTTCCTTTTTGTGCTTTTGTATTTCTTTAAGTTCATCTTTGCAGCCTTTCTTGGTCACCGTCGTTTCTTTCTTGAATATCTTCAACTCAATTTTCCCTTCTGCAAGTTCCTCTTGCACTTTCATCAGTTCCTCCTTCATGTTTTGAGTGTAACTCTTTGTATCTTCCATTTCTTTCTTTGCTTCCTGTATTTTCATTTTCTCTTCCTCCAACACTTTTTGAGCTTCCAACAATTCTTTCTTCATATTTTCAATCTCATTTTCTGTCTCGTGTTTACATTTTTTCTCCTCTTCAAGTTGTTGCTTCACATGCAGTAATTCCTTCCTTAGTGTTTCAGCTTCAGCCATTACATTTGCAGCGTCTTGTGTTGCCAACTGCATTTTGCTTTTTTCCTCTTCAAAAGCTTCCTGCACCTCCTGTAATTCCTGCATCACATTTCCTGCCTCCTTCTTTGCAGTTTGATATTTATTTTTGGCTTCTTGTGCTGTGCTTTTCTCTTCCTCCAATGCTTTTTGAGCTTGCAACAGTTCTTTCTTCATGTTTTCATTCTCGTTTTCTGCCTGTTGTTTTCTTATCTTCTCTCCTTTAAGTTTGAGACCCACATCCTGTAATTCCTGCAATACTACTTCAGTTTCAAACTTTGAATTTTTAGCTTCTCCTCTTGATTTTTCTGCCTCTTCTTTTAATTTGACATTTTCAGCCTGTATCATTTGAAATTTAAAATGAATCAGCTGTACTGTATTGTGAGGTGAAGCACTCGCCGATCCTCTTCTCGATCTCCCTTGATTCATTTTGGCCTTTTAAACAAAGGAACCAACGTTTTGTAGAGGAGTGAAGTGAAGTTTTCGATGTTTCTTCGTCAACTGTCGTTTGTCCTGCACAGAGATGCTGCTGTAGATGTGTCTCTAGCTGTGTCTGGATACAATGAAACATGCTGGAACTAAGTGCTTGTGTTGCACAGTTCTACTAAACATTCCATTTCATGCATGCTCCGCCCACATGGTCAGGAATGTCAGGTGCTGCATCTCCAAATGCTGCTCCCGTTGCCTAGCAATAACGGCTGTTTACTTTTTGGGGTCTGGTTCATTGTTTAATAAAGAAAACATGTCCAAGTATTGGGTGCTGAGGCTCAGCGCATATTCTAGCCTGCTGTGTGGGTGGGCAGCTAGAAATCACTGGTGGGCAACATGAGTGAGGAGAAAACTGGAGCAGCCAAGCAGGGAGCTGCAGGTTGCTGGTTTGAGTCTCTGTTCAGATGCTGGTGTCTCCTCTCTCTGAGATGTCTGCAAACTGTCCCAGATAAAACAATAAGGATAATAAACAAACACGTGACTAAAATAACAATTATGACTCTGATGTGTTTCATGTGTAGCAGGATGGCCTCTATACAGCAGTCGCTGCAAGCATCCACATCGCCACACTTACTATTCTTTAAGCAGGCGTGCTGGGCTCCTCCTAAGGAAAGTTTGAAACTTCATTTCCTTCATGCTGGTGAACTTTTTACCAAATATTTTCATCAAAGCTTCTCCATCACTGACAGGGATTGTTTGGATCTTCACACTCATCTCCACCAACCCTAAAAAATGAGTCTCACTTTGCTCATATAATGCCAGGAGTGTCTCCATATTCCACAAAAGTCTATGCAAACATGTAACAGTATCCCATATTCATAGAAATATTATTGATATTATAACAAAAGCTGTCACCAACACAATTGTCCCAAGTGCTTTTTTTATTAGTTATTGCAAATGCTTGACTGCAGTTCTTGCTAGATGACAAAACCACTTATTAGGTTTAGAAGGAAATGACTTTTTCTACATGAGGTAAAGTTGGAGAGCTGTTTCCCCAAACTAAATGAAATCATCATTTGAAAAACTACAATCTGTATTTACTCTGAACATCTGTGTTAACATTTGAAATTGGAAACATGTAAGTGTAACAAACATGTTAAAACATAAGAAATCAGGAAGGGGCATGTATAGGAATTTCTTTTACTTATGCATTAATCACATTATTTTATTGTATGATACCTTGGTGCCACTGGATTTTAACATGTCTCACACTCATACAGTAAGACAAATGCTGGGGGTCTAGTAAGGAAGTTGGGGGAAGCAGACAACTCCACAGGAAGAGTCTTTTGTGTCTTTGAGGACTCTGGTAGGAAGCAAGGGAGTGTGAACCTTAAGGTGTGAAACAGCTGTGTACTGCCTTTTGTTCCTGGAGAAGGTATTTAACTGAGAGCCATGCTAGGCTCAGGGAGACTCTGCTGACCGTCTGTCCCGCGGTCATGCAGGGACTTCATCAAGCTTGCTTGTCTGTTCTTTGTGTGTTTTGATTAAAGAATGTTAGCTACCGCTCACCGCTCGTCTGCAGGCTTTATTTAAATGGAAAACTTCCACAACAGGCAAAAAAAAAAAGCTTTTTGCTAAAAAAAAAAAAAAAGATTTAAAGCAGAAGTTTTTTGCACTGCATTTTAAAATGAAAACATATTGCATTTATTTGCAATGAAAAACACACAGAGCAGAAAGTGTGTTACTGTTTTACATCCACAGACACACAAGAAAAGAAGCAGGCAACATGAGGTCAAGTTATGGCAATTTTATTTGTGTATTTCAGTACATGTATTTAGATTAGACTTTTTAAAAAACAAACAAACGTCCCAAGTAAAGTTTGGGGGGATTTTTGTGAAAGAAAGGTTGAGAGAGGGGGAAGTAGGAAGATGCTGCTGGGTCAGTTCTTTCTCAGCAGTCTGCTCCAGAATCCCCTCCTGTCCTCGGCTTGCTTTTCTTTTGCCTTCAGCTCTTTTAAGGTTTTGTTGAGCTGCTCCTCGGCATCTTTAAATGTTTCTTTCAGCTGCTGTTTGGCCAGTTTCCCTTTGTGTTTGAGGAGCTCTTTAGCTTCCTTTTTGTGCTTTTGTATTTCTTTAAGTTCATCTTTGCAGCCTTTCTTGGTCACCGTCGTTTCTTTCTTGAATATCTTCAACTCAATTTTCCCTTCTGCAAGTTCCTCTTGCACTTTCATCAGTTCCTCCTTCATGTTTTGAGTGTAACTCTTTGTATCTTCCATTTCTTTCTTTGCTTCCTGTATTTTCATTTTCTCTTCCTCCAACACTTTTTGAGCTTCCAACAATTCTTTCTTCATATTTTCAATCTCATTTTCTGTCTCGTGTTTACATTTTTTCTCCTCTTCAAGTTGTTGCTTCACATGCAGTAATTCCTTCCTTAGTGTTTCAGCTTCAGCCATTACATTTGCAGCGTCTTGTGTTGCCAACTGCATTTTGCTTTTTTCCTCTTCAAAAGCTTCCTGCACCTCCTGTAATTCCTGCATCACATTTCCTGCCTCCTTCTTTGCAGTTTGATATTTATTTTTGGCTTCTTGTGCTGTGCTTTTCTCTTCCTCCAATGCTTTTTGAGCTTGCAACAGTTCTTTCTTCATGTTTTCATTCTCGTTTTCTGCCTGTTGTTTTCTTATCTTCTCTCCTTTAAGTTTGAGACCCACATCCTGTAATTCCTGCAATACTACTTCAGTTTCAAACTTTGAATTTTTAGCTTCTCCTCTTGATTTTTCTGCCTCTTCTTTTAATTTGACATTTTCAGCCTGTATCATTTGAAATTTAAAATGAATCAGCTGTACTGTATTGTGAGGTGAAGCACTCGCCGATCCTCTTCTCGATCTCCCTTGATTCATTTTGGCCTTTTAAACAAAGGAACCAACGTTTTGTAGAGGAGTGAAGTGAAGTTTTCGATGTTTCTTCGTCAACTGTCGTTTGTCCTGCACAGAGATGCTGCTGTAGATGTGTCTCTAGCTGTGTCTGGATACAATGAAACATGCTGGAACTAAGTGCTTGTGTTGCACAGTTCTACTAAACATTCCATTTCATGCATGCTCCGCCCACATGGTCAGGAATGTCAGGTGCTGCATCTCCAAATGCTGCTCCCGTTGCCTAGCAATAACGGCTGTTTACTTTTTGGGGTCTGGTTCATTGTTTAATAAAGAAAACATGTCCAAGTATTGGGTGCTGAGGCTCAGCGCATATTCTAGCCTGCTGTGTGGGTGGGCAGCTAGAAATCACTGGTGGGCAACATGAGTGAGGAGAAAACTGGAGCAGCCAAGCAGGGAGCTGCAGGTTGCTGGTTTGAGTCTCTGTTCAGATGCTGGTGTCTCCTCTCTCTGAGATGTCTGCAAACTGTCCCAGATAAAACAATAAGGATAATAAACAAACACGTGACTAAAATAACAATTATGACTCTGATGTGTTTCATGTGTAGCAGGATGGCCTCTATACAGCAGTCGCTGCAAGCATCCACATCGCCACACTTACTATTCTTTAAGCAGGCGTGCTGGGCTCCTCCTAAGGAAAGTTTGAAACTTCATTTCCTTCATGCTGGTGAACTTTTTACCAAATATTTTCATCAAAGCTTCTCCATCACTGACAGGGATTGTTTGGATCTTCACACTCATCTCCACCAACCCTAAAAAATGAGTCTCACTTTGCTCATATAATGCCAGGAGTGTCTCCATATTCCACAAAAGTCTATGCAAACATGTAACAGTATCCCATATTCATAGAAATATTATTGATATTATAACAAAAGCTGTCACCAACACAATTGTCCCAAGTGCTTTTTTTATTAGTTATTGCAAATGCTTGACTGCAGTTCTTGCTAGATGACAAAACCACTTATTAGGTTTAGAAGGAAATGACTTTTTCTACATGAGGTAAAGTTGGAGAGCTGTTTCCCCAAACTAAATGAAATCATCATTTGAAAAACTACAATCTGTATTTACTCTGAACATCTGTGTTAACATTTGAAATTGGAAACATGTAAGTGTAACAAACATGTTAAAACATAAGAAATCAGGAAGGGGCATGTATAGGAATTTCTTTTACTTATGCATTAATCACATTATTTTATTGTATGATACCTTGGTGCCACTGGATTTTAACATGTCTCACACTCATACAGTAAGACAAATGCTGGGGGTCTAGTAAGGAAGTTGGGGGAAGCAGACAACTCCACAGGAAGAGTCTTTTGTGTCTTTGAGGACTCTGGTAGGAAGCAAGGGAGTGTGAACCTTAAGGTGTGAAACAGCTGTGTACTGCCTTTTGTTCCTGGAGAAGGTATTTAACTGAGAGCCATGCTAGGCTCAGGGAGACTCTGCTGACCGTCTGTCCCGCGGTCATGCAGGGACTTCATCAAGCTTGCTTGTCTGTTCTTTGTGTGTTTTGATTAAAGAATGTTAGCTACCGCTCACCGCTCGTCTGCAGGCTTTATTTAAATGGAAAACTTCCACAACAGGCAAAAAAAAAAAGCTTTTTGCTAAAAAAAAAAAAAAGATTTAAAGCAGAAGTTTTTTGCACTGCATTTTAAAATGAAAACATATTGCATTTATTTGCAATGAAAAACACACAGAGCAGAAAGTGTGTTACTGTTTTACATCCACAGACACACAAGAAAAGAAGCAGGCAACATGAGGTCAAGTTATGGCAATTTTATTTGTGTATTTCAGTACATGTATTTAGATTAGACTTTTTAAAAAACAAACAAACGTCCCAAGTAAAGTTTGGGGGGATTTTTGTGAAAGAAAGGTTGAGAGAGGGGGAAGTAGGAAGATGCTGCTGGGTCAGTTCTTTCTCAGCAGTCTGCTCCAGAATCCCCTCCTGTCCTCGGCTTGCTTTTCTTTTGCCTTCAGCTCTTTTAAGGTTTTGTTGAGCTGCTCCTCGGCATCTTTAAATGTTTCTTTCAGCTGCTGTTTGGCCAGTTTCCCTTTGTGTTTGAGGAGCTCTTTAGCTTCCTTTTTGTGCTTTTGTATTTCTTTAAGTTCATCTTTGCAGCCTTTCTTGGTCACCGTCGTTTCTTTCTTGAATATCTTCAACTCAATTTTCCCTTCTGCAAGTTCCTCTTGCACTTTCATCAGTTCCTCCTTCATGTTTTGAGTGTAACTCTTTGTATCTTCCATTTCTTTCTTTGCTTCCTGTATTTTCATTTTCTCTTCCTCCAACACTTTTTGAGCTTCCAACAATTCTTTCTTCATATTTTCAATCTCATTTTCTGTCTCGTGTTTACATTTTTTCTCCTCTTCAAGTTGTTGCTTCACATGCAGTAATTCCTTCCTTAGTGTTTCAGCTTCAGCCATTACATTTGCAGCGTCTTGTGTTGCCAACTGCATTTTGCTTTTTTCCTCTTCAAAAGCTTCCTGCACCTCCTGTAATTCCTGCATCACATTTCCTGCCTCCTTCTTTGCAGTTTGATATTTATTTTTGGCTTCTTGTGCTGTGCTTTTCTCTTCCTCCAATGCTTTTTGAGCTTGCAACAGTTCTTTCTTCATGTTTTCATTCTCGTTTTCTGCCTGTTGTTTTCTTATCTTCTCTCCTTTAAGTTTGAGACCCACATCCTGTAATTCCTGCAATACTACTTCAGTTTCAAACTTTGAATTTTTAGCTTCTCCTCTTGATTTTTCTGCCTCTTCTTTTAATTTGACATTTTCAGCCTGTATCATTTGAAATTTAAAATGAATCAGCTGTACTGTATTGTGAGGTGAAGCACTCGCCGATCCTCTTCTCGATCTCCCTTGATTCATTTTGGCCTTTTAAACAAAGGAACCAACGTTTTGTAGAGGAGTGAAGTGAAGTTTTCGATGTTTCTTCGTCAACTGTCGTTTGTCCTGCACAGAGATGCTGCTGTAGATGTGTCTCTAGCTGTGTCTGGATACAATGAAACATGCTGGAACTAAGTGCTTGTGTTGCACAGTTCTACTAAACATTCCATTTCATGCATGCTCCGCCCACATGGTCAGGAATGTCAGGTGCTGCATCTCCAAATGCTGCTCCCGTTGCCTAGCAATAACGGCTGTTTACTTTTTGGGGTCTGGTTCATTGTTTAATAAAGAAAACATGTCCAAGTATTGGGTGCTGAGGCTCAGCGCATATTCTAGCCTGCTGTGTGGGTGGGCAGCTAGAAATCACTGGTGGGCAACATGAGTGAGGAGAAAACTGGAGCAGCCAAGCAGGGAGCTGCAGGTTGCTGGTTTGAGTCTCTGTTCAGATGCTGGTGTCTCCTCTCTCTGAGATGTCTGCAAACTGTCCCAGATAAAACAATAAGGATAATAAACAAACACGTGACTAAAATAACAATTATGACTCTGATGTGTTTCATGTGTAGCAGGATGGCCTCTATACAGCAGTCGCTGCAAGCATCCACATCGCCACACTTACTATTCTTTAAGCAGGCGTGCTGGGCTCCTCCTAAGGAAAGTTTGAAACTTCATTTCCTTCATGCTGGTGAACTTTTTACCAAATATTTTCATCAAAGCTTCTCCATCACTGACAGGGATTGTTTGGATCTTCACACTCATCTCCACCAACCCTAAAAAATGAGTCTCACTTTGCTCATATAATGCCAGGAGTGTCTCCATATTCCACAAAAGTCTATGCAAACATGTAACAGTATCCCATATTCATAGAAATATTATTGATATTATAACAAAAGCTGTCACCAACACAATTGTCCCAAGTGCTTTTTTTATTAGTTATTGCAAATGCTTGACTGCAGTTCTTGCTAGATGACAAAACCACTTATTAGGTTTAGAAGGAAATGACTTTTTCTACATGAGGTAAAGTTGGAGAGCTGTTTCCCCAAACTAAATGAAATCATCATTTGAAAAACTACAATCTGTATTTACTCTGAACATCTGTGTTAACATTTGAAATTGGAAACATGTAAGTGTAACAAACATGTTAAAACATAAGAAATCAGGAAGGGGCATGTATAGGAATTTCTTTTACTTATGCATTAATCACATTATTTTATTGTATGATACCTTGGTGCCACTGGATTTTAACATGTCTCACACTCATACAGTAAGACAAATGCTGGGGGTCTAGTAAGGAAGTTGGGGGAAGCAGACAACTCCACAGGAAGAGTCTTTTGTGTCTTTGAGGACTCTGGTAGGAAGCAAGGGAGTGTGAACCTTAAGGTGTGAAACAGCTGTGTACTGCCTTTTGTTCCTGGAGAAGGTATTTAACTGAGAGCCATGCTAGGCTCAGGGAGACTCTGCTGACCGTCTGTCCCGCGGTCATGCAGGGACTTCATCAAGCTTGCTTGTCTGTTCTTTGTGTGTTTTGATTAAAGAATGTTAGCTACCGCTCACCGCTCGTCTGCAGGCTTTATTTAAATGGAAAACTTCCACAACAGGCAAAAAAAAAAAGCTTTTTGCTAAAAAAAAAAAAAAGATTTAAAGCAGAAGTTTTTTGCACTGCATTTTAAAATGAAAACATATTGCATTTATTTGCAATGAAAAACACACAGAGCAGAAAGTGTGTTACTGTTTTACATCCACAGACACACAAGAAAAGAAGCAGGCAACATGAGGTCAAGTTATGGCAATTTTATTTGTGTATTTCAGTACATGTATTTAGATTAGACTTTTTAAAAAACAAACAAACGTCCCAAGTAAAGTTTGGGGGGATTTTTGTGAAAGAAAGGTTGAGAGAGGGGGAAGTAGGAAGATGCTGCTGGGTCAGTTCTTTCTCAGCAGTCTGCTCCAGAATCCCCTCCTGTCCTCGGCTTGCTTTTCTTTTGCCTTCAGCTCTTTTAAGGTTTTGTTGAGCTGCTCCTCGGCATCTTTAAATGTTTCTTTCAGCTGCTGTTTGGCCAGTTTCCCTTTGTGTTTGAGGAGCTCTTTAGCTTCCTTTTTGTGCTTTTGTATTTCTTTAAGTTCATCTTTGCAGCCTTTCTTGGTCACCGTCGTTTCTTTCTTGAATATCTTCAACTCAATTTTCCCTTCTGCAAGTTCCTCTTGCACTTTCATCAGTTCCTCCTTCATGTTTTGAGTGTAACTCTTTGTATCTTCCATTTCTTTCTTTGCTTCCTGTATTTTCATTTTCTCTTCCTCCAACACTTTTTGAGCTTCCAACAATTCTTTCTTCATATTTTCAATCTCATTTTCTGTCTCGTGTTTACATTTTTTCTCCTCTTCAAGTTGTTGCTTCACATGCAGTAATTCCTTCCTTAGTGTTTCAGCTTCAGCCATTACATTTGCAGCGTCTTGTGTTGCCAACTGCATTTTGCTTTTTTCCTCTTCAAAAGCTTCCTGCACCTCCTGTAATTCCTGCATCACATTTCCTGCCTCCTTCTTTGCAGTTTGATATTTATTTTTGGCTTCTTGTGCTGTGCTTTTCTCTTCCTCCAATGCTTTTTGAGCTTGCAACAGTTCTTTCTTCATGTTTTCATTCTCGTTTTCTGCCTGTTGTTTTCTTATCTTCTCTCCTTTAAGTTTGAGACCCACATCCTGTAATTCCTGCAATACTACTTCAGTTTCAAACTTTGAATTTTTAGCTTCTCCTCTTGATTTTTCTGCCTCTTCTTTTAATTTGACATTTTCAGCCTGTATCATTTGAAATTTAAAATGAATCAGCTGTACTGTATTGTGAGGTGAAGCACTCGCCGATCCTCTTCTCGATCTCCCTTGATTCATTTTGGCCTTTTAAACAAAGGAACCAACGTTTTGTAGAGGAGTGAAGTGAAGTTTTCGATGTTTCTTCGTCAACTGTCGTTTGTCCTGCACAGAGATGCTGCTGTAGATGTGTCTCTAGCTGTGTCTGGATACAATGAAACATGCTGGAACTAAGTGCTTGTGTTGCACAGTTCTACTAAACATTCCATTTCATGCATGCTCCGCCCACATGGTCAGGAATGTCAGGTGCTGCATCTCCAAATGCTGCTCCCGTTGCCTAGCAATAACGGCTGTTTACTTTTTGGGGTCTGGTTCATTGTTTAATAAAGAAAACATGTCCAAGTATTGGGTGCTGAGGCTCAGCGCATATTCTAGCCTGCTGTGTGGGTGGGCAGCTAGAAATCACTGGTGGGCAACATGAGTGAGGAGAAAACTGGAGCAGCCAAGCAGGGAGCTGCAGGTTGCTGGTTTGAGTCTCTGTTCAGATGCTGGTGTCTCCTCTCTCTGAGATGTCTGCAAACTGTCCCAGATAAAACAATAAGGATAATAAACAAACACGTGACTAAAATAACAATTATGACTCTGATGTGTTTCATGTGTAGCAGGATGGCCTCTATACAGCAGTCGCTGCAAGCATCCACATCGCCACACTTACTATTCTTTAAGCAGGCGTGCTGGGCTCCTCCTAAGGAAAGTTTGAAACTTCATTTCCTTCATGCTGGTGAACTTTTTACCAAATATTTTCATCAAAGCTTCTCCATCACTGACAGGGATTGTTTGGATCTTCACACTCATCTCCACCAACCCTAAAAAATGAGTCTCACTTTGCTCATATAATGCCAGGAGTGTCTCCATATTCCACAAAAGTCTATGCAAACATGTAACAGTATCCCATATTCATAGAAATATTATTGATATTATAACAAAAGCTGTCACCAACACAATTGTCCCAAGTGCTTTTTTTATTAGTTATTGCAAATGCTTGACTGCAGTTCTTGCTAGATGACAAAACCACTTATTAGGTTTAGAAGGAAATGACTTTTTCTACATGAGGTAAAGTTGGAGAGCTGTTTCCCCAAACTAAATGAAATCATCATTTGAAAAACTACAATCTGTATTTACTCTGAACATCTGTGTTAACATTTGAAATTGGAAACATGTAAGTGTAACAAACATGTTAAAACATAAGAAATCAGGAAGGGGCATGTATAGGAATTTCTTTTACTTATGCATTAATCACATTATTTTATTGTATGATACCTTGGTGCCACTGGATTTTAACATGTCTCACACTCATACAGTAAGACAAATGCTGGGGGTCTAGTAAGGAAGTTGGGGGAAGCAGACAACTCCACAGGAAGAGTCTTTTGTGTCTTTGAGGACTCTGGTAGGAAGCAAGGGAGTGTGAACCTTAAGGTGTGAAACAGCTGTGTACTGCCTTTTGTTCCTGGAGAAGGTATTTAACTGAGAGCCATGCTAGGCTCAGGGAGACTCTGCTGACCGTCTGTCCCGCGGTCATGCAGGGACTTCATCAAGCTTGCTTGTCTGTTCTTTGTGTGTTTTGATTAAAGAATGTTAGCTACCGCTCACCGCTCGTCTGCAGGCTTTATTTAAATGGAAAACTTCCACAACAGGCAAAAAAAAAAAGCTTTTTGCTAAAAAAAAAAAAAAGATTTAAAGCAGAAGTTTTTTGCACTGCATTTTAAAATGAAAACATATTGCATTTATTTGCAATGAAAAACACACAGAGCAGAAAGTGTGTTACTGTTTTACATCCACAGACACACAAGAAAAGAAGCAGGCAACATGAGGTCAAGTTATGGCAATTTTATTTTTGTATGTCAGTACATGCATTCAGAATAGAGTTTTTAAAAAACAAACAAACGTCCCAAGTAAAGTTTGGGGGGATTTTTGTGAAAGAAAGGTTGAGAGAGGGGGAAGGAGGAAGATGCTGCTGGGTCAGTTCTTTCTCAGCAGTCTGCTCCAGAATCCCCTCCTGTCCTCGGCTTGCTTTTCTTTTGCCTTCAGCTCTTTTAAGGTTTTGTTGAGCTGCTCCTCGGCATCTTTAAATGTTTCTTTCAGCTGCTGTTTGGCCAGTTTCCCTTTGTGTTTGAGGAGCTCTTTAGCTTCCTTTTTGTGCTTTTGTATTTCTTTAAGTTCATCTTTGCAGCCTTTCTTGGTCACCGTCGTTTCTTTCTTGAATACCTTCAACTCAATTTTCCCTTCTGCAAGTTCCTCTTGCACTTTCATCAGTTCCTCCTTCATGTTTTGAGTGTAACTCTTTGTATCTTCCATTTCTTTCTTTGCTTCCTGTATTTTAATTTTCTCTTCCTCCAACACTTTTTGAGCTTCCAACAATTCTTTCTTCATATTTTCAATCTCATTTTCTGTCTCGTGTTTACATTTTTTCTCCTCTTCAAGTTGTTGCTTCACATGCAGTAATTCCTTCCTTAGTGTTTCAGCTTCAGCCATTACATTTGCAGCGTCTTGTGTTGCCAACTGCATTTTGCTTTTTTCCTCTTCAAAAGCTTCCTGCACCTCCTGTAATTCCTGCATCACATTTCCTGCCTCCTTCTTTGCAGTTTGATATTTATTTTTGGCTTCTTGTGCTGTGCTTTTCTCTTCCTCCAATGCTTTTTGAGCTTGCAACAGTTCTTTCTTCATGTTTTCATTCTCGTTTTCTGCCTGTTGTTTTCTCATCTTCTCTCCTTTAAGTTTGAGACCCACATCCAGTAATTCCTGCAATACTACTTCAGTTTCAAACTTTGAATTTTTAGCTTCTCCTCTTGATTTTTCTGCCTCTTCTTTTAATTTGACATTTTCAGCCTGTATCATTTGAAATTTAAAATGAATCAGCTGTACTGTATTGTGAGGTGAAGCACTCGCCGATCCTCTTCTCGATCTCCCTTGATTCATTTTGGCCTTTTAAACAAAGGAACCAACGTTTTGTAGAGGAGTGAAGTGAAGTTTTCGATGTTTCTTCGTCAACTGTCGTTTGTCCTGCACAGAGATGCTGCTGTAGATGTGTCTCTAGCTGTGTCTGGATACAATGAAACATGCTGGAACTAAGTGCTTGTGTTGCACAGTTCTACTAAACATTCCATTTCATGCATGCTCCGCCCACATGGTCAGGAATGTCAGGTGCTGCATCTCCAAATGCTGCTCCCGTTGCCTAGCAATAACGGCTGTTTACTTTTTGGGCTCTGGTTCATTGTTTAATAATGAAAACATGTCCAAGTATTGGGTGCTGAGGCTCAGCGCATATTCTAGCCTGCTGTGTGGGTGGGCAGCTAGAAATCACTGGTGGGCAACATGAGTGAGGAGAAAACTGGAGCAGCCAAGCAGGGAGCTGCAGGTTGCTGGTTTGAGTCTCTGTTCAGATGCTGGTGTCTCCTCTCTCTGAGATGTCTGCAAACTGTCCCAGATAAAACAATAAGGATAATAAACAAACACGTGACTAAAATAACAATTATGACTCTGATGTGTTTCATGTGTAGCAGGATGGCCTCTATACAGCAGTCGCTGCAAGCATCCACATCGCCACACTTACTATTCTTTAAGCAGGCGTGCTGGGCTCCTCCTAAGGAAAGTTTGAAACTTCATTTCCTTCATGCTGGTGAACTTTTTACCAAATATTTTCATCAAAGCTTCTCCATCACTGACAGGGATTGTTTGGATCTTCACACTCATGTCCACCAACCCTAAAAAATGAGTCTCACTTTGCTCATATAATGCCAGGAGTGTCTCCATATTCCACAAAAGTCTATGCAAACATGTAACAGTATCCCATATTCATAGAAATATTATTGATATTATAACAAAAGCTGTCACCAACACAATTGTCCCAAGTGCTTTTTTTTATTAGTTATTGCAAATGCTTGACTGCAGTTCTTGCTAGATGACAAAACCACTTATTAGGTTTAGAAGGAAATGACTTTTTCTACATGAGGTAAAGTTGGAGAGCTGTTTCCCCAAACTAAATGAAATCATCATTTAAAAAACTACAATCTGTATTTACTCTGAACATCTGTGTTAACATTTGAAATTGGAAACATGTAAGTGTAACAAACATGTTAAA
Organism: Copadichromis virginalis; assembly: GCF_057382275.1. NCBI lineage: Eukaryota > Metazoa > Chordata > Actinopteri > Cichliformes > Cichlidae > Copadichromis > Copadichromis virginalis. The sequence goes on along the minus strand of NC_140631.1, from coordinate 17,566,721 downwards.
ACATAAGAAATCAGGAAGGGGCATGTATAGGAATTTCTTTTACTTATGCATTAATCACATTATTTTATTGTATGATACCTTGGTGCCACTGGATTTTAACAAGGGTCTGTTATGCAGAAATAACAGATTGTGTACTTACCTCACTAAAATAAAGGCATTTGCAATTGCATAGATTAATATTCATGCTTCATGGAATTAACTGCATAGATCATATTCATAGATGTAATATGCTGCACAGAACATGCCGTATTTCTCCAAATTATAGCCCAGACATATAATATTCAAAATTAATTTGGACCCCAGGTGTTTAAAAGAACCAGGTTGCTATATGTGGCCCGCTGAATAATTGGGGACGTATGATTATGAAAACAATTATTAAGCACTGATGTTCTAACACTACCCAATACAATATTAAATCAATTCAAAAATATTTTACTTGATCCCACAATTAAAAAAAAAAACCCCAAAAACCCCCAAAACTTAGGTGCAGCAACAGTGGGTATTTTCACACATACTAGTGGGATACAGCAGTACTTTGTTTTATTTTTTAACATCTGCCATTTCAATATTTTAGAAAAAGCTAGCATTGACTAATTTTTAAACTTAAAACAAGCAGTCAGACAATCATGCACAGGCCTGGACTGGGACAACATTTCAGGCTTTTATTTTGGTGTGACACCCTGGGGAACTTCAGCTACTTTCTGTCAGAGACCGTTGGCAACACTGATGGTTTCATGAGACACCCTCCCTCTCTCAGACACACTTGCCCCGCCCCGTGAGCGAGTATCTTAATCATCAGTAAGTAGGAGAGACTTTCTATCCAATCAGAGGTGAGGAAGGCGGGACCTGCCCCTACTTACTGATGAGTAAGATACTCTTTAAGCACACATCAATAAATATAGTTAATAATTCAAACTCTCAGAGCAGTCTTTGTTTTTTACTGAACGTTTCGCGTTGGCTTTATTTGTTTTGCTGCTGAAAAATCTCCCTACAGCTGGAGTTCATGATGCTGCTGTGTCCCAGTGTTTCCCCGCAGTGCGAACAGCTGAGCGGATTATGAAGCAGATACGGGAGCAAAGCGGTATCTGCATGACAGAACAAGCGACTACTGCCGCGCACATTTTTAAATTCAAGCAAACATGCTTCAGAGCTTTTTCAGAAAGTTCTGGTGCTGCTAAAACAAAGCCGCCAGTTACAGCTGGGAGAAAGCTTTCAGTGAGCTCTCCGGGATGATGAGCTAAAGTGAAGATCAATGGGGAGAAGCAGACGGATGCAACAGCTGTTTTTTAAGAGTTTTAAAACACGACTGTTGGGAATAATCTGCCCAACAGTCGTGTTTGATGGCAATGAGGCATGTTGTATAGAGCGCTTTGAGTACTCCGGGAGAGTAGAAAAGCGCTACATAAGAATCAGTCCATTTACCAGTGTTCATAGAATCTCAAAGACATAGGCTACCGGATTTAAGTTTGTTTACCTGCTTTATGTGTTGACCCAGAAACAGAGCCACCACAACTTAAGGATTGCCGCTCTCATTTCTCAAAAAAAAGAATAATTAAAAATCGTCTGACGTCCATTTTCTTTTCCATCAAGGCAGGAAAGTAGTTTGCAAAGACCGCGATTGTAATTATTGGGGGTGTCCAAATTCATGGGCTGCATCCTCCCGGGGACGCATTTGTAGACCGATTACGTCACAGCGACGCGCCGAAGGCTGACCAATGCGTCCTCCTTTTCCCCGAAGGATTTGAAGGATGGGTCGGGTGTGTCCTTCATGGCCCACCATATCCCAGAATTCATAGCGCGGCCCAGCCAAACTCCAGTTTCCGGCAATGGCAGCCACTACTAAGTTTTAAAATTACTCTTATTATTCTTTCTGGGTCATATAATAAACTTTTAACATATTTTCAGGCGAGAATGTGGGTGTGTAAACTTCAAATATCTGCTCGGTTTATCAAGATATCACATATTCGCAAAAGTGCTTCGACGTTTTCGGAGACGTCTGTTACCCAACAGCTCGATAGCTAGCCGGGAGCTCGAGAACGGCACAACTCCCGGCACATCATTTTCAGATCACCGCTGTCTTTCGCTACTCAGGTTAAATGTAGGTTTACATCCGGCCTACCCGACCTTCTGAGGACCCGGCCCACATAGCTCGCGAAGGCCGGGTCCTCAGGAGGATTCAGCCCATGAATTTGGACACGACCTCAGTGTTCCGATTACCAGTCCGGGACTGGTCATGCATGCTGACTGATAAAAAGCGCACCACGAACACATTTCATTGCAACTTACCGGCAGTTGTCTAGACGGTTAACAGACAGCAACAGATTCAAAGTTTCATTTCAAGTAATAGTGCATTACACAGACCTAAGCAATACAAGTAAAGTGTAATAGCTCATCACTTCAAAAATTACCATTTGCATGCGCTATTATATATTATTCACCCTGTGTAAATAGCTTACCTTCACTTCTGTGGTTCGATCGGGTTCGATGGAAGCCGAAAAAAAGACCCAGAATTTTCTTGCAGTCCCACTCAGTCAAAAAGCGCGGTCTGGCGCATGCGCAACATAAGACTCACGGTTTGGGGGTATATTTTACTGCATTTTTTAATGTAATGTTGTTACTCTTAAGAAAAGGGTATAATAAACCCATTACTTTATAATTCCTTGGCTGAGTGCAATAATAGAATAAATTTTATATGATTTGCATAGATTATATATACCTTTCTCCAAAATAGCTTTTATCAGTGCAGATCGTCAGATTGACAGGAAACGAGTAGCTTTTATTGTCGTAAGGACAAACGTCCCTGATGCTGTTGACTTACATCATCGCTCTCAGAGCAAAACGGCAAACAAAGTTGTAATTATGCAGTATGTACAACACAAACAGAGAACGATGTGCTGTAGTTCATTAATTTTAACAGCTCTCTAACATTTTTTACTTGTTTCTGAGAAAGAAATTGATTTTGTCATACTAAGATTTTATACACAACATATTTAATGCACAACAAAGAATGAAATAAGCAAATCAAACATTTTCTGCTGACGCTGCGAGAAATTAAAAGCCAAGTCTGATTTTTTGGAAATATAATTTGTTCGTAATCTACTATTAGAAATTATATGTGAGCGACTTTTAACCAAAAATCACATGAATAGATGCTCTAGGTAGAAAATACATCACGCAGAATTGTTGGCTGTGACAGCGGTGTGTAATACTGCGCTTCAAAATAACCCAAACACATGCTGCATCATATTAATGAATAATCAATTTTTCCACATCACCGCATAATTTTGCACACAAGACACATCGGTAAAAACAACTTGGACATTTCTTAATTTGCCCGGTGGGCCGATGGTGATTTTTCGCTTTTATGGGCCGATGATTATTTTTTGTGATGGTATAAACAATGAAAGGTGGTGAATTGGCCAGATGCTGGTGGTGGCTATGGCAGAGCTTCCACAGAGGCCAGCAGGTGGATGAGGGAAGGGGAGGCAGGGGGAGGAGAGACCTGAGACAGCTGTAAAAGCTGCTGGTCATGATATCGGTTTGGTTATCTGGTGACAGGAGGAGATGTCCTTACTGAATCATCAGAGCTGGACAGGTGATGGAGAAACAGGTTCACCTTTTAGGTGACATGAATGAGTTGAATTTATAAACTGTTTCTGAGAGACAAATAACACCAGGATGCTTTTCTAAGTAGCTGACAGCTGATAACTGTGCAGAGGCGGGTCTAGCAAAGTTTTGCCAGGGGGGCCAGGTGGGGCATTAACAGGGAAACGGGGGCACAAAGAAATACTTTTCTTTCTTATTCTCATTTCAAATGTCTAGCTTTTAATAAATAATTATCTGAATCTTATAACCAAAGTTTTTATCTGATGTAAAATCTATAGAAATCATACATATACCAACAAGACTGTACATCACTGTCACAACAGCGTCTTTATGGCTTTTCCTGTAATACTTGGTGGGCCGGTCTCTAGTCAAAATGCCCGGGCCGATTTTTTTGTCATAGTCCAGCCCTAAATGCTGAGAGTCCTTAGCTGTATACATTTTCATTTACATTTGATAAATTCTAAAAATGTATCATTTTTTGAAAAGTAGAATTGACTTGTGCGGGTTAAAACGAATCAGTGAATATAAAATTCCTCTAAACTGACCAATAAATTTGAATTGATAGAAGTTGATTTGTGGTTTGGATTACTAACATCAGCCATTACTAACACATCAGTCTTTGCCGAGCAAAACACTGAAATCCATCTTTAGCAAAGACAAAAAGTGTAGCAGTTTCTAAACCTTCAACTAACTCGGGTGTATAATTTCTAAAGATTTGCGCTATTTTGAGAAATGACAAATTTCCAGAGTACAGACAATATAGCAGGGATGCTGTTCTCCACAGATACAACATAACAAAACTGAGAGATTGCCAGTGATTCCCACTTCTAATCTACATAAACACTCATTCGTAGCTTGAGGTATCTCATGAGTGGGCTTTTGCTGACAAAGCTTATGACCCAGCATAAATACAACATGCGTGCACCCTCCCACACACACACACACACACACACACACACACACACACACACACACACACACACACAGGTGCAAAAGTAGGACACCGTCTTGCGCTCAGAGTTATGGATGTGTCATCACTTGCTGCTTATGGGGTAGCTGCAGGGAAAACAAAAACAAAGCAGAGACAATAAACAGAGAAAAAAGGCTCAAAATGTGCAAACTAATTAATGGATCATAGAAACAGGGCCACATTTTAAGCTCACAAGATATTTTAGTCCACAGTCCTGATATTGTAATCTGGCAGTTCTTAAGTTAGTTGGACGGCCCTAAATATTTCACATAGATCAGTAATGTATGTGCCTTCATGGGACACAGCTGCAAAAACTCCTGTGGGCTGACTGCTAGAGCATTTTCAGTTTACCTTGACCCAAAGAGAGAGCCAGAAGTGATACGTCGTTTAACTACCCCTGAAGTTTTAAAATACCCGTCATTACTCACCATTAAATCAAACCCAGAGTGTTGTAATTGTAATTGATGTTCAAATCCTGACAGTGTTGTTTGCGTGGATGTGTGGATGCGAAACTTAATGTATTTTTGATTTTTCTGCGAAGTGAACTGCCAATTTGTTTGAGCTGGGTGTTTTATGACACAACAGGATTCAGGTTTCAGTATAAAATGTATGTACTTAGATGTTGGGAAAGTTAAATCATCTGACAGAAGCTTCGGTGAAACAATGGGACAGTTTTTGAACCAACATGTCTACCTGACTTAATGCAACAGATGTTGAAACCTCACTGTTTTTGTTTCGTTTTGTTTTTCTTGTTCTTTTTTGTTTGTTTGCTTTTTGCTTTTGGTTGTTGTATTTTTGTATTTGTTGTTATAAAATGCAAAATCTAATAAATACTTGAAATTTGAAATGTATGTACTTATGCACTGTATGTATTTGTAAAAAACAACAATGTGATATTTACACACACACACACACACACACACACACACACACACACACACACACACACACACACACACACACACACACACACACACAAAAGACAGTCTGGAGCAGAATGCTCCATTTACCTCTGTTTGATACCCCTCATCGAATTACTGACAAGCACACAACAATAACACCTTACAACACACACACACACACAGTCACACACACACAATTGGATGTGCTGCGATCAAACACACAAAGATTTATAAATTCTGTCTCTTCTCAGCTTTGTTTAGCCTCAGCCTGCTCCTTTGCGGTCATTTTCTTTCTCCTGATCCCAGTTTCTCCACACCTCCCTCATTTCATTCATCCATCCTCTTCTCATTCTCTTTGATTTGTAGCTGCCTTTTTAGTTCGATGGATCATGTGCTAGGGGATTTCGGAAAACTGTTACTTTATGTCAGCAAATACTGTATAATCCTGACTTGCACATTTTTTATGTATGCTGCAACATCCATTTAATTTTCTAGTTACAAGCTTTATAAGCCAAAATTTCTCATTCATTCTGGTTTCAGGATGTGGCTTGGTGATAGGATATCTCACCCTTTTACCCAGTGTTGGGTACAACTAGTGCTAGTTGTACCCAACACTGAAAGCCTTTGAGACAAATAAGTAAAAAAAAACGGATGTAGTAAAAGACAAAAAAGAGAGGAAAAGAAAAAAAAATGAAATGGCTCAGAGAGGATCGTGGCTTAGCTTTGGTGCACTGACATTAAAGGTGCAGGAAGGAACCTTAGAAGTGTGTGACAGGTGAGCAGCAGTGAGAGACGGTGAGTGAGACAGGTAGAGTGGGAGCTAGAGAGAGAGCGCAACCGAGAGCGAGTGAGTGAGAGAGAGAGGCTGTCTGCTGCACCACATCTCTTTCAGTTCCCCTGAAGGTGCGCTTTTGGTAAATGTGGCTTCCCTGCTGAGAAAAAACAACAAAAAAATAAAAATAAAGAGAAGCCGGAGGAGCTCAAAACGAGCAGAGCGTCCAAAAACTGAGAACAAACATCAGTTAACGAGGGAGTCGGAAGAGTGGGGGGAGAAAAGAGAGGGGGAAACTGGGGCACGGGCACATTAGTAACACGCATTAACAAAGGACCACCGAGGAGAAGAAGTGAGGAGACGCAGGGGGGTGGGGGGTGCTGATGGCAAAAAAGTGCGATGGGGCACAGTGACAGCACCTGAGAGTGACTCCTCTGCTTTGTTTTGTCTGTCCTTGCTGCCCTGTCTCCTTATCCCTTTCCTGACCCTGTCCCCTCCTCCTCCTCCTCCTCCTCCTCCCTCGCGCTCTCTCGCACATGCTATCGCTCGCTCTCTCTTCCCACAGTCAGACCAGGGAGAGCGCAGCGCCTGGGTCGCATCTCCATCTCTCTTGTTTCTCTTTCGCTCCTCTGCCATCCTGCTGCACCCTCTCCACCTCCACTTATTGTCATTCTGCAGCTGAAACCCTGTTAGGAAAAACAAAAATCCCCCGGCTCTGCATCAGAGGCAAGACACAGGAGAAGGAAAAACCAGCGGGGGAAATAGATTGGGGATCCCTCACAGAACTGAGGAGTCTTTGTTCTTCTCTAGCTTTTGATGACTGACCTGTTCTGCTGACTCTCCTCTGAAAGGAAATACTTAAAATGGGACACTTGATTTGAGCACAGAAGGAAAAAAAAAAAGAGGAAAAGCTTTTCTTTCTTCCTTTTTTCTTCTTGCCGGTTTATCTTGCTTCACAGAACAAAGTGGTGCACATGGAGAGGGAGCATTTGCGAGAGAGCGACTGAAGACTGAAGTCCATTTACGAGGAAAATAAAAGCGAGAGACGAGGAGAACCCGAACAGAGACTGAGCTGAAGAGTCAAACAGAGGCTCCTTTCCCCTCCTCACTCCTTGTCCCGTCTGTAGTTTTCCTCTTCGCTCCCCCGACTGAAGCCCAGCCATGCAGGTGTCCATCGCCTGTACGGACCACAACCTGAAGAGGGGCAATGGGGACCACAGCAAGCAGAGCGCCACCAGCCCCAATGTGGTCAACCAGGCCAGGGCCAAGTTCCGTACCGTGGCCATCATCGCGCGAAGCTTCGGCTCCTTCACGCCACGCCACATCTCACTCAAGGAGTCGACGGGAAAACACACTGGCATGAAGTACAGGTGTGTTAGAGTATGTGTGAATAATGTGCAGTGCACTAAAGCGAGGGGCACCAATACTTTGTTTTCTTGTGTGTCCATCTCATTTACCGTATCCCAATATTTTTCTGTTATACTTACCTACAAAAATGCCCTCATATCAGTGGAGATGTGTCTATATTCTTTAATCAGTTTCAGTGTTGACGTGACATTTGATCATGTGTTTTTAGCAAATGTTTTTTTTCTCCAAAATAGGGACCCAAAGTTTTCAGATAAAGACTCTTTAGATGCATCAGCTCTTATTTAAAAAACAACAACAACAAAAATGATTGTTATCTATATCTGTAGTGACTTTCTCTGCCTTTAATCGGAAGCACCTTCTGCCAAACCTGTGTTATATTTGCTGTGAGCTTGCGCTACACTTTTAAAAATTGTGATCTGCAGACTCCAGACTGATCATTAAGTCGTGCAGAAGCTGCTCAGCCTGACGGGACTCGTAAATATAAACGCCGTCGTCTACGTGCCGGGAGATTACCGACAGCTCCCTCGGGTTCATTGCCTGTTCTGTCCGTTGCTCTGACTGCCTCGCTCCTTACAGTTCATTTACACTTTCTTTATGTCTCACACATCGTCACGCACACATCTTTAAACCTCTCCATCTTCCTCTCAAATGCTGAAATTCTCATGTCTCAGAAAGCCATGAATGGAAGCAGAGTCTTCTTGCTCCTGCCTCTCTCCCACACACCTAAACACTTTTCTGTCTCCTCTTCTCTCGGCCTCTCTGTGGTGTGCAGAGACAGCTCTGCAGTGTGGGCAGAGCGTCTGAGTTGGATTTGACCTCAGCAGTATTGCTGCTCAGCTGACTTGTGTGTTTGACTCTCATCGCCCGGAGCTTCGAATCTTATGTAAAATATGGTGGCATCGCTTCATTTCCGAATCTCTGCGGATGACGGCGAAATCGAGCTGAAAAGCACGTGTCAGAGGGTCTGAAATGACTGCTGGTTTCTGTGCGCGTAGCGATGAGACGGTGATGCACTGCGTTCTATTAAATAAAGCTGTTTTTATAAAAGTCAACACTGTGCCAAAGCAGAAACTCGATCTGGCAGCGATTTTGCTGCAGCTGGTAAGTGTGTGGCAGCTGAAGCCAAATCAAAAATCTGCAAATGTGGCTACTTTTCATGCTCTGATGGTGATGAAAATGGTAATTGATGGAGAAAAACATTTTTCCACTTCCAACTTTGAGCAAAAGTGCAAGTTTTTTTTTTCTTCTTCATTTTTTTGGATGGAAAGTGTGAAGGTATTGAACCATTGTTAGTATGAGTGATTTTATTCAACTTCAGCAAACATCAGTTGACAGCTCAGAGTTACAGTTTACTGTGAGGGCGTCTGGATGCCTTGTTGATTACTTGTGACATGGGTGCGTTTGCTTTGCACATTGAAAGGTAACTGAAGTCTTCCTCACTCCTTTTTTATTGGCCAGAGCTGCAGAGAACACACAAACTGATTATCAACAAAACATAGTGGCTGTACTAAATATTCTCTAATGCTTAATGATGTTCGGAATAACGATGTGATGATTTATCCTCTAGTCTATTAATCGTCATTCTTTATCCTGGATATGTTGGCTTGGAAAATTGTAAAACTTTTCAGGCTAAGAGCTTCATTACATACTCACTGGAATATGAACTTGTCTAGACGCCGGGTTATGTAAGTGGGTCGTGATACTGCATGACCAGTAACTAGAGACAGGTGATACGTCACCCTGTGATGAACACCTGTGACGCACCTGAAGTCAAATTTGCAGAGCTACACTTGGCAAGGAAACTGTGTTATTAACATGAAGAGCCAAAGGAGTCTAAAAACATTATCCCACTTAAACTTTACAGTCATAAACCGCCACAGAGATCATCCCAGCGTTGTTTACCATAGTGCCGCGTCAGCGCTTTGATGATGTGAATTTAGACGCTCGCAGTAAGCTTTGGGAAGATCAGCGATTCACCTCACAGTGGGGGTCAAACGAGTATTGATTGAGCCGCCTTGAAAACAGACGTGGTTGGCAATAGCGCTGACATTACTGTGATGTCAGTAATTACAAGCACTGCAAATGAATTGCAGTCATTCCTTACTGATCATCAAATGAAGTAAACTAAAAAAGAAAATCCCAACATGTTGAGGTGATGTGGAGAGCTTACTGTTGTGGGTTTACTGTTAACGTTCTTCTGCTGCTGATGTGGGAAGAAAACAAGCAACAAGCAGACAGTTGGCTACAGTGATGCCATGAGAGTAGTGTTGTGTGTGTGCCAGGATGTTACAGCTTTAGTCGTGCTTGTGTCAGCACAAATATGCCCACAGTTCAGGCAGAGTGTGTCTGTGTATATATAATATATATAGCAGCTTAACAATTTAGTTTTTCCAGTTCAACTTTAAATGGAGCTCTGTACACATCTGCACACACTCCCTTAAACATGGCTCCCTGTACAGGAGAGTGAGCCATATGCCAGCACAGTCATCCTGTCAGTTTGTCTTCAAGCTTTCAGTTGACAGACGGTGGTGAAAACATGACTTGTGACAATAGACGAGGACAGGCTAGAGTTTCTTCTCACTGCTGCACAGAAACAATGAGCAGAAAGATGGAGAGAAAAGAGGAGAGAGATGGAAACGAAAAGAGACGGAGAGACGATACCAGCGCGAGTGCTAATCGTTCCACGCAGCATTGTCTTCTCCTGACAGTAATGCTGATGGACAGTATGGGAGGAGATAGTCCCACACTGTCCATCTCTACCACTCTTTCCCATCTCTCTCTCTGCTTCTTTTCGTTTCAGGAAGTGAACCCGGGGTTGCGCACACCATCTGCTCTGGCACTGCAGTGTAGGTGAAAGCATGACAACAGGAGAGGTGTTTCATTCTCTGCGTGCACCTGTGCGTGTGTGTATGTGCTCCTCACAGCACAATAATACACACACACTCTGCTGCCGCTGCAGCACAGGCCTGCAGTGTTTATTCCCTTTAAATACAAAGTTATTTGTTTTGTGCCTCGAACCACAAAATAAATAATCATAAACGTCTTTGTGAATTGTGGTGAAAAAAAAAAGTCAAAAAACGATCAAACTAGCACAATGCGGCTTCTGTTTGTTTTGTACAGCGCACCCACTGGGCATGTCCGCCTTTGTAAAAGATCGACGTAACCACTGTGATGTCAACTGTTTTGAAGCCGCTGCCTTTTGTGCTCATTTTGAAGCTAAATACGATGATATTTGGATGAGAGGCTCGAGCTCGGGAGTGATCCGCTGATGCTAAACCAAGATGTGATGGGAAGGTTGTAATTTACTGTTAGAAGTAATTTACTGCAAAAAGCAAAATGTTTGACTTTTATTACAAGAACCAAGGGAATGAGGGAAGTACACCAATAAATATGTCATTACTAGTCATAGAGATCAAAACTTTTTTTGCCCCTACAAGACTGTGAACAGAATTATTTCTATTCTGTTGGGATTTACTTGCTTTCATAGCTATCCTCAAGCTGGTATTTGGGGAACTTCAGTTTTTGGCTCATTGTTTTTAAGGTTGAAGTTGAATCTTGGACAGGTGAAAATTTAGAGAGGGTTTGTAGTGATAGCAGTAATTTAATTGTTGTCATATTCAGTTAGGACTTGTACAGAAGTGCATCAATACTTGCCTTATTAATTCATTAGCTGATGGAATATGTTGTCGTCGTGCCGTATGCAAGTCTGACTGAGTAGAAATCATTGGAATCATTTTTGAATGATTTCAGACACGGGAACATGACTGACTTTGGAGACAGAAAAGGAACTCTAAACATGGAGACAAGAGATAAACATAAAGACAAGGCTGACTAAATGTGGGACACAGGCATGGATGACATTAGATGATTAGATGACAAAATGAAGACGAGAAAACACAATATTACACAAAGCAGAAACACAACTAAAAGAACCAGAACCAGGAATATAAAATAAATATAAAATAAATCAGAATCTAAAGAGTCTAAATACATAAACACAGAGTCACAGACCCAGGACCATATAAATATAAATATAAAAAAGTAGGAGAGATTTGTAACTTTTGATTTAAAAGAAATAAATGTGTATGTGGTTGTGAAAAGAAAGGTACGCTTTTGTTTAAAACATATTGTGAAATGTCAGGTATAGCATTATGTCCACTGGCAGGTGACGTGACTAACACTGAATATCTCTTCTTCGTGGCACCTGTTAGTGGGTGGGTGCAGGTGAACATTTCATCCTCAAAGTTGATGTGTTAAAAGCAGTGAAAATGGGTGAGTGTGAGGATTTGATTGAGTTTGACAAGGACCAAATTATGATGGTTAGACTGGGTCAATCTGCAATGGTCAGTATCAAAAGTGGTCCAAGGAAGAAACAGAGGTGAATCAGCAACAGGGTAAGAGGAAGCCAAGGTTCATCGATGCATGTGGTGAGTGAAGGCTGGCCCGTGTGCTCCGATCTAACAGACAAATTACTGTAGCTCGCATGGTTGATGCTGGTTCTCATTTAAAGTTGTCAGAGAGCAGATAAGGAGCTGCATAGCCTCAGACCTGTTGGGGTGCCCGTGCAGTCCAATTCAGAATTACCAACAATGGGCATGTGAGCTTCAGGACTGAGCCACAGAGCAATGGAAGGAGGTGGCTTGGTTTGATCCTGCTTTCTTTTACGTGGATAGCTGGGTGAATGTGCATCACCTACCTGGGGAACACCTGGTACCTGAATGCATAAAAATAGTTCAGGAATGGTTTAAGAGAACAGCAATGAGTTTGAGGCAATTTCCCAGATCTCCATCCAATCAGGCATCTGTGGGATGTGCTGATCCATGGAGTCCCCACCTCACAACTTACAGGACTTAAAGGATCTGTAGCTAACATCTTGGTACCAGATCACAGCACACCTTCAGGAGTCTAGTGGAGTCCATGCCTTGATGGGTCAAAGTGTAATGCCTAATTAGTGTATGATAAGCAATCATATAAGATGAATTTGATGTTAAAAAAGAGGCAGGTTGATTTGGCTAAAATTAATAATAATTAGCTGTGTATATACTTAAGTTTATTAGTACAGGAAATTCTGTATTACAAGCACAGATCCAGCTTCAGCATCAGTACTAACACAGACCCATTACAGCTTCAGCTCTAGCAGATTAACTTGTATTTGCCAATTGCCATGCAGCTCAGCCAAAGCTTTAATTTCCCATTACTGCATGCTAATGCTGATATTCAATCATCTTAGGATTCTAAATGTTTGTTTATATAAATCTCATTCTGTTTAGGTCGACTTTGTTCTACACCAACAGATGGAGAAAACTGTTTTAAAGGAGGGGGGTGGCGTTGTTGTGGGAACAGCAGGGGTGTCAGGTGTGACTGTGAGGTAATGGCAAATGGTTTACAGGACTCACGGGTCTAGTAGGAGGCTCCCTCAGCAGAATTTGGCTTAGGGCTCCAGGGAGGCGAGGACCAGCTTTGAGTTTTACTTTTGTCACAGTGCACGGCATCTGTTGGGCACCCTCCTATTCCTTTGTGCAGTCATTTCAGAGACATATGTGACTTTTACTTGTGAAGCTACCATGGGGCTACGGATTGGCTCAGAGGAGCATAGAGAGGCAAAGTCAACACTATCTGGCAAATAAGCCTCCACTGCAGAAGCTGCTATTAGAAACATTCATGACTTTAACACCCTAAGTTGAATGGTCACATCACGAGCATGGAACATCAGCACCTCTCCCGAAGAGAACTGATATCGTGAAGTAATCTGCCTGTCTTTTGAAAAAGCTTCTGCACTGCTGAGTCTTCTCTGCCCTGCTGTTATTGCAGAAATGCGGAATCTAAACAAGCTACCGCCTTTTGCTCAGAGAAGCTCTTCTGACGAGCGGCAGCGTGGCGGGAGGACAGAGATACTGAACAAACAACAGTGTTAGATTGTTTTCTTTTGGAAATGCCGCACAGATCTAAATTTGTGACGTGATCAAAGCAACATGCTGTTGATAAAGGCTGAGTTCCAAGGTTTTCCTCCTTCTGACAGAGAGCCTGGAAGTCTTGGATTCACTTTGAATCTCTATGACTTATCTGTCCTTAGGCCTCACTTTTTGAAGAGTATTCTGTATTCTCCTAAAAGAACACGTGTAACAGAGGTGGGATCATGAAAAGCGAGGTAGTATTTACCTGAAGTGACTCTAGCTCTATGTGGTCTTTTAACAGCAGCTGTCCCTGCGTTCTCAGGTCACTGAGTACACACAGGGAACAGGATGCCACTTTACACTGTGTTTTACCAAGCGTGCTACCACCTCAATGCACCAATCGCTCTCAGGATGTCGAAGGAGTTGCCCGGGCTTCATGTTAACACTGTGTCTCACCTCGTGCTGAACCAATGTCCACCCTGTGCTTTGACAGATGTATTTGAGGACACACACACACACACACACACACACACACACACACACAGTCATGTGAAAAAGAGTTATCTCAGGACTCTTTGCAGTCCTGTGAAAACTGAGTACATCTTTACAACCTCCACAGCAACTGCTAATATTTTATTAGCAGTGCTAATAAAATGCACTTGATTAACTGATCATCATCAAGTGTGAGCACCTCTATAAAAGCAGAAGTTATGGCAGTTTGCTGGTCTAGAGCATTTTGGTGTGTGTTAACAGAGCTACGATCTTCCCAGGAGTGGACGGCCCAGCAAATTCACTCCAAGGTCAGAGGAACTACAAATACTCTGTACACTGAAAAATCTACTTCCCTCCAAAATCGAATAGGGTTGCACAACTTCTAGAACGAAGTCCTTCGGACGGATGAGACCAGGCTGGAGATCTTTAGCAGTAATGCACAGCACATGTCTGAGGATTGTTTTGCAACTACTACTGTATACAAATGTATTCTAGAGTCAAATGTGAGTGAGGCCCAGAATGCTTCATGCAACAAGCACAGCAGCAAATCTAAAACAGAAAAACTAATCGCAGCATTGCAACGGCCTAAAGTTCAAAGTTCCGACCTCAGCCTGACTGAAATGCTGTGCATTGTTACACCCCGGCCTAGGCAACCGGGGTGCAACGCAGGAAAATAAAAATAAGGCAAAAACACACGACAAAAAAACCCACTAAGGCTCTCCACCAAATTCCCAAAACAACATTTAAAGCAAAATACGACATTTATTTACATCACCAAACACAAGACGTCAAACTATTTACAACGGGGGGAAGATCGCGACCATGACATACAGAAACACAGGGCTTAAATACATAGACGGAGCAATTAGGGAATGGACCACAGGAGGGAAACACAGCTGGGGCAAATCAGACCTGACGAGACAAGGAAACGTAAACTGAACACACTAAGATAACAACAGACCTTCAAAGTAAAACAGGAAACACATGACAGTCACGCAAAAACAAAACACTGACACACCGAAACGTAACATTTCCCCCTACCCAAAAATCAAACATGTAACCCCAAGTGAAATGTTTGATCAAAACCGGATGAAGGCTGGTGGAGGCTGGAGCGGTCCCACGGACCCTCCAGCAGACGACGAAGGCTGGAGCGGTCCCCCGGACCCTCCAGCGAAGACGGATGAAGTCTGGAGCGGTCCCACGGACCCTCCAGCGAAGGCAGACGAAGGCTGGAGCGGTGCCTCGGACCCTCCAGCGAAGACAAACGAAGACTGAAGCGGTGCCTCGGACCCTCCAGCAAAGGCAGACGAAGGCTGGAGCGGTGCCTCGGACCCTCCAGCGAAGGCGGACGGCTGAAGCGAAGGCAGGCGAAGCTGATGACGGCTGGAGCGGCCCCACCGACCCTCCAGCGGACGACGAAGGCTGGAGCGGTCCCACGGACCCTCCAGCGAAGGCGGATGAAGGCTGGAGCGGCCCCACGGACCCCCAGCGACGACAAAGGCTGGGGCGGTCCCACGGACCCTCCAGCAGACGACGAAGGCTGGAGCGGTCCCTCGGACCCTCCAGCGAAGGCGGATGAAGGCTGGGCCGGCCCTCGGACCCTCCAGCGAAGACAGACGGCTGAAGCGGTCCCTCCCTCGGACCCTCCAGCGACGGCGGACGGCTGAAGCGGTCCCCGGGCCCTCCAGCGAAGACAGACGGAGGCTGAAGCGGCCCTCGGACCCTCCAGCGATTGGACGAGCCCCCATATGTTACACCCCGGCCTAGGCAACCGGGGTGCAACGCAGGAAAATAAAAATAAGGCAAAAACACACGACAAAAAAACCCACTAAGGCTCTCCACCAAATTCCCAAAACAACATTTAAAGCAAAATACGACATTTATTTACATCACCAAACACAAGACGTCAAACTATTTACAACGGGGGGAAGATCGCGACCATGACATACAGAAACACAGGGCTTAAATACATAGACGGAGCAATTAGGGAATGGACCACAGGAGGGAAACACAGCTGGGGCAAATCAGACCTGACGAGACAAGGAAACGTAAACTGAACACACTAAGATAACAACAGACCTTCAAAGTAAAACAGGAAACACATGACAGTCACGCAAAAACAAAACACTGACACACCGAAACGTAACAGCATACATGAATATCTCAGTGAACCTCAACTCTGTAAAGAAGAGTGGGACAAAATCCCTCCATAACAATGTGAGTATGATTAAGTCACACAGAAAACAATTACTTCACCTTATTACTGTTTATATTTGGTTCTTAGAGTTACTGAATCACGAGGTGTGCTTAATTTTTCACATGACTGTATGACAGTCACAATACCAAATTGTCCTAGCTCACTGTTCATTGTATTTTTTATTTTGCTATGAATGTGTGGGTTTGAATGTCTAATGTGTCCATCATACAAGGAGTTTAATGGGTTATAGCCAATACCAGGGATGAGTAACTGACACGCAGCAAACCAGTGGAGTGGAAACAGGAAATTCAGATAAACTGGCAAATATTCGTAACAAGAAAAATTACACGCTCACAGAAAGCTGCTTATTTATCAGTGTTTCTGCTTAATAGTATGAAGTAAAAGGGTTCGACATTCACATTTATGTTGGTAGAAAGAAGAAGAGACTGTTCGTCTAAAAAACTGCCACTGGTTTAAATGTGATTGGGCCATATGTGGCACAAGAAAAATAATTTGAAAAACTTGGCAGGAAAAAAAGCTAATTCCCGATGACCTTTCAACATGTGTTGCAATGAAAAAGACATGAAGGCTTTGTGAAAACTGGGCACGCTTTTGCATGAGCTAATTCACACACTGCTAATTTGGCAGAAGAGGGTTGGTGTCAGCTCAGTTACTGTACATTGCCTGCTGAGAGCTTGCACAGTGTTGTGAAAGGCCGGATTAGCAACTTCTGTAAAAGGAAAAAAAGAGTGCCCATGTGTTGTGGCGTTCTACGGAGGAGCTGTGAAACGAGAAAGATGATAATGAATAAAGGAAGGAATTCTTTGCCTGCTGGTCCCGCTCCAAAACCACCAAACAACAAACACTCAACAGCCCTAACCAATGCATTATCTATGCTTGTTGCTATGGTAATCGTGTCCTCGACTCTATAGTGCCATCATTCAATTTGGAACACTTTAAAAGACATCCACACACACACACTCACTCCTGTTTAACATCATTTTAGAGGACGTCGCCATGACTAACGCTCATTTCCTGAGACTCACTCTAACCTGAAACACAGTCACAGCTGACTTTAACTAACACAGCCTGTAAACTGTCCAAACAGACTAGTTACTTGTCTCCAGAAGATCGCCAAAAAACCCGCAGATACACAACGAGTACTTCAAGCAGAGGGTAAAAGTCAACTGAAGCCAGCTGAGGACTAACAGACATAACTGGGTGGAAACATGGAGGGGGATATGATGTGATGCGATAAAAGCAGAATAAACAGCGAGTTTTCCATTCAAATATTGTGCAAAGTTTGAGCAAATTCCCCAAAACTGCCAAAACAATGCAGTTTAATGTCTGTTCTCATTTACAACCATTATGCAAATATCAGTAATAGCTGACTGAGATAAACAGCTGGTGGCACTAAATCTCCAGTCGGGTGCTATTAAGCAAAGGAAGAAGGATACAGCTTGAAAACTTGACATAGTTAAGGAAGCACAGTCAGACCTCCAATTATGGAGACGTGGGCTGCGTTTTGTGGTTGCTGTTTTTGTTGCTGCTCTTTGCGTTGTCCATATCAGTCAGTGTTATGCACATGCTGACAGCGCTCCTTAAAAGTATGTGGCTGGAAGCGCGCTCGGTGTCGTAATTACTTAAAAAGTTGCTGATGTAAGAGTAGGTGGTGAAGATGTTGTACTAATTGGTACTGATTTCAGCATAACTGGTGATCTAAAAGAAAACTGAGGTTCATAATTTATTATTTTTTTTGTTACATGTCTCCTAAAAAAGCTAAACAAGCCTCACAACTACTGTACTTTCATATTCCCCTAGATCACTGCTAAATGGCATAATTTAAATAATAAAATAAATCTCTTCTAAGGAGCCTTCATGGGGGTTTGACGGGTGGGTCTTTTCAAAGGTAGCAAAAGCCGCTATTTAAATCACTCAAGTGATGCTGGGATGATTAGAGGAGCATAGAAAAGCAAAAAGGGAGGCAAAAATGAAAAAGAGAAGAAAGAGGTGTGTCAAATGTACAAATTATACAAGTAAATCCCTATGAGTGCTTATCATATTGAACTGTGGGAGGAATAACAAAGTGTGATTGTCTGTGAACTGTTTCTCTGTCCTTGAGCGTCCTGTGAGGCGCTGATAGGAGCTAATATTAATTATAGCGACAGGTCCGCAGCTGAAACTGGCGCTGACTTCAAACCTTTTATCTCATATGTGACAAAAATTGATAAGAATAACAGCTCGCTGTGGGTAGCCGTGCAAAATATATCACACAGTCAGTGGCAGCTGACTTTGTCATTCATTGTTGTTCTTTAATTAGATCCCAGTAGCATGCTAGATACTGAGCCCAGTCTCAGCTCGTCACTTTTGGGCATTTGGTTCGGGGCATTTGACAATTTGGCTTTTTTTCCTTTTCTTTTTTCTTTGTTTTTGTAAAAAAACAATGAAAAGTTGAATTTTAAACCAAACCACCTAAACCTAACCATAGGTAGATTCTGTTGTTCTGTTAAATAGGAGTGTCTGTGCATCCAGTGCTGACACAGACAGACTAAAGGACGACTTTTGTATGTGTTTCATACTGCTGTGATAAAGCAGCACTATTTGACACCTTTGGAGAGAGAACAAGATGTACCAGAGTTGAGAATAGCATGGTCAACTTTTACCCCCATAAAGATGACATTTGGAGACATCTCTTGTAGATTTAATGAAAAGTTTTGACACCTTGGAATATATCGATAAAGATCTTTTGACTATTATTACAATAGTTTCCAGATGTTTTTAAAGGGAAGCTGCACAGGCAGATACCATTGTCACTAACATCTGATGGATACAAAGTCATTTTGTTCTGTAAGCAGTTCTGATACACGACAGAAACCACTCAGAAAAGGGATGTTCCCGGATGGTTTGTCATTGTTTTTGGTGTATTGTTTTGGTGTAAGTAAAGTAGCCCAGTATTGCAGATGTTTTTGGATTGCTAAGGTTCTTATTCTGTTTAGTGTCCAACTGTTTTAGCTCATGTAAGCAAAAAAAAAAGACTTTATTCGCACTACCCGTGTTATTAGTGCTTGTGGTTATCAGCGTGTTGATCCTCCAAGGATTCATTAGTCCCTCTAGAAGCTGGTAATTAATCCTTCATCCCAGAAACAAGCTTCTTAGCAATTACCACAAAGTTGTTCTCTTTCGTTTTGTTAAATCTGTTTTTGGTTTCTCAAGTTAAAGTGCAACATTTAGCTAATTTTGATGTTTCTGCCATCCTAACAGCAGCAGGACGTTTGCTTGATTTCTTAAAGGTTCGTGCATCAAGTTCACATAAACCAGGAAGAGATACAGTTTTGTGCAAAAGTTTTGAGTCAGACATTATTTTTTTACGTTTTGCTTCCAGGGAGCCAGAGTCTTTTGTAATCTTTTAAAATGGACTTAAGCAATAGTTTTCCAACTTTCTGAAGTCTGAAGACTTTCAGAGACTTTCCACTCTGGAGAAACTACTTACAGCTAGCATGCCTAAGAAAGTGTTAAGGTATAAAGGTGCTCATACTAAATATTGACTTTTAAACTTTTTAGAATTGCTGCTTCTTAAAAAAAATCACCCATCTATGTTTGTGCATGTTTCAATAAATCGCTGCACATATTTCACATTTTCCCAGCAAAATATAAAAAAAATCAAGACTAGCGTGAGACTTTTGAAGAGTACTGCATAGAGCTGGGCGATAGAACGATAACGATATGTATCGCGATATAACTTTTACTCGATAGAGAAATTAAGCTATCGCGATAGACCTCGCCGCTCTTGTCCTCTTAAAAAAATAAAAAATAAAAAAAATATAAAAAAAGGTCAGCCGATCCAAATTAAGCAGCGCAGAGCCGAACCAATCACAGCCGCAGCATCACGTCGCGTGACTTGTTACGTAGAGCACAAGTGCCAAGCCGCACGTGTGTTTGTTTGGGAAGCAGCCAGCGGGTAATGGAGCCAGCGCATAATGGAGGAAATGAGTGTGCCGACTAGAAAAATCAACCGAGCGTGACAGAAGAGAAAACAGATGATGGTTCCAATGCCGGAGAGATTGTCGAACGGAAGAGCCATAGAAGTTCCGTAGTGTGAAGGTATTTCGGCTATTTCAAGTCTGACAAAAAATAGAGTAGCGTGCACTGTAAATTGTGCCGAAAGCAAGTCTGGAAATACAATAAACTGGTGCATGCGTCACACTGTGCGCCACTTATTGTTTCGGTGAAATTAATTTCTACAATACTGTTACTGTTAATTCTACTCTCTGCAGTGTTTAAATGCTTACATATACACACAGTTACTGTCCATCCACACATACGACTCTGTTCTGCTTCTATGCCCCAGCTTTGTTTACTTTTCCCACCGAGGCTTCTAGACTTCTGATTGACCAACATTTCTGCACGGTTAGGAATCTAGCACCACCTGCTGCTTTGGCATGTTCATAGCAGCGTTTTCCTTCATTTCTGCCTTTATGTGTGGACGGGATTATTTTTTAAAACGGAAACGGAAAATCTCCGTTTTCAAAAATACCCGTGTACGTGTGGACGTAGCCTCAGTCTCTGACTGGAAGCGCTAATTCGTCATTCGGCTTTTGTCAGACTAAAGTAACTGTTAAAACTGTTTGAAAAGCTAAGCTATACAACAAGGAGAGATTGAGAATTTCCTTTTAGTTCTCAGTTTATTTGATATTGACAAAAGTTAGTCAGTTTTGTCTGTTCTTCTGTAAAACAAACTAAGATTTATTTTTAGAATTAATACTTTGTTTCTAAGTGGAATTGACAATTTAGTCTGTTTTGTTTGTTCTATTTTGAAACTTAAACGCTTTAGCGGCTGCCTTTTGTGTAGTTTGCAATATTTGCCTTTATTTATCTGAAAAAGTCTCATGCTCCTTAAGTACATCTACCCTGTTGAACTTATTATGGGAAATAAATATTTAAAAACAAGCTGCTGATTATTTCACATTTTACTTGTGAGCAACGGCACATTTAAATCTTACAAATATAGTTATTTGGCTTATATCGTGATAGATATCGTTATCGCCTGAAATGAAAAAAACATATCGTGATATGAAAAAATCTCATATCGCCCAGCTCTAGTACTGCATAATGGATAAAATGTTTGCCTGTTAAATATAAACCATGAATAATCAAAGGGTCATTGATCAATAATCGATTGAGTTATATGCTGGTACTCTTCTTGACCCTCTTCTCCTCTTAATTATAGAAGATACAGGTGTGGAAAGTGCTGTAAGTTTCAGAGGAGACACACACTGTCACTGTGTAAGCTGTAGTGGGATGTATGACAAAAAGCAAAAATTACTACGCTTCCTTTGACATTGTTTCAAATCACACAAGTTGAAAATTGTGCCAAAAAGCAGAACAAAGCTGCACAGCTCTCTCTCTCGCCTCCAGCTAAAACTCTCTGCGTCCTGACAGCCATGCCAGTGTTGAAACCACATGTCCATCAGCCAAAATGCTCTATGTGTGTGTGTATGTGTAACAGCTGATCCCTTCAGGATGCCTGTCTCTTTCACACTACATCTCCTGACAGCTCTTTTGCTGCATTTTCCAGGATTAACTGTGATTGTGGTCCTGCTGGTCAGGAAACGTGAAGTTATATACATTTGTGCATCGCACCATTTGTCCCTGCCAGCAGCAGCCATAAATCAAACTGTGAATACTTCACCTTGATCTTTTATTTTTATCAAGAGATTATAGAAACTTATATACATTGTATTGTATGCATCTTACATGACATATTTTCTCAAACATTTCTTTCCCAATCATTTTAACTTTTTCTTGTTAAACAAAAGAGAAATTAAAATACAAAAAAACATCATACCAACAGAAGAACAGAAAATTGAGGAAAGAAAAAAAAGGAGAAAAGAAAAAAAATTAAATATTAAATAAATAAATAAAATAAATGGTGGTCCCCATCTTTAAGAAAGGGGACCGGAGGGTGTGTTCCAACTACAGGGGGATCACACTCCTCAGCCTCCCTGGGAAAGTCTATGCCAGGGTGCTGGAAAGGAGAGTTCGTCCGTTAGTCGAACCTCGGATACAGGAGGAACAATGCGGTTTTCGTCCTGGTCGCGGAACACTGGACCAGCTCTTTATCCTCTCCAGGATACTTGAGGGTTCATGGGAGTTTGCCCAACCAGTCTACATGTGTTTTGTGGACTTGGAGAAGGCATTCGACCGTGTCCCTCGGGGTGTCCTGTGGGAGGTGTTGCGGGAGTATGGGGTGTCTGGCCCATTGCTACGGGCCATTCGATCCCTATACAACCGTTGCAAGAGCTTGGTTCGCATTGCCGGCAATAAGTCGGACTCGTTCCTGGTGGGTGATGGGCTCCGCCAGGGCTGCCCTTTGTCTCCGGTTCTGTTCATAATTTTTATGGACAGGATTTCTAAGCGCAGCCAAGTGGCGGAGGGCTTTCGCTTTGGTGGCCTCAGAATCTCATCTCTGATCTTTGCAGATGATGTGGTTCTGTTGGCTTCATCGGGTGAGGGCCTCCAGCTCGCACTGGAACGGTTCGCAGCCGAGTGTGAAGCAGCGGGAATGAGGATCAGCACCTCCAAATCTGAGGCCATGGTTCTCAGCCGGAAAAGGGTGGAGTGCCCACTCCGGGTCGGGGATGAGTTCCTGCCCCAAGTGGAGGAGTTCAAGTATCTTGGGGTCTTGTTCGCGAGTGATGGGAGAAGGGAGCCGGAGATCGACAGACGGATTGGGGCTGCAGCTGCAGTAATGCGGACGCTGCACCGGTCCGTCGTGGTGAAGAGGGAGCTGAGTGTAAAAGCGAAGCTCTCAATTTACCGGTCGATCTACGTCCCTACCCTCACCTATGGCCACGAGCTGTGGGTAGTGACCGAAAGAACGAGATCGCGGATACAAGCGGCAGAAATGAGCTTCCTCCGAAGGGTGGCTGGCCTCTCCCTTAGAGATAGGGTGAGAAGTTCGGCCATCCGGGAGGGGCTCAGAGTAGAGCAGCTGCTGCTCCACATCGAAAGGAGCCAGCTGAGGTGGTTCGGGCATCTGACAAGGATGCCCCCTGGGCGCCTCCTGGGTGAGGTGTTCCAGGCATGTCCCACCGGGAGGAGGCCCCGGGGCAGACCCAGGACACGCTGGAGAGATTATATCTCTCGGCTGGCCTGGGAGCGCCTTGGTATTCCCCCGGATAAGCTGGAGGAGGTGGCTGGGGAGAGGGAGGTCTGGGCCTCTTTGCTTAGGCTGCTGCCCCCGCGACCCGGCCCCGGACAAAGCGGATGAGGATGGATGGATGGATGGATAAATAAAATAAAGTAAAATAAAAAAATAAATAAAAAATTAAAATTTAACACTATATAAACAACATTAAAAATATAATTAAAAAAATAAAAATAAAATAATAAAAGGGGAGGGGGGTGCTTAAATCCTATGCCTACCTTAAAAAAAGGAGTAAATTTCAAATTCTTTTCAATCTAGTCGTAGGGTGGGTAAATTGCATTGTACTAAGGAAAAGATCTGAGATATTCCACAAAGGGTGTCAACTTGTGGATAAATTTTGCAGAACTACCTTTCTGTGAGTGAGATCTTCTCCACCCTCAAGAATGTCCGGACAGTATTAGGCCATTGCAATGCAGATGGAGGCGTGGGAGATTTCCAAAAAAAAAATACAGCATCTAGCAATAAGGGAACAAAAGGCCAAGATCTCATTTTGCTGGGGAGTTAAATTAAGAGGGGTCTTTGGAACTCCAAAAATAGCAATTAGAGGGTCTTCTCGGATCTGAATTCCAAAACCCTCCGAAAGTACAGAAAAGAAATCACTCCAAAATTTGTTCAAACTCGAACAGAAAAAAAAACATATGGCTTAGATTGCAAGGGGAGGTGTGACATCTGTCACATTGGTCTATAATTGAAGGAAAATTTTAGATAAACGGGATTTTGAGAAATGGACTCTGTTTATTACTTTAAACTGTATAAGCTGTAGCCTAACACACAATGTACATGATAAGATTCACCTTATCCCACCATGATTCAAACAGTTCAACACCTAATTCACGCTCCCATGCGGTTCTGATTTTACCTGATGAGTCAGATTCGGTCGCCATGAGCATACAATATATATTTGATAGAGGTGATTTTTGATTAGGCCTAAAAAGCAGAAGGTCAACCCAATGGAGGATCAGCAGGGAGAATAGGGAAATTTGGAAACAGTGATGAGACACAGTGTCTAATTTGCAAATAGAGAAACAAGTGAGAAGGAGGTAGGTTAAATTTTGAGGATAGCTCTGAGAAACTAAGAAAGACATCATCTTTGTAAAGGGCTCTCATGGTTTTTATGCCTCTTTCGTGCCACATCAAATAGGCGGCGTTGGTAGTGGCAGGGGAAAATGCATGATTCCTTCACAATGGTAATCTGGTAGAGGGGGATATGAATTTAAAATGCGACCTGAACTGAAACCATATCTTAAGTGTAGAGAGCACTACGGGATTTGAAGCAACAGAAGATGTTTTAACAGGCAGTGATGAATAGATAAGGGAGGCAAGTGAAAAATATGGAAAAATTGACTGAATTTCAAGTTTACACCAAATCAGGTTAGGTGAATTTAGCCAGTAGGTCAGATTATGAATATGCGAAGACCAGTAGTACATTAAAAAATTTGGTAGGGAAAGACCCCCATTAGAGGTAAACTGTTGTAATAAAGAGAGCCTCAGTCTAGGGACTCTTCCTTTCCACAAAAAGAAGAAACCATTTGGTCCAGGGACTTAAAAAACTGTTTGGGCAGAAATAGGGGGATACACTGACATAGAAAGAGAAATCTGGGTAGCACATTCATTTTGATAATATTAATCCTGCCAATTAGTGACAGTGGGAGGGAGTTCCACCTCTGGAAATCTAATGCAAATTGTGAGACCAGGGGGCAAAATTCTCAGAAAACAGTAAAGGCAAAGTTCGTGTAATATTAATTCCCAAGTACCTAAACCCCGAGGGGCTGAGCTTAAAAGGAATGTCAGACTGCTCAAGTGTTAACGCCAAAGAGTTTACAGGGTAACATTCACTCTTGAGCAAATAAATTTTATAGCCAGAAAAAGAGCTGAATTTTCCCAAGACAGATATAATTGGAGGAAGACTACATATGGGGTCAGCTACATACAAAAGAAGGTCATCTGCGTACAGGGATACCTTAAGTTCAGATAATTCCATGAAAAGAAGGGAGGGATTTCAGAGCAACAGAAAGAGGTTCTATGGCTAAAGCAAAGAGAAGGGGAGAAAGAGGACACCCCCGTCGAGTGCCACGGCATAGTGGGAAATAATCAGATGGAACTGAGTTGGAGTTGGTGATGACACAAGCCTGAGGGGATGTATAAAGAAGTTTGATCCAAGACACAAACCTTTCTCCAAACCCAAACCTAGTCAGTACAGCAAAAAGATAATCCCATTCAACCCGATCAAAGGCCTTCTCTGCATCTAGAGAAATGATCACCTCAGGAGACGAGGGACAATGAGCAGAAAAAATTGTACTTAGCACTGTACGTGTGCTAAAGAACAACTGACGGCCTTTGATAAATCCATTCTGTTCCTGTGAGATAATCTGTGGAAGAACAGCTCGAGCCATAGCTGGACTGGCCATCGGGCCCACCGGGCATTTGCCCGGTGGGCCGCTGGCGATTTTTTGTTTTTATGGGCCGATGGATTTTTTTTTTATTTATTTATTTATTTATTTTTTAGGAAGGGTATATATAATGAAAGGTGTTGGATTGGCCAATTGGTCATGATCGACTCTGGGCTGGACCAATTACAGCCGAGGAGGCCGAATGCACCCGCCCCCTTGTTTAGCAATCACGTGTTTTTCACGCATTGCATGCCGGGAACTCGTGGCAAAACAATCCAAGTACCGCATCAAATGCCAGCATTTGCAGCACCGCAAAACGTTCATTCTCCGGTTCCAATACTTTCTTGTTTTTTCTTTGCCACACAAAAAAGGAATGTACAAAACAAAAGGAGAACAATGCCGGTCCGTACAAAGACAGACTCGACGAAAAGACAAAGAAAAGATTCGAGGAAAAAACCAAAGGTGTGAAAGGGTTAGACCCTTACGAGCACACAGAGGGACAAAAGACGTTAGCGTGCTGCCCAACTTTCACCACGCTCAGATTTATAATTATACAGCTCTTGGAGTGAGTGCATACACTCATGAAGTTTAGTAACTTCAGGTCACTGCAACAAGCCCAGGTACAGTTTACCGACGGATGGGTACAGGATCTTGAAATGCACCGTGTAGAACGAAAAACCATCGTATGAACAAAGGTAAGTTTACCAGTCTCACAAATCGTCCTCATAGATACACATTCGTTAACCGTTTATTAATATAACCTTTGAGCTCAACGGTAATTAATTAGTAGTGGAAATAATTTCTGGTTCATTACAGAAATGTAGCAGTGACAATAATATTGTATGCTGTAATCGCACTGGACAATTAGTGATACAAAACAACTGTTTTATCCTGTGAATAAAAGTATATGTTTTTGTCAATGTACCATGGTAATAACAGAAGCGAAACACAATATTGTGTCAGGACAATTCACTATTTATGCACAATAAATAAAGGAGCATAGCGACAATTTCTGTTCAGCGCCAGACTTGCTTGTAACCTATATCACCAATTATGTTACGAAAAATGACGTATTAACGACTAAAAAACTCTGACCTTTGTGGGAATGCTTGGAGCAGACTAACCTGTGAGCTGAAGTGTTCTGAGACGTTATATTTGGTATATCCAGACCATCCGTCGGCTCTTACTTGGGAAACATGGCTTAAAAAATTTCTCTTCAACGACGTAAAAAAAACCGATCTCTTTACCCGTCGGCTTCCCGTGGCTGTCATGCGACCGGCTGTTGCAGTTAATAATACAACAGCTTCTTGCCATTTTTTGGGTTTCTTTTTATCGCTGTGTAACTGAGTTCAATTGAAAGCCTGCGTGCGCTAGTACCTCTTGCCACAAGTTCCCAGAATCCTTTGCGGTTTTACCCCTGAATGACGTCACATTTTCAATCTTTATCCTGGTGGGCCGGTCTCTAGTCAAAATGCCCGGGCCGATTTTTTGTCCCAGTCCAGCCTTGGCTCGAGCCGAATTGCAAGTAGTTTTGCCAAAATCTTAAAATCTACATTTAGGAGAGACAGGGGCCTGTTGGACTCACAGGCCGTAGGGTCTTTGACTTTCTTCAGTAAAACTGAAATAGATGCTTGCGTTCAAGTGGGGGGCAGCCGGCCATTTCGCAGTGATTCATTATATACATCAAGAAGGAGAGGGGCTAACTTGTCTTTACATTTTTTGAAAAACTCAGTCGGAAATCCGTCTG
Source organism: Copadichromis virginalis (assembly GCF_057382275.1). NCBI lineage: Eukaryota > Metazoa > Chordata > Actinopteri > Cichliformes > Cichlidae > Copadichromis > Copadichromis virginalis. The sequence goes on along the minus strand of NC_140631.1, from coordinate 17,539,176 downwards.
AGCCTGGGGCCTTACCGCTCTGCATACATTTGATTGAGCCAAAAATTTCCTCTATTTTAATAGGAGCATCAAGCTTATCAGAAACTGATTTATTTACTGTGGAAAGGTCAGAATTCTGGAGGAAGGCATCTCATCTGAAACTGACTGTGATTCAGAGCTGTAGAGATTGCAGTAAAATCTCTTAAAAATCCCACTGATAGAGACAGGGTCAGAAACCAGATTGCCAGACTGGTCTTTAACTTGTGAAATTGTGCGAGAGCTGGCTCTGCGTTTCAGTTGGTGTGCCAGAAGTCTACTCGGCTTTTCACCATGCTCGTAGTAGGTAGCACACGATCGAATCAAAAGACGTTCCGCGTCAGCTGTTGTGAGAAGATCAAGTTCAGTCTGCAAATCCTGTCGTTGCTTCAATAACATCTGTGATGGATTAATGGCATTTTGGTTGTCAACGTCCTGAATTTTTGCTGAAATTTCTGCTACCTTGGAGTTTTTGTTAAGATTAGCTGAATAAGAAATAATCTGGCCACGCAGATATGCTTTCAGTGTTTCCCATAATAATGAGGAGGAGACTGAATCGCTTTTATTAAAGGCAAGAAAGTCATCAATTGCTGATAGAATGAACTGGTTGAATGAATCAGCTGATAGTAGGAGAGTGTTGAACCTCCAAGAGGGGCAGGAGCGAGGTCTACCAGTGAAGTTTATATCAAGGCTTAGTGGAGCATGGTCTGATATAACGATTGGGTGGTATTCAGAAGATGTGACTTTATGCATCAGAGAACCATCAACAAAAAAACAATCTATACGGGAATAAGATTGGTGTTGTTCGCGTCCTCCAAGGATCTACAAACCCAGTCTGAGACCTGAAGTCAGAGATTGATTTGGACATAGAGGACTGAGTAAAGACACGAGGTTAGGAGCGGTCTAGTGTCGGGTTCATTACACAGTTCAAGTCCCCAGCGAGAATTAAACAATGGGTGTCAAGAAAAGGAAGAGTGCTAAATAGATTGTTTGTAAAATCAGGGTTGTCAAAATTTGGAGCATAAATATTGACCAACAAAACAGGAGTATGAAATAGTTCACTTTGATCTTTGTCAAATCGAGTGCATAATTCAGTATTTCAAGTTCAAGTTCAAGTTCAACTTTATTGTCACTTCAACCATATACAGTTTAAAAATACACAGTGAGGCGAAACAACGTTCCTCCAGGAACCAAGGTGCTACAAGACAAGTTAGTGCAAAAAAAAAAAAAATATATAATATATCTAGTAATAATATTGTGCAAAAGAGCATTTACAGGTTGGTGTGTGCGATGGTTTGGTGGTGTAGGTCAGTGTGTTTGCGCTTGTGTTGGTTAGTCAGTCCAGTCTCAATGTTTTGAGGTATTTGAGTTAAGCTGAGTGATAATGTTAGTGTATGTGTGTGTGTGCGTGTTTATCAGTCAGTCCCTTTTTGCTGAGGAGACGGATGGCTTGTGGAAAAAAGCTGTTGCACAGTCTGGATGTGCGTGCCCGAATGCTTCGGTACCTTTTTCCAGATGGCAGGAGTGTGAAGAGTGTGTGAGAGGGATGTGTCCGATCAGCCACAATGCTGGTGGCTTTGCGAATGCAGCGTGTGGTGTAGATGTCCTCAATAGAGGGTAGAGAGACCCCGATGATCTTCTCTGCTGTTCCCACTATCCGCTGTAGGGTCTTGCGGTCTGATATGGCACAGCTCCCAAACCAGACAGTGATGCAGCCGCTCAGGATGCTCTCAATAGTTCCTCTATAGAAGGTGGTCAGGATCGGTGGTGGAAGCCGGGCCTTTCTCAGTCTTCTCAGAAAGAAGAGACGCTGTTGGGCTTTCTTGTGCAGGGAGCTGGTGTTGAGGGACCAGCCGAGGTCCTTCTCCAGGTGTACGCCCAGGAATTTGGTGCTGTCAACGATCTCCACAGAGGAGCCGTTGATGCTCAGCGGTGAGTGGTCGCCTCGTGTCCTCCTAAAGTCAACAACCATCTCTTTTGTCTTGTCAACATTCAGAGACAGGTTGTTGTCCTTACACCAGTCCGTTAGTCTCTGCACTTCCTCTCTGTACGCTGACTCGTTGTTCTTGCTAATGAGACCCACCACGGTCGTGTCATCAGCGAATTTAATGATGTGATTTGAGAGATGAAAAACAGTATTTTATAAGGCACCATAAAAAAACGGGTTCTTAAAAAAATACTGTATATACAGCCTCTGTTGTTTGCGCTTTAACTTTCAACATGCATTTACTGGTTACCTGTTTAATGTGGACTTAAACAGGTGAACAGGTAAAGCTATTAGCCCATTTTATGGGCTAATAGCTCAGATTTGTTCAAATTATGGTTCCAGGTGTAAGAAGACAAAATATGTGATTTAATAATAAACAGCAATGATGGTGGAAATTGTGATCAACCCCAGTAAGAACTTGGACCACTCTGCCACCAGTTAACTTTTAAATAAGCTTGATCTTGTCTTATGACAAGACATATTTCAAGTATTCTCACAACTGCACACTTACAAAAATGTGTGCAAAATGCAGGTATGCGAACACTTAATTGCCCCCTCATGCAGCAGTATTCTTTGCATTTTGATCCCGAATTGAACTTTAAAATCCCACTCATCCATCTGCAACAACTTGAGACTACTCTACCCTAACCTTTGTTCCACCTGCCATATTAAATATTAAATAAAAACATCTTTAATTTAAAGGTTGCTTTAAAACAGCTGTGAATTGTTCATTCCTGTTGAGCATTAACCAGGATAGTATGCAGGGTGAGAAGCCTGCTGTCGAAGCCTCTTCCTGGCTGCATCACACTGTCCCCCCGATCTGTCTGTAAGAGTTATTGTGTCATAAAATAATATTATAATCCCACAATAACAAGAAAAGAAAAGTGCATGAAATGGGAGGCGGTCATACTGAGATGATCTGCAATGTGCTTGGTTTTAGATATATTACAGTGTTGGCTTTGAAACAATTTACTTGACATTATGTGAGTACAGAGAGAATTTTTGTTAGTATTTAACTGCTAAAAGCATGTGGCAACTGCTTAAATAGCTGGTGTAAGCTTATAAGTGTGCTATTTCAAAGTAATTGTGCTTTTAACAGCTTTAGGGAGTGCAAGCAAAACCGTATTTACTCTACAAAACATTTGTTACTTTTATTGCCTTAAACATAACAAGAATAGCTGGTGTTTTTACTGCTGCTGGCTGTGAGTACAGTTTCTATCATTGGTATGTGAGCTGAACTGCACCTTTATTTCACACAACAGTCAGAAGCAGTTCTTTGTGGGCTCTAGTAATTTCTCCAGCATGACTTCCCCTCTTTTTCTCTCTATTGCAAATCACAGATCCTGGGAAAATGTTAATGATTTAGAGCTTTGCGCTCAAATAAGTGTGGAAGTTTAAAAATCAAAGGCGATAAAAACCTCTGAGCACATCACTCTGCAACCAACTGCTGCCTGCCATGCTTTGATCTCTGGCGTATTGTAATGACAACATTAACATTCAGCTTTTTGAAAACAGTGTTGGCTTCTTTTTGTCTCCCGTACATCAGGTTCGACATTTTGCTGACATGACAATGGAACTGCGCCGAATTACCATCAGATCGTGATTGCAGAGAGACGTAAAAACATGACTGAGAGATCGAAAGTGAGGGAAGGTGTTACACTGATTATTACTGAGCCTGAGCAAATCCTCAGCTTCAATGATGTCTCGCACATTACTATGTGTAAGCCCGCCTGATTTTGCAGCGTGCGTCAGGGCGCTTGTTCTTTTTCCTGTATGAAATACTACACAAATGATGGATGGCTTCCTTTTTGAATTAGAGGTGGGGCACACTAATTCATTCGCAGTATTTTCTTTGCAGATGTTCTTTTTATCCTGACTTCAGATGAGTTTCCTGTTCTCTATCTTTCTGTTTTGATCACCTTTCTCTCACTTTGTCTTTTCGTTTCACTTCCTGTACAGAGAACAGTGGCGTTACTTATTACCACGGTGAATGGATGCTACTCAATTCTGCTGTAGCCTGTGAATGATGTCATGTTATCTGCATGGTGGACTCAAATCCACATGCCCAGTATGATATTAAGTCACTCGTGAAATGCAGACATGTTAACTTCAGTACACTTGTGCTTTACACATTTTGCTGATGACTGAGCAGGAAAGGCTCTCGGATCGTCTCTACGCACGAACACACTAACATACTTTTCTACATGGAGAAATCTCACTTTGATGTGTTGCTGTAGCCTAAAACATCTGCATGATTTTTGGTCATTTACAGTTTAAATTTAACCCATTTATGTCGCCCTTTTTCCAGTTTAAACAAAATTTTGCAGAACACATCTGAAGTGTTTTTGGGGAGACAATAATGTGATGGACCAGCTGTGGAAGTGACAGAAACTAAAACACGTGAAGGACTGAACTGTGAGACTTAAAAGAATCAGAGGATTCATGTGTGTTGATTGTTGTGAGTGGAAAAGCTCACACATTAGCTCAAGCTAATGTGTTTTTAATTGCGTGATTCATATAATACTTCAGGTACATGTTTAGCGTTAGCCGTTTGATGTTAGCTTGTCACTTCTGCAGCTGTTCCGTCCCATTGTTGTCTCCCCAAAAACACTTCCTTTGTGTTTCAGGGGATTTTGTTTTTGTTTTTTTGTTGAGCTTTTGCAGCATTTGTTTCTGTTTCTACTGTGTTTTATTCAACTTATGTTGTGTACATTTGACCTTCCAGAACCACTGTAGTAAATTGAATGTGGTCAGATTTTGGAGTATTATTCAGACAAAACGAACAATATGAATGGAGGCGAGAAAACCATGATGTGCATTTTTTAAAATTATTTTTCCTTTGGCAGTTTATAATACTTTATCAGTTGTTCAGTATTAAAAATTAATAATTACAGATTATTTATAATATAAACAAACTCTGTTCCTAGAACACTGTCTGTGAAACACAGAGTGAATTAATGTGTTTAACTTTAACTCAACAAATGCCCCACTTTAAAAAAGCACACTGCCGCCAAGGCAAAATCTCAGTTTTTCCAGTTTTAAAGACGGTGATGTTGTTTTCTTGCCTGGTCATTGCTCCACCTCTTCACCAGATTTCATGGATTTCAGACAGAAAGGTGTTGCATAATCTTTTAACAGACAAACAAGCAGCACTGACAGCACACCTCTAGCATAGCTTTGTGCTGGTGAAGGGAACAGTTCAGAACTAGAGTAAAAACTAGAGTAAAAACTAGAAGGGCATTGAAGAGGTCAGCTCACCAAAGACTCCATATAAAAGATGGATGTTGCTTCAGGGTCTAAAAGATGAAGCCAATGTGGAAAGGCTTTAAAACTACAATTTTATTTATTTATTTTTACTGCAGCAGAGGATTCAAAAGAAGTCTAATGTTTAGATCTCTATTAGAAAGCAACTCTTCGGGCTCTGTGATATATGACCTCTGTTAGGGTCCCTGGGTCGTCGACCCAGTGTTTCGTGTTTTTGGTTCTTTGATTTTGTTATTTCATTATATTCTAGCTTTGCTTTATGGGTTTTAGGATTATTCTTAGTTTAGGTTCTCTGGGTGGGGTTTGGTTAGAGTTTTAGTGTTCTGGTTTTCTGTCTGTGTTCATTAGTTGCTGTCTCCCCTGTCTGCTGTATCCCCACGTCCAGTCAGTGTCTGCCCTGGTCCCACGTCTCTGTTCCCTTTGTTATAGTGCTTGCCTGTGAGTCTGTGTTATGTTTCCTGTTTTACTTTGAAAGTCCATGGTCGTGTCCAAATTCATGGGCTGCATCCTCCTGAGGCTGCATTTGTAGACCGATTACGTCACAGCACGCGCTGAAGGCTGTCCAAATTCGTAGACTCCTCCGAATGCGGCCGACAAATGCGTCCTCCTTTTCCCCGAATTTGAAGGATGGGTCGGGTGTGTCCTTCGTGGCCCACCATATCCCAGAATTCATAGCGCGGCCCAGCCAAACTCCAGTTTCCAACAATGGCGGCCGCTACTAAGTTTTAAAATTACTCATACTAATCTTTCTGGGTCACAAAATAAACTTTTAACATATTTTCAGGCGAGAAAGTAGCTGTGTAAACATCAAATATCTGCTCGTTTTATCAAGATATCGCATATTTGCCAAAGTGCTTCGACGTTTTCAGAGACGTCTGCTACCCACCAGCTCGATAGCAAGCCGGGAGCTCGAGGGTTACTGATGCGGCCGAGAACAGCACAACTCCCGGCACATCATTTTCAGATCACCGCGGACTTTCGCTACTCGGGTTAAACGTAATATGTAATTCATTTTTTAAAAATTCAAATCGACAAATTAGACAACCTAAAAATGTTATTGTTGGGCTTTTTTCAGTGTTTTGTTTGTTCGTGAGTAAATCGGTTTGGCTGAGATTAGTTATTAGATTAGATTAGATAAAATACAACTTTATTAATCCCCCGGGTGGGTTCCTCCTTGGTTTTCACACAGCTGACTAAACGTCAAACAGAAAACTGATTAAACATAAGTATGAGACAGTCGAGAATTTAAGCCAGTGTCCTATTATATTTTAGATAGCAAGGAGCAGACGGCCGAGTTTATTAAACTCCACCGAGACAGCGGTGATGCTAATTTGAAGGCTAGACCGTCCAATTTCATAGCCGTTTACTTCCGGCCTACCCGACCTTCTGAGGACCCGGCCCACATAGACCGTGAAGGCCGGGTCCTCAGGAGGATGCAGCCCATGAATTTGGACACGGCCCATGTCTCATGTTAATGTGTCTGGTTTTGCTTCCCCTTGTCTCATTAGGCCTGATTTGCCCCAGCTGTGTCTCCCTCCTGTTGCCCATTCCCTGATTGCTCCTCTATGTATTTAAGCCCTGTGTTTCCCTTATCTAGCTGTGTGTTCTGTCTGTGTAAGTGTATTTTGTATTCCTAGTTTTGTTACCCTTTTGAGTTCAGCATTAAACCTGTGTTTTGAGTTACTTTCTGTCTCCAGAGTCTGCACTTTGGGTCCTTTTCCTGCCTGCACACAGCCGTTTCATAACAACCTCAAACACTTTCCTAATAAGTTGTGGTCTTTGAACTCTTAATGAATACAACAGAATGTTCATTTTATAAATCGTGGTTCCTATAGGAGTCAAAAAGAACGGTATGCTTTAGAGTGGGCCGAAAATGTGATCGGCAAGTCCCTGCAGCATAAGCGTGTAATGCGCGTACTGTGTCAACTTTCAGAACTCCAAGTTGGTAGTGGATTTGTACGTCACTGAGTGAAAGTGTTTTATCCTCAAGGAAACCGTGACATGGTGAAGAATCCCTTGTTGGCAAACACAGTGCTAAGATGCTTCTTGCAGTTGCACGTCTTGGGAAGGATTTTGTCCCACTCTTCTTTGCAGAAACTCTCTAAATCTTTTAGGTGGTGGTCAGTTGGTTTCATCTGACCACAGCACTTTCTCTCAAGCCTTTGTTCATTTAGATGTCCAACTGAAAACAGGTCTGCCCATGTGCCTTTTTGAGCAGGTGCTGGAGCAGGGTGCTGCGAGATTTCAATCCACGGGCGACCGTGGCTCAGGGGGTTGGGAATCGCATCTGTAACCGGAAGGTCGCCGGTTCGATCCCCGGGCCCTCTGTCGTGGTCGTTGTGTCCTTGGGCAAGACACTTTACCCTACTTGCCTACTGGTGTTGGCCAGAGGGGCCGATGGCGCGATATGGCAGCCTCGCTTCTGTCAGTCTGCCCCAGGGCAGCTGTGGCTACAACTGTAGCTTGCCTCCACCAGTGTGTGAATGTGAGAGTGAATGAATAGTGGTATTGTAAAGCGCTTTGGGTGCCTTGAAAAGCGCTATATAAATCCAATCCATTATTATTATTATTAGTGTGTTACCGATTGTGTTCTATGTGACTGTTCTCCCAGATGCCTACAGGTTATTGACACGCTCCTCCTGTGCAATTTTGGGTTGATATACCACCTTTCTCATGATTGTCCTTGCTCAGACCGAGGGTGATTGATGGCCATTCTGTATGTCTTCCATTTCCGAATAATTGCACCAGCAATTTTCACCTTCTCACCATGCTTCTTCCTGAAGGACTCTTTCTAGCAGGTCTTGTCCTGGTGCCATTTGGCAGCTCCTTGGTCTTACCCTACACACATAATGACTTGATATCAAGAGACTGTAATTGATTGATTGATTGGCTGTGTGCCCATGTGGAACACAAGCTGTGTTAACCTTTAAAGAACATCCCGTTACTTTGCTTTGAGAAACTCTTTAGTTGCTTTTGTAGGAAGGTTTGGATTATTCTTCTTTTGCACTGTGAAGCCCATGCTGTCAGTCTGCACTTCAATCATATATTGATACTTTTATCTAAAAAATATTAAGGTGGTATACAGATGTAAAATCTTTATCTGACTGTATCTTGCAATTCAGCAGAGGCATAAACATTTGAGAGATTTGGGTTCAGTTCCCGGCAGCAGTGTTTACTGCTCAGCAAGCCAATCAATCCAGCCGCCAATGTTTGTGTAAGAGGAAGATTAAAAAGTGATCATGTCCTGATTATCACATTATCAAATCCTGCTGTCCATCCAGAAAAGAGAAAAGTGTGAACCTGCAATGTGTTTTGGATGAGGACTATTGTAATCTACAAGCTGAAGCTTTGAAACTAGAAATAGTACAAGGAAATAATCAAGAAACAATAATGTCCTTTATGCATGCTGATGAATGAGTAAGAAATGTTCCCGATCATATCTGCATATGTAGTGTTGGGGGAGATGAACTGTGTGTGTATGAGGGTGTGTGTGTTTCTATATGAAGGCCATATACAGTAATTGACTTCCGTCTCCATGGAGATGTGGATAACTGCAGGAACCTCTGTTGTGTGGGTTTGTCTAATGCATGCAAGATTTTTACTTGGTGGATGTTTTGTGGCTGTATTTGAAAGAGGCAACTGGTTTGTGCAAGCTGAGTTGCAGAGTGTGAATTCAATAATGCATATTGTGTGTGTGGATGCTGTATTGTGATTTTTAGCTGCAATAGCATAGATGGTATTGTTTTCACCTTAAAGAAAAATCTGGTCCTAATACTCAGAGAATTAGCCCACATGATCGTATCACAAACTTAGTGATTGCAGCTTGAATAGGTGTGGCACTAAGTGTAAATTTGAATTCCTAGGTTCCTGGGTTAGCATGGATCTCCCCATTACAACTGCACACGCTGGAAACCGCATACAACATGTGAGAACACATGCACTGTGACAACAGCAAACATCCAGAATAATAACAGTGATTCTTGAGGAGCGCACGGATGAATTAAAAGGAGACTGAAAGTGCGAGTGGGGTGGAAGGTGTTAAAAGACCACCCGACAGTGTGAGTGGGTGTGATGAGTGAGCAGCGGAGGAAGGTATAGACAGGTATTCAATCACAGACTGAGTGAAAAACTCCCTCGGTTAATTCTTTAATACGAAGAAGATGGATTTGTTTCTTCCGTCTCTCGTTTCACATCCAGTTTTTAATGTGTCGACATCAAAGCTGACAGAATAAGATCTTCCTGTGGAGAGGCTTGACCTCTTATGTTCGCTGCACTCATCCTCAAGCAATGCACAAAAGGCAGCTGTAGTTTAAAACCCACAGCATCATTGTAAAGCCCTTCTTAGCATCTGAAGGCTTTAACATTTATCTCTTCATGTAGAGAAAGTCTTCTTCTCCTTGAAAACTTACACCTGGAAACTGCATCTTTGGATTTGAGACTGACATTAAAAACTGGACTGATAAGAACTCAGAAACTCATTACTGAAATTAAAAGAATCAGTACTGCTCACATGTCACATTTCTTGGCATGGCTTTATTGCCTGCTGGTGGATTACACGTGCAAACTCTTAATCCCCCCTTTGCTGTCAAAACGGCCGTAACCTTTTGAGACATGGACTCCACTGAAAGTGAGCTGTGGTATCTGGCAACAAGCTGTTAGCAACACATCCTCCTGTAAGTTCCAGACCAGGCCCCCATGGACTGGTCTTGTTTGTCCAACACATCCCAGAGATGCACGATTGAGATCTGGGGAAATCTGAGGTTGTGTTGTGCCCCTCAAACTATTTCTGCTGAGTGACGGGGCATTATCCCCCATCAGAGGATACTGTTTCTATGAAAGGGAGTAGATGGTCTGCAATAATGCTTGGGTAGGCAGGACCCAAAGTTTTCGAGCAGAACATCACCCAAAGCATCCAACTGGCTCCACTTGCTGCTGCTTATAGTGCATCCTGGTGCCAAATGTTCCCCAGGTAAGTGACACACGTGAGCCCAATGTAAAGAAAAAAGAAACAAAACAAATGATTCATCAGGCTAGGCAATCTTCTTCCATTACTCCATACTTCAGTTAGTGTCTATTATTGGCAGTTTCTGCAGTGAACAGGGGTCAGCTTGAGTAACCTGACCGGTCTGTGGCTACTCAGCCGCATATCAAACAAACAGCAATGAACTGTGTATTCTGTCACCTTTATATCAGAACTTTTTCTACAATTTGAACTGCTCATCTGTTGCATCAAAGCCTTTGTTCCCTACATGTATCAATGAGCCTTGTCTGCCAATGACCCTGTGGTTGGATCACAGCTGTTTCTTCCTTAGATCAGGAATACACAACATGACCTTCAGCTTTGGAGATACTTTGGAGATACTTTAGAGATAGCATTCTTCTGCTTCCAATACAGGACAAAATGTTCAGTTGCTCCCTAATATATCCCACCCACTAACAGGAGCAATGATGAAGTGTGTGTGTGTTTTCTCTTTTCCCTTATCTCTTCCTGCATCTGTCCACCTCTCTATCATGCTCCAGTTCCACATGTTAGTGCAAATCCACAGTATTCAGTGAGAACAGCTTGTTTCCCTTTAAAGAAACATGTGATTAGTTCTGCAGACATCTGCATGGAGATACATTTGTGCACACTAATTGTGGCTTTACTAAATGACCCCCTTCCTTTGTCCTGGTTCTATAATTCCTCTATAATTATCCCCATTTCTCCCATAGTTTGCTGGTGTCGGAAAGGGTTGATGTTGTATAAGTGAGTGTGTGCTTTAAGGTATGGTATGATATACACCATAAGCTTTCTTTAATAAAAATGTTGCACTGTTTTTGAGCCAGATTAGAATTTTTTAAATTGCTTACAAATAGGTCAACAGAATCCCAGCAGATATTGCATTTTTAATGATGTAATTTTGTTTGTGAAAAATGGATTATAGGGTTCATTAGTGTTTAATCACCCAGCACAGCATTATTCTTTTCATATCACTTAGCAAGCACTTTTTATCTGAAACCTAATTTATCACATTTACTTCTTCAGATAAAGATGTGGTATGAACACCTGGCAAACCTTACGATGGGAACCTTAATACCTTATATATCTGAAGAGACTGTAATCAACCCCATACCCTTCACTGGATATCAGCAGGTGCAGACTGATGCAGTGGGAAAACTTGAAACAATGAACTTCCACCATGAGGTGGTGAATAACTGTGCTGCAATGAGCAAAAAACATGAAAAAATAGAATATATTTGGATACAACGCATAATAACAAGGTACATCTGAATATTAATCCTTTTTTTAGGTGTTCAGCTAAGGCCCAAGTCATACAGGCCAGCTAGCGAACAGTTGTGAAGGAAAAATATGCATCCTGTTAAGGTTCACATAATTGAGGAAGGAGAGTACAAACAACCATTGGTCCAGAATATCTTGGTCAAACAATTGATTTTAATGAATACAGGCGTGGGAAGACCAGTCTGCATGCAGACAGGGATTGATCTTCGACTTAATCAAAGCATACACAGATTTTTATAGCATCAGGGTTTGAATTAATGACGCCCCTTCATACGTCACAGACAGAATATATACATACGTCAAATCAAAACCACAATGACTTTTAACACAGTTTAAAAGAACGTTGTCTTCTATCTTCATGGCTGGTACATCCTGTCACTGCCGGATGCTCTCTTGTCATCTTGACACATCAGCAGCAGTTCTGCGACAAACTGCTCTTTTGCAACCCCAAGCAAAACATGATTAAACTTCCACCTATAAATGATTCTCTCTAACTGAGTGTGTGTGTGTCTATGTCGTCCTCAAATGCTCTCTCATCTCACCCGTTGTACTTCTGACCTTTTACCAGACCAGAGGCTCATCCTTATGTGTAATAACCTAACTGAAACTACATGTACTATGTTGAATAAATGTTTTAATCAAGAACCTCTACTAAAAGCTTAATAAAAGAATATAAAAGTATAACAGACAATTTGAATAACCTAGTAATTCAAATAGCCTCGTCTAACCTGCTCCTCAGAATAACTTTCGGTTTCAGTTCTGCAAAGCCTGCAACTTCCTGTCAACTGCAACTTAGTCTTTCTGAAAGACACACACACTGTTTAAACCTCTGAATACAATATCAATACTGTAAATTATATTATTAATGCAATGGTGATGATGATGATTATTTAACAATAGCAGTAAAACAATTTCCCTGCTCCACAATCCCTTGACTTCTTGCAAATAGTTGGTTGAGGTTGATAGCCATCAGTATCAAACTGATTGCTAAATCCCATTCAAGCAGGTATAGAGATGGTCAATGACCATCTGGCAACAACAGGTTGCTCGGGAAAAACGTGTTTTCCCCAAATAATTGGTGAATGGTTACTGGGAGTCACTCTGTCAAATTGCTTGCAGTGCTGCACAACTGCTAGCAGAGTGGCTCGCTAACTACTAGCTAAACACTAGTAAGTATGACACAAACCAGAAATGAGGACCATTGTGCCTCAAGGTAAAAGTTGCAGCAATTGAAACATGATGGCTGTAGTAGTGAGGCACAGCTTTTATTCTGAAATTGAAGGTTTGTGTCACAATTTTTCAAATTTTCCTGCCGTTTGGCTAGTAGTTAGCAGGTTTGTGCAGAAGTTGGCCCAAAGCTGTGGGAAGTAGGGTGGTGTTGCAAAAGGCAGGTGTCAGAATAATGTGGCAGGACGCTGTGGAGCTTCTGTTTTTTGTTCTGTTTGGCGACTGGTTTAAAGGATAGCACTGGAGGCAAAACAGAATTTAAACCATGTTCTGTACTTTTTATGAACTCACCAAAGGTCATCTCCTTAATTCCTTATGTTCTTTATTCCACATGCTGTAGTTAAGTGAGCTAAAGAGTAAAAACAAAGATCATTAACAAATATCATCAAATTAAACTTGCGAATCTCAAATAAAACAGAAAACAAACTAGAACGGAAAGGCGTAGTATAACCTGAGAGTAGGTCTGCTGCAGTGTGCTGCTGGCTCAGGAAGCAATGAATAATGTGGATGGATGCAAGATTTTATTACCGAATCTGGCAACCCATTTGTAAGGATAAAAAGTGAAAATTTCACATTTTTTCCCCCGATGTTTTATACCTCTATGAAATAAGCAGGGAGGTAATCAAATAAAGAGTTTGTGATGTGTAAAAACCTGCCCTCTTGGCCAGGTCTCTCTTGGAAAAGAGATTTTAATCTCAATGAGACGTGTACCTGGATGAATAAAGGATAATGAAAAGTTCTTGACTGTCAGGCATATTGTGGTTGCCAAGCAAGACACACATGCAAAATAATTTTAAAGAAAGGCTTGTTGGAGTAAAGTTATTTTTTATGCAGGATAAGAAACTGAGCATCAGAAGAAAGGTGATTTTTTTTAAGCGACTTTGAATGGTTGTTGGTGCCAGGTGGCCAGAGTATTTCAGAAACTGCTGATCTACTGGGATTTTCCCTGCACAACCAACTCTATTGTTTACAGAGAATGATCTGAAAAAGAGAAAATATCCAGAAAGCTGTTGTTAGAGGTCAGAGGAGAATGGTCAGGCTGCTTTGAGCTGATAGGAAGGCAACAGTCACTCAAATAACCACTTGTTCCAACCAAGGTATGCAGAAGAGCATCTCTGAACATGCAACACGTCAGACCTAGAAGCAGATGGGCTGCTGTAGCTAACTCCTGTTAGCTAAGAACATGAAACTGACGAAGCATAGGCTTTGTGTGAAGGTTGCCAGGTTGGATAAGTCTCTCCGTTTGCAGCAACATTCAGATGGTAGGGTCAGAAACAACATGGATCCTTCCTTCCTTGTATCAATGCTTAAGGCTGGTGCTTTTTCACTTTGCACATTTTGCGCCACTTAGTAACAGCTGAGCTTTGATCACAGCCTACCTGAGTGTTGTTGCCCACCATATCTATCCCTTTGTAACCACAGTCTACCCATCTTCTGATGGCTGCTTTCAGCAGGATAACACACCATGTCACAAAACTCAAATCATCTCAAACTGGTTTCTTGAACATGGCAATGCGTTCACTGTACTCAAATGGCCTCCACGGTCACCAGATCTCAGTCCAGTAGAGCACCTTTGGGATGTGGTGGAACAGGAGATTCACATCATGGATGTGCAGCTGACAAAACTGTGTGATGCTGTCATCTGAGGAATGTTTCCAGCTCCTCGTTGAATCTATGTCATGAAGAATACAAGGACCTCTGAAGGCAACAGAGGGACTAATCCAGTGCTAGTAAGGTGTACTTAATGAAGTGAGGTACAAGTGGTGCAGGCTTGTTAAGAAAGCTTGATCCCATGGTAAGGAAGCACCACAAGCCTTTTTATTCTGGTGACTATGCTGCCGGACTTACATAAACTAATTCACTTCCATGCTAGACTCACCGACATATCGACTAACTGACATTTATTTTAGCAGATTTGAGAAACTCTATTGTGCCCAAATCAATCATGAAGTGTTTAGAAAGTATTACAAGGAGACATAAGTGCTGGAACACAAGTTTTCCTATATATTGAATAATTCTGGTGTGCAGATTTCAGCTTCAGTTACACGGTACTGGATGCATCTTGTTTTCTATGTCAGTTTAGTGAATGCTCGACTTTTCTCACGGTGTTTAAGCTGTAAACCTTTTGTAAAGTCAACCTTAGTTTAGCAAAGGTTAACTTAGTTTGTGAAGAACTGAATCAAAGCGCTGAAGACAATTGTTGATCCTTCAAAGGGACACAGAGGCTGAATTTAAATAGTGAAGCAGTCTGAATGTCAGCCGGTCTCCTTGTACACTGCACAGTATACAGTATAGGGTCTTATCAATTAATTAGACAACCTAGCGAAAGATATATTACAGATAAATAAAAGAAACATTATGCAGCTCTAAGTGTGTTCAGTATAAAGGTTATCAGAGAGATTTAGAACAATAACAAAAACCATAATCTGATACAATTTGATTGGGTTTCCCCCCTGAGCAGTGTCAGTTTACAGAGCCTCAGTTTTGTTGTGTGAAAAGACATTTCCACCTTTTTTATATCTATGAAAAAGTATGATTAAGAATCATAGCTCATTTCGGTTTTCTTTTTTTATTAGAACTATAAATATGCAGTGATAACGGCGTGGAAACAGCAGTGAGTAATAATAATGTGCTGTACGTAGAACCGGCCAGGCTTGACTGTTTCTTAGAAAAGCCTGTGCTGGTATATTATGACTTTTACGCTCCACAGCAGCTTTATGACATTTATTAAGATGCTCTTCTAACAGTGTGTGCACTCGCAGTACTATCTGTGTGTGTGTGTGTGTGTGTGTGTGTGTGTGTGTGTGTGTGTGTGTGTGCGCGCATGCAGTTGTATGTGGGAGTGCATGCGCCTGTGTCCACCAATTTATGGTATGTCTGTATGTGGCTCTGCGCCTGTACTCGTGTTAGTGGTGTGAGAGTCTGTGTGCACATGTGTTCAATCAAGTCTATAAAGCGATAACTTAAAGAAAATCCCATCAGAGCATTTCTGGTCGGCTGTTCTGAAGGATTTACTGATTGTGGCCCACACACTTCAGTTCCCCCAACAAGCACTGTGATCGCTAGAAAATGTGCTGGCTTTGACTTTTCTCCACATGAGTAAAATTCAATTCAGTTTCTGAACTTGTGTCAGTACTATGTTGTGGATGTTTTGAAAGAGATTTTTGACACGCTGCGATTTGTCTCGTTATTGCTTGCATATGCGATTGTGTGTGTTTATTCAACAGCTTGCAGATTGTTTGCATGTCTACTTTTGTGTCTTGCAGATGCGAGTTTTTTGGCCGTCAGTGATTTTTGATGGTGTTTCATTGTGTAAGTTGTTCCACTTTAGTTTACAGCTTTACCCATGATGGAAACCCCTGAGGGTCATCGCAGCCTATTAAAGTGAATATATTCTCCTCCTTTA
Organism: Copadichromis virginalis; assembly: GCF_057382275.1. Lineage (NCBI taxonomy): Eukaryota > Metazoa > Chordata > Actinopteri > Cichliformes > Cichlidae > Copadichromis > Copadichromis virginalis. The sequence continues at coordinate 17,522,997 of NC_140631.1, read as the reverse complement.
ATCATGGTGAAGTGAAACCTTGCTTGCATGTGTTCCACTCAGCAGCGACAGTCTCTTTGGGGAGAGTTTTAAACAGGGTTATAGACAATTATTACTTCTATTTTCCTTTTTTTTTTTTTTTTACCAAGTAGAGGGTGGGTGAACTGATTATCTACAATGTGTGTTTACCCCAAGATAAAGCTTTTTGTTTTCTTTCTCATGGGTCTCTCTGTTCTGGGTCAGGCAAATAAACAACTAGATACTTTGTTTTGGCATCAGACATCATTTGGAGATCTTCAGCTGATTTCTTCATGAGATCAAAAGCAAAAAGCTTGAATTTTGCTTCTATTCTCTTTGAACTCATTTCCTTGTGCACCTCTGAACCACTTTTCAGCCCTGCTGTTGTCTTTAGAGTTCTTCCTTGTATACTAACCACTTGCAGAAGCACATCTGGACTATTGCAGTGAACGTTCATGTCAAGCTGACCCAACTTTCATGTTTAGGATCATCAGTGATAATAAGAGCCAGGCCCCAGCAGCACATCAGGTCAGGTGCAGGGCCAGGTGGTCCTCAGTTCCCTGGGGTTGGACTGTCAGTGCTAATTTCAACTGAAAACTCCTCAGTGAGAAGAATCTGCAGAACTGTTGTTGCATGCCATTGCACTCGTTCAAAGTGCATTGAAAAGTTTAGTGTGATTTGCCAGATTTGGCTTTTTGCAATTTCGTCCCGGACGGAAATTCAGGTCACATTTTAAACACAGTGGAGAAGATCCAGCATACATCAGAGATGCAGAAACGCAAGTGAAAATGTGACTTCCAGGGAGCGATCTAAAAGTAGCAGAAGTGCTCGAAGCACTGCAGACTGTAGTCTTTATTACAAAGAGTCAAGTGTTCTTTAAGTTATGGTGGGAGTACCACAGAAAACCGTACCTTTAGCTTTACCAGATTTACTCCTCACAGGGTAGTCGGGTAGCTGGAGCCTCTCCCAGTTGTCGTTGGGTGAGAGGCGGGGTACACCCTGGCAGGTCGCCAGTCCATCACAGGCGTAACACAAACAGACAGACATCTACAGCTACTTTAGAATCAGACAAAGACACATGCATGTTAGTGCTTAGCTCTACACCACAGTGCCACCCTGATTAGTGATGTTACAGTAATACAGGCATACATGCAGTTGGTTATTCTATATGGTCCATTAGTAGTGACAATGTCTTTAGCAACGTCCTTGTGTTTCCTAGTTAAGACCAATAATAAAAACTAATAATAATAATAAAAAAAAACCATCTATTTATATTGCAATGGTTTTTAACTGGAATGATAAGTAATAACTGGGACTTCAGCAACACAGAGTCATCAGGACACCTAAGTAGTCTATTTTGCGTGATATGCCTCCATAGCCTTTCTCTTGGTCGCTTAGCACCTTATCATTTACTGTAATTTTCTCCATGCTTTTTAAAGACATATTGAGGTTTCTCCCTTGTAGCATAGCAATTTGATATCATGCATCTCTAACGTACCGACCGTGACCCAGTAGATGAAAGAAATCCTTATGTTTAAATAATTAATAAAGGTCTAGACTAATTGTTTGGCATTCATCGGACGACCATTGTTTCCCTGCTATAGGCTGCATGAATTAGACTGCCTGAATAGGAGATTACATCAACTTTTTTTGCTTGACAGCAATGTTGCCTCTTTGTCTTTATAGATTAAAAGATCTCATAAAGGATGTATGTTTCCATTTGGGCTCCTAATTTTGTTGTAAAGTAAAGTTTGTAAAATTTCTTGATTTATTACTATTATTGTTTTGTTTCAGACTCTCTGGCTTGTCTGAAAGTGTGTGAGTGTGTGCCCATGTATTAATCTCCTTTATTGATTGAAGTCCTAATTAATGTATAAAGCAGCCAATAAGGATTAGTTGAACAAACAGCTTAAAAGAAAACACAACAAAGAGCCTCTTGTTATTGCTAAATGGTGAGTTTTTGTTATTTGTACATTTTAGATAGGGTGTCTACAGTTGGAAGGAAAACATATTTAATTTTTAATTTTACTCGTGCACCCACTTCATATGTGCACAGCTGGCAGTGATCGTGTATGCTCATTTCACTTCTTCGCTTGTGTTTTCCAAATTGCTTCAGGGACTCGATCTACAAATCATCTAGTGACAACACCACTTAGATACAGTATATCTGAGGTGGCTCTGTTTGTCCTGTCCTTATGTCGCTGGCTGATCCTCTGCTGCTCGGGGATGATTCTCAATACAGAGAAACAGATCAGCCTTGTGGTCCTTGTCACAGCAACAGACATGCTGTACAGGTGGCAATAGCTGCCATATTTCTAGACATCAGACAGATATGCTGAGTTTTATTTAACAGCTGCTGATGTGGTACACTTCTCCTAATTTGTACATCTTAATAATGCACACTGCAAACTCATTACTGTTCCTCTGTATTAAAGGGTTTGCCACATAATTCAAATAATCCCCGGGCTGTGGTGCTCACAGAAACTGTATCACTCTGCAGAAGAAAAATTCCATCTATGATTTCTGAAAAGAGACATTCTGCCGAGGCTTTCAAATGATTTTTTTGATGCTTGCCACAAGGCAAGTGCCATCTGGTTCCATTATATCCAAGTGAAAGCAGACATCTCTACAGCTGATAACCACAAAACTTGGCAACTCGTGCCTGGACAGCCCATATGGAAAAGAAATAGTAAAAACATATATGATTTACTCATGAAAGTGGCCACTTTCTCATTACTTTCATGTATTTTTTTACTAAGTATACAAAACATACAAGTTTCATTGTATAATTTTTCAAGGGATCTTATATGTGTTTTCACTCTTGTATGCTTTTCATACAAGTTTCATACAAGACAGATAAAAACAAAACAAAGATTTATATATATCTTTTCCATATGGGAGTGCATAAATAGCACTGCAGGCCAGAGAAACATAAAAATAAAATAAAAATAATAATGGTAATTTGGTTTGGGGGTGAACTGTTAAAACTAGGTCTTGACTCTCTGCCAGCAGTCGTTACAGCTTTTAGGCTCATCTGTATGTGTGCACTCTGGTGTGTCTGACAGACTGTTTCAATCAAGATTTCGGTGTAAAAATGGACTTTAGTGCCCCAGATGTCCCAAATGTTATTTGTTACAGTGTGAAAATGTGTTATTTTGTATGAAGCTTGTTAATTCCTCATTTAGTTGCAGAGAACTTCAGGCAGAAATACATGCTAATCCCTGTTTAAACAGGATTAGTGTTTCTCCAAGTCTGATAATGGGAATGTTGCAAGTGGCATCCTTAATTTGGATCCAATGGGAATCTGCAGTGGCTGTCGTTTTTAAAAGCCTGTGAAATGCAAAATTCACAACAACCTATTTGAGTTTAGCCAACAAATAATGTTTAATATATATGATAATTTAGTCTGACATGTTAATCTTGCATTATGTTTTTATCATCCAGCAGATGATGCTGGACCAGCTGTTCATGTTAAAGCACAAACTCCTGTGCAAAGCCGGGAGCTTGAACCTGTGCAACAGATTCTCTTGGAGTTAATATGGAAAAAACCCCAAAAACATCAGAGACCCTTTCACAACATTATTCCAAGCACATAGTGATAGAAATCATCAGTAAATTACAAGGTCTGCAAATACATAACGGTGGTGTGATCACAATTTTGTTGTTACTCCGAGTCGGTGAGATGGATATTTTATAGCAGCAAAAGCAGAGCGACATGTACGCAGAGATTCGATTTAAGTTGTTAAGTTTATAGAAGTGAAAGAAAAGTCGTCTGAAACACTAAAACATAAATTTCAGACGCTTACAGCAGTGTACCCCTCTATCCCCATGCTCACAATGAAGCATCAGCCTCACCTGGCACAGCGCTGCACTGATCATCCACCTCATGTTTACAGATTTTAAATAATCGCTTTCTTTTTCATTGTTTTGTCAATACTTCAGAGGTTTGTGTGTAATTTGTTGTGATTTGGAAACTAAATTAAAAAAGAAAAGACTACCACGTTTGAAAGCTCATAATCAAAACGTGTGTGTGTGTGTGTGTGTGTGTGTGTGTGTGTGTGTGTGTGTGTGTGTGTGTGTGTGTGTGTGTGTGTGTCTGTCTGTCTGTCTTCTGGCTGATGCTGAAATCTGTGATTTTTAAAAAAAATTTTTTTAAACTTAGTAAAATGTTATTTGATTAATGTGGCACATTACAACGAGACAAGAAGCTTGCTGACATAATTTCTCTAGTAAATACACTGCTACTAATTCTGGGTCAGTTGGTCGGTCACTCTTTTTGTCTGCTCTTATTATCCACATCTTCATTTTCTCTCCCTCTGCGTGGAAATCCGTGTTCAACAACAGGAAAGAGACCTTTTTAATATAGTCACGATTGTAGTGCAGAATCTCAGAACAGTTAACAAAAGCATCACAACGAAACAGCCTTTAAGGTGTGTGTGTTTGTGTCTGTGCACGCCTGTGTGTATGCATGTGTGCCTCTCTGTGTGGGTACAGTGTTTGCTGAAGGAAAATGTGGGATCACTGAAAAATCTCATTTAGTGTTTGCTTTGTTTTGCCCCCAGGCTCTGAGTCATGTCCCAGATAGCAAGGAGACATTGAACAGATGTTGATTTTCCATCTGAACCATCAGAATCGTCAGGATTGAAATGTCAACACAAAACCAATGTTGAAACAACATTGAAATACTGATGAAACCTGACACTGACATTGAAATAACATTGATTCACTGTTGTTCTGTCATCGTTGATTGTTGATCTATTTATAGTTGACAAGGTGACAACAATCACGTTGAAAAACCATCGATTTATGGTTGAGCGGGAAATTAAAGCTGCTACCACTTGGACTATTCCGCAGCACCCCTATCACATTGGTACATCCCTCCAGGTAATCATTGTCTTGTACAGTAGAGCGGGACATTAGATTTACTCTCAGCGGAATTGACCGGAGAAGGCATCAGTTCATGCACTGCACTGGCCTGCACCACGATTAGTATAAGGTAAGAATGAATGACTTTTGTTCTATTCGTTATTTCCACGGTTGCATTTGAATAACAGTAAAAAAAACCCAAAACAAACTTGTTAATGTAAAGTTTCGGATAAAATGTGGGAGCCCGAAATTGTGTCTACTTTCATCTTACAATCCGGCAACAAATAAATTGCACTGCAAACAAAGTCTATCAACAAAGAAAACATTTTCGTTTCATACTTTTCCGTTATATTCCCTTACAAAGCTAGCTTTAACGCTTCGAGGGTTCCTTTGTTCTTGCCGTCGCCTCGGCGCTTGACCCAGACTTTCGCTCTGTAGTTGCTTTTTAGCATAGTACTACAAAAAATTGTAAATCTGTGATATATGATTGATAAACGTAAAGGTAACTGTATAAATGTGTTCAATGACTTTGTTACTTTTAATGATTGGAGAGCACCCGCTTCGATTCGCACTCAATTCAAACTTTACGCTGCACGCTCACCTAACTTGCGTTTGCACCTTTTGTCCACACGTAAACTGCGTTTAGCATTTACGTGTGGACGAGGAAGACGGAGAAAACGCAGCGTCAAAGGTGTGCGCCTATTTTGACGCCACACTGTGCGCCAAGTTTTTGTCTCGGTGCCATGAATTCCTACAATGGCAGACTTAGACAAAATACTGTTAATTTTATTATCTTCAGTGTTTAAATGCTTACATATACGGGTTTGCTTGTAATTGTTGCCTATATACATTTTAAGCTATTATTTATTATTTAGTTCAATCAATAGATCAAGTTTTGTAGTGACTATGAAATATATTGTAATTATCTGTTTCCTGTTTATCCTAGACAGGGCAAAAAAGGACTCCAAATTAAAAAAAAGATAAAAATGAAAGACTGGTGCATTGTGCAGTTTAGCACTGGTGGTACAGAAATAGTCCCTAGATCATGGATAAATGGGGAGAAATTGTCATGGCCTCCATATCCTCCGTGAGACACATTCAGGATCCACGACGCAGTAAAGAGGAGAGTTCATCCTGGTGCAACATGGCTCACCTATGCACCAGTCCGACTTCTAATAAGCCATGGTGGGTATCATCTGGATTGGTGTTGTATAAATGTAACAATAACAAGTTTTTCGTGTCCTAATTTATGTCTGGCCATACATTGTGTTTGTACTTCCAGACACATTTCACGAAGCAGAACGCAGTCTTCAGAAATATCTAAGTGAACACTGTGATACGTCTGACCTTCAGTCCGAAGCTGAAACTCAGACCAGTCATAAAAGAAAGCACAAGTAAAACTTTTTTTATTTCACAAACATATCTTTGATTGCTAAGAATTTATGATCTTGTCTTTTATACATATCTGTGGTGCTTGCATACTGCAATATCACCACATAATATAGTCCAAAAAGTGGAAGTTTGTAAACTTTTTATAAATGCAAAGCCGTGTACACTTGTGCACTTCAAAAATTCCTTGTATACTGTACCTTCTTGCACATCTCCGTTTCCTGTGTGTGTTGTTATAAATCAAACTGTAACTTTAGGAAAAAATATTCCAAAAGCACATTTGTAATTACTTATGACCGTTTTCAACTTTTTTTCTTTAGCAGATGAGCAGCCCACAAATAAATGGTTTCCCCAGGCCCCTCGAGTGAAAATACCAGGTAATAAAATACTGTCTAGTGTCTTTGTACATATCTGTGTGTGACACAAGGAAACTTTTGACAAGTTGTCTGTATTCTTAAATACTTAAAAATTTTATCTTTTTCTGTCAGACCTGACGAGAGCTGTTAACGAACTCCGTGAGGAGGTCAGAGCCATCCGCAATACCGGCTGCAATGAATCGGTAGATGCTGGGGTACTGCCTCTGGATTTGCCCTTGCACAACATTGAGGAGCTAAACAATGCAGAGGCAGCTCTTCAATCACAAGAGGCAAATAAGGCAATGGTAAGTATATAAAGGTTATGTACACTTTGTAACTATAAAGTGTAATAGCTGTCAGATGTGATTTAAATACATAACAACGGCCTGTTGGTTAAACACACAAGCACTTGCATACACATTTAAGACATGAGACACGCTAATTCCAGCTCTTAAAATGTGTCTATAGGTGAGACGCTTTGCCTTGATTGGAGCCTGACGCAGCAGTTAGGGGCAAACTCTATGTCCGAGTTTGTCTTTGCACAAGCAGTGCAGAAATGGCTCCGATACGCCCCAGATCGTTTGGGTGGTGCAGGACGCACATCATGCAAAAAATTACAAACTTCTGTGAATCATATAAACGTAAATAGGAAACTGTCTTTTAATAAAGTATTTAGCAAACGAAACATGCCTATTGACCTTTTTTTGTTTATTTTTTTTCTCTGTTACATCACATGCAATGCTTTCTTATTTTAGGATATTAATATTGACATGATACATTGTGAGACATTTGGTTTTTTTTTTATAAAGGGTGTCCAATTTAAGGAATAAGTACAATTATGTGTTTAGGTGGTTGAAGTATTGATGGAAACATGCAGTAGTTTAGTATTGGTTAAAATACCTATAAAGAAAGGTAGATTTCCAGTCATGATTTAACTGTTGTTTTAATAAAAAGCAACTGTGCGAAAGAGGTGGAAAATCAACACCATAGCTCAACAGTGTTTCAATATCAGAATCTGACATTGTTTCAATGTCAGCAGTATTAGAAAATATAACGTTGAATCAACGTCAGGTTTCAACATTGATTCAACATCAAAACCTGATGTTGTTTCAACATTAAAAAAGGGTGCAAGAGTGACGTTAGGTCAACATCACACTTCAACGTTGATTCAATGACACAGCCTGATATTGACTCAACATAGTTTCAGTGTTTCCTTGCTATCTGGGGTAGGACCACAGTTGAGGTTCGGGGAAATTAAACCAGAAAGATCTGTTGTTAGACACTTTGAAAAAAAATGGATTCATTTTGTTCTTCTCAAATAACAAATCCAAACAAATTTGCAGTTTTCTGAAACAGTGGGCATGTGTAAGTACGTGTATATTGATCTGCTTGTCTGAATGCCTGAAAAGTGAAGCAAATCCACTTTCTCTATTGGCCAGGAGAGGGTGAATCACCTGGCTTTGAAAAAGAAGTCCAGATTTATAGAAATGTATAGAAGAAGGGAAAACATCCCCTTCTAACTTGGTTTATGACCTCAGTGAACACTTCCCTCACGAGTTTATGGTCTCAGTTGGGAGTTTCAGTTCCTGTTACAGGAAATAGACAATAAAGCAAGCTATGATGGAGGGCTGCCTTGTAATTGATAAGTCATAAGGTGTTAGCCTGCCTTGTCCCTGGTTTTTCCATTAGAGCCCACTCTTGCTTGTCAAGTCTGGTTTCAAAATGATGGGAACATCTAAAATGCCAAATCCAAGGCTTCAAAATGACGTTTTTATATACAGTCTGTCATAAAATTGTACAATATTTCTGTTTCTGCGCTGCCAGAAATCAAAATATTGCAAACTAACAAGAAAATATATTTCAGTTCAGGATTTCATCAACAGTCTGTCCTTAGTTTTTACTTGAAGCTGCTGCAGATCCCCCCCCCCCCCCCCCCAACAATATCATAATCTACTGCAAAAAGCCCCTCAAGAATAGTTTTTGACAGTAGCGTGAAATATCTGCAGTCAGCACCTCTGAAAATTGAAGGGAAATTGATTTGCGCCTGCATGAGTGGGGTGCTGTTTTGGGATGATGGATATCAGCTTGGTTCAATATGGCAAAGGGAAAAATTATAGAACAACAGATGAGAGAATTACCTGACTCACCAACAGAGGCTCTGTAGCGGTATGGATCATGTTTTGTGGAAATTGCCTTTCTTTCCCCGAGATACTTTGGAAACCACTAACGCTGAACAAGAAGGCCACTTGACAACAACTAGATCAGAGACTTTGGCAGAATGATTCAGGCCTGAGTGATGAGTATCCTTGCCTACGCAGCCAGTCTGAGTCACTGCAGACGCACACAGCGCTGTGCCCGGTTGTGTCCTTCTGCAACTGTTCTGCTGTGCCAGTAACGTGTACGCACAGTTAACGGTGCCTACTGATTTTTACCGGAATCCACACGTCTTTTCATTTCTCTCGCCCCTCGTGAGCAAACGTACAACAATAACACCATTACATCTGTGCATATATATTCCCGGCTCATTTCTGTAAGCGTGAAGCTAATTGTTGGTAATTTGCATTTTAAATATCTAACTTAATGCAGATTTGCCTCAAGAGAAAAATTAAGCATGTATGTATTTTTTCATAACAAGGGGATCACTACAACTGCAATCCTGTTCCAACAGAGCTGAATAGATGGGAGTGTCTGATCCATTATAGCTCCTGGTGGTATTCCCCTATTGTGGGGGCTGAATTACAGTACACTGTAGGTCCTTTTATTATTTCCTTGTACAGCGAGCTGAACTCATTCCTCGTGTCCATGTTTCGCTTGTGTCAAATTTTCTTCCAGTTCTCAATCAGTTTCCCCTTGAAGTAGCTTACAGAGCATGCAGCATACCAAGAGCTTATCATATCCTCAAGTCATATTGTAGTGGAGAGAGTGGACCCCAAAAGTAGACTCAGATGATGGAAGTGATTAACAGAAAACAACTCTCCAATAACCAGCGAACATAGGAACAATGTTTATAAAGCCAAACCAGGGAAACTGGGAGATATTTGAGGAGGAGTCCTACAGATGATAAAAAAAACAATTGATAGTCCAAAGTCAAAAACGCAGGGTCAGACCCAGGACCATGATATCTTATGTTTCTGGGTCAGGACGTCCATTAAATCATGCCAGAAAAAGAGTTTGTATTTGTAAACTTAAAGAGTGGAAAGCATGGAGGTCTGGATGTTAGCGCTGTTGACTCACAGCAAGAAGGTCCGAGGTTTGAATCCACCATTTGCCTGGGGCTTTTCTGTGTGTCGTTGGCATGTTCTCCCCGTGACTGTGTAGGTACTCTGACTTTCTCCCACAATCCAAAGACATGCAGTTAGTGGGGTTTGGTTAACTGCTCAATCTAAACTTCGCATAGGTGTGAATGTGTTGGGGACGGGCTGGCACCCGATCCAGGATCCTATTTGTATACATCTCTGTAGGTATATATGTATGGGCCAAAAGGGGAGCTGGGATAGGCCCCTCCCCCACCCCGCAACCCTTAACTGGATGGACAGTTGGAACTTAAGGAGTGTTATTATAATGCACAGACATGCACTTATGTACACACAGGTGAAACCTTAAATTTCTTCACACTCACACAACTGTAAAGTTGTCCAAAGACTGATTGGCTGAACGTTCACCTCCTGCTGCTCCTATTAGTCGTATTATTTCGCCCTCATTGCTAGGTGAAAGCTTTTATATTGCTCCCATACACAGGCTGCTGCATTACTCTGTCTGTGTGCAGGCTTTAAGAGCTCCTCCCATTACCTTTTTACCCCACCCACTCAATGCTCAAGCTTTAACCGACATTGAATAACCCCACTGCTGAGACTGCTCCTTGGTGTATGCACCAACATATGCCAACAACACGACACTGATCTATAGTGCACGGAAACATTTTCGCTCAGATGGACCCACTAGCAGGCACAACATGTGAGCTGATGCAAATGGATGTATAGACACACGCACATGTATGTATAGGGCACACGTGAGCATATTTCCACATAAAAACAGAATTAGCCTCTTTTTTCTGCAATAACGGGCATCGGTACGTTTTCCAATTGAGCTCCACAGTAGTAGACAATATTAGAAAGAAAAAATGAATTATTAATTTGTGTTAGAGCTGCAGCCTTAAGGACACTACATAACAGTAACATGGAGATCTGTGGTCACACATGTTGGTTGGTTTGTTCCTTTTCTGGGACAAAAGTAGTAGAAGTTACAAATATTACTGTTTATTTCATAAAGGGTTTAATAAGGCTGTGGTTTAAGATATTAGTTCTCCAGTGGAGTAGTTTTTCACTCATTTTCAGTCTCGTCCTCCTACCTGACCATTTTCCTTTTTTTTAATGTTAAACAACACGACACTGACCTATAAAAAGGGAACCTAATTCTTGGGGTGAACCATCTGTGGTTTGGGGCTGCATTTCAGCCAGTGGTGTTGGGGATCTTGTCAAAATTGATGGACTTACAATGCAGAAAAGTATCACCTGGAAGGCACATTGATCCCAAACACGCTGCCCTGCAGTGAAAGCATACTTGGATAGAAAAACACACAAAGGATTACGATCGGTCATGGATTGACCTCCTCAGAACCCCAGCAATATTGAACCAGTGTGGGGTCATCTGGTCAGAGATCAGAAAAAAAGGCAGAAAAATCCAAAGACGAGCTTTGAATGTCCTGCAAGAGGCCTGGAGAACTATTCCTGAAGACTGTTTAAGACAAGAGAGGTTGTGTAAGAGAGCTCAAGCTCTGGTGATAAATGAAGACTTTTAAGCTTGTTATACTGTATATGTACTGTATGTTTGCACATGTTTCAATGTCCCATTTTTCTAATCTAAAGAAATGAGATTGGCTCAAGATTTCTGCACACAGCTGAACAAACTTGTGTTCAGTTAGTCCCATAAAAGTGTGACATTTTCCTTCATTTATTGATTTGGTTCAGGAAAGTTTCATCTTTAAAATGAAGTCTTTTAATCTATCATTGCTCTCTTTGTGACAAGGAACCAGTTAAAATAGGCAACACAGTAAGTCCACACTGCGTGGTAATTATTTAAAGCGGTTTCTATTTAATCTCCACTGACATAATTAGCGCATATTAGTACTTTGCTTGCTTGTAAATGTGCATGTCACACACAAAGCTTATATAGTATCATACATTTTCATTTACTCTTCCTACTTGTATTTATTTATTCATATTTCAGTGTAGAAAAAAATAACTAACAGGACTTGGCCCAGTTACTCTTCATGGTGAAGCTAAGTCGGCAAAGATGAATCGAGGAGTTGGACAGATGGCGAGAACGCAAGAAAAAAACGATTCAGTTCCAGCTGTGACAAAAACAAAACAAAGGAGCACATACAGTACAGTATCTATCCCTATGTTCTGTTTTTTACATTTTCTACTTTGGCTTCACCGTTGAACATGTGATCGATAGTGACGCATGCAGTCAGAAGAAACGTGTAGCGAGTTAATGTTTAAAAGATGGTGGCACGTAAGTGGGAGGTGAAAGGAAAGTGAGAGGACAGCAACGATGTTGGTTTGTGCCAGAGGAGGAGGACTCATGGCAACAATGTGATTATACAGTATGCTTTTAAATGACTCACAACGCTGCATATTTTTAGTTTACATAGTTCAAACCGATCTTTTTCTCTACTGGCAAAACACTTTATTTATATATATGCATGTTTCTGTAATTACTTTGCTTCATCTAAATGTGTTTTAAATAAAATGTCTTATTTTTTGTTCTAATTTAATCTAGAATTAAATAACTGAGTAACAGAGAGGTGGAAACAAGGTCTGATCAATTTACTACATGGGACACAGCGGTGTCACCGCACCCCTGTATGTCTGTATGGGGGTGTGTTCTCTCTGGTACTCAGACTTCAGAGACAGGCATTTTAGGTTAACTGGTGATTGTAACTTGACTTTACAGTACTGCACAAAGTCTTGAGGTACCCCTTGTTTCATTATATTTTCTTTCCAGGGTTTTAAGACTTTTCAAAAGTGGTATTGAGCAATAGTTTTTTCCTTTTGGCGTTGGCTGCTTTTTCATTCATTTTCAGTCCATTCTTTATACCTGACATTTTCAGAGGTTTATTGTTTTGTTTGTTAAGACACTTCTCGATGATCTCTGAGAGATCTGAGAGATGAACCAGTCTACACAAAACAACCAACTTTGCAAATAAACTATTATAATTCTTGCATCTTGAGGCACTTGCTCTATGACAAAAACACAATGTATTTCCATTTTGTTGAATTTACAGCAAATGCCAAAGATAACACAGTTTGAGAGTTTGATTTCCTAACACTTAGCAAATCAACTTGCACACAACTTGGCATATCTCAGCACAGTATGCAATTTCTCCCATAGTCTGGCGGATATATTGACTATCGATTCTTTTTACAAGGGCTATTTATTTATTTGCCCATGAGAAAGTTTGCTAATAATGATGGAGCTAATAGAAGCAGTCAACAGAAAAAAAAATTATGGCGCTGTTTTAACAGCACCCTCTTCCATCTGCGAGCAAATGCACCCTCCTCAGAGTGTGCCCAAATGCAGCGATTAATTTACTCAAACTCATAACAGAAAGAAAGAAAGGAAGTAGCCTATGTTCAGAAAGTGTTCGGATAGTGGACACATACATGCCCATGCAAGGTAGTCATGTTTGAGCACAAGTGGCACACCGCTTCGGTTGCATCCTTGGGTTTACATCTTTCATCCAGTTTAAAGCCAAAGAAATCCCAAATTGACAACATTATTTTTTGGGGGGCAATTAGTTCATCCATATCTGGATCAGTCCGTGCATGATTACATTGCTCTGCCCATCATTTATTGGACTTAAGATTGTTGGTTGGAAAGTTTTTACATATCGCCCAACCCTAGTCTCCCATGGAAATTTGAAAAAAATCAGGCAAAGACCTGACACAGGACCTGAGAAATACATTAGGCCCTCAAGATCTCCACCTACTGTTCACTGAAGCCTCATCAGAAATGGTCTCAGTGGCTGCCAAGAAACTATTCTTAATCAGGGAAACAGGGAGAAAAAGTTGATGTACACCAAATTACAGAAGATTTTTGTTCAAATTAATGAAAGTATGTATGAAGGAGCCATCTACAGCCTGGTGGAGGCTCTGTCATCGACTGGGGCTGCTAATCAGCCAGTGGTGTTGGAGATCTTTTCAAATTTTGTGTAATTTGGACACAGAAAACCAGTATGATATCCACATCCCATACTGTCTAAAAAGCATCTGATTGGAAACAGCTTCATTCTTCACTATGACAATTATCGCAAACACACCGCTAATGATGTGAAAGCATACCTGGATAGAAAAACACACAGTGGAACCCTATCAGTCATGGATTGGCCTCCCCAGAGTCCAGACCTCAGTGTCATTGAAGCAGAGTGGGATCATCTTGACTGAGGGCGGAACAAAAGGCAGCCAACAACCAAAGACGAGCTTTGAATGTCCTTCAAATGCTTGGAGAACTACTCCTGAAGACAAGAATAATGGAATAAATAAAGAATAAAGGTGGTCATATCAAATATTACACTGTATTTTCATATATGTTTCTCACATTTTAGTAAATCACTGCACCTTTCCCCCCATTTTTCTAAAAATATATAAGGAAGAGTGACTCAAGACATTTGCACAATACTGTAGGTGTGAGTTGGTTTGTCTCTCACTGTGTTTATCCCTGTGAGAGACTGGTGTCTTGACCAGGGTATAGCCTAGCTTTTTTCCGTAACCCTGAACTGGACAAGCTGTAAAAAAAATGTACAAATGGAGATGAATGTGAAGGTCAGGGCATATGTGAGAATATGTGGAAAAATGACATGCAAAGGAGTTGATCTGAGTGCTGCAATATCTACAGATACAAGTACAAGAAACTAAAGCACTTAAACAGGGATGTCTCCATTAAGCGATGCCACAGACAAACAACGTATGCTGCCAGAATTAGTGTGATTACTGTAACATTGTAACCTACTTTATCCGGAGCTCAGGTGGCCTTTAGGCATGCATCCAGTGCCTCGTCGTCGTCCCCCCTCTCTCTCTGACACTCTCTTTCTGTCTCTCTTTCTCACAGACTGTTTTACACTCGATGGAGAAGTGTGTCAGCCAGTCTCTTGTGGCTCATTACTGTTTCTGCATATCACGAGAAGCAATTTGATTTTAATTTGCAATAGGGTTGCAAATGTGAAACTAATCTATTTAAAAGATCCATCCACAATATCATCAAACCAATGGTAGACCTGAAATTATTTTGTTAGACATCATCTAATAACAAGAGCAGATAGGCTGCCTCGTGATGCACTTTTTAAAATCAGTTGTACCTCAAAATAAAGTGTACAGTGTTTATTGATTTGGGTTTTAAAAGTGTTTCATGCACATGAATAAATAAAGAGAAAAAGGTGCAAACATTTCAACTAATATGAATTCGTAAAGTTTTGATAGGAAAGTATGAATTCGTTTTAAAGTGCTTTCCACCTGTTTTCAATATTTTTCACCAGTGGGCATCTTCCTGTAAGTACCAGCGGCTCAGAAAGGCAGTAGTTGCACCTTTGCTGAAGGATATCGGTGTTTTCACTGTAAATAAAAGTCCACATATATGCAGGCATATGTTGAACTGAAGAGCCAGATGTTCACAGTTATTTTCACACCGTGTATTTCAACACCAAAACTAGTTGGTTAGGTTTAGGAAGCGAAGTTAACTGGCATAGAGATTTTATATGCGCCTCTTCTCATAGACGTCTCCTACATCATCTGGGCAGCTTTCTGTTTGTCATTATGACAAATGATAACTGCCTACTCCACCCGCTGCAGCAGGGCATATTTATCGGTCGTTTACTTTCAAATTCAGGGAAATTTCCTGTCTGCCAGCTTTTATCTGCTATTTCGTCTAAAATAAATGAGTCCAGTCGTAGTAATAAATACAACCTGACTGGTGACAAACTTAGACACTGCCTCAGTCAACAGACATCTTAGTCATTATTATCATGACGGGATTAAAGCACAAGCAACACTGACACTAAAGTCTTTTGTCACATTTAGATCATTCCCAATGCTTCCGGGCCAATTACACTCCGCTGTCTAGTAAAAACAAACTAATGTTAAAAATGCAGAGTTGAAATACAACCTATTTTTTCTTTCTTTTTTCCCGGGAGAGGTAATCAGTGACAGATCTGTGATGAGGACTGCTGGCTTGCAGGAGAGAAACAGAGAGAGGCTGTTTTTGGCAGAAGAAGAGAGAGGATAATATTGCCTATAGTGCCGGGGGTATTAGAGAAAGTCATTACTGTCCATCATCAGGCAAATGAAGACATGTTTAAGCGGAGATGAATAGGCTCATTGTTGGGAAGGCTTGATAGATCTGTTGGGAAAAGTGACTGTGGGGGGGCAGGTTTCATATTTCAATAAATATTTGATGGGAAAGGATGGCTGTATTGGTTTGCATTAGCATGTGCGTGTTTGGTGGTGGTGGCTTGGTTATTTACGTCTGGCTGTAAATGGTTTCATAACTATGAAGAACCATTTGAAAGAAGCTTTTGACGTGGGGGAAATCACTTTCTTACTTCATCTATGGAGCATAGAGAGCAATCGTATTTTCTTCCTCTTTCAAACCTCCTCTCTGTCTCATCTAATATCATCATCACCGTCATTCCTTTATCCATCATGTAATTAAAGCCTCAGAAAGCTGAATGAGAGGACATATTGTGTCAGCTCACCAGGCCGCCTGACCTGATCTGAGAAGTTATGTGTTTTACTGGAGAAATACAAAAATTCTACAAAACATGCAGATTATTTTTTTTGTGCTTATTTTATATTCCCTGAGGTAAATTCAAGTAAGTTTGCAGCTTTGCTGTTATTTAGGAAAGTCAAAGTTTTATTCTGGAAACCTACTCTTTGTTTTAGGACGTTCAAATCATTTTGCACAATAGCTAGTGTACATGCAGTAGGGTGTTTATCTCATATCTCAGAACCAACCTATAGGATGTACTGGAGGCAGGAGTTTTGTCACAGGTATAATGGTAAATGTTATAGTAGAGATTTGTTAAGAGTCAAGTAGAAACGGATCATCTATCCATTCATTATTTTCCACTTATCCCAAGTCGAGTCACAGTGGCAGCCACATGTCCTTTCCCTCAGCCACATTTTCTAGATCCTCCTGCAGGATCCTGTAGACTTTATTCTTTTGGTCATTGCCCAGATTAACGTTCGGACATAGACGAACTGGTACATCGGAAGCTTTCCCTTCAGTTCAGTTGTCTCTTAACCACAACAGTCTGGTACACTGCCCGCAATACTGCTGACACTGCACCAACTGGTCCACCCCACACTACACCTTCCCGTTAATCTTGTTGTGACAGCCTCTGCTCTTGAAGTATTTCACCGAGAACAATGGCCTCAGACTTGGAGGTGTTGACTGTCACCCCAACTGTTCCACAATTAAAACTGGAAACAAGGCTGTCTGGCTGTCGGTCATTGCGTGACTTATATGGTTTGTTTTGTAGTTCAGAGTTTTGTAGTTTTGAGTTTTCTTTAGAGTTTTTCAGGTCAGACTATCAGACATTATATACTGCAGTGTTTTAGGATGGCTCCACATTACAAACATAGCCCATCATCATTACATTTGCTGCACAAATGCTCTGTCTAAATGAATTGGTGGCTTCTTTATTAGTCATCATGGAGGGCAGTTTTTTGCTTTGCTAGTTCTTTGTTGGTAGATGTATGCTCTGTTTTGGCTCAAACAAAGCTTTTCTCTTTAGACCTTAAATAGAGTGCACCTGCATTATCATCGCTCATGGTCGTGGCCAGGAAACAGAGGCATCATCATTAATCGTCAGCAGGGGCATCCACTGACTGACTCAGCACCTCTAGTTTCTATGATCTAAATTCAAATATTGCCCTGAATAAAGGCCTTAACTTTGGGCTTTTTATAAATATCCTCATTTTTTCTATAACTGGAAGCTACACATTTCTATACATTTTCTAAATTGCTTTCCTGTTCTGGGTCACTGGGAGGGCTAAAGCCTGAGTCTGTGAAGATCAGGTGAAAGACTGCAAAATGCAGCTTCCAGTCATTTACAGAAAAAGTTCTGGTCATATTTACAGTACAGACGCGTACTTAAATACGGTTTTCTGACCATAGTATTAAGAAACTTCAGTGGATGAACTTTGGCTTTGTATGGAAATCATAAACAGGTAAAAGGCGAAGAAGCAGATTCTAACCATATTTCACTATTAAAGGATAATAAAAGTGTAGTAATACAATAAAAACATAATTTATAATAACTTTTTGTTGCTGTTTACAGAGTAAAAGTAGCTCCTGTTACGTGTTGTTCAAGAGCACCTTGTTCTTAATGTCCTTTTTGGATATTTTACAGGTGTCAGAGGATTTGATGCATCATCTAAAACAGATTTTTATGCCTGATTTAGTATTCTGATACAAGGGTCTCATTGGTAATGAAAAATTTAAGTAGTTTTGACAGGTGGGCCAAAATGAAAGATGCTGACAGCTGTGAATAATGCACTGCCCAATCCATAAAAATCTGCAAACCTGATGCTGTAGTGAGGCCATGATGTGTTTTAATGTAAACTTGGTTGGATTAAATTTTTTGTTTTTATTTTTTTTTACATAAACTTTCAATGAATAAATAGATAAAATGTTACATTTAGATAAAATCCACTTTATCAGCACTTTTAAGTTCTTGTATGTTGTCTGTATGGACTTGCAGTACAGGTGGTCAGAGACTTCAGTAGGAAAGATAAAAGGGATTAAGGAAGTTTTCGATATTTTCATTGTCCTGTGTGTGTGTGTGTCCTGCTTTAGGGGTTTAAAGAGTTGTGCATGCTTTCATCACAACTTTTATACAGAGCGTACAGCAGCATGATGAACAGTGGTTCCTTTTTTGGGCTTTCAACTTTTCAGGCTGCAGAATGAACGATAAGAAGTTTTTATATAAAAATGATGACGTAGATTACAATTCCAGGTCAATTATATACTATCCTCTAAAACTACAGTGCTGTAGCAAGTACAAAAGTGCAAGCACAACATATTGTAACAGCTTCCCCCAGGAAAATCATTCACGTGTGTGTTGCCTACAGGCTGATGAATTGGAGCGGCTGTTTTATCCCTGCACCTGCTTAAACCCCAGAAGTCAGTATTAAAAGTGTGCTATGAGTATGTGTGTTGGTTGGTGTGCATTTGCATTATTATGTCCAATGGTGACTTTATCTTGATCACACACTAATCCATGGGGACACCGTGGGGTGAGAAATCTAGGTCCCCGGTGAATATTCAACTTGTATATCTGGATATGGAGGACAACAGTTTGGTTGATTAAGGAATTTAACAGAGGGCAGCTTATGTTCATGACTACCATCACTGCAACTAATTTACTTTAATCTTCTTCACATATTTTACCAATCAGATTTGTCAGCTGGGCACAAACACAGCTTCAAAAAATTTAGATAATGTTGGTAGGTGCCCACTAGATGTTTAGGGTGGAATCATTAGTTCCCATATCAGCCCTAGAAATGTGCAACTTTTACATTTACTCATCTTTGTGCTGTCCCTAAAAGAATAATTAATGCAGAGATTATTGTTATTAATATTTAGTTTTTATGTGTATTTATTCAGTCCAGTGGTTTTTTTAATGCTAAACAGAGCAAATGTCTTGAGATACTCTGCACACTGTTATCAGCGTGTCTTTGATTTGGTGGGTTAATAAGGTTGCAGGCAGCATGCTGATTTGTGCCATAAGACGGTCTTATTACTTTTATACTAAAGGGATGCAAAACATACTCTGCAAGATGTATGTTAATGACATCACTAATGAGGCTATTAGAGCTCATCAATAGTAAACGCACACACACAGTTTTGACACCTTTACGATCTTTCTTTAACCTTTCATGTGTGCAAATAATCCTCACTGCTAGATGCATCTTGTTTGCACCGGTGTAGTTTTCTATTACTCTGCCAACCTGCTTTAACCCGTGTCTCTCTCTTCATCACACTGTTATTAATAACCGTGTGATTTTCTCCTCCCTGCAGATGGAAACATAATATCAAAGGGCAGCTAACCATTTTAATCAGCTTCATCATCATCTCCACCTCCTATACATCCATGCAGGTTGTATAGGAGGATTACCTGGAGACCTGGATGAGTGAAATTCATTTTAACTTTTCACAGAGAAATCAGGAAGAGAAGCGTACTGTCAAACTGTCATGTGATTATGTCAAGCAAAGCCAAATTCAGAGTCTTGTAAAAAAAAAGACCAGCTTGTTAGTCTCCAGACTGTCAGTCTGCTTGACGTTTTGCTGCATACACAGGTTAATATCAACTACAGGTGAAAATGCCTGTAAGCAGACACTGTTGAAGGTAAAGTTTGTAATCCAACTTCTTAATAGCAATGAACTGGTCTGCATTGGTGCATCATATCTTTATTCTCTTCCCCCTCCTGCCCCCCCCCCCCCCCCCCCCTCTTTCTTAAATAGATAACTATCATATCTGATATCATATTTCACAGTACAATAATATTGAATGGGTTGCATTGTTGTATTTTGTCATGTTTCTCAGGTCTTTGTCTGAATTTCTACGAACATTATTGCTAAGGATTGTCTTATTGCATTGGAGTCACACTGGGTTAAATATGTACACTTGGGTTTTAAGGGGTATTTATTATTTTCTTCTTTTTTTTGGGGTTGTATGGAAGCCCCAAACGCAATTTCATTGTTCTTGACAATGACAATAAATAAATAAATACTAAATACTAATCGGTCAGATTAACAACTTAGTCTCGTCTTTAAAATATTATCCACATCACCAAACATGATGCAGATCATGTTTGGTGATGTGTTCATTCCGCCGAGGTGTTTGTATTTTATCGAGACCTGACACATTTCTTTTTTCCTATTTATGCAGGAACCTTGGAAAGTCCGGACTCAGAGTATCTTGCTTAGGACTGGGTGAGTAGACTTCACTCTGCTTCACTGCCCCGCTTCTCCACATCGTCCCAAACGCAGAAAGATCAGTGAATTGAGCGATTAGGTTTGACCTTTTTTCTCATAAACTAACAAACACTACTGTTGCAACTATGCACATACTAGACCAAATCACTGAGTGTCTAATCAGGTCATAGAGATGCTGTTCTGTGTAGGCTGATGGTAAAATTTTCTTACTTTGCTCTTAGGTTCAATGTAGTCCCACACAAAACCAGTGGCCTGCATTCCTATTTCTGTCACCATGTAGAGCTCTTAAAACAACAGAAGAACCTTTTTTTTAGGTATACACAAAAATATAACAAAATGTTTTCTACATCTTGTATCGGTTGAACTCCGAGGAGGACTCCTGTTGCTGAAACACAGAGTTGGCTAAATAAAAAGCAACAGCAGCCTGGAGTATATAACCCCTAAATCATAAGACAAACAGTATAGCTATAGTTTTACCAGTGGAGAGAAACTGTATGTAGGCCTGCAAGATAAATGGACACAACTGTGACATAAGCATAACTGTAAAAGAGAACAAATACAGAAGCTGAATTAACCTAAAAATTGAACTCTTGGTAAGAAAACGGTGAGTTTGCTGCTTTGATTTATGGCTTGACTTCCATTGATTGGAAGGATTTTGATTCGTGGCCCACTCTTCCAATTTATTTTTGATGCTTTGATAAATACTGTAGTGGTTTACACATTCAACTAATGAAGATTTCCAGTTCAATCCTGGGAAGAGACACAAATCCATTTGGGGGTTATGTGAGGAAAGGCATCCAGCGTAAAAGTCTTCCAGATCACACACATGGAGCTGCTCGCTGTGGAAAAGAAGAGAGCAACTCAACTATCATCTAATATAATATTAGTGTTAATGTGGAGTTTTTTTTCATTTCTTACAAGAAAAATATATACTCTAGTTTATTTGCTAAACATTTGTCCAGCTTGAATGCCAACCCACGTATTTAAACACATAATATATTTAATTTCAGTCCAGCTTTTGAAGTTATAGAGAAACTAGAGATCATTACCAACTCAGATTCACAGAAGCTAAAATATTTATTATTTTTTCCTGTCCAATTTTTTTGTGGAAGTCCTCTGATATTGCACACACTGATCCAATCGTAGTCGCTGCACCATCATTTATAAATAAGTCATGTATATTCTCATGAGTCCTTCTCCACCACTAACATCCTACCAGTTAGAAAGGGAAACTTGGGTTTGTTTAAAGCTAAGGGCCGTGCAAATAAAACTACATATAATGATGAAATGCCTTAATCATCTTTAGTGTACCTATCAGAAACATTTTTGCAGAGGTGAATATAAATTGATGGCATGTGCAACAGGAAAATAGTTTGTAACAGTTTGACAATAGTTAAGGAGTACTGGTGGCTCTTACTCTTAAGGTGGTCAAGCAGCGATCATCAACAAAATCATATCAAAACTCACAGTGTGTTTTCTAGAGTAGTAGTAGATACAAGGTGTGATCGAAAAGTTCTGGGATCAGGTGCATCAAAATCGATCTGTACCTGATTTAAGTTTGGCCGATCTCCCAGTAAATCACGAGCAAGCCTAGCTTTCAGCAGGGCTGCTATTTTCAGCTCATCTGGCTGAAGGAGTGATGACCTCAAGGGTTGCTACTCCTTTAGTCCCGGTCAGATTTTATTGAAACTTGCACACAATGTTCTTCTAATGGTTTTTCATCTAAACTGTGCTCAGATCAAGGTCACATTTTTCATTTTGCAGTCAATAATTTGTGAATTGTGGTGGATTCAGGGCCAGATGAGCTCCTACATCATTAATGTTCCGGTTAGATTGCTTCCTGTCCCATTCTGACCACCGCTGTGCACTCAAAGCTTCAGCAGAGAGCAAACACCTGGCCTGAATTACTCTTGGACATTCATGTCTGGTGATGAAGGCTGCATCTTCATCTGTGAGTGAGCAGCTTTTTTAGCATTTTAAACACACTTTGTAGAGAGTTTTCTTTACCTGCGTTCGTTATGTTTTTGACACACTGATGTTGTTCCTTAACTATTTGTCAGTTGTCCCGACTTCTCATGTTCATAAAAAGTGCTGCCGATCTCAGAGACGTCAAGTCGACCCAATTTGCTTTCTTGATTCCATTTTCCAGCTGTACCTTCACAGCCTAAACTGCACGTCTGGTTCAAGACACTGGCTAATTTTAGCCTTACGATACATGCACCACTTGTGATGCTTGATTGACATGAAACAACACTGAATGAAACAGTTTCTAGGTTATTTGAGACGATTCCACTCAAAATGTACTGTGGGTATTTTTACTTCACTTGGATATTTCCCGATAGAGATCGCAGGAGGAAAGTTTCTCTGTGCTCGTGTCTCGGGTTAATATAGATCCATAAGGCATTAATTTTTCTCATGGACTTTTTTCTCTCCTTTCACCCGAGCTGGTTGAGGCAGACTGCCACCCACCCAGAGTGTGAGGTCTCTGCTTATTACATTTTTTTCTCCCAAACACTTTCTTAAAGGGATCATTAGATTTTAACTAAAGCAATCAAGATGTAATTGAAGACTTTCTGTTTTAATTCAAGGGCTTTAACAAAAGTGTTGCATTAACTGTTTAAGAATTACAGTTAATGCAATAGCAGAAATTCATCAAAGCAGAATTCATCAGTCAGAATCTGATGTTTAAAACAAGCATTAGGTATTCAACTGTTGTAGGTTTAGCTGCTGAGGTTTATCATGTGATGCCACGTGCCCATTAGTCAAGAATGTGGCCAATATGGTGGTTTTTGTCTGTCACTGGATAAAATCTGTCGCAAAGAAGGTTGCTGCATCAAAAACCTCTTAGATCTTGCTTTGGTTGCAGGAAATTGTCATAGTTGTCTGTAGTTTCTCATGTATCTGTAAATACCCACTAATTTTTAGCCCAGCGGTAGTAAAATTTGAGAAAGTTCATTGCAAAGTGGAAGTGGGATAGGTTCACCTTCAGAGTAAAAGTTGCACGTTTGAAACATGTTGGATGAGGCGCTTAGGCACAGCTGTTACATTTTTTTGCTTTTTCTACTTTGCATTGTCTGTTTCACAGTTTCGCTACAGCTCCCAAAGTAGCTGGAGGGTGATTAATTTGGTGGCTGCGACATGCTAGCTACCAATGCAATCACGTGGAGGATTTTGTCAGCCGGCTGGGGAATACTCTTTTTTTCCCCTGGTGTCAAGTGGTTTCCAGATGGTCACAGACGACTCTCTAGGCTTGTGGAACTGGAGCCTCATTCACTTGATCCTACATTGTCGCCATGGTTGTCGTACATTCAAAATGGCAGCTGAGTTAACGTGGCTAGTGGTCACGTTTCTGCAAAACCTCAAACCTTTTGTTGAGCGACAAAAATTACTGCAAAGGCTAAATCAAATGTGTAAGTTTTTGAAGCATCATTAAAAAGTATCTCATGCCATTCATACTGTATATTAAGAGGTGTTTATGTGTAGTATACTATGTATATACTATACAAACATGCACCACCTTTAATTTTAAGGTGACACAGCTTGCTGAATGGATTTCTTAATAAATATGCAGCTGACACAAAATTATTTTCCAGGGACGCCTTTGCGTGCAATGCAGAACTTTTACTTGTGTGGCTGTAAGGTTTGGCTCCTCCTCAGGACGATGCTGAGGGCTGCTGCCTCAGGTGGTTCATGGAAGATTGAGATGTCTGATTCAAACTGGCTGAAATCCACAGTGCAGAAAAGGTCAGCATAATGCTAGCTACCTGCCACACGCTGCGCGCAGGCCAGACATGATGCTGGCAGGGGAGGGGGGGGAAGAGAGACGGCAAAGGGCAGGATGCTAAATTGTGTTTCATTGTCACACTTGATGGTAGAGAAAATAGATGAGGATGTAATGGGTGTACGCTGTGAGAGACTTGTCTGTAGCTATTCTCATAGCTCTACTGTACTGTCAGACCAAAGTTCATCAGAACAAAATATGATGACACACTCAGTCAGTCATGTTAAATCATGGCTGTCAGTTTGCGAAGTTATGACGATGCCATGGGGGATACACAGACTTTTGTGAACATGTGATTTAAGCAGTTGAAAATGTTTTCCCACCTGTTTACTGGCAAATCCTGAGATCTCATCAGTTTTAAACTGTAAATAATCCTGGTTTTCACACTGAGACATTAGATCCATACAGATGAGTTAATCACGTCAGTTTCAGTGATTCAGTGATTTTATCTTTGCTGCACTCTAACCAAGGACCCAGGGCTGCTTTTAAAAGTTAGAAACTGCTCAACTTGGCCAAAAAGAAGTGTGTTTTAGATAAAGCGTCCAAGAGTTATGTAACAATAAAGGAGCAAATTGACCACGGAGTGGCTGACTTCACACTGCAGCTACTGCAAAAATAATGACTGCTGCTGTGTTTAAGATTCAGAGCAACACTGCTGAGGTGCACTTAAACAAAAGAGGAGAAAAGCAACATTTTCGATATATTTAAGGTGTAATTGCAGTACTGCAAATAAAACATAAATAATAAAGTAGAACAATTTCAGTTTCCATTACTAGGATAGATCACTATTATATTCAATTTGCTGAGGTTATTTTTTTCAGATAAACTTTACAATTAATTCAAATATTTGGAAAAAGTGTCATTGTCACCAAAATCAGGTTGTGTTAACGTTTAATGCAGATATTTGATTAAGAACATGATTTTTTTTGTAACTGAGGGATTCGATTAAGAACACTTAGCATAGCTTGTTTCCAAGCTGTTTCCTTGTGCTTACTCAAAATGTAAAAGATAACCTGCACCACAGATGAATTAGCATTCCCAACAAGTCCAATTCCCAGGGACACAGTGCAGTTTGGAGGGAGAGCTGAGAAGACAAGAACGAGGAAAGTCAAGAAAAAAAGAGGAAAACAAACAACATAACTGCTAACTGTCTTTGTTTAGCAGTTTTGCCCTTGCTCTGCCAGTCTCCATCGCTCACTGTCTTTATCTCTGTGGACCGCGCTTCTTCCCTCCTCATCTCCAATCCTTTCTCCATCCAAACTCTATTTTAACACTAGAAGGATGTAGAAGGATGAAATCTGGAGTGTGCAGTGAGAGCGTTTAATGACATGTGCGTATGTTTCTGTGCAAATCTTTTAGGCACTTTTTAATCCAAAATGTGACAAATGAAATGTTAGCTCATCCGGACAATGAGCTAATGAGCATGGTAAGGTGTCCACATTTCTGTCTACAGTTGTCAAGAAATAACTACATAACATTATAACATTATGACCACAGACAGGTGAAGGGAATGACACTGATTGTATCTCCATCATAGCACCTGTTAGTGGCTGGGCTATATTATGGAGCAAGGGAACATCTTGTCCTCAAAGTTGTGTTGGAAGCAGTAAAAATGGACGAGCACACGGATTTGAGCGAGTTTGACAAAAGGCCATATTGTGATGGCTAGATGACTGGGTCGACTGGGTCAGCGCATCTCCAAACTGCAGCTCTTGTGGGGGATTACTGGTCTGCAGTGGTCAGCATCTATCAAAAGCGGTCAAAGGAAGAACCGTGGTGAACCAGCAACAGGGTCACGGGTGGCCAAGGTTAATTGATCTGCATGGTGAGCAAAGGCTGGCCCGTGTGGTCAGATCCAACAGACGAGCTGCTGTAGCTCACATTGCCAAAAAGGTTTATGCTAATTCTGATGGAAAGGTGTCAGAATGCACAGTCTGTCGCTGTTTGTTGTGCATGCGGCTGCATAGCCACAGAGCATTCAGAGTGCCCATGCTGACATCTGTTCAGCACTGGATCATGAAACAGTGGAAGAAGTTGGCCTGGTTTGATGAACCATGTTTTCTTTCACATCACTTGAATAGCTGGGTGAGTGTTACCTCTTCCCAGAGCTCAGTCCAATCCATGGAGGCCCCACCTCGCAGCTTAAAGGACCTGCTGCTGACATCATCCTGATACCACAGCACACCTTCAGAGGAATGGAGTCCACGACTCGACGGGTCAGGGCTGTTTTGGCAAGTGCAAAGATTTGAACAAGTTTGTTTCACAGCACTTTACTGATAAGTGCAAGATTTAAAAGTGCCTTAAAAGTACTCCACGGTATTGGTCATCATAAAATATATTTGGATCTTAGATATACTTAATCATTAAAAATAATTATTCTCTCAGAACACTCATAAAAGGCATAAAGGTTCATGATTTGGATTTTCATGAAGACAGGAAACTCCAGTTATTTAGAAATTGTTCTGCAGTCCTCAGTTTAAGTTTGCTCAGTCTAGCTGACACACACTAGTGTGCAGGGACATTTCTGTTGCAGTCCTATTCAAGTTCTAAAGAACTGAATTGAAACTCCTTCACAGCACGAGTATGCAGAAGCTCTGTGCCTGTGCAGTTACAGCAGGCAGTGCAATGATCACACCACCAAACAAAGCTCACTTTGCAGTGTTTTCAGATTAATCTGTCTTTTAACGACGTGCAAACAAGTGGGAAAAAACTGTTTATTAATCCAACACTACTCAGCGAGTTCTGCCTCCTATTTTTCCTGGCAGCCTTCCACAATAAGAAACTGTTTACACACTCTCACTGAAGCTGACAGTTAAATATAATCTGTTTATTAGTATCTGAAGCTCAGTTTAATCAGTTATTTCCATCCCACTAACAATTAATCAACCTCTTCCACATTCAGTCAAAGCCTAATGTCATGTTAGCTCAATTTATTTTCATATGAAACTGAAAAAGTCACAGACCGTGTAACGACTGTCTGCAAATGTAAAAACCTCTCACCAGTTAATGGAAAATGAATAGATTTTTAAAAAAAGGTGATTATCACAAGTGAGAGACCTGGAGGGTGGATTAACTGATAGGTGATTAGTGAATTCATCGCGTCCTCTCAGTGTTGGCTGTCTGCTGCTGCAGATAAACCATTATCTCTTCAGTCAGTGAGAAAGCTAACAGAGTGCCTATAGGGGTCTGCAGTGGCCTCACTATGCTGTCAACACACACTGGCTCCAGCAGTGCTGATTGGTTGTGGAACATGGAAAACAGAGTGTTTGTGGAAACCTATTTTTAGTTGCTGACAAAACCAAAAATAAAGTCGATGCAGAATTCATGATCAGCATTATTTGAGTCTTCAGCACTTCTGTGTGAACCCAAAAACTTTGTAATCTGTCATCTCGCTCATAGCACACAATCCAGGACCTTTTTTTCCCCTTTAAAGCCTGCTCCACTGATGCGGCACAATTGATTGATGAATTCTTAAAATGGCTCTCCTGGAAAATCCTGCAGTGTTTAAGACAGGAAGAGGTCGGACCTCTGTGTGCGTGTCGCCGTGTCGCCGAGATTAACAGATTAACTTTGACTTGTACTTTCATGCAATTCAATGAAAATGATCACCTTTATTAGTTCAGCCTCAGTAATCAGTCATACTTCGCCATGCAACACTTAAAGTTTCCTCCTACTTTTCACTCAAGTCCTCTGTGGCTGTAATCTTGGTCTTCAGGTAGTGATATAACCACTGCCAACAAACTGCATCTGATGATCTGAGCTGGCTCTTGCTGATCATCTTAGGAACAAGAGATGAGGCAGTTTATGACAAATGCCTTTTTTTAAGTTCCTGTATTTCTAGAATTTATATATATATACTTTCTTATGTTGTTGGCTTGTTCACTACCTGTGAGCCACACTGTAGCCAAAAGAGTAGACAAGGTAGAAATAGATATGGATTTAACAGGAGACGAAGGATGAAAATCAATAAAACTTGTGCAGGAGACAAAGGCATAAAACTGGAATGAAAATAGGTCCAAAGGAGTCTGTGTGTGTGCATGTGTGTGTGTGTGTGTGTGTGTGTGTGTGTGTGTGTGTGTGTGTGTGCGTGTGTGCGTGTGCGTGTGTGTGAGAGAGAGAGAGAATGAGTTTTTCTTTGTGTTTGTGTGTATGTATTATAAAAATAAAAGGCACCATACAAGGTATAAAATACAGGTCAAAATACCAAAAAACATGCATATCTAGCTATGCATAAATATGCATATGCCTCAGTATGGAGGTTCATATCCATACATAAATATGGTTATTAACTGATTTTAGACATTTAAATAGCCCCACAGTGTGTTGTTGGAAGGACCAGGGGATTTTTGTTAGTTTAATATACTCACTTCAAACTTTCAGTACCTTTGCTGATTCAGCCTTTCCATTTGCAGCCAGAAAGGTTCAAAATACTGAAAAGAAGAGTGAAGAGGTCGGTTTAAGTGAGACAGAGAAATGCTTCATCTAAATTTGTGCCATCCATCACACTGCCAGGCACCGGACTTGGGTCCACTTCTGAGAAATTTAGGTTAAAAGGACTCACACAAAGCTCTTTCCACAAAGCTGCTTATATTCTCATCATATTCCTCCCCTTTAACTTCTTCTTGCGATCGTATTGGTTTATTTTGGTTTTACTTCACCTGCTTTTTGAAAACAAATTCTAATCTGATAGAAAAGGTCGAGGAAGCCGAAATGAGAAAGGCATTTAGACTTATGTCTGTTCCATTATTATAAATGTTACCGATTTGTTTCTTGATGTGAACAGTTTTTAGGTTTAGAAAAAGGCTCTGCAAGGTTATCAGGTTTATTATTGTTGCATAGCAACATCAAGTGACTCTTCCAGCACTTTCCACTGGCAGCTGCAAGAAAAAAAAAGAGGAAAAAAAAAAGAAAGCTTGTCTTTTTTCAGGGCTTTAATTTCCATCAAACAGAAACGTCAGCTGGATCTCGGAGAGCAGTGGCCTTGACACTAGAGCTCCGCAGGGTTTTCATCCCACGCTGAGCCTCAGACACAGAGCCCAGAGCAGCCACTGGACATCGTCAGCTGTGATTACATTTCCACCATGCTGGAGACAGCTTTAAGGGATGATTGAGCCCACACACACACAGACACACACAACGTCCAAATGTCGACACGGATATTACAACACACAGCGGCGAACTTTATGCGCACGTGTTGATAAGAAATGACCCGCGCTGTACATACACTGTATAATAAGGATTAGCCCTCATGACTGCACCGCAGGTACACTCGAGGCGTATGGAAGCTGCCATGGTAACATGTGTTAAGGAAGTCTAAAGGCAGCTTTTTCCCACCCGCCGCTGGCGTCACTTCACCCAGGCTCCACCTCTGCTTAAAAAACTTTTGATGATGATGTATGTTTAAACCCCATCTTTTTTTTAGCTCCTTATTAAATCAGTTTCATTATGCACCAAAAAGATCCAATACATCCTCCGGGGGTCATCTGTAAGTTAAACCTCAGTGGAGTTGATGCTGCTGCAATGTATGAAATAATGAGCTGTAGGATATCAAAAGCATCCTGCCTGTTGGGAATGAAGAGTTTCTTCTCATTTCCCGACGCTTTCTCTGAGGTTTATAAATAGTTTCATGACAGCCGAGCTGCTGAGGTCAACAAGGCCTGAAGAAGAAAGACTGCGTGTTCACTTGGTGTGAAATTGGGACCACTAGAGCACGGAGTGGGCAAGAGAATGACGATATAATACATTTAATAAAAAAGAGAGCAGAAATAGGTGGAGACTAGCATGGCCCGGAGGTAATTAACAAATATCCTAAGAAAGAGAGTGATCGGTTGGCTAGTTGGTTGGAGGGGTTGCTTTATTAGCCTCATCACTATTGGAAATGAATACTGAGAGAAAGATAGAAGGACACACCATGTTCTCTGTGACTTACTGAAAGCAATGTTTGTACTAAAAATGATCAAAATGTATAGGTCAGTACATGAAATTCACGTGATCCAAATAAAATGTTTATATGTGTTACAAAAAGAGATCAGTGAGTATGAATAGATTAATAAAATATAACTGATGCTTGTGAAATGTGTTATGTTCTGGATCAGTATTGGCACTGAAATCGTCCTCTGTGAAGCCCATTGTAAAACTGAAGTACATAGTTGGACTGTGTAGGTCCAGGTGTTTTCAGTCCCATTGTCACAGGTGTATAAAGACAAGCGTGTAGCCATGCAGTCAAGGCTTTGTGAAAGAATCAGTCCTCCTAAAGATCTCACTGAATTCAAGCGTGGAGATGTAATCGGATGCCACTGTTGCAGCAAATCAGTTTACGAAATGTCTCGGTCTCCTTCAGAGAAGCTGGATGAGGTGGCTAGGGATAGAGTGGTCTGGGTTTCTCTCCTTAGACTGCTGCTGCCCGATGGATGGATGGATGGTTGGTTGGTTGGTTGGTTGGATAAATAACTTTAGGAACTACAGTAACTTAGCCATGGAGTGCTAGACCCTGTAAAGGTAGAGAGTGAGGTTGTGGAGAGGTGCACAGTGAATGAAAGTGACCAATGTTCTGCTGGCTCAGGAACTGCAGAGCTCTAAATCTCCTCTGGCATTAACATCAGTACAAAAACTGTACACAAGGAGCTTCGTGGCATGGATTTGTCATACTTTTACTCAAATAGTGTATGAATAAAAGTATTACCAGTGGAAAAGTTTGGGGAGTGGGGGATGGGGTTCAGGATTATTATTTCTCTTAAATTTCTGAATATTTTAAAGATGTTATGTACAATAGAAGATAGCAAAAATGTGACCTTCTGTTTAACTGTCTGAACACATTGTCTTTCATAAAGTGGTAAACTTTCTTCAGCCTTTCTTAATGCCCTTGTGATACAGTTGCATTAGGTGACTGTAGCTGCTTGTAGGGTGATTGTGGCGCAGGAGTAGAGCTAGACAGAAAGCTCACTGATGCAGTAAAAAGTGTATGAATGTGTGAATGAGACAGGTTGTATAAAGTGCGTTGAGTGCTAAGGTAGACTAGAAAAGTGCTATTTATGAACCTGTCAATTTACGATTTGGTGACCACGAAAAAACATAATTAGTTATGAAATGTTCCACCAGGGCTTTCTGGTGTTTAGGCTGAAATTGCGATGTTTATTCATGCATGGAATTCAACACATTTTGAAAAAGCAACAGAAGACTGGCAAAGTTGTGCAATGCCTAATCACCATTTTATCCGACACGGTCCATTTTTGGAAGTTTCCTTTAGCTCAATTTAGGAAAAAATATGTGATGACAGTTTCCATGGACCTGCTGCCAAACTTCACAGGTGAACTGCCTCATATCTTGTCAGGCAGCCCAGATTTTCTTGCAACTACCAAAATACACATAAGCCTTTCTGCATTAACAGGTGAGCAGCAGACACTTTACTGATATAGAAAGGTGTTCCTGTCTCTCTGTCTGTCTGGCAGAGTGGGACCCTTTCAGATAGCTAAAACTGTTTTCACTCAATCTGAATAGAAAGCTATGTGCATAATTCCCTGAGGGAATGTGCTGAGGATTTAGTGTCTCCTCTGGTTGTGGCGGCTCAGCCTTTTGTCTGGCTTATCGGTATTGTCTGCGGGACAATCGGGACTGTGGCGTCATTATTCTCACATTCACAAGCACATGAGGACAGGGGATGCAAGGTCTTCCAAATATGCACGGCCGTAGCAAACGAACAGTCATCAGTAAAGACAGAGAGGGCTAACAGGGGCTCACACTAGGTGATACTTCAGTACTGAGCAGCAGCTCTAAACAGGACAGATTTTTCTCTTGGGAACTTGACAGCCTCCCTCGAATGGTGTCACAGCCCCGGGATTAGTTCTGTTTACTTCACGATATCAAACAAACACACACACACTGACACAGACAGAGAGGGCTGACAGTAAAGAAATGTTCCCTAACGATGAAATGTCTCTGCCTCTCTTCCCTCCAGGTACATGGGTGACATTTGGAGGACAGATAACAGACGAGGTATGAAACACTTTCCTTTATTTTACATGTCTACTTGATGTCAGTGCAGTCTGCGCATTGATTACACTGATGTACAGTGTATGGCACATTAGACTGGTTGGTGTGGCTTCTTTTTTTACCTATTAAATAATGACACAACTTTTTTGCCTGTCAAATGTTTAAATGCAATTAAATATGCTATATAGAGAAAGCTGCCTTACTTATGGATGAAACAGCAAAAAAGGGTCCAAGTGCACTGATATAGGAAACTGATGAGCCATAATAGACAATGTAGCTTAAAATTACACTCACATCACTGCCCACTCGCCATAAAAAAGGAATGAATTCAAAACTGAATTCCCTTTGAAAATTACCAACAAAGTCAAAAAAGGCTGCAGGCCAAGACAAGTTGGCAGCATTCGAGGTAGAGTGGTCATCCGTAGCCATTTCTGTTCTCCGCTGTTTTATTTCTTGTTTAAAAAAGAAAAAGATGCAATCTTTTTTGGGGGGGTTTGAATCAGAGTAAATACAGATTGACACTGTAAATGATCCACGGCAGAGGAAACGACATGTCCATGTTTTGCAGCGTACTTTATTAACACACGGTTGCTGTACAAACGCAGTCGGCTGCAGCTCCGCAGCTCACAACCCGACACATACTAACAACAACCATTACAGCAGGACCCAGTACAGACTTAAAGTCGGCGAGGCGTGATTGCGGATGCCGCTCAGGTGCGTCCGCCTCCC
Organism: Copadichromis virginalis; assembly: GCF_057382275.1. Taxonomy (NCBI): domain Eukaryota; kingdom Metazoa; phylum Chordata; class Actinopteri; order Cichliformes; family Cichlidae; genus Copadichromis; species Copadichromis virginalis. Next base: position 17,489,895 of record NC_140631.1, on the reverse strand, counting down.
CTGCAGACCACGCCCCGCCACTGACACTTCCAGTTATTCTTTTTCCTGTGTCGTATTTATTTGAAAGTCTGTAGGATCCTGAAGCAGGTGCAGCTGTGTAGTCCTCCAGGAAGGTTAATTCTTCTAACTACAATCCATCAAACAAAATACAAAGGAGCAAAAACATAATCTGGTGAAGGGATTTTCCATTCTGTACAACAGTTAGAGTCATAAGTTCACCAAAGAACTGTTACTGTGGGACATCTGGCAGGACTGCTTTTTTCTGACTGAGTGGTGTCACAGTTAACCTTCAGCACACCATACTGACAGAGCCCTCTAACACCCACAGGCTCAATTACTCCACAGTTTCACTTTGTATTGCTTTATTCCTTTAAAGTCACAGCCTTCACCGATACCTCAGGTTCGATGAGTCGCGTTGTTTGGTTGGAACGCAACACTTTGGTCCACACAGGACAGAAAAGGTCAGCATGATGGCTACGTGTGCACACCGAATTCTCCTTTGCACTTATGCTGATGAACTCTAACGTGCTCTGATGTTGCCCCTGGGGTCCCGGTCTTGGTCACCGCACATACGCACATATGCACACATGCACACACTTAAATTGACACAGAAGAGAACAGCGCTCACCCAGGGGTACGCAGAAGCACCAAGCTTATGTAAGAGTATTATTTTTCTTTCCTTAGGGTTGCTGGCGTTGACTTACTTGGTACCCTCACTCAAAGCTTAGCACCCTTTCCCCCTTCCATTATCCTGAACGTCCGCAGTTCTGTGTCAGTAGCATCACTCAGACTCTTCAGGCTGTGACAGCTGGGAGCGTTATGATAAATTCTGGCTGGCTCGTGTGAACGTGGTTTTAAATTTTTAAATCTTCTCTGTAAAGTGATCTATGGTAGGAACAACCAGAAAAAGAAGCTGGTAGGGCAGACAGAGGGTCTCGATGGACATGCAAAAGCAAGAAAACTATCATTACATGCAGTGCTGGTAGGTTAACCAGTCCTCCAGTGCCCTGTTCAATGTCATTGTCATCAAGTCTGCCCTAAATTGCTAAAACGTCCTCAGCAGGGTTCAGCGTCCCTGTCCTCATTAAGAAATGCACAACAACTGTAGCACACAAACGGAGATAAAAATGCATAAAACACTAATATTTTCCCTTTATTTGTATTCAGAATAATCGTGTAATAACATTATTGATATAGATTTTCTAACGCTGGGCAATTTTTGGAGAGCGCGTCTTATCAAAGCGCCTCATCCTCGTCTTAACGATAACACATTCCCAGACAGGCAGGAAGTTCGTGGCGCTGATATTGCTTACTCATTCAAAAAGGGCAAAAGTGGATCCATAAATCATAAAGTGAATTTGAAGACGACGTCTCTTGTTCGTGTCAACGTCGATGCAGTGAGTTTGAAAGGGGAGGAGGCAGCGCAGTCATAAAATCCTCGCTCAAGGTTGTGTGGGTTGTATGTGGGAAGCTGCTGCGGCCTTGATTCTGAGGTTGTGTGGAAATAAAAAAATAAGTCAATTTTTTTTCTTATTATATTCCCTCCGTCTGTGGAAATCCAATTGTCTTCCACCTTTTGTGCGCCTGAAGAAAAAAAAAAGGGGTAAAAAGGAGGAGAGAAGCCTGAAGCCACCCATGTGTTCCTGCAACTTCACAGTGACTCAGTGTTTGACTACAGGAGGAGGTTTTTATTTTATAGACGTGCTGCTTCTGCAGTTTCTGCCTGTTTGTTTTTTTAAAGCATCCCATCATTTGAAGGCCCTCACTCATATTCAGTTCATCTGAAATGCCCAGAAGTCAAAGCAGAAGTGAGTAAGCAGTGATGCTTCAACACCACTGCAAACTTTCTGACTTCACAAATGTCACTTTGGCAGCGACTGGCCTGTTAGCATGTTGTGAGACTTGTCATGAATAAGCAGCCACCCTGAAACTATCGCTCATGTTCTGGTTTAATTCAGTCTGTCCTTGTAACGCTCTCTTCTGCATGTTTCAAACTCTACCAGCAAATAAATGTCAGCTTTAAGTTGTCATCACTTTTAAGTTATGCAGTCCATCTATTAGCTTCTTACTTACCTCATCCTTCATCCTGTAGCTGTTATCTTACCTAAGACCTCCATTCATTCACTTTATTGAAAATGACTCTCCGGTGTGGCCAACAGTTCTGGCATGAGGTTGCTTCCCTGTTTGCACTCAGCAGAGACCAATAAGGGAAAGAACATGCTTTTCATATTCTTTGTAATCCCTCTTCCCCAAATCTTTCTCTCCTTAAGTGACATCTCCTTTCTCTAACCTCTCCATTATCCAGCTCCATCTTTTTATTCTGCTCTGTTTGTCTGATGGCAGTCCAGGGCTCGGAGACTGAATGAGCCATTTTGAAATGTGGACACTGTTATGTCCTTCCTTTATTTCCTTTCCTGGCTGTTCACTGAACCTTATCTGAAAGCACTGGATTTGCATCTGATGCATTTCTTTAAAAGAAGAAAAACAAAAACAAGAAAAAATTAAATATATGAATATATTGTATTGATGTTGGTTATACTAGGCTGAGAAAAAAAACACTTATAAAATTACTTTTCAGATAGGGAACAGAACAAAATGCTGTTTGCTGTAAAGAATCATTAAAGACTGGATATAAAAGATGGGCATGGCTCCAGTTGTGGTTATTCCAACTTTTCCTCTTTCTGAGATGATTTTCTTAACTTAATATTCTTAAAATATTATTTTATTAAAAAAAAATTAATTGAACTTTAAAATGCTACACAGGATTTTTCAAAATAAAGTGCTCTGCTACTAGAAAGAGGTGCAAATAAGAAATAAATGGAAATAAATTTTACCCGATGGTGGTTCTGAATATTTTACCTAAACAAACAGAAGCAAATGCAACACATTTATGTAACAGAACAAATTTCAGACTCGTTTTGACCAGTAATGAGACAACGACCTTCGTTTTCTAAAAATGCTTTGATCCTGTCAGTGCTTATACCGAGGCTCACACCAAGTGAAGGAAACTGTTTCCAGGGCCTACTCCGTGGATCGGCTTCCTCCGAGGCGTGGACGTCTATCAGCAGAGAATGTACCTTCACCTATCAGCAGAGAATGTCCCTTAGTCTGTAACACAGTCAAATATATTCTCAAGTAATATTCAAGCATGCCATTCAGCGTGTTAGTACGAGCAGCTCGGGAGCAGCTTGGGAGAACAAGAAAACAGAGACTGCTTTAGATTGTCTTCCCAAAGTGACTCAACTTTATTCACAAGTACAACAGTTTATATAGAGGGTAAAATTCATGAGACAGCAGATTATCAGTTTAAACCAGTACAGACCAAGATAAGGGAGCGTCTTCCTGCCCTTGGGTGAAGAAGCATCCTTTGTGTAGTTTATTAGTTCAGCTACAATTGTGATTATCTCAGCGACATATTTTCAAGGCACAAAACGAAGAGTTCTTACATTAGTGAAATCTGAAACAAACCATTTGGCCTTCAACAGGCGTCTAAAAGATTAAGAAACGAATGTAGCTGAGGGAGTGATCTCTGTGGTATTTCAACCTTGTACCAGCCTGTGATTCTCACACATCAATTCTTGGGTCAAAGAGAAAAATAACTAAAACAAAAGGGGCCTTATTGAATGACAGAGTTTTCCTGCATAATGTCACTATAAAACAATATCCAGTAAATGCTCCCATGGTACTAAAATACCTAACACCAAGGCTCCTGGCTTTTGGTTGTCTCTGAACTCTTGTTGGGTTTAGCTTTAGCTACTTTTTCCCCTTTTAGCGTCTTTAAAATGTCTCTATTTACCCAGATGAGGGGATTAGGTGTCTGGTTAGGTTTGTCATTATAAACATTTTCACGCTAACACTTTTTTATCTCAACTCAGAGTGAAGAGCTTTTGTGCTAACAACATATTAGCATATAGCCGTGAGTGTGAACTGGGCCGATTAACAATCAGTCAGTCTCAGACCTCGGCAGGTAGATCGGGGCGCCTTCAGTGCCTCCTGAATTTTTTTGATTTCTCTGTCAGGTCCACTTGTCACTCTAAAGCTGGTGACGTCCAAAATGCTGATCTTGAATCAATAAACTAAATGACTGTTGTCATGGTAGTACGTGTGTCTTTTAAATACAGTCTGTAGGGTGCACCAATCTGAAACACTGGATTCGTTTTTTTCAGTCATGGCATAACATCATTCATGTATGGATAACTGGACAGATAACTGAGAGAAAAGATTACAGGATTTGATTTCCTCTCTGCTGGTATAAAGGCCAAAGATGACTCGCCCAGGTGGTTCTGAAAGTGTTTGCCACTGCAAGACTAGAATAAAGAGGCAGCAGCTGCACAATTCTTCTGATTCGTTGTAGTTTTAGCAGCTAAAACTACTCAGTATTATGTTGGCAGGAGATGGAGAATGCCTCTCTCTTTTCCTGCTGTAGAGGAACACCACTTGGATTCCTGCTTTGCTGCTACAAGTAAAAATGCCATTTTAAGACTTTCCACAGCTGGCAATTTCTCCATTGAGAACAGGTGCTGCTGTTTCAACAGGTGATGCTACATTATCGCACCAAGAATCCTTTCTGGGGCTTGCGGTTAACTTTAAAAATGGATTTTAAAGTATAAATGACTGTTTTCAGCTTTGCCTCCGAGCAAAAAGCCCATGTGGGAGCTGCTGTAGCTACAACATCTTAAATCAGTTTACAAACGCACTTTTTATTGACTTTTATTTTGCTTCCTTTTGGTCCTTTTCCATTTTTTACGACTTTTGTTTCTTTTTGTGTGTGTTGTCCTTCATTTTATTGCCGTTCTATATTGCATTACGTTACACAGGGGATGTGCCTTCAGCATGTTCATCAAAGGAATGTTAGTTACTAATAGATACTAATAAAATCAAATTTACTATCACTGTATCACACAGAGGCTAGGAATGCTATCCCGCTTCATGCTAGTTGCAAAGTGATGGTTGAGGAAGGCTGAAAACATTTCTCAGAGGAGACGTTATCTCATTCTTCTAGAAGCAACGCCTCCACTGTCTGCCATCACACACACACAAAAACCCACACATACTGTACATGCATTCGCACAAACTCACGCACTTCACGCAGACACCTGAACACAAACACAACACAGCACACCCTTGTGTCACTACAGAACTCCACAGGGAAATGACAGTAAATTCACTTAAAGTCCTCCATGTAATAAAAGTCACCTCAGGGAAATTGGATCTCAGTTAGATGATTTATGGTCACCACGCCTGCAAATTAAAAAAAAAAAAGCCACACACAAACACACACACACTGGCACAAAGCATGAATTAACTAAAGAGAAAAGAGCTGATACGGCCGTGAAGTCGAATGATTTTTCACAGCTAATTACACTGCGGCCCTACTTACTCAATAAAATATGAATATGAACAAACTTCCAGCGTAGCTACACACGAGTACAGTTCTGCTTGATCAAAATGGAAACGTTCACAGTCGTTCTGAACCAACAGGTGAAGCATGAATATAAAGGTGAGCGTCACTGAGGTGGTTCACTGTCACATGAGGTTCACGTAAATCTGATAACACCAAGCTTACTGACCAGCCAAGAGGCAGTCTGGCTTCTGAAGGTATTTGACTGCCATTTCTGCTCCTCTGGACGCTCTCTGTGCCTCACTTCAGCTCAGCTTTTCTTTTGTTAATATCATACTAGCCATTTTGTATGCTCTCTAAACCAGATTATGTGTTATTAAATCGCTCTCGAGATGGCGTGGTCTTTTATATTTGATATATTGAAATACGCCATTGCCTGTAACGTGCTGCGTAAAACTCATTTGCAGTTAAATAATACTCCGAGGAAGCCCTCTGGCTGTAATTCCTCAGCAGTGATTCCTAGATGAAATGCGAAGCTGCACGGGCTGATGATGTGTGTCATGTTTTCCTACTATGAAAGAGATTTGGGTAAATCTTGGACACTGTATCCGTGGAAACACATGAATATTTAAAAGGAAGATATTGATATGCAGACATAATGCGGCTCCCTCGCGGCCGATTCATCAGTAGGCGCCTGAAGAGGGAAAAAATTTTTTCTTTTTGGTAAAATAAAAACTGCAAACTAACCTTTCTGTATCCTCTCTTTTTTTTTCATGTGTGTGCTCGATCTGACCGCTTGCCAGGTTGCAGAGCAGCTAATGACGATTGCCTACGAGAGTGGAGTCAACTTGTTTGACACAGCTGAGGTGTACGCGGGCGGCAGGTGGGTGATACGCAGACCAGTGTTTTTGTGTAATGGGCTGCAGATGTCCGGCCTCGCTGTCACCAAAGTGCTCTTACTATAATATTCTCTAAACTGTTAGAAACTATGTCACGTTTAGTGTGATTATTCATGAGCTTAAAAGAAGTCCAGACATCATTCATTCAAAATTGTAGGTTTCTGTTCAGGATTGTAGCAATGTTTTGAAATTTCTTGCATGTGTCTGTTCTTTGCTTTTCTCAACCACTGCTACCGTCTCATCTGTGAGGTCTTTTTATTTGTGACCTCACAGATGAAAGTGTATGTCAGAGACCTCGTAATGCAACAGCAAGCACTGCAGTTCCAATAAAAAGACTTCTACTTGCAGGAAGTAGTATAATAAGTTTTTGAAGACCCTTTTATTACGCCGTCCAACTGCCTGGTTCATAAACAACCGGTTTGCATGCGGGCCTCTTTTGTTCCTCACTGTACTGTGGGCCGATACTGTGGAAGGAATGTTTATGATTTCAAAGTGCGATTTAATAACAACGCTTCGTTTATATTGCCTCGCAGGGCCGAAATCATTCTAGGAAACATCATCAAGAAGAAATGCTGGAGGTAATGGTGACATTAAAACGTATGATTGCTCCAATACTTCTGCCTGAGAGAGAAACATGGAGAAGGATGATCTGTGTGTGTGTGTGTGTGTGTGTGTGTGTGTGTGTGTGTGTGTGTGTGTGTGTGTGTGTGTGTGTGTGTGTGTGTGTGTGTGTGTGTTGCAGATGAAAGATGCATGAAACTGTGTTTTGTTTTTTCTTTTTTCTTTTACAGTGAGGAATTGTGTTTTGTCTCAAAGGAAAAAAAGGAAAAAATAACTTTTATTAGTATTAATTCCTGCCTTATCATCATAGTTTTGTTTTTCTTTTATTAAATGAAGTTAAATGTCTAGTTCATGGACAATACAGACACAATACAGCAGCGCGAAATAGCTTCCACATGAAAGTCTGCCTGCAGGCATTTTTTCCACAAATTTAAATATTATTTTTATGGACTTATTTAAACATGCTCATTTTTTTATTATTGATCGGCTCTGTAGGAGACGGGGAGAAGAGGAGTTACAGTAACATCAAAGGAAGCTCAAATATTGCACATTTATATGTCTGAGTACAAAAGAAGCTGCACAAAAAGTCGCATTTTCAGATCATAGTGATGCGATACTGTGGGATCACCGCCTGACGTGTTTGATATGAAGCCATAAGCTTAACTGAATTTGTTTTAGAACAACAGCATGTGATAAGTGATGGAGTCTCCATGCAACAATAACGCTTGCCACTCTATTAAATGAAGCTATGGAAACATGTATTTGCTAATCATTAGGTGGATTAGGCAGATCAGTGGCATGCACTGAGCTGCCTACACCAGTCTGTGAGTGCTGTCATGACAAATGGAAAGAACAAGCGCTCTACTTTACACTTCTTGGTCATATGTTGAGAATTCAGTGCCGGTAGCACTGAATAATAATTATAAAGAGCTGCAGGGCATTTATTGATTTGTCCCATGTGACTAAAGTCTGCAAACACTCTCACAGCTCCTGCATTTAATTTGCAACTCTAATGCAGTGAAACCAGAAATCGTGTTTGCTTTTGCTGCCATGTGAGATGCTGTAGAGTTTAATGATTTCACACAGCGCCAGATGTGAAATGACAAGGATGTCATCAAAACTCTTAAGCAAGACGGGCGTAGCATTTTCCCACCTGTTGCGTGGATAGCTCATTAGTCCGACAGTGTGACTAAACATTGAGGAACAACAAGACTGTGCTTTTGAATAAACAACTTAGCAAGGAGGGATGAATTAAAAATGGGAAAATAGCTGTAACAGACATAGTAATGAGGAAAGCTGCAATGTAATTAGTCTTTTTTATAATACAGAGAAAACCCCAACAATCAGATGACCCCTATGAACAAGCACTGGTCACATGGGAAGGAAAAACTCCCTTTTAACAGGAAGAAACGTCACATTATTACAATACAGCACATTGCACTAAATTTGCCTTATCCCGCTTTCTCTTTGCTTTCTAGGAGATCCAGCTTGGTCATTACAACTAAACTGTACTGGGGAGGAAAGTAAGTAAGAAACCCTGCAAACTCTTCACTTCCATGATATGAACTGTAATATTTTTTTAGGTTGTGTTGCTCACAAATTCTCAGTAATGTATTATCTGTTTGCAAAAAAACCCCTTGCATTGCACTTCTTTCATGTGAAACATTTGCAAAGCTCTTTTTAAATCCTGCATTGTTTACACGAAGGTTGGTATCCGTCTTCTTCTTCTTCCTTTTCCTGTGTTACAACAGAAATAAAATACAAATAAAATAAAAATATGTCCTTGTGCATCTGCGCTTGCAATACAAGCAAAACAGGGACCATCTGACAGAAAGATAGCAGTATTTGAAGATACCTCGAGGATCTTGGGGTAAATTTGCAAACGTGAAACGATTTTTTTCTGGGTCACAGAAATAAAATATTCACAAAACTCATACAAAAAAACCCACCTAACCACCTAACTTTGTTCAGATAAATAACAATAAAGCATGTATTTTAGTTAAGTCACTCAATATCATACAAAAGACAATATTTTCTCCTTTTGTCTCTGCTACATTTATCATTTTATATCCTTAATGTCTTTCAAAGCATTCAAACTTTTGCCTCTCTGCACCAAAGAAAGTTTCCTCGTGTTTTCGTGTGTCCATTAATCTCCGTTAACAACCTGAATGGCAACATGTCACGTAAAGTAACAACCAATGGGAGAACCTTCTTCTGAGACTGCAGAGAGAGAGAGGAGAGGCGATAAAGAAATCTACTTTATAGCACACACATCCAAAACACACACACACACACACAGAAAAGAAAGAGAAAGTCTGTCAAGCTCCAAGCCAGAGGCTGCCCAACTGGGTCTTGTGATAAGGAAGAGGTTATTCTCTAGTTTTCAAGCATTTCCTCCAAACGCAGAGTCTGTGCTACGTCTCTCTCCTGCAGAGTCTGGATGCATAATGATGCTGAACAGCTGAGCGTGCGCTGACCTATTTACTTTAAAGAGCCTGAAATGTACATTTGGAGCTCGTGTTTTTTGGTCGCCCAGCGGGGTTCAAAAGTAACTTAAATTGACTTTAAGTCTGCAAAGTAAAACCAGTTTGAATTCCCACAATTTCTGGAACTTTTAGAAAAAAAATCTTATTCAGTTTTTTAAGATAAAAAAGAAGTGAAGCTGTTTTTTAATTAAGTTAATTTAATTAAGTGCAGTTTATGATTGATGTGATATGTATGTGTTTTATTCGATCAGAGCAGAGACAGAGAGAGGGTTGTCAAGGAAACACATTATTGAAGGTGAGACATGCAAATTTAACATCTCCAAAGATGACAAACTTTTTTCTTAAAGAGTGAAATTGTTTAAAATGACATCACAGTAACATGTTATAAGGTAAAAGTCTTTCAGTTCATTAACCTTTGAGTGTCCTTTGCCCTCGTGTGTGTGTGTCAGGTCTGAAAGGCTCTCTACAAAGGATGCAGCTGGAGTATGTGGACGTAGTTTTTGCTAATCGCCCAGATAGCAATACTCCCATGGAGGGTGAGTCAGTGTATCAAGATTTCCAACAACATCCAGTTATGAAACTAATCAAATCAGCTGGTTCACAGTGTCTGACTTTCAGCAAATGGAACTTTTGCTGTTATTGTGATCGTTTGTAAGATTCATGAAATAGTTGCGTAGTTGCTCCACAGAATCATGTATTTACACTTGCAGAAAAATGTGTTAGCTTACCAGTATCACAGCTGAGAACTGTATATAAAAATAATCAAGTATTTGTGAGTAATTATGTCTTTTCAAAAATAATTGTGATTTTTGACTATAGAGAAGCTGTCGATGAAATCCAGTGTGCAGAAAGCTATTTTCTGTTTGCAAGACAAATTCAGGAAAACCTCAGAATATCTTGTCTAATCTGAAACACTGTATTCATTTATCACGAGTGTTTGTACAGTGTCTCTGATAAAGAACATATTTACCTAGTGGTGTTAGAGCTACTTATTATTTCTATTATATTGAACTAGAAATGTAAGACTAGTTTTACTCTTGGAAAATCTGTTCTTTAGTATCGCTAAAGTGAGGCAGGCAGTTCTGCATAATTCATTATCAAGAAGTTTCTTATTAACATACATATTAGTAGTCCAGTGGTTCCTCATTAATCATTATAAATTGATTGGGTACTATTGCTTACTGAGGTAGAGCCTCTTAACAGTGGTTTCTTTCAGTAGCTTTTTAATTAGTGCTTCTAAGCAGTCGGTAGAGCTGCTTTCTTTTATATGAACTGTGCTCTGGTTAATATTACATTTTAATATTCCAGTACAAATCTGTGTGACACTGACATGAATGACAGTTCATTTAACAGTATTAAAGCAAAATGCTCTTTAAACATTGCATAAGTGAGCTTGTAATAGCAATAGTGTGGTTTACACTAGTCAGGTCCTGCTGGAGACACAAATCCCCTTTGGGGTTGGATCAGGAGGGACGTCCAGCTCAAGAACTGCAAAATCAAACATGCAGAGCTACCCGGTGTGGTAACCTGTTATGAAAGGGGAGTGGTCAAAAGTAACTTATAGGGCATCTTTCTCACAAAATTAACGATCCCTATGCAGGCAGTAACCCAAGCTGCCCCGCTAAATATCTCAGTGAATGCTAATAAGTGGCTATAAATGAATTTATGTAGAAGTAAGTGTAAAGATGAATTTGAAAAAAAAAAAGACATTGCACAATTAAAAAAACAAAGTATTTTATTCAGGTAATTATCAAATATATATTGAATTAATCTGATTTAATTTCTGTGTTGCGGTGTCTGCCTCTCTCCTCTGCTCTCTGTTTCACTGCGCATGTTTCTTCACTGTGCTCGGCTTCTTCTTTTAGAACGCACACACACACACACGCACACACACACGCACGCACACACACACACACGCACGCACGCACGCACGCACACACACACACACACACGCACACACACACGCGCACACACACACACACACACACACACACACACACACACACACACACACACACACACACAGTGAATCAGAGAGCAGGTTGTAGCTGGATGTTTTTTGTCGGTTCTTTTGTGCTTAAGCTTGTCTATTCCTTTATCTTAAGATAAGATAAGATAAGATAACTCTTTATTGTCATTGCACAGTCATACATAGTACAGTAGTACAATGAAATTGGAAAAACTGTCCTACGTCGGCACTACATATAACACAACACGACACGATATGACACATCACAACGTAACAAACAACACAACACAGTATATTAACTTAGTATAAAAAAGAAGAATAAGTGTATGTGTATTGCACACTGTTATTATTGCACATTAATTATTATTGCACCTTGTTATAAATATAAATATTATTGTTATCGTTTTAAACATTGTTACCTCCCCCTAAAAAGTCCAGGGAGGTATCCAGTCAGGTCAGCTATTTACATTGATCAGGGCTATTGCCCTGTTGTAAAAGCTGTCCTTGAGTCTATTTGTTCGGGACCTCAGCAGCCTGAACCTCCTGCCAGACGGCAGCAGCTTAAACACCCGGTGTCCTGGGTGTGTGCAGTCCCGTAGGATGCTGCGTGCCCTCTTGAGACAGCGAGTGCTGTACAGGTCCTTCAGGGAGGGAAGAGGATGTCCAATGATTTTTTGGGCCGTGTTGATGACCCTCTGGAGTGCCTTTCTGTGTGCTGTGGTGCAGCTGGAGAACCACACACCGATGCAATATGTCAGCACACTTTCAATGGAGCTGTTTAGGATCTGCTCCTGTACACACTTATTTTCTTTTGCCTGGTGCCCTCACTGTTCTCTTCTTATTTAATTCCTTCAGCTTTTAGATGTTTTTCATGCTTGTTGATGCACGCTTTCTTGTTTTTCATGCTTCCCCAGACTTGTTTTGCTCTCTGTTGTGCTATGCCGCCCCGAAATAGATGCAGGTTGCATTTAAATATGAACGCAGCATGATGCTACGTAAATACAGAGCAAGGACGACAGGAGGGAAGGGCGAAGAGAGGAAGACAACAATAACAAACGAAAGGAAAGAAAGCGAATTGTTGTCTTGTCTTAATCCTGTGTTATTTCCCCTGGCAGCATACTATTGAGTAAGACGTCTGTGCTTCAGGTTAATTATTACTCGGTGCAGGGAAAAACAAAAACCTTCATTACAAGTCTTCTTGGTTTGTCTTGATTATATACTTTTGGTGCATGTTGACTTCTACTAACGCGCCATCTTTACTAGCCTCGTTTTTTCTTTTCTCTCTGGGAGTTCTTAAACTTTCTCGCCCCGCATAATCAGTTATCTTGCCAAGTATCGGTTGTGCAGAGTGAAAAACAAGAGTCCTGCCACAGTGAATGATTGCACTATAATTGGAGTGAACACAGGGCGATGATGAACAACCTTAATGACAGTCCTAATCTCAGTTTTTGTTGGCCCCGACTGCCGTTGGCTCTCACAGTCAGCAGCGTTGGAGCTAATTGCACCATTAAAAATGCAGTAGCTTGAATGTGATCAGAAGGGCTTTAGTATGTGAGCTTGTTAGTTTGTCCCCGGAGTCGTCAAGGAGGGGTGATGAGCCGTCAACAGGTAAGAAAGACTTGAGGAGGCGGGCGGCCTTGTGAGGGTTTAATATATTTATTTATTTATTTTCGATTAGGTCATGACAGAAACTGGAACAACGTGAAGAAGAAGCTTCTTTCAAGGCCGTTTCTCTCAAATGTTGCCTTTTTATTTTCTTAGTCTTTTAGTTTTTGACTGGTTTTAGTCTTCAATCTTTTATTCATCAACTTTTCTGGCATTGTCTTTTCATGTAGCTCGGCTATTGCTGGCTAAAAATATTTTTGCCAAGCTCTAGGTGTTTCGCATCAATCCTCTGATAATGTTCTGACTATGTTATCGTCATATTCTGTTGAGAAAATGTTTGACATGTCCCTGTCCATCTGCTGTGTTATTCTGGTTTTACTGCACTGTATGTGGCTGAATCTTAGGGGTCACCATAGTTTAGATCTGTCCTCTGCTTCTTCCTCATTTACACCACCCACCTGCGAGCCACGACCACATCATAGTTTTCTTTGTCTTTACTTTGATCCGCTTGTTCTGCAGCTCTGTGTTAGTCCTTGTTTTAATATTTACCAAACCTCTTCTCTGCATAAGTCCAAGCCAGCACAGTCTCACCTCTCTACTTTTTCCCTGAACTCTCTGATCCAAGTTGCGTCTCTGTGATGCGTTGAGTCCTAATAATCCATCTTTCCATCTGCCTCCAGCTCCGCCTCCTCTCTTTTCATCTGCAACATTATCTCCAACCTATATGCAGCGAGGGCTTAATGTAACTGAACAATGATTTTTGTAATGTAAACCACCACAGTGGGTTTAAACCAGTGCAGACTTTAAGCTTTAAATCAACTGATTTGACAAAAGTATCCCAATTAACCTTTTCGGAATTACAGCCATTTTTATACATTGTCCTTCATTTCCAGAGGCTCAAAAGTAATTGGACATGGCCGGATGTGGCCCGTTCTCTTCTTATTTCATGACAAATCAGGTAGAGTAAAGATCTGGAGTTGTTTGCAAGTGTTGGTAGCTTGATATCACTTGCTAGTCTCCAATTCTACAATCACAATAGGCCTTCATGAGGATGCAATCACTTAAAAGAAGGCCAGTTTAGACTTTGCCAGCAAACATCTAAAAGAGTCTGAACAGCTCCGGAAATAACAAAAGTATTTGGGCAGATGAAACCAAGATGAACTTTTTCCAGAAGGATGGGAAGAAAAAGAAAAAGTTAATAAACTGAAGAAAACCACATCATCTGTCAAACATGGTAGAGGAAATGTTATAACTAGGGCGTGTGTGACTTACAGTAGAACCGGGTGATTATTTATTTAGTATTTACTGGTGATATGACTGCTGATAGAAGCAGCAGGATGAATTATGAAGTGCAGTCTTGGATTGTTTTATTTAAAATCCACTAGCAGTGCAATAAAGTGGCAAAATTACAAAATAGTGTCTTTGTACTCTTGCACTCGTCTCTCACTAGAAATCACAAGCATCTATAAATATTACTGATGATGCTTCTCAGCGAGCAACACCGAAATGCAAACGGTGACGTAAACACGCACAATTTGTTCACTGTCGATCCAGCTGACTGATACCTGTCATAACTGCATTTATCCGCAGAGATTGTTCGAGCCATGACCTATGTGATAAACCAAGGCATGGCCATGTACTGGGGGACGTCTCGGTGGACGGCCATGGAGATCATGGTAAGCAGCAAACAGCTTTGAGTATAAGAAATGAAGAAGAATGAAAACGTCCAAATAAATGTTTCCTTTACACATTTGGTAACCGACTACAGATTGTATATAAATGGTGGATATAGTATCTGGCGTGAACAGTCAAGCCAATGCAGATGTGCCTTTCCAGTGACCAGCATATTCACAGTATTGAAAATGAATGAGTAATTACAGAGCTGATAATTGGAGGGAAGTCGGGGGGAGAAAGTAGTGACTGTAAAAGACTGAGAGTGAAAAGAGGCTTTTTCAGTAAGTGGCACAGGCACAGCGGCTTCTTCTGGCTTTTGTTTTGTTTTCCTGTCAGAGATAATCCACTTCCTGTTTCAACCACTGGTGCATTAATGAATATATACATGAGGCAGAGAGTTATGAAGTGAACACATGCCTGAAGTGACACTCAAGGACGTAGCATCCATCCCCTCTTATCTCTCTTGGTCTCTTTATCACCCTCCTCCTCCCTCTAAGCACACTGCAATGTGTTGACATTCTCCCTCTCTGGCTGTGAAAAAGAAGCAGAACAACGGGCCCAGATGAACACTGTGTAATTTAGATAGCATCGCTAATGAAGGTGGCTTTGATTCTCAGCAGTACAGCATGCGCACGCAGTTACATGCATGGACGCGCACACAGTCTGGAGGCACATGTCATGGGTTGCAGCGCAGAAGGGCAACTGGTAATTTGTAAGTTGAGTGATGGCAGTGATATTATCCGTGCATCACACAGAATACACTCCCACTTCGACTGTGCTCTCATCCTGACATGTGTTGCACAGCAGGAAACCCACTAAATTAAAGGGTATTTAAAGAAGCAACAATGGCGCTGTTTTTCTCCGAGTAGGTGTGTGTGTGTGTGTGACTCCTCTGGCATTTGCCTTTAAAGGATCCGTGGAGAAAATAGATAAGGAAATTTGAACATGGTGCCTCCGAGTTGTGATATGAAATATTGATTTGCTGACTTACTGAGAGGCATGCATTTGAATTTGTGCCACGCTCCCACAAGCTGATTAACAACCCCTCCCTCTCTCATTTCTTCCCCGAGTTTATCCCAAACCTCTGTGCTTACGTACCAAATAGCTATATAGTAGGGGTGCAACGATACACAAAATTCACGGTTCGGTTCGGTTCGATACTTTGGTGTCACGGTTCGATATTTTTTCGATACAAAAAAATGTTCATGCATTTTTAATTTGTCATTTATTAAAATTATAAATATATATTTTAACTCAAAAGTACAGTTTTTAAATTTAACCCTAACCCTTGTGCGCGTTTTTTATTTTGACAGCGAATGCGCACCTGCGGACCACTTATGTGCAGCCCTGGTTATTTAGCTCGTCATATCGCAGCCACAGAAATTCTTTTGTCCATGAAACCATAAAGCTGCACTTTCTTTTTGCCTTATAGTCTGATTTGTCATAACTTTTCCGTTTTGTGGTAAGCTTTTCTTTGGCTGTCACTTCTTCACCCTGACCTGTCTTATTTGGCTCAGCAGAACTAAAATATATATCTGTCTGTGAAGGTTCTCAGTCATCCAGGTCATCGTAGTCAAATATAAATCCTGCTGCTTTTACACACGCACTCACATAAGCTCAGCGATTCTCTGCGCGATCAACCTCTCACATGTTTAAGCTTGCTGCGGGAGATTTCACTTGTCATGTTTGCATAGTAAGCTAACGATTAATAAGACGATGTCAGAGGAATTGGTGTACAAATTATCATCACTCACAGATCAGTGCTGTCGCTCTCTATACACAGTTCGCACGATTGCAAAGTGAAAGCAAAAAAACAAGCGCAAATTCAAACGCGACTTCAATATGTCACATATTGACAGTGGCTCACCGATGCCAATGACATAATTACCCAGCTACATTTCTGAAAGAATGCAAAAGCATTGACATATATTTTTCCTACAATAGCCCGACGGGCAGGGAAGAGATAGATTTTGGTAGCCCGACTGAAAAAATCGCTAGCTCCGGGACGTCGGGCTAGCGATATTGCGAGCCCTGTATCTTATTGAGGAATCACTCATCTTTGGAAAAGAGAGTTTATTACAGAGAAATGGCTCTTTCCAAAATAAAAGCTATACTATCCGCTTCTTCTGGGCTATATTCTCAGCAGCATAAGGAGAATCATGTGCTAACAGCTGTCTAAATGACTCGGCTAAAGTTAGTAGCATGCTTGCTTTTTTTTGTCTGCTTCCACTTGTCTTTGCACTAGGATGATGTCGGTGTAAATGTGCAGTCATATTCGTTGTGTTCCCACTAGTGCTTTCAGGTTAATCTCGTTGAAATGACCTTAACGCCACAACACGGCAAATCTCCGTTAACGAGCTACCGCCGATCGCTCCGTGCATGGGGCTAGACGGCCAACACATTAACGAGCTAACTGCGCTAGCACACTAGTTCACACCAATGTAATTGAGCATTGCATGGCACATCCAACATACTGTTTTACTTTAGTCCATGACTCGCTTACCTTCAGGGTCATACTTCACATGAAAACCAAAATAATTCCAAACGCCAGATCTGAATGAGGGTGGGGGAGGTGCCCTGCGCTCTTCCTTCTGACTATGCTGTCTGTGTTGAGCGCTCAGTGGATCTGCGCTGGACAGTGCAGCCTAGGCAGAGTAGTCGAACGCAGATTCACTGAGCGCTCAACACAGACAGCATCGTCAGAAGGAAAATTGATAAAATAAATTACAAATGTTGTATTGTTCGATACATATGCGTACCGAACCGAAAGCACTGTATCGAACGGTTCAATATCGATACGAATATCGTTGCACCCCTACTATATAGCTATAAAATAACAATCTTTTGAACAATATATAAAAGTAAATCCACATGAAACATCGTGATGAGCATCTTTTCTCTGTCTTTATCTCTAGGAGGCTTACTCTGTGGCGAGACAGTTTAATCTGATCCCGCCAGTGTGCGAGCAGGCTGAGTATCATCTTTTCCAGAGGGAGAAAGTAGAAGTGCAACTGCCCGAACTCTACCATAAGATAGGCAAGTGTATGACAACAGCTTGATCAGTCACATGCATCCTTGTGTCACTACCCTATCCACTCCATCCAACAACCTTTCTGACCAAGTTGCTCTCCTTCTCTGTTGCTCATTTCCACTGCGCTTTAATCACCCTCTCACGTTTTCACTTTTTCTGACGCTCTTCTCACACATTTCATCTCACTAAAACTCCTCTTCAACTCTCCTGCTGTGTCCATGGTTACAGGAGTCGGCGCGATGACGTGGTCACCGCTGGCATGCGGCATCATCACAGGAAAATATGAAAATGGCATTCCTGAGTCATCCAGGGCCTCCATGAAGGTAAGCGTGAGGGTTTGTCAAAACAAGGCGACAGTGAGAATCAGATTCAAAGCAGTGATTCATGACTTGCGCACTTCAGGTGGTGTCGATATCTAAGACGTGAGAGAGATGAGATCTGGGGAGGGTTTATGGAGGTTTGATTTGGACATGCTGAAACTTAAGGACGTGCATGTGTGATGTTTTCGGTTTAGATGTAACCAGACAAAGTTGTTTCCGCTTGCATCTTCACCCTAAAGTTAAATATAGTCATGCTTTATTTTTCCAAGCTCATGTTTTGCATCTTTGAGTGTGTCTGTGTCCCTGACTTGAGTTGAACAAACAGATCAATACCAGTTGACTTTGATTAATTAAATAAATGATGAAATTAAGGCATGTCTGTAGCACTGTGACTACATCTCTGTGTGTCAATAAATTATTAATAATACATCAGCTCTGGAGTCTCCAGGCTCTCCGGCTACACCCTGCATCTCTTCACTCATTCAGTCTGTGTCTTCTCTGTGCTGTCAGTCCTATCAGTGGTTGAAGGAGAAAATAATAAGTGAGGATGGAAGGAAGCAACAAGCCAAGCTGAAGGAGCTCAACCACATCGCAGAGAAGCTGGGATGTACCCTGCCTCAGCTGGCTGTGGGTAAGACTTCCCTGTCTTATAGCAAATACAGCAGAAGCAGCTTAAAGCAAAGCTTTTAAACCATAAATGCACAGACCTGTCAGACAGGAGCTGGTTTATGTAAGACGGGCACATTTTTCATCACCTTCGTTGGGTATTTGTTGTCTTTCGTGTTTGATATTTCCTCCAGCTTCCAGTCTACACACCAACGCAAAACTTTTCTGATGCACTTGTGCTTGCACTGCATCCCTGTGGATGTTCAAATAGCTGGGTGTGTTGTGCACTCCCCATTTGATAAGTAGATGTCCAGGTTATATGCAAGAGTGCTGGAACCTCTGGTTTGTTTAAAGACAATAATCAGAAAGTCATAATAAGATGTGTGCCGTTGAATAGTCACTGACTGAGTATCTTCTGCTTTTCTGCAGCTTGGTGTCTAAGAAATGAAGGGGTGAGTTCGGTCCTTCTGGGAACATCCAATCCTGAGCAGCTCACTGAAAACCTCGGGGCCATACAGGTCAGAAAAAGCAGACACACATTGCTGTTACCTCTGTTTCTTCACCTGCATCCTCTGCTGTCTTCCACTTATAATGATTTCTAGATCAAGTTGTCCCAAGTCTGTACCTATAATGACTTCAGACTTTCTTCACATTATTCTGCATGTCTTCCTTCCTTCGCTCCTCTCAGGCTTACTCAGCACATCTCTTTCTTTCTTAGGTCCTTCCCAAGATGACCTCCCATGTGGTGTCAGAGATCGACCACATCCTAGGCAACAGACCGTACAGTAAGAAGGACTACCGCTCTTAGACCAGGCAGTTGGACTTCCAAGAGGTCAGCTGTACCTACCTACCTAACCATACTGCTACCTTGGACCCTCCATTCAGTGTTCATGTCCATGGTTCTCTCCTCGGGCCCCACTCAGCTCCAGCCCGCCTCAGCCTGGAACAGACGGCCTTGCTAAGTCCAGCGTTGCATACTGTACCTTTGTCTGTTTGAGCCTTGTCCTGATCAGATCAGCTCTACCAGGCTCATCTCAGGTGCCCAGCTCAGCCACGTCATGCTTGAGAAACTCAGCTTTTTGCAGCCTGAAACACAAAACACGATCCACTTCAGTAGTTCTAAACTTTGTGCTCCTCCCAAATCAAAGTGTTGCCACGTGCAGGTAGAACTATGCAGATCTTAGAGTAGAACATGTAAAAGTTTAGATTCAGGCTTATATTTGAGATCCCACCACATCCCAGCTCAGCTCCATCCAGGGATAGATATACAACTGACCTGATATTTGGATTAAAATTGCATGAAACTACGACTGCAGCGCCTCGTTTTGAAAATATATTCAACTTTACACTCACATCCAGTTAGCAGATAAACCAAAAGAAGCAAAGCGGGCGTATTTAAAGTGCCTTCCCGAAGGGCACCTTGACAGTAGCTGCTAAATGAGACGCCTGTGTTACTTATTTATTGGGCTCAGGCCTTCAGGTCTCGAGCCCACCCATTGAAAGCCAAGACCTCCACTCACAAGTAACATAATTTGAGCACAAAATTCATATTGAGCCCATATTTTATTTATGAGTACCACTGTACCACAGCTGAATACATGAATGCAAGAAATCAGAGGTATCTCAGGAAAGTGGACAGTTGTATTCTGAACCCCACCCGCCCCCACCCCACTCAGTGCTTTCATTAAATCGCTATGCAGAGCAACACACAGAATTACCATAAGAGTGTAAAACTCCAACCTCCTGTGTTGGAGGTAAGCAGCAACCAGGTGACTTGCGCATAATACAGTTTTATTAACATGAATGAAGCCTCAACAGACCCGATCCCTATTAGCCCGAATTAGCTTTCAAATACCTACCAAGTATATTCTGTCCCGTATTTAGAATAGTTAAGTATTCAGTGGATTATAAAGGCTGCAAATCGTGAGCGTATTTACCACCAGATGCATGTTTCCCTGCTATAGTGTGCCTCTTTCTTCTTTTCGACAAAGCACATAATTAAAGACTAGAAGAGGATTTGATCAAAAAATCCTGCAAGCTTGTCCCCCCAGCCCCCCAGGTGTGACAGAGTACTGCGGGACTTTGAGTACTAGTACATATTGGACTCTGTTTGAGGAGAGAGTGAAGCATGTCGCCCCCGTGTGTTCCCTCTGAGGAACTGCTGAAGAATCCCACAGAAGAGAAATAAAGCGGACTGCTTTTCTGCCTGTGAACTGAACCTGCATCGCTAGATCGCTCCAGCAAACCTTGAGGATTTTGGACTTAAGCTTATGATGAATCTATGAAATAAAAGATAAACTCGCCTCTGGTCTTGTCATGTTTAGAGCGACTGCTTGTTTAAATGGCACAATGGGGCACAGACTCAAGGTGTTTGGGATGTGGCAAAGATTACAGTATTTATTCTAGAGTAGTTAATATATATGAACTTTATTTTGACATTTTGAAATACTGCTTTTGTTTGACGATGCTAAATGTACATACGATGTTAAGAAATACAGTGTAACATAAGGAGAAACCCATCGAGGAGCCTCTCGTGCAGACGAGGACTTCACCGCAGTGTATGGCTCACACATAGCAGACCTGTAAATAGAGTCACTTTTCTGCTCCTCTGCAGTATCGCTGCATCAGTTGCAACGTTTAGGCCGCTCTCCAGCCCGTCCTGCTCCTTCCAACCAGACAAAAATGTACTTTTGTCTCCTCAAAGACAAAGAAAGTCAGAACTATTTATAAGGATTAAGGTTTAAATTTGTATTTCTCTTTTGGATTCTGCGTCAATAAGAGAATCGTTCTAAAAGTGAGCTTCTCTAATGAGACGTGACAAATGTGATTAAAGGTTTCTTAAAGGACTTGAACGTGGATCGACCCTTCGGATTTCATGGCTGTCACCTTGACGCATTATTTTTGTTCTCTTTCATGTGGAAAACAAGCCATCTCTGAGATCAGCAGAAATGTTGGCCAGGTTCCGACTGAGTCACTTTCTTGTCCTTGGTGTGCATCTGTTGACTTGCACCACAAATACCACCTATGTATGGATCAATCAAGGGAAATCTCATTAGATTACAAGCGCCTACAGTTATCCAGAGCACGCTGTTACCTGTTTTGGGATGAAAGACTAAAATCTCTTTGGCTCACAGCTTATTTAAGAAGTCTGGCCTTGGAGGAAAACTAGAGTTGGATCCAAAATGAAATCAAGAAAAAACATCATATTTTGCTTATTTCTTATTCTCTATGTGGACACAGCACCGTCTTTTCCTACGCAGAATCTATATTTGCTTTGTTCACTTATTTGTAGCTTTTGGTGGCAAACACGTGCCACTGAGACACAAAGGTAAACGTTTAAGTTTGTGTGCAAGTCAACAGCTTTCCCATCAGTTTGAGTCAGTCACTGTTGGACTGTGGCCACCTGGCAGAGTGCCTTGAATTCCTTCGACAGGAATAAATTCAGGGATGTCTTTCACTACAAGTTGGTAAATGGCGTTTGGCTTCTGGCCTACAAGATATGTAAGATTTTAAAACAAATGTATGCAGATGATATTATTTGTCTCCTGTGTCACTTTAATAGAAAGTTGTAAGCATCAAGCACACACCGACAGTGTAGCTACAAAAAAGGAAAATGTTGTCTTTAAATTGTTATTATTCTCTATTGAATGATGCGCTTACTGAGCTCCATCGTGCTCCTTAATTTCCCGGGAGCGTTATATCACCGAACAGTGGAGCTGATTCTTTAAACTGGTAGCTTCTCTGTAAATGGGACTCGCTTTCAGAGGAATGCAAAACCTACATATTATCAGCTCCACAAATTTCGGGAACAAGCAGTGCAACAGTCCTACAGATATTAGGAAAAGTAATGCAAGAAGGACATTAACCTTCTTGTTGTCCGAGAGAACAGTGACTTGTCTTCGTGGTTTTCTCAATTTCTTACAGACTTAGAAACAACTCTAAAATGCAACAAGCAAGTCATCTGTGGCTGTTTTTCAGCTTGTTGAAATCCTGTAATGTGCCACATCAACTGCTACCCAAGGTTTCTGGTTTTGGTTTGAGTCCTATCTGATAATCAGATCTGAAAACTCAGAGGTCACTGATTCTACGTGTTGTTGGGTGGATGAAAAACACTTGAGAGACATTGACTTCGGTTCTTGTTGTGTCATTGTATTGTTTCCCCTCCTGATCAGTAGTTTCTCTGTAAATACTCTATGTGAAAGTGTGATTAGAAATAAAAGCATTGCCAATGGAAATGGTGTCTAAGCTGTAAAAAAAGCAGACTGAACAACACACAAATCAAATGACACAGATGACAAGTAAACAGACTTGCTTTATTTGTTACAAAAACAACAGAAGACAGATCTGTAGAAACAACTCTGGAGATAATTTGATCACGACTTTCATGAAGATGAAATGTCATATTCCGCTTGTAAACCCTGTTCCTAACATGAGTGTACACTTCTTTAGCCCATTTCCTACCCTCCAACCCAACCCCCACCCTTTCTTCCTTTACTTTGAGCCAGTGGAAAGCAAAGCAATGAGTCCTGAAGAGGCACTGATGGACAGAATGTAGTTGCTGGGAAAAGGTGGGTTAAGGTAAACACTGGTAAGAAAAGTTTGCAGATATGAAGCATACAGTGTTACTTTTGACAGGGAGTTTTCTTTAGTTTTAGTCATAATTTAAACATCAAATTTCTTTTAGTCAACTAAATATTGTAAGATTATCATAGCCTGAAATAATCGGTTTTCTATTAATCTGTTAAGATGTGTTAAAAGGATAAATCTGCTACAACAAAACCTGTCATACATTTTCAACTTAAATATACTTGTGAACTAAATACCGCCACATACAGACGTGAAAGGATACACGGTGGGGTTGAAGTTCTTGAGCAGGAAGAAAGAGGCGACGATGACGAGAACCAGGAAGAGTGTGTTGTTGTAGAAGATGGAGAAGGTGGTGGCCTCGTAGTCGGCGACCTCGTTCTTCTTCCACAGAATTCTGGACAGGAGATAAAAACCAAATGTCGTCCTTGTTGTCTACGTGTACCAGGTTAACGCAGACTTTGTTAGAGACGGTGTGTGAACAGAAACAAGGTGGTTGATGTCAAACATAGATTTATACTCAATTTGTGCTCACTGGGTTGGTCCACTTAAATGCAAACAGCGACAATGCCACAGCTCCATCAGCATTTATACCAGCGCTGAGGGTGTGAGAACGCCCTGCTGTATTCTCCTGAAGAGTCGCCACTCAGACAAAACCTTTTCCCAGAACGTGTCTTCTTTTCACAATGTTGGAACATCTCCCTCTATATAATCTCGGACTCTCTGATCCTCAGTACTGATTTATCATCATACTTTTGACTT
The DNA here is from genome assembly GCF_057382275.1 of Copadichromis virginalis. Lineage (NCBI taxonomy): Eukaryota > Metazoa > Chordata > Actinopteri > Cichliformes > Cichlidae > Copadichromis > Copadichromis virginalis. The sequence goes on along the minus strand of NC_140631.1, from coordinate 17,466,057 downwards.
TTGATGTACGGTGACGTTCACAAGGGCGAGACCAGTGAAGATAAATGGGTCATCAACGCGACCAGAAGAAACTGCACCTGAGTTTAGCACCTAACGCTGGCAGAAGAGGGTGTTGCTGTGGTATGTTGACATGAGATTATGGTGTAACTATTATGAATATAATACAGACTAAAATACTGTAAACCTGTAAGTTCACGTATTAGTGATCTGTCCCATTCTCACCACAAAGGCTGACTGCTGCTTTCACACATTCATTACAGTTATAAAGACTTTCTGCCTGTGTAATTCATTTGCCAGAAAAAATAAAAGTTAAAGATAAAGTTGGTAAAGTTTATAATTTATAATTTCACTTTTAAGATTACTGACACAAACCAGAAATACTCACATCAGTCTGCAGCTTTCCCAGAGACAAAAAACCGTGTCGCACCACTGAATGAGGTACGTAAAACTGTATCAGTACAGGCTCAGAGTCGGATTTCTATATAACCTACTTCCACTTGGTTTGAAACACCACCTAAATTGGTGGCCCCTCCACACAGATAAGCAAACGCAAGTGTGTAGAGAGCGTGTAGTTGCTGAATTTGAATTGGGCTTACGTGTGCACTACGTTTTACCTCTCGTCTTTCTCCTTGCGGGACATCTTGCGGTTGTCAGCCTCAGACAACTTCCTGGTTACCTCCTTTGAAACAGCATCCTCACGTTTCTGTGCGACCCTGGAGTGTGATGAGCGGAAGATCACAAGCATTAAGACTTTAATCAAATTCAAAACACAACAGCAACTCCCAGTAGATTCAGTTTCCAATAAGAAGTAACAAAATCATTTCTGAACTCAGTCTGTTGATTCTTAATCCGTTTCAAAGTTTCCCCAATGAATAACATCACATCTGTCAATCAAGTTGATCGAATTAAAAAAGCTCTAACTCTACAGAGACAGTTTGATTCCCTATTTGTGTTCAAACGACTGATGATTATATGTTTGTATGTTTGTGTTCTTGTCCCCATGTAACTGAAGTTAAAAGGTATGAATAAAGTATGAGGCCCATTTAACCAAGCAGCAACGGGTGTTTAGTGGATTTGTCCCTCTTACTTGTGTTTGAGCACAAACTTGACGTTCTTGTAGGCAAAAGCAACCAAGTAGGTGCTGACCAGAGTCATCACAGCATACAGAACTGCAGACTGGACCAGGTCCATATGCCAGATCCTCCAAAACAGCCCTAAAGAGAGGAAAAACAAGCACAAAACGCTGCTCAAACTAATTATCTGAAACTGGAGTTTTTCAAGTAAAATCTCCCAAAGCTTTTTGTGTTTTGATTCATTTGTTGCTGCACTTCGTATCACAGCGTTATTACGAGGTCACGTTAGCATTCCCGATCAATATTATTAACTGTGCTTATGTGTTATATCTCTGAACATTACGTGAGCTTATATATGTAAAGTAGCGGCTCTGAAAACCTCGTTTTTATTGACAGTTTCTCAATTTTAATCCTCCACTCACTCAGTGTTAGCTAAATTAGCGGTTAGCACCAGCTAGCTTCCTCAGCCTATGCTGTACTCACAGATGGGGATGGCAGAAACGATGAGTGCATTTCCGTAAAACAGAGCTGTGGACTTTGCCGACAAGTTTCTGCTGAAATCCTGAAGGAGAAGATCTTCTTCTGACTGCTGCTTGTTGCTGCTTTTGGGAGCCATGAGTGCTCACTGAACCTTCTGCCTGCTGCTGAGCTCCGGGTAGAAGAAGACTGACACGTCGGTGAATGGAGAAGAGAGACGCGTCAGCACTCCGGCTTCTTCTTCTTTGTTTGGATGACGACGGAGACGCTGTGGCTTTTTGCTGCCCTCCACAGGACGATAAGGACACAGCACTTGTGCCGTTGCACAATAGCCTACTTTAACGATATTTTTGTGCACCTTAATATAATGGGCATTTTGACATGAAGAATTAGGTAAACACGTCTGTTTCTGATCACATTAATGAGGGCTGTTTCATGTAGGACCACAAGCCTAACTAAAGTGACTGGTAACAGGGTTATAGCTGCGGTGACCCTCTGACAAGGGAGCAACTGAAAGTGGCTTAGAAATAGCTGTAAAATTGTTTGATAAATCCTTAGAGATCAGTCAGTAGGCCCCTGGTAACCATTGGTTCATGGGAAAAGTGTGTATTTTATTACTAGTTGGTAAGTTGTTACTGTAGGCTGCTGGCAGTTGCTAGCATGAAATAGGTCAAAAAGAGACATACAGTGATATGTAGTGCTGCAATAGACACCCTGTGATTGCTTTGGTCACTGGCGGGTTGCTGTGGTCACCAGTAGCTGCATGGAAGACGCCAACTTGTCTGCAAACACTTCACTTAGTCTCTGACTCAGAGTGAAACGGTGAAAAGGGATATATGAAATCCCCAAAAGCCGATTCTGTTCATCTGGACGTAGCGTTTTCAGTGGGAGAAACGTTTTGTCACTCATCCAAGTGTCTTCTTCATTCTCAGCTGACTGTACGTTTCCCCAACCTTATAAACAGTACCTTAGCCCACTGAATGAACAATGGACTGTGAGGTCAGTTTCTTGATCAATAATATGCAAATTGTCATGATCAAGAGGTACTTCTTTCTTGTTTTCCTAATCTGCTGTTGCAGTGAGCAGTGTATGCTCATGATTAACTAATGATTAGCACACATTTCACGTCATACTAAAGTGAACACAGTGAGACTGTCTCTACCTTATTTGAATGTATATGAAGTCCTGTTACAAACCTTTTTCATAGCATTATATATATAACAGCATAGTAATATAACAGTGTATTACTATACTGATATTTCCTGACCTCTGAGAGTCATTACCATATTGTGGTGGAAGTGTGTGTGCTTCAGGGCTCCAAGCAGCTATATTGTTGTGGGTGAGAGGCCAGATAAAGAAAACTCCTATGATGACCAAAAGATCAAGGGACCAGTTTATCTTGCCCACAACAGAGCCCAGCGCTGATGTGGAGGGTGTGAGTCTGGTGGCTGGTGGCCAGATGCTTAGCCCAAAGCAGCTACATGGGTCCCTCCTCCTATGGGCCCAACACCCAGGGGTGGATTGAGGATTGAGTGACTATTTATCATGAGGTCTGGCAGCTACCTGGAGGCGAACGGACACTAGTAAAAGAAATTATTGTTTCTATCTGGATGTAAGCAGTTAGTATATAATTCTTGTTTTGTGTACATATATAAACAAAACATCCATTTCGGTACCACTGTTTTTTTTTTTGCCTCATGACACCGAGACAAATTTGTAATTTTTTGTGTTTATACTTCGAATAAACGTAATTCTGATTGTGAATTTTTTGGTATGTGTGTCAATTCTGTGACAGGCATCATCAGTCAGCAAATAGCTGATTACAAAATAAAAGAATTAAGCTCTCTACCCTGTTTCACCGCATCACAGCGCAGTCACATCAGCATGCCGTGCAGCACACTTTAATATAGTAACAGTTTGTTTTCTAACAGTAAACAGGTCAACAACCCGCTGCTTTAACTGCTTGTCCTACTTCTCATTTGCAGCATCTGTCATTTAGAAAGAGATGCTATCACATCACCAATCTCATTTGTGATGACATGAAAGATAATTCTTGAGCAATGTCATTCTAAAGCTCCAGTCAAGAGTTCAGCTGCTTGGAATATTTCTAAATTTCCCCACTAGAGGGCGATATCTATTGCTGTATACTCCGTGTGCGTCATTTAAGGTGGCCAAATCTCCAGTCGTTGGTGTAACAGTTGATCTGCAGGTCTCAGATTACTGGGGTTTTTATAAACACCCACAGAGAGTAAGACCGTGGCTCACAGTCGCTGCGTTACCAGAGTATTTCTCACCCTTAAAAGTTGGCTAAAAATCAGATATTTCAGACTTTATGGAAAAGTAGGAGCTGACACTTTCTGAAGGCAATGAGGATAAGTGGATTATAATGCCTTTAAAAGCACCACATCACTTAAATTCTCAGTTTCCATGTATAGGTTAGTAAAATAGGCCTTCTCTTTACTCTACAGGCACATTACTTCACCTCTTGGACATATTTACAACTCATCCTCTACACATATTTCTGACAAGGAGGCCATAGTCCATGCTGTTCACTTGAGTGTGACCATACAGTCACAGATGCACGGCACATTAGTACACCATGAGCCTTTAACCCTTCTCCTCTTTATCTCATCATCCAAGCCTGTCACTTCCCAGCCCCTGCAGACAATTTAGGACTGCAGAAAAAAACCGGACAGATAGTCTGCTGCTCCAGCCAGCACAGTGCTTAACCCCCCGCTGAGCTATTTTCTTTCTTTCTATGTGTTTGGACAGAGGAAACAGCACGCATCTTTACTGAGTGCGTGCATTGAGCGGGGGTTGTTGCGTGTGTGTGTGTGTGTGTGCTTGGACGCAATGCAGACAGGCAGGTTTGCGTGATGTCCCTGTCTTTAAATGGGGATAGAGCTTAGAGATTAACCGTGCACTTCAGGGGTGCAGGAAAGAGGCACAGCCCTCCAACACAATGCCAGACAAGGCTGTTGATCTCTCTCTCTTTCTCTCTGCCTGTCCTGTGTAAGTGCACATGTTTCTGCTAGATTACCCTGGCTTTGGTGACACCATAGACATAACCGCTACAGCACAGTGGCACATGCAGGACTCCTCCAAGGCAGCTGGCCTGGCAGTGCTGCAGTTGTAGCTCCTTTCTTGTTCTTCCTTAAGGAGAGTTTATGACAGCTCAGCTATCAGCAGTGACAAATTCTTCTTGAGTTATCTTTTCTCACTCGCCTGAAGCTTATAGCTCTAGGAGCATCTACATTTCTAAAATCTTTATGTAAGCATGAGGTGATGATACCGTGTGGAAATACCAGCGTTGTGTCACCAGCTTTCCAAAGAAATTAGATCAGCATTATAGTCTAAGTGTGTACTTTATCCATGAAACCAGGTTTCATATATCTTTTTGATTATCAGACATGAATGCAGTTAGTTTCACAAAAATACAGTCTATACTCACTGAACATGAATAATGGATTTTAAAACAAAAGTGGTCACAGAACTATGTCGCTTTCCACAGCTTTGCACATTATGGAAGTCCCCAGGCACCGCAAGAAATATCGCCCAAATGGTATAAAGTGTGAGTGAGCTGCCGTGTTGTCAGACGACATAACTTCAAATGGATGAAAGAGGACCAGCATTTATTAATGTTTCATCACAGACATGTGGCTCTGAAGTGATGGAGTTAGAGAGATGCGGCTTTTAGGTTTTGTTTTCCTTTCCCTCAAACTGTTTGGTTTCTAAATAAAGAAAGAGAGAACTCGACAGAGCATTTTTATTCTGTGGATTACAGCTGAAAAGGAGCTGTTTCTATGTACATCATTACTTCTACGGTGTCTCAGAAATTTGTGAGTATATATTTTAGTTTTAATTCGCTGTCATTTACCACATTTGAGCAAATGTGCTTTGCCAAACAATAAACTGAAAATACTTGAGGCTGAATTGAAAAAGCCAAAAAACAAACAAGAAATCCAGTTGAAAGTCAAATGGAAAAGGCCACAAGCGTTTTCCAACAATGGAATTAAAAAGCAAACTCAGTCCATAAGGTATAGCTGTAAACAGTGGAATTGCCCAAAGGTGGACCTTGGGCAATTCGCCCTAGGAGAGGCATCAGACAAAAAAACTTCTATACTACCAAGGAAGGTCAACAAAGCCATGCTCTCTTAGCCTTAGCTGGCTTGAAAGATCTGGCTTTCTGCTCCAGGTGCTTTGTGCATCCACATAAAAGAGGGCATTTCACACATCCATCACTTTTATTCTTCTCAAAATGATCCCCGTGAGTGACACCGACTGCGATTAGAGAAATCTATAAAGAACACAAAAACATAACAGCAACTGTTACTTCTTAAATACAGCTGATTATTGGAGCTCTGACAACTTTAGGCTGGATAAATTTAAACATTACAGCTTACTGTCCCATTCCCTAATTAAAAAATGTGGAAATCGCTTTAGTTTGTCAGCAGAGTAAGGTGAATTACTTTTATTGATTAAATACGTATTCTCGTTGTGTGCCCTGTGCTCTAGTAGCTGCAGTTCCAGCAGTGTAAAAGACACTAAAAAGAGCAGATTAGAATCAAGCATTAAAACCATGTGCACATTTTCTGCACCACCAGAGAATTGCACGCAAATTCCAGTGACAATGTGATGCACTGTTTGAGCTGCTGTCACTTTACATGCTAGATGTTAATAAGGCCCAGCTTAACAAGTTGTGCACACAAATTATTCCACCAGCAAAGAATCTGTTATACACTTAAAAACCTGCTGTAAATAAAAGACTTTGTGTAAACACCGCAATCCATGCTGATTTTAATCCAAGCTGCCCAACGTAATGTACCACGGTGATTTAGCCCAGTAAAAAAAACAGAGAGCCACAGAAAACCCTGACTTTAAGCTGGACATAGCTCATTAACCCAATAATCCCACAGTAGACCTCCTCAGCCTGTAAACATGTTTGTTTCTGGGATAAGTTGGTAATTTAACATCAGAGTCTATGGGGGACTGACAGCCTCGACCCAGCTGAAAAACTCAGTTTTGGGCGCTTCATCATTGCTTTTATTTGTCTTTTAACCTCCAGGCTACGTTGCTGCTTGGGCAGGATCTTTATTGAGTAAAATTATTTGCAGCCCTGACAATGAAATTTCAGAGGAGCAGACATACAAGAAAAAACTTCAAAAACGCTGCCATGACTAGAACTTTTTCCTTTATTTAAGTTCGGGTAGAGACGTTTGTTGAAATTTCTGGCTCAAAAGGAATCACTGGGTTTCTCAAAGTGCCATTTAGATCAAGCTGAACTGGAAATACAGAGTTATCAAAGATCTCTACGCATGTGCTTCATCTGTTAGACAATAGGGGCAGCTGTCCCTCCCCCATCACCCCATCCCCACAGTTGTCCACCAGCTGCAGGTTGTGGAGACGTCGCCAAGCCTCTGGCACCGCATTTCCTTCAACATGCCACGTCGCTGTGACAGGCCCTTAATGGTGAGGTTTTAAGTTGTTTCTTAAGGCACGGAGACAGTGGCAGCAACATCAGCATCCACCCACCCTCCCTTCCTCCCAGATACACCCAGCAGCCCTTTCACCCCAACTCCCCCACCCGTAATGTCTCTCCCATTCACAGAGATTTACTCAGATGGTTGCGTGTGTTGCTCCTCTCCTCCCTCCTTCGTGTCCTGTGATTTATGTTTCCCCTTCGGCTCAAAGGCACGGAGGAAAATGTGATATGGTGGTGTAGGGAAGGTGAAGGGGAAAGGCTGCGGGTGTAGGGTGGGGATTCCTCAGAGAGAGATTAAGGGAGGAAAAGGAGTGAAATACTTGTCTTTTCAAAGGATGCCAGACATGTGTTTACACTTTCTGCCCACTTTCACCATAAATAGTTTCCTCACACTCAGGGTTGCACTCTCACATGTGAATCTCTGCATGACTCTGTGTTTATGTGTGTGTGTGTGTGTGTGTGTGTGTGTGTGTGTGTGTGTGTGTGTGTGTGTGTGTGTGTGTGTGTGTGTGTGTGTGTGTGTGTGTGTGCATCTGTTGTTTCTTGCATGATTTTGATTGGTGGTTCTCAAAATGAGTCTCTTATGCCGTTGATTATACATTAACGAGCACTCGCTCTGGAAAAATGACATAAGTTTCTTCAAAAATCTCTTGATATCTGCCAATTATGTGAGGATTTTCATTTGTTTCCACACAGTTATGGCCTGTTTTAAAAATCATTTCTGCATAAAGTACCATTTGTCATTACTGAGGCCCAGTTCTGGGAAATCCATTGAAACTTGAGGCTGATTGGTGTATCCATTTTTTCAAAATCCTTTTTCTTGCGTTATGTTTATAAGTTTACGAGATGATAACGACAGCGATGCTGTGTGAATCATGTTGTAGGTGTGGAAGTGCAGCTCGCGAAATGGACAGAGAACTGACAGTATGATTATTGCAGTTGTATATTTATTTATTAATGTTTCTGTCCATCCAAAAATATTAATAAAAAAAAAAAAAAAAAAAAAAAAAGGAAGTGCAGCTTCGGTCAGACAGACATTATTTATCGGGTCAGCTAGACCCAGGCGCTGCGATTCATAACTATTCAGATTGCGATGACACAGGCTTAGCTTCCCCTGGCAGAGTTACGGTGACCCTCCAGGTAGAGCTCAGTCGCAAAACAAAGGCTTGCACAGTTCCAAACCTTCACTCCAGCAAACCCCAGATTTCACAGCGTACTCACAGAGAAAGCAGATAGATAAGATTGATGTGTTGCAATGTGTGGATGCCTACAGAGAAAGAACGGCGTGGCCCGGCAGTCGTCTGTTTGCAGTGTTTGCTGTTAATGAACTACGTGGGAATTTATATCCTTAAACAAATCAAAAGAGGACGCTTTGCACAGGGCATTGTGTGCATCATGCGTGTGTATGTGTGTGCGTGTTAGTACTTTGCCAATGTGCAGAGATAAGGAGGCTAACCTGCTGCCAACTCAGTTTTTCTTAGAAGCAAAGAGAGAGCAGAAGATGTTGACATTCTGGCAGTGGAGGGGAGCTGCTGTTCCATCTGCATCTGAAAGGTCACTGCGGTGGGTTTTAGAGCAGGATTTGTGTGTGGATGCGTGCACGTGTGTGTGTGCGCCAGTGTGCCTGCCAAAAGCAATGTGTTTAATGTGTGTGTCTTTCTCATCAATTCTGTGTGAAAGAGCAGAGGAGAGCTATAAACAAAGATGCTGGAAGTGTTGGGCATAGTACAAACAGAATAGTAGGAATCCAACCCCCTACCTCTCTGACACACACACACACACACACACACTCACATCCGTGCTCTGAAGATGTTTATAGGAAGTATGTGGGAACAGGCTGGCAGCAAAAATTAGACATTTTACAGTAAAAAAAAAAAAGAAAGACTCTCTTACAACTGAGTAAAAGAGACAGTTCCTCTGGACTGTGGCGCTGCTTATCCGGTATGGTTAGATCGTGGTTCTAGAGCTGTCTGCCTTTTCTAGAATAATGGAATTAATTGGGACTTGCCTTGCCAAGAAGCTGTACTTTAAAGAGATCCACACACCTTGTTATGGGATGCTTTCCAGATGGGATTGCATGGTAGATCAAAAGCTGATGGTATTTTTTCGCCTTCAGATGGGCATCTCAGGTCCTGTCAGGTTGTCAGGCTGGATTTTTCCCTGTGTTTAAAGGACACGACTTTTAGGTACTACTCATCTGCTGTAGATCATGTCACTTCTTCTTTTGTCCTCCATTTATCTGGTTTCAAAGGATAGACAACACACCATGCTGAGATATCCCAAGTTTCCAGCTAACAGCTTTGTAAATACCCTTGTTGGTGCAAAAATACTATTTTATTCCTATTATAGATTTAACAAAAGCAATCAGAACAAATGATTTTTTTTAACAAAGTGCCTAAAGATACAATTTAAAATTGTAGGGACTTTTGATTCTCTGATACACTGTCTGTTATGTGTAGACACAACACTGGTTCATCCCAGTTAGATATGTTTTCATGCTTGAATGATTCATAGGTCTGTGTTAGGTGACTTAACAAAGAGACAAACAAAAAGGGAAAAGAAACATTTTCTGCATGTGGTTACACATAAGGGTCGGAGTGCAAATGCAGGGGAAAGGAGCCAATGTCCAAAGAAAAACTCAGGAAGACCATTCGAGTCTGGTTCGAGGTGGTTCGAGACTTTGGCACATGATTGTCATGATTTGTGGAAGGAGCTGCGTTTTTGAGTTTTTTAAATCTTACATTTGATTTTGGTTAAACTGCCCCTTCAAGTTCAGCCGAAACATGCCTCCACATGTAAATGCACAACAGAAATCTAAGAATAAAATAAAATTATTTATAGTCAAGTCGTAGATGTGCTGAAACCTGCTCCCTTTCATTGATTCTTTCATTCTTCTTGTAATTAATGACAGTCTTTGGCTTTTAAAAGTTTCAATATGTTCACCACCTGAAAGCTAACTGCTAATTTGCCTGTCTGCCCTCTGGTGACGGGCAGATTGTGTACTCTGTGTTTAAGTACACTTAAGAGATCGGGGAGAATGAACTCTGCATGCTGCTGTACCAAAACAATGTGCTTAAAGATCCTAAAGCACTCTATAAAGGCCGCTCAACAACCATTTTTACAATTTTTAACCTGGTATTATTTTGTTTTCCTGAGCTATTATATTCTTAATTTGTCATTTGCCACACATAGATGCCATCTAACTATGTGAAGCACGTTTGGACAGCTGCTGACAATGACCAGAGAACCTAGCTCTCCGCACTTGAAGACATTTGTGCTGTCTGTGGAAAAGTAACACAGTTGTGAGGGCAACTGGTGGGGAGCTGTATCAAATGACCAGAGGGGTTGGGGCTTATAAGCATAAAGGATGCTTCAGGCCCATGTTGGAAATAAAGTATTTCAACTGTCACCTGACAAGAAGTTTGGACAGTCAGTGCACTGCTGTGAAAGCAGCTGCGACGAGCGATGGCCAAAATCTGATCTGGTATGTAGTCAGCTCATAACTTTGCAGCCTGCAGTACTTCACCGAAAGCAGTTTCATATTTATACCGAACACAGATTCCATCTTGATCATTTAACAACAAAAGGGCTTTTCGCAGTCTTAGAGATAGTACGTGAATAAAGAAAGCTCAGCTGCTAGCGCCAAGTTTTAAGATCCATAAACAGAAAATATATCTCGAGAGACGCGTGTGTGGAGGGTGAAAAGCCTCACACTTGGTGCTCTTGGCTTTAAGTCTCTTTCAAGTCGGGTGTCAGATGTGTTGTTTACGATGCTCATGAAATAGATATCAAGATGTCAGAAAAGTGTGGAAAGTATGCAGCGTGGTGTCATTACAGCGGTGTGTCTGTTGTTTGCAGATGATTCTCATAAGACTGTGAAATAAGCTGGAGCGATTGGTTCGTCTCCAAAGTTCCCGATCAGGTTTGGAGTGTGGAACCAAAGCAAAGGAGTGGTGGCTACAGTAAAAAAGGCCTGTAAAACTGTTTAGACCTGTAAAAGGTGAACTGTACACTTTAACCAAGCAGAGAGTTCACCTTTGTGGGCAACATATTAAAAAGGGGCAACCTCAGACAAGGCCCAGACTAGAGTCTCTTGATATGGTCCTGAGTTCATCACTAAAATCAGCTTACGACTAAGTGACGGCTGGTTGGTCTTGTCTACTTCCAAAGACATGAGAAATGTTTGAATCAAGGCTTAAATCAGGAATGGGTAAACCTTGATTTATTTAACTTGTGTGTGTACTGCAGGCTATGGTGTGCACAAGCACCATATGTCGAGTGATCAGACGTGGCTGGAGAACATATGTGAGATAACAGGAATTCTTCTTGGATACACTGTGTGTCTAAACGACTTCATATAAAAGCCAGGATCAAAGCTGCAGGATCGCTGCTGCAGACTGGCTGTCTGATTCAACTACAGTTACCGACCATTTCGAAATCTGTTAAAGGCCCAATTTTTTACCTCGAGTTTGTGTCCCGGCCCGTCACTTCTTAGAAATTGTTTGTAAATATTTTTTGGTTTCCTGTCCCTTGTTTTATGTATGTTTTATGTCTATTATGAATTATTGAGGTGGGTGTAGCTCAAGAGGTAGAGCAGGCCATCTACTAATCTAGAAGCCTGGTGGTTAAATCCCTGGCTCCTCCAGCCTGCCTGCCACAATATCCTTGAACAAGTACAATATATTGAACCCTGGGCTGTTCCCAGTACATTCATCGGAGTCTCACTGTTCGATAGAAATCATTTAGAAAAAAAGTGAATGGGTGAACAAGGCATGTTGTGTAAAGCGCTGCTCAACATAGAGTAGAAAAGCATTTTTTAGCATCATACTTGTAAATGCTTCAGTCTCACACAACAAATATTCCTTAGTAGCACTAATTTGTGGACATTTTTATCTGACCTAAGCCTCCACATTGTTTTTAGCACATAGGAAGCTGTATGTTTTTTGGCCTGACAGACTTTAAAGAGTTGTCATGCTTTCTATACTGGGCTATATTGGCTTTGTGTTTATGCAGCAGGCAGCAGTCCTGTAAAAAAAACAACTAAGTGCATCCCGGGTAAGTAGCAAGGATGTGCTACTAATCAATTGTATTTGATTAGCTGGTCATCAGAAAGTGTGAGCACCTCTATGAAAGCACAGGTCTTGGCAGTGTGCTTGTCTAGAGCGATAAGGTGTATGTAAACATGATGTCACGATCTTCCAAGGAGTGAATTTTCCCGCAGATTCATCCAAATGGATGCTTAGAGAAACTGCAAGAAACGCCAAGAGCTGCATGTCATACGCTACAGAACTCAGTTACCATGTTAAAGTGCGTAAAGCTACAATCGAAAAAGACTGAAAATTTATGGCATCTTCTTTTTATAAAGGAGCGGCTTAATAATGGATTGCATTTATATAGCGCTTTTCTAGGCACCCAAAGTGCTTTACAATTCCACTATTCATTCACTCTCACATTCACACACTCTCACATTGGTGCAGGCAAAGCACAGTTGTAGCCACAGCTGCCCTGGGGCAGACTGACAGCTTCTTAATAAAAAGAAAAGCTTATCATGCTCAGGTTTTCAAAGTTGCATCTGAGCAAACCACAAGACTTGAATAATCCTTTTGACATAGGAGACCAAAGTGGAATTTTATGTCTTTTCATTTTTATTTTCCATCTTATTTCTTGTCTTAAAACTTTAGATTACGTGTTGCAGGATTGTACAGAATTTAACCATAATGCACAGCACCAAGTTTGGAGAAAACCAAACAACTCATCAGCACAAACACTTCATGCCAACTGTCAAGCACGGTGGTGGAGGGGTGATGACTTGGGTTTGTTTTGCAACCCCTGCAGTCTCTGAGTCAATCATGAACTCCTCAAAACACCAAAGTATTTTAGGGTCAGATGTGAGGTTGTATGACTGGCAATGATGCCAAGCACAGCAACTCTACAACAGAAACGCTGAAAAAGAAAAGAATTAAGGTTTTACAATGATCCAAAGTCCAGACCTCAACCTAATTGAAATGCAGAACCATAAGAGAGCTGTGAATAAACGAATGCCTGCAAACCTCAAAGAACTGAAGCAGCATTGTAAAGAAGAGTGGGACAAAACTCCTCCACAACAATGTGAGAGGCTGATAAAGTCATGCAGAAAATGATTACTTCAAGTTATTCCTGCTGAAAATGTTTCTACAAGCTATTGAAACATGGGGTGTTTTTTTTAAACTCCCAGTGTACATGGAGCATAAAAAATGGCGTACCTTGTTTTTTATATAATATTTTAGATCATGACACTTTGTTAAACTTGCTAGACTATAACATGAAGGATCTGAGCATAATTGTTTTAAAGCATTTTGTAAAATAAACCCATTAAAATGTTTGTAATTTGTTTCTTCTTCCCTCAGGTTCAAACCTTTTGCCAGGGTTGCACAGCTAGCTCCGCATCCGCCTGTTTGTCCATCCAGCCTGTCTGCATTTCTGTCCACGCAAGATCAAAGACATTCCCTCCAAATGAAATCCAGGTTCTGTTACATGCAACTGCCGTGCACCGTTTGCATTCACATTTGTGAGGTCTGCATATTAAACACCACTGGTAGCTAACATCCGTGTCGAAAAGGAAGAGTGTGCCGAGGCTACTAATGGCGTGGTAATAAAAAACACATTTGCATGATACGGCATGTGTGTATCTATCATGCAAAAATATGGAAGCACTTTTCTGGTGTAATCACATGTTCAGCATTGACATATTTGCACAGGATCGTACAAATGCGTGAGTATTTGTGTGCGACTACTTGAGGCAGCGCCCAGGTCTCGTGAGGAAAAGCGCTGTGCATGTGGATGTGTAGGAAGAGCGTATAAACAAGCTAGTGAATCAGAGGCTCAGTGAGGAGTGGAAGAGGTGAATGTTGTGTGAGGACTTGTGAGCGTGTGTTTACGTGTGTGAACCGCAGTGCTAAGGAAATCTGAAATCCCTCCAAGTCACCTCTGTCCTCCTCCTCCTGCACTGAATCCAGTCCGCCCCATCTCTCTCTCTTTCGCACACATTAACAGACATGCTTGCAGTCCCGTGTTAACACGGGACTGTTAGTGTGGAAAGAGGTCGGTCACGTCTCCTTTTTGTTTTCTCCATCCTGTGACGCAATGGCTCTCCCTGGGCATGTTGATAATACAGCTGGCAGTCAGGGAGCCTCCAAGCACACACAAATACACACACACACATGCATTCATGCATGCATGCAGACAAAGGCACGCTAAGCAGGAGGCCATGAAGCTGATGGCGTGAAGGACAGACACCAGCGTCTGATATTAGAAAAGCAGGGAGCCTTGCTGACATGCACTGGGAACCATTGTCAGGATAACAATGGCTTGTTTTACTATTAGTGTCTGTGTGGATAGGTTTAGGCACTATAATATGACAGTATCATGTTCCAGAGTGTGCATATGTGAAGGTATATTTTTTTAATAATTGGTCATTAGCCAAATCTATCCCGAGAAATTGTCTCGTAGGCTTGACATAGCTGTATACCCGCAGATTATTGCTCACGTTAACACAGCAGTATTGGGCAGCAGTGACAGCTACAGTCTCTATTTTATTTTTCTCATCAAAATAAAAACACTGGAGTGAAAAAGTAAGGTAGAAACTGTAAGCAATCTGTTCTAGAGCAAGTTTCATTGTTAGCTCATATGGCTATCGAGACCAAGAGAGCAGACACATTATTTTGTGGGTCTACAAATTGTGCTAAAAATACCCAGAACATGAGTACATACAACCACTGGATGGCAAGGCATCACTTATTAGGCTAACATGAGTAATGCTATAATTAGCAGACTGATACTATTACTCACTCCTTTGTCCCATGTGGAAGCATCCAAAGGTTATTATTAGCTAAAACTAAACAAAAAACTACACGTGGAAAAACATTTCAGTAACTAAAGTAAAAATAAAAACCTTAAGAATTAAATGAATTAATCAAAACTCACTGAAACAATTTTGTGAACATGGAATATGTTATTATAATTTATTCATTTCTGTACAGAAATTGGTATATAAATTTGCTAGTGTGGTCAGAATGTTATTACAGCTTGCCTCTGTGTCAACTGCTTTCAAACATATCTCAGTTTTTATACTTGATTTTCCTCAATCTGACATTTGCCTTCCGTAACATAATAATTACAAAGACTAAAAATAAATCTGAAAACTAATAAAAATTTAACTAAAACTGAACATTTTCAGATGTAAAAACAAAACTGAAAATGAAGATAAAAGTGAAACATAAATGAAAACCTATAATATAATAAATGATATAATAATCTGGCAAACCGTCAGACGTCTCAGGAGGGGAAAGCGGTGCTCTACCTGCACTGTGTATAGTGCTGGCGGAGCGCTGCTGACGTCGACTGAGAAAATTGTCAGGCGGTGGAAGGAATACTTCGAGGACCTCCTTAATCCCACTGACACGTCTTCCGAGGAGGAAGCAGAGTCTGGGGATGAGGGGAATGACCCGCCAATTTCCGGGGGCGAGGTCACTGAGGCAGTTAAACAACTCCTTGGTGGCAGAGCCCCTGGTGTTGATGAGGTCCGCCCCGAGTTCCTGAAGGCTCTGGACGTTGTAGGGCTGTCCTGGTTGACACGCCTCTGCAATGTTGCGTGGAGATCAGGGGCAGTACCTGTGGACTGGCAGACCGGGGTGGTGGTCCCCATCTTTAAGAAAGGGGACCGGAGGGTGTGTTCCAACTACAGGGGGATCACACTCCTCAGCCTCCCTGGGAAAGTCTATGCCAGGGTGCTGGAAAGGAGAGTTCGTCCGTTAGTCGAACCTCGGATACAGGAGGAACAATGCGGTTTCCGTCCTGGTCGCGGAACACTGGACCAGCTCTTTATCCTCTCCAGGATACTTGAGGGTGCATGGGAGTTTGCCCAACCAGTCTACATGTGTTTTGTGGACTTGGAGAAGGCATTCGACCGTGTCCCTCGGGGTGTCCTGTGGGAGGTGTTGCGGGAATATGGGGTGTCTGGCCCATTGCTACGGGCCATTCGATCCCTATACAACCGTTGCAAGAGCTTGGTTCGCATTGCCGGCAATAAGTCGGACTCGTTCCCGGTGGGTGATGGGCTCCGCCAGGGCTGCCCTTTGTCACCGGTTCTGTTCATAATTTTTATGGACAGGATTTCTAGGCGCAGCCAAGTGGCGGAGGGCTTTCGCTTTGGTGGCCTCAGAATCTCATCTCTGATTTTTGCAGATGATGTGGTTCTGTTGGCTTCATCGGGTGAGGGCCTCCAGCTCGCACTGGAACGGTTCGCAGCCGAATGTGAAGCAGCGGGAATGAGGATCAGCACCTCCAAATCTGAGGCCATGGTTCTCAGCCGGAAAAGGGTGGAGTGCCCACTCCGGGTCGGGGATGAGTTCCTGCCCCAAGTGGAGGAGTTCAAGTATCTCGGGGTCTTGTTCGCAAGTGATGGGAGAAGGGAGCCGGAGATCGACAGACGGATTGGGGCTGCAGCTGCAGTAATGCGGACGCTGCACCGGTCCGTCGTGGTGAAGAGGGAGCTGAGTGTAAAAGCGAAGCTCTCAATTTACCGGTCGGTCTACGTCCCTACCCTCACCTATGGCCACGAGCTGTGGGTAGTGACCGAAAGAACGAGATCGCGGATACAAGCGGCAGAAATGAGCTTCCTCTGAAGGGTGGCTGGCCTCTCCCTTAGAGATAGGGTGAGAAGTTCGGCCATCCGGGAGGGGCTCAGAGTAGAGCAGCTGCTGCTCCACATCGAAAGGAGCCAGCTGAGGTGGTTCGGGCATCTGACAAGGATGCCCCCTGGGCGCCTCCTGGGTGAGGTGTTCCAGGCATGTCCCACCGGGAGGAGGCCCCGGGGCAGACCCAGGACACGCTGGAGAGATTATATCTCTCGGCTGGCCTGGGAACGCCTTGGTATTCCCCCGGATAAGCTGGAGGAGGTGGCTGGGGAGAGGGAGGTCTGGGCCTCTTTGCTTAGGCTGCTGCCCCCGCGACCCGGCCCCGGACAAAGCGGATGAGGATGGATGGATGGATGGATAATCTGGTCCAGATGAATGTTCTCACCATCTTGGTGTTTTCAAACGAACGTGGGAGGCTAGTGGCAGAGCTGAATGTGAAACCACACTTCCTTGGCTCACCAATGAGCAAAATTGACAAAAAACAAATTACTGTTTCGTTTAGTATGAACTGAAAGCAACTGAGTCCATAAACTCATAGGACAAGTGTTTACAGAGCTAAAACCAGAGGGACATTTTTTAATAGGATCATAAGTGTCTTTGGTAGCCATGTTGGTTTCATGTTTCAGACATGGAAGATATGTCCAACTCTAATGCTTTACATCAGGGATGCCAAATTTTCAATTCATTTTAAATTGTGGACCAACCAATTTTTTATTTTTCTGTCAGTGTACAGACGTGTATCTAAACTATGGATGTTCCTGATGACTAATTTTTTAGTCGATTCACTGTGTAAAAAAATGTGACTAAATGCATCATTATAAATGATTCACGCTGTTTGAAATTTCTGAAGTCAGGTCAGGCAGGGAGAGCAGCAAGGAAGCCCAAACCTCCCTCTCACCACCTCCTCCAGCTTTTCTCAGGAAACATCAAGTCTTTTCCAGGCCGGCCGATAGATTTAATCTCTCCAGTCTGGCCTGCCAGAACATTTTACCAAGGAGCCTTAGCTGTCTCTTTTCCCACATGACTGAACTCCTCACCCTATCGCTAAAGGAGAGTCCATCAACCTTTAAGAGAAACCTGATTTCCGCCACTTGTATCGCTAAGTCGTTCTCATAGTATTAACATAATGATCAGACCAAGATTAACAAATTTGACGTTTCTCAACAATGATGCGCCATCTGGTGGCAGATGGCTGCATAACATTTAGGACACAATAATTTACCAGCACTGGGCATGAAATAACATTTTAACAATTAGATTAGATGACTAGTAAGTCTGATACTGACTAGTGGCAACAGCAACGATTAGTGAGATGTTTAGTAAGAAGTGCAATATTAACAATATTTTCTATTTCAAACTTTACAGAAATGGTTCTGGCAGCTGATCACCCAGACTCACCAGAGTGTATGTATAAAACATAATTTTGATTAATTGATTATCTTTCTTTCCAACACTGTGAACCCTCTATAAAAACTAGAAATTTCTATATTAGATATTGAAAAACAGGAACTGCTCTGTCATTAATTGTTTATATATTACTTAACTAGTTTGATTTTATATGAATGGGAATGGGGGACGTCTTGATCAGAAGGAAAAGCTTTAAAACGTATGAAAATATGTTTAAAAGTTCAAAATCTATGCCTCCCTATACATTTTCCAAAGCCTTCCAGTGGGCTGGACTGCAGTCTTTGCCAGGCCAATTCTGGGCCCCAGGCCTTATGTCTGACATCCCTGCTGTGTATGAACACGCTACTTTAAATTACAGTAATAAAGCATGAATAAAATGTGCCTTTCTCGTCAAAGTTAGCATGCTGAGCAGGTAAACAGGATTAGTCTGGGATAGCATTGCAATTACACAAGCGCTAGCAAATGGATGGGTAATGCTAAGTGGCAGCATGTGTGACCATCTCTCTTAAAATACCCAGTTTTAGTCACAGCCTTTAAACACGATATTATGTAAGTAGCTACCATGCTAAGACTCTCAGATGACACAACAGTTGCCTGAGTCAGAAACTTGGAGGAGGCCAACTGCTGTTATTTTTAGCTAATGTTTTAGCTCAGTTAGCTAGCTTAACTTGACATAATTTTCTTTGTTTTTATCACTGTTGCGTTTAGTTTTTTCTCCATTGTCTCACATTACAAGTCTTTTGTTATGGGCCTGTCGTACCTTTACTTTTACATTGTTGCTTTTATTATTGATTTTAGTATTTTTATTCTTTACCCTGCTGCTGCAACACGCAGTGTTTGAATTTTATCTGACAAAAGCGATAGCCATTAGCAAGAAATTTGTTCTTGGAAATTATTAAGAACTTCAGGCATATCAATACTGTGCAAGTAGAGAAAGCCTGGTGAACCATTCAAGTAACTGAGTGCGGATTTGTCATCTCTCAGTTTACAACACAAATGCTGGTTCGTGAATATTAGAAAAATCAGCAGCCCAGTAATAATAATTTATATTTCCTGTCAGGCCTTTAAATATTAGTCAGGTTGGTTTCCTGTGAACTGATCTAGTGTATTTACTGTAGATGACTGGTGTGAGATGGTTGTCTGAGATAAATCCTTTTTCTCAAGAAAGCTTAAAACCTTTTGCATGTGGTGGCTTTTTTTTCCACACGTAGCTGCACAGACGCTCACATGTGCGCAGGCACGTGTACACAAACGCACACACGCACACACATATGCAGTATACGTGCATCTGTGTTCCAGATGGGTCAGCACTCCTCTAGTGAATCATACAACCTCTATGACTTAACCATTGCACAAAGACAGTAGTAAGGAGCACATTTTCCATATTACCACCTCCTCCCCTTTGCTTCTTTCCTTCCCACCACTATCTGTGTTTTAGTTTTGCTCTCTAATGTTTGCTCCCCTCTATCTGCCTGACTGTTTAATACTTTCTTTGTCTTCCTCCCTATCTTTCTCTGGTTTCTATTAGTCTCCTCAGTGTTTTTTTTCTATCCCACTGTGCGCTGTGTTTATCTTTCCAGTGATGTGTCATCCTTTTACTTCAACAGCCAAAACTTTTGGGTACTTTATTTCTAATTTGTCCTTTTCCCCCCTCACTGATGTTAAGACAATTTTCATTTACTGTAATCCCCTTCTCTTGTCTGAAGTTGGAGCCAAGGTGTGGGAGCATCAGTAAACATATACCCTGTTAGTGCAAAAAGGGAAGAAAATGCACGTATTAGTGTGTTTAAATGTAACTTTTTTGAAACAGTAATAAGCACATTAATTCCTATTTGCATGCAAAGGTTGTTGTTTTACATGACGGATCAGGAAATGTCCTTAACCCTCTCAAGCATTCTTTCAGTAGATCTCATGCGGGACAGCTGAGCAATTTTCAATATCTGCAAAAAGACATTTTTAAGGAGAACCTAGTCGTCCCAAAATCTGAGCACAGATGAGCTTTTTGTGCTCAGATTGTGATCTTAGTGTTCTTAGAAAGTACAGGCCCTTTTGTTCTTTCTTGATGACCCTCCATGTCACGGTCCTGGGTCTCCTGACCCAGCGTTTTTAGTTCTTTGTGATTTTTGTATTATTGTACTTGTGTGTGATTTATTCTATGGCTTCTAGTTTTGATCCCTTGCCCTTCATGTCTCTCTGTGTCCCCTCTGTTCTGTGTAATTGTGTGTCTTTGCATGTTTGAGTTTCTTGTTTCTGTCACTCTGCATTGTGCATTATGTTCTCATGGTTGGTTTTTTGTTACTCTCTCTAGTCTAGTCTCTTGTGTTCCCAGCTGAGTATTTCCCTGTGTATTTTGGTTCTTAGACCTCTGCCTTATGGTTTATGTCTCTGTATTTCTTAGTTGCTGTCTCCACTGTGTCAAGTTCGCGTCTCTGTGTGATACTTCCTGTTTTACTTTGATGGTCCGTGTCTCATGTGAATGCGTCCTGCTTTGCTTGTCTCGTCAGTCCTGATTTCTCCCAGCTGTGCCCTCCTTCTGTGTCTCATTCCCCTCGTTACTTCCCAGTGTATTTAAACCCTGTGTTTCTCTGAGTCAGTGTCGCGTCGTCCCTCATGCTGTGTGTGGATCTCCCTGTGTCTCCCTGTGAGTTCTTAGTTTATGGTTTCCCAGTTTAGTCTAGTTTTGTATGTTTGTTCTACCAGCAAATAAAGCTGTGTTTTGAGTTCACCTCCCCGAGTCTGTGAGTCCTGCATTTTGGGTCCAAGTCCTGCATTTTGGGTCCAACTCCTGCCTGCCGCACAGCGATTCATGACAGTACGACGCGACCAGACATGGACCCAGCAGGCTCCTCCCGGGAAAGCGATTTGGCCCGCATCTTCAGCCTGTGGGAGCGAGTTTCCCATGCCTCGGACATTAAAGCAATGTCCATTGGGATAAACGCCATTGAGGCAATTCTCAAGGGGAATCCCCATCTTCGCGAGCTCTCAGGATTTTCGGGCCTACTGTCCAATCTGCAGAAAGCCAAGGAGACAGTACAAGCTCGCGAGCTCGTCATACCGCAACAGCGACCGCCACAATCGGGAAACGTTTCCACGCCGCTGCCACTGGACTCCTCTCCATCCACCCTCCACTCTGACTGTCACTCACCCGCTGCTTTTCTCGCAGCAATGTGGTCGGAGGATGAGGAGCCGGCCGTGATCTCTCCGTCGTTGCCAGTTTCCTCCATCACCGCACCTCCGGCTTCCCGAAGAAAACGGCATTCACGCCGCCGACACCCACCGCCACAGCCAGACCCCGAGACGTCTGAGTTGCCAGCTGTGGTGAGTGGAAGGGACAATCAAGAGTTTCCTGACTTTGGGACTGTTTATTCCGGGGCTGTGTTTTTTTTCACTTAGCTGCCCAGCCAGAAGCGCTAGCTCCATCTCCTGTGTCCCCGCTAGCACAGCCATTAACTCCACCACACGCTCCATTTTCACCTCTACCATCGCTTCAGTCATCAGTTCGGTCTGCCACTCAGTCGCCCTTAGTTCCGTCATCCACACTACCACCTGTTTCCCTTCCACCACCACCATCACTACACCCAGCCATTCAGGCTGCTACTCAGTCAGACATTCAACCCATAGCCCTGCCGTTAATATGCTCTATAGCTGAGCCACTAGCCGCCCGACCCGCAGCCACTTCAGCCACTCCTCCACCCGTCACACCTCCACTACAACCATCACTGCAATCCCCAGTGCAGTCTCCAGTGTCCCCAGTGCAGCCTCCTGCAGCCCTGCTTTCCCCAGTGCAGTCTCCAGTGTCCCCAGTGCAGTCTCCAGTGTCCCCAGTGCAGTCTCCAGTGTCCCCAGTGCAGCATCCCTTAGCACAGTCATCCACTCAATCACCAGCTCCACTTTCCCCTCAACTATCACTACCACCTCTAGCTCAGTCTCCTGTGCACTCACCTCTGGTTCATTCTCCTGTGAAGTCATCAACTCCCCTGCCTACTCCGCTCTCACCACCTCCGTTACAACAGACATCAGTTCAGTCCCCTGTGCCAGTGCAGACGCCCTCAGTTCAGTCTCCCGTGCAGTTATCTACTTCACCACCATCAGTAGCTCAGCTCCCACTCTCACCCGTGTCGCCAGTAGCTCAGCTCCCACTCTCACCCGTGTCGCCAGTAGCTCAGCTCCCACTCTCACCCGTGTCGCCAGTAGCTCAGCTCCCACTCTCACCCGTGTCGCCAGTAGCTCAGCTCCCACTCTCACCCGTGTCGCCAGTAGCTCAGTTAGCTGCCCAGCAGCCTCTCTCTGCTCAGTCTCCTGTGTCGCCAGTTTTGCTCATTCACTCCATGCAGAGAGGTAACTTGATTTCTACTCAGGGTACTTTTCATGGTTTAGCCGCCGTTGGCACAGTTGGCCACTCCAGGGCTTCCCCAGAGGCTAGGTCTCAGTCCCCAGCTGATTCTGGACCCCTGAAGTTTAAGCAGCCCCCTAAGAACTGCACCATGTTCGCATTGCCTGGGCAGAGTCAGTGCTCAGTGCAGCGCCAGTTGTCCTCATGTCCGCCAGAGGACTTCATGCCTGTTGGCTTTGTTTTAGCCTCCGCTGGAGGGTCCGAGGGGCCCGTTCAGCCTCCCGTCTCCGCTGGAGGGTCCGAGGGGCCCGTTCAGCCTCCCGTCTCCGCTGGAGGGTCCGAGGGACCCGTTCAGCCTCACGCCGCATCAGCTGGAGGGCCCGAGGAGCCTGTCCAGCCGCCACCTGCGACCGCCTCGTCGTCGCCTGGTCCGGCTGCATCTGCCTGTGCTTCTGCTCCGCCTGGTCCGGTCTCAGCCTCTGCAGTTCCGCCTGGTCCAGCCTCAGAGTCTGCGTCCTCGTCTGGCCCGGCCTCAGAGTCTTCGTCCTCGTCTGGCCCGGCCTCAGAGTCTTCGTCCTCGTCTGGCCCGGCCTCAGAGTCTTCGTCCTCGTCTGGCCCGGCCTCAGAGTCTTCGTCCTCGTCTGGCCCGGCCTCAGAGTCTTCGTCCTCGTCTGGCCCGGCCTCAGAGTCTTCGTCCTCGGCTTCTGTTTCGCTTGCTGCAGCCCCGTCGTCGCCTGGTCCTGCCTCGACTGGTCCTGTGCCCACCGGGCCATGGCCAGCACGCCTAACACTGGAGAGCCGCCGCTGCCTTCCGCGCGGTCGGCCTCCTGAACTGCTCCGTTGTCTCCTTCGCCGCCGCCGTTGCCTTGCGCACGGCCGGCCTCCTGAACTGTTTCCACGTCGCCGCCGTTGCCTTGCGCACGGCCGGCCTCCTGAACTGTTTCCACGTCGCCGCCGTTGCCTTGCGCACGGCCGGCCCCCTGAACTGCTCTGTGTTTGGGTTGTTTTCTTGGGCTCCGGTGTTTGCTGTGCTCTTTTGTTTTCTGTTCCGAGCCCTCCGTCCTGGGCCCCTGCCGCCCGCCCTGGGTTGTTTTCTGTTTGGTTTTGTTTTTCTGTGTTTGGGCTGTCTGGAGCCAGCCCTTGAGGGGGGGGGTACTGTCACGGTCCTGGGTCTCCTGACCCAGCGTTTTTAGTTCTTTGTGATTTTTTTTGTATTATTGTACTTGTGTGTGATTTATTCTATGGCTTCTAGTTTTGATCCCTTGCCCTTCATGTCTCTCTGTGTCCCCTCTGTTCTGTGTAATTGTGTGTCTTTGCATGTTTGAGTTTCTTGTTTCTGTCACTCTGCATTGTGCATTATGTTCTCATGGTTGGTTTTTTGTTACTCTCTCTAGTCTAGTCTCTTGTGTTCCCAGCTGAGTATTTCCCTGTGTATTTTGGTTCTTAGACCTCTGCCTTATGGTTTATGTCTCTGTATTTCTTAGTTGCTGTCTCCACTGTGTCAAGTTCGCATCTCTGTGTGATACTTCCTGTTTTACTTTGATGGTCCGTGTCTCATGTGAATGCGTCCTGCTTTGCTTGTCTCGTCAGTCCTGATTTCTCCCAGCTGTGCCCTCCTTCTGTGTCTCATTCCCCTCGTTACTTCCCAGTGTATTTAAACCCTGTGTTTCTCTGAGTCAGTGTCGCGTCGTCCCTCATGCTGTGTGTGGATCTCCCTGTGAGTTCTTAGTTTATGGTTTCCCAGTTTAGTCTAGTTTTGTATGTTTGTTCTACCAGCAAATAAAGCTGTGTTTTGAGTTCACCTCCCCGAGTCTGTGAGTCCTGCATTTTGGGTCCAACTCCTGCCTGCCGCACAGCGATTCATGACACTCCATGAGCTGATGGAATGAGAAATCGTCTATTACCCTCAGGAAAATGAAGCTTCTGTAGGCCACAACATGTTCTCCTCAACTGAGAAAGACAGTCCTCATATTGTAGTGGTCAAAGTCTGCCAGCGCCAATACAAAGCATCTTCCAGGTAGGATGTTCATCTGTTGGGTAGCATCTGGTGATATACAGACAGAAGCTACAATGTCCGTTGTAAACTCCCTGGAGTTATGAAGGGATCTGGACCTTATCATCTGAATTTTCAATGAAGTATAGCAGTGACTGGCAACAACAGTAACACAGTACACCAAGGTTAAC
This sequence comes from Copadichromis virginalis, assembly GCF_057382275.1. NCBI lineage: Eukaryota > Metazoa > Chordata > Actinopteri > Cichliformes > Cichlidae > Copadichromis > Copadichromis virginalis. The sequence continues at coordinate 17,441,427 of NC_140631.1, read as the reverse complement.
TTACATACTAGAGACCAGTTATTGGCCGATGTTAGCTGTTTGCATTGGCATTTATAGCAGTTGATAAAATGGTTAGCAGCATGTTTGTGATACATACAATAATCTGTACTGGTTTTAAAAACTCTGTATCTGTCAGGCTCTGCCATATATATTTACACTGCCTAGTAGAAATTTTCTATATGCTCATTTTGTTGTTGTTTCTCGTTTTTGTTTTGATTTTAAAGTTTTGCTTTTCCAGCCAGCCGCTGATGTGTCATCTTTTGTGTGAGCTATGTTTAAACCAAAATTCCACCAGTTCTTGATGTCCACTGGAATTTTCCAGCTGTATGAAGTATTCCCATTGGTGATCCAACAGAAAATTTATCAACCAGGTAATTTAAATGAATCATTCTTCTAGCCTTGGGAGGATATTCTGTATAGAAACTGTTGCACATTTGTTTATATACTACATTTCATTACATGTAAACTCAATGGGCATTGCGTAAGAAATCAGCTTGCCTTGATTTTATCATACTCGTGTAAAGAAAGTGAATAGGCATTTTTTCCAAAACTTGTTTCCAAAACAAGACACATACACCATCTGCACAGGTGTATGTGTCTCTATGTGAACAAAGAGAATTAAAGAGGCCATCACAATACCTGCACAGATATGTGCACTGTTGATGGCAAAGCTGGGTTTAGATGCAAAAGTCTGGACATTCATATGATTTTTGTCTGGTATTTGGACATTTTACATGTAAAATAAATCTAATAAAGTTATTAGATTGCATATGTAGTATTGATCTTGAAAGTGTCAGATATGGGATAGTGTTCTTAGATCAGACATTAGAAGAGCCATCTGTGTAATGTTTTGCTCGTGTTTAGTCTGCTGCAGCAAATGAGTGTGAGATATCTGTAATGAGAAACCCCATGCACATGAATGTTATAGGAAATGGGATTTGTTCCAGACAGAATATCATTATGAATATCTATAATTTCAACTGTGAACAGGTAACATTTGACTGATGATACCTGACTAGGAAGAATTATATCACAGCAATGTGCAAAATCCATCTAGTCCATTTTAAAAATGTTAACAGCTTGCACAGACTCCAACCTTTGATTTCCTGTTACGACAGACATTGTTCACACAGAGATCGAGTCATAATGTCACTAAGAAGACTCCTTTCTTAAGCCCTCTTTGCTTTTTCAGTGTAAGGCATAATGTTTAAAACAGAAGAATCTGTGTCTATCGCCTGTTCCACCATGTTGGCTTTAGTTCTCGCAGGGACCGTGATTTTGCTCCGTAAAAATGTGCTACCTTAAATCTGGACTGAAAATGCACTCCCATTTTGTCTCTACCTTTCACAGAAAACTTTGAACAGGCAGTGTGGAAAAAAAAAAGTAGAAGATGGGGCCAACCCCTGAGGCCTTCAGGCTGGGAGGACTGAGCGGCCTCATAGCCACGTTTCAGCTAAACGTTTGTAAGGCATTTTTAAAAGCTGATCCTTCCTTAACAGTAACTGAGTCACCTAAATCAGGTTTGTTTGTTTTTTTCATTTTCCTTCTTCCTGCCCTGGCATGCAGTGTGTGTATGAAAACAGCAGTCCAGGAGGTGGAGCTAAAGTCTTCATATTTTATTATTTGTTTTGTTTTTTTTATTAGGAGACAAATTAGTTTTGTCATATTATTCACAAAGTGGATTTGGTAGTTAGTGACGCCCTGTGAAGAGACTGTTACAAGGTCTGCTTCCTTTAAAGGAAAGGGTTAGACATAGAGCACGTCCTCTAGAGACCTGGTAGGGATTGAGCTTGTTGCTCAAGGACACTTCAGCAGGGAGTGTGCTTATCCTCAGAAAGTCATGAACTGTGGACAGAGGACAACTTGTTGTTCATTACACCACCTGTTGCAAACACTTCCTGGACTTTTTCACACAAAAAATTGTTTCTGTGTTTTTCCTGTGTATTTTTCAACTCATCCTCTCACTACTCCTCTCCTCTCCTCTCGTGCCACACTGCCCTCTTGCCAGGAAATGAGGTGATTGATTCAGTTTCAAAACCTGCCGCAAAACAAAGGCAACTGCTGCACATATGCTTCCTGTGTAAAATGCACAGGGGATAAAGTTCAGGCCCTGTATGACTCAGTTGTCCTCCAGCGAACACCCACATCCACCAGTGGACTTTCAATTACAGTGCTCCCTTAAAAAAAGCCCCCCCCCCCCCCCCCCAAACAACCCAAACATGTACACACATGCACGTACGACACACACCAACCTTTCACCTTTTACTCAATTACCCACAGCTCATCTCTTACACTTATTGCTGGTACTTGTTGCACAACTGTTAACTGTGGTTGACGTGCAAGCTCGAACACACACAATGTACAGAACATAGCGCATGCGTGTTTGTGTGTGTGTGTGTGCACGCTGTGGAGCTCGCTCGGGGACAGAGGGGAAGCAATAACTGAATACTCCCTCCTTGGCAACAGCTGTTTTCCTGTCAACACTGCTGTATCTGTGCATCAGTGTATGAGCGTCTAACTGACCATTCTGCCAAACTGTTTTTCCATTCAGGAAATGGTGGAGTGTCATTCCTCTATCATCCTCCACCACCCCTCCGGTGAATTTTAACACAAGCTGAGAGCTATCTACCTCTCTTATTCATGTGTTTTCCCCCTACTGCTTCTCTTTTTATTCCTCTGATGTCTTTGTGTAGCTGTCATTGGGGTAATGAAGAGCCGGTGAGGGAGGAGGAAAAGGAAACATAATATGACAGTAAAAGCAGAAGGTAGGAGTGCAGATTAGTAAGAGAGTGAGGAAACAGGAGAAAGGTTAGAACTGAGAAAAGAAATCCTTCTCTTTTTTAAAAAAAAAAAATCTCTGTAACTGAGCAGTGAGTGGGAATTTAAATGGGATGTTGTAGAACAAAGATCAAGGATGCTAAAAATTTCAGAGCCTGCAATGCTTATCCCATCTTATATAATGATATCATCATAAGCGAATGCGCAATCGGCTCTTTGGATCGATTTATAGATCCACCTTGGGAGCTCAAATGTGTCCAGTCATGTTCGCTGTAATTTAATCATAGATTATGGGATATGTTGCTGTGAAAAGCCGATGTTATGGCATTACCTAAAAGAGTCCAAAGTAGAAGATTTCTTAGATGAGACCATGAGCAGGAAGATGAGTAGGTCAGGAAAATCACTGGGAATGACGCTTTGGGGTGTTTGTGCAGTAGGCTTTTCATTTCTTTCTCAGGAACAACATTTCTCGGGAGCGCAGGGATAGACAGATGGACCAAATGATTAATACTGAAACCCTGAGTCTAACGGTCACATAAATAAACATTGAGATTCTGAGGAACATAAACATGTCTGAGGGAGAAAAAAAGACCAAAAGCTTCCTCTTTTCTAACTGATTTCATGTCATATAGATAAGCAAATATATTCATTTTACAGTTAGTGGTTACTACTACAAGTAGAATGTGGCGAATACCGCAGTTAAAACAACTACGACCATAGTGTTGAAAAAAATGCAAGAAAAGCAGTTGTAGCCACTTCCTAAAAAGAATTTGATGTGTATGTTCTCATTTTCTGACTGTTGACTGAAGCCTCGGGTTTCGGTGCTTGAATCCTATATGCCGGGGGTGGCACCAGGCGGTCACTGTGTCAAAAAAATGGCACTGCACAGTCCTTGTTTAACAGGTGCAGCAGTGTTTCAGGCACAGGCATGGCGGAGACTACTGACAGTGAGGCAGACATCAGGACAGATTCAGAGAGAGGTTGGTATTAATGTCCAAAGCTGTTATCTTAAGCTGCGTTTGACCCAGTCTGCAGATGAGTCTGTGCAGGCGATGATCACATTTAAGGGAAGTAGAAAAATCAAATGCTAATAGCGATCCTGTGAGCTGGCAATGATAATATATACAAAGACATAGGGGAAAGGCTTAATGAAGGAAAGAAGTTGTGCACAAGCATTTGAGAATTGAGTAAATAAAGTGATAAATTTGAATAATTCTGCCTCGAAGGTGATCAGATATCATTCGCTATTCGCAACTCAAGTGGTATGGCAGTGAGTAATATACAAAACAAGCTACAGATAAGCTTAGGACTAAAGCAGAGGCAGAGAATGAAAAGCAAAACTAACCCTCCACCCCACGCTGAAACAGTCACGTGCACAAGAGCCAGTAACGCTACAGCAGGCCCAGGGACTGATTAGAGGGAGACGGCGTCCAGAGGCTTCGGCTTGTGAAACTGAAGGTGGGGTCTAGCAGAGAAAGGAAAACGGGAGTCACACCATTCTGCCACGGTGTGACTCACACATCACACACGGGGTTAAAGGTAAGATTGGGATATTTACTGAACTGTGAAAAGGGAAAGGTAACACGAGCTCTCGTAAACAGAAACTCAGAGTAATCATTACCCATCTCTGGGTTTCAAAACATGCAGAGCCACAAAAAAGACAAGCACCATCATAAAGGGTAACCGCACGTTCTGAAAAACATGCTGTTGCTGCAAATAATGTGTCTGATATTTAACTTAAGAAGAGGCAGGGGTCCTTCTCTCCTGTGCGAGGAAGAAGTCGAAGAGGAAGACAAGGGAACTATCTGTGGCATTCAACCCCTCCAGACCTGCTGGGCTGGTTTCTGGGTCATTAAAATTCCTCCTCTCCTCACTTCTCCTCTCCGAAGCCACAGTTTGTGCCCCAAGCGACAAGTTGGCTCATGTCCACCTGCTCGGCCTTGCCTTCCTCTCCTCTACCTCTCTCTTTCTCTCTCTCTGTTATCTCACTGCTGCAGACCACACTGCTTTGTCTGTGAGTCAGGAAGACGTTTCTCCAGAAATTTTCTTTGGCTTTCTCTCTGGCTGTCTCGTGCTTCCGTCTCTGTCACTCTTTCTCCCCTTGCTTTTTCTTTTCCGTACCCCGACGTGATCGCAACAAATCCACCTAGACGGCACAGATCTAGAAAGTCATCCCTCATCTTTGTCTTCTTTCGCTTCCTTCCAAATTCCCCCCTCGTTACCTCACCTTTCTCTCTTCGGTGCCTGCTCCCTCTCTCTCCAGCGAAGCGTGTAAGGCGGTATTCTCTGGAGTGTCACTTCTGCTCAAATCTGAGATGATGAAGCAAACAAAGTAAACGCCAGACCTGCCCAGACTCCTTACCACTAGTGTAAGTATCCCCTGCAACAACAACCGCCACAAAAACAGCCATGACCTGACTAAAATATGTCATGGTAACTTGAGCTTCCCAGCACTTCCAAATGTCACCTACACGGGAAAGAACATGATGACAACAAGTCTTGCAGAAACAGCGATGGCTCGACTAGAGAGGCTTTACGTGATTAAATTAAATTGGAAAACATTCTGTGTGTCTGACGCTGACTGAGGACTGCTGTTTATCTGTCATAAAACAGGCTCGTTGTCCCTGCATACCAAGTGCAGATACCAAAGTAGCTATGCTTTTTAATCCAAGTCATATGGGTTGCCATATATGAGATACTTTGTTGTAGTTGCCTTCAAGCTATTTGAAGTTTCCATATAGAGAACTAAACAGCATATAAGCGGATGTCTTAATTTTGAATGCTTGCGACAGTATGGATCTATATACTCGGTCATACTTTTTTTTATCCTCTTGCATGTAAGGAAGCAAATGCAAGGCATCCTTGTATACAAGGCTGCAAAGACTATTTAGATTAACTTTTAGATTAAGCGTGATCTTAAAAGTTGAGATAGTGTCTGTCTCCCGAATTCAAACTGAAAACTGGGTCAACAGAACAGAGGCCTAGAGGCTAACAGCACTGCCTTTAAATACTCTAGGAACCACAAGTCCAAGAGCAAAGTGCTCTAATGGGGTGATATGATACGATCAGGTCGTTAAGATAAGATGCGGCCTGATTATTCAAGACCTTGTATGTGATTAGCAGGAATTTAAATTTGATTCTGGATTTAACAGGGAGCTGATGAAGAGAAGTCAGTATGGGAGAAATATATTGATTTTTTTCTAGTCCTTGTCATTGATCTCCCTGCACTAGTTTGGGATCACCTGAAGGCTTTTCGGGGTGTTTTAAGACATCCTGATAATAGTGAATTACAATAATCCAGTCTAGAAGTAATAAATGCATCAACTAGTTTTTCAGCGTCATATGTGCGAGTGTGTGTCTTTTATCACGTCTTCCTCCAATCATAACAAACCGGTGGTGGCAGATTTCTGCCCCTCCCCTGCCAGAGTTGTCTTCCTGTTAAAAGGGAGTTTTTCCTTCCCATCATTGCCAAGTGCTTGCTCATAGTTGGTTATCTAATTGTTGTTGGTTTCTCTGTAATTTTGTAGGGTGTTTATTTTACAATATAAAATAGCTTGGAGTGACTGTTGTTGTGATTTGGCGCTATATAAATAAAACTGAATTGAAATGAATTGATGGGTGCATCACTATGAACACTGTTTCCATTTACTTGTTTCCTGTAAATAGACACATTTTCAGAAACAGAATCCATCACGATTAGCATGTCCCTCAACAGATTTTTGGTAAGCTTTTTCAGCTGCTTCTCTATTCACAGTGTGTCACCACAGCCAGTAACTGCACATGTTTATTTTGGCAGACTTCTTATACACCACATGCTATTCCTGATGCAACACCTAAGGGATTTGTGTCCCCTCCTGGGATCAAGCTGGGGATCTTTTTGCTTGTTAGGTGAAGGTGTAAACTGCTACACTGTGGAGCTACTACCCTACACTGTATTTTACATGCCTTTAATCATTTAAGGAAGTTTCAGAGGAGAATAATTTCCTTCACAGTCAAACAGTAATTATTTTCTCTGGCTCTAGTGTAGCCGCTCCAAGTCTGACTCAAAAATAACCCTGATAATGCCACAATGACGTTGTTTGTATTATCAGGGTCTGGAGTTTATGAGTGAGCTCATTCAGTCATCACAACAGACACTCTGTGTTTCACCAAATAGTGAGCAAGCAAATGGGAATCGTCATTAACTGACACAAAATTCAGTTTTGTATCTACAAGATACATATACATTATTTCATGAATGTACCAACCAAAACCTGTGAAACAACCCAACTGGAAAGATATTTATAAATCTTATAAAGTTTGTATCTGTCTTGTGTGAAACTTGAATGAAAAGCATACACGAGTGAAAACAGATATAAGTGAATATAAATGAAACTTGTGTGTTTTGGATACTTACTAAAACAATATATGAAAGTCATGAGAAAGTGGCCACTTTCATGAGTAAATCACATAAGCCTTATATGATTCACTATATGAAGTAGGCCACATCTGATGCAAGTCTTTTGTAAGTTTTTTCTATTTCTTTTCCATATGGGAAAGTGGATCCTGAAATGCAATGTAAACCACCTGGTGGAAATTTCGGAGATAAAAGAAAACTATATGGACAAAAGTACTGGGTTACCTACAGCTTATCAGCCATGGAAACCCATGCAGTGAACCTCCCAGCATACAGTTTATGAGCTGATGTTAATGCCAGAGGAGCTTTGAAACGCTGCAGTTACAGAGTCAGCAGTGTTGGGCATATATGTGCCTCAGCACTCGCTTACATTTGATACAGCACCACCCTCAAATTCAGTAAGAGCTTTAGAGCGACCCATCCTTTCACAAATGTTTGTAAAGGCAGACTGCAAGGTGGGGTGTTTACCTGTGCCAATGAGACTGAAGATATTTGCCCATGTGGTGTATGTGAGCTATCTTTGAGTCAGCTGCTGGAATTTCTGTCATTTTTAAAAATCCGTCTCTTCTTGCCGACTTCCATTTATGAAATACTAAGAAGTCCAGCAGTTGAGGGAGAATAGCATTTATCACTTGCCACCTGTGTTAACTGAAAATAGTTATAATTGTAATGACTCACTTTCCGTGCCAGTCCTTTTGTGATATGATGGCACTTTGACCAGCAAGCCAAAGACCGAAACGTTCAATAAAGCTCTGCTTTATAACAATATGTGGACTCGACAAGTCGGCAAGGTGTTGGCCTCAGGCAACAAATCACATTTGTTGTCATTACACTTTCTTTCTCTCTCTCTCTCTTTTTTAAATAAATGTATTTATTTAATAACACAAGGCACCTCAGTTTTCAGTCAAATGCGGAGTAAAATAGGGTTTGACCTTTAACCTGGGGGTGGAGCAATGCTTTCAAGAACCAAATCCACATGGGACACAGTGCTAGCTAGTGCTAAAAAAATCTGTTTGCATGTACATGCATATCTGAAGAAGGGTTGTTGATTGTTTTGTATGCATCTGGGCAACTTTTCTAAGGTGAATAATGGTTAACCAATGCCTCTAAACTCTGGTCCTTGAGACTGATTGTTTAAGGCTTTCAGGTTTTTGCTATACCCAGCTGATCATTTAAATCGAGTGTGTTGGAGCAGAGATTGAGGTCTCATTTTGAGAGCATTGACTGGTGGGATGTATAACCAATCAAACCACACACTAATAGGAACTTGCACTTCACTTACAGGAAATTGGAACAAAAGGTTTTATGGGAGGAAGACATGCCATTGGACAGTTGCAGATCAGGGGTCAGTTAAGGACCACGTATGATATGTGAAGGTAGGAAATAGTGTGTGCATGCAAATTATGATGTGCGTACACGTGTGTGTGTGTGTGCTATTCGCTTGGAGAGAGCTTTGTGAAGGGAGATGTAAGGTACCAAGATGCAACGGTGCTGCAAAAGTCAGATGACAGAAATGTGATCTCCGCGTGTGATGTATGACGTTCCACAGATTCAGATACACAGAAACATGTGCGATTGGACCTACGTGCTAACCCACGGGCATGAACACACACAGTTATTTGACTGATATTTGACTTATATGAAAATTAACTTGATACTTATTAAAAGAAAAAAAGGATAAACAGCTTTTTAACTCCTGTACACACAGAAAACCGTGACATTTTGGTACCCTTATAGGACATTGTTGCCCTGAGAAAGTGAACCAATTCCTGCTGAGTGGGGGTGGGTGGGGGACTAATTTATCGATTAGTCCCCAAAAAGTAGGTGAAAATATTTTTTTTTCTCCCAAAAAAAAAAAATTCACCCATAGAGGGCTAAGTAAAATTGAATGTGTGACTGATCGCTGTATTTTTTATGGCAGTCACATTGCTTTCTAACATTGTGTATCTATCACTAAACTATTCTGTAACTGCCAAAGAAAAAAATGTTCCTTCCTTCCTTACTTGAGTGTTCTTTATGTGTAATCATAAAAGCTGCCCACCACTCTACACTTTGATGAATGGCACACTGTTTTTTTGGGAAATAACCTAAGACCTGCTGACCCACACATTACCACACACACAGTACTCCCTCCTGGGCTAATCTCCTACACTGCTCCCCGACCCTCCAGCTCCGTCCCCGGGAGCCAGAGCTTGCCTTTGATCAACACACATTGTCAAAGAGCACTAGGTGACCTGTGTGTGTGTGTGTGTGTGTGTGTGTGTGTGTGTGTGTGTGTGTGTGTGTGTGTGTGTGTGTGTTCATGCGTGCGTGCATCTGTTTGAGGGAGAAATACTTCAGACCGGTGGGGCTGGGAGGTCCTAACCTGAAGTGCTGGATATTGTTCCGCTACTTCCTGCCCTTAAGCCTTGACCCGGAGAACCCGAGCCGAAGGGCCTTTTGTTTGACTGACCCTGAACCTCTCCTGTGCTCCTCCCTGAACAGCTCACGTCCTCCTTCTTTCTTCTTGTCTTCTCTACCCCCTCTCTCTCTCTCCTTGAACCTCAAACGTACACTAATGCCAAACTCTTGGAATCGATCATCAAAGAGACCACCAGAGCGCCCTCATACAAACACACACATACATTCCTGTTATGTTGCCATAGCAGCAGAGAGCCCTGATAGCCTGGTGCTTTGAACCTGTGTGCGAGTAGGTCATTCTCACCTTTAGGGGTCTGCTGAGACAGATTGGATATGACACTGAGAAAGGTTAATGTACGGTTAGAAGCCTCAAATGTCTAAGGAGAAGATATCATGTATTATACACTGTCACGATCAGCACTGAGAGAATAGACACAGCGATGTGGGAAAAACACATGGACACATTAGCATGGCAACCACCTGCCATTTCACTGAGTCCGTGTTGACCAGATCTGAGGCAGATTGAGCCACCATGCAAGCAAAAATGAAGTCTTTTGTTATCCCGTGGAGAGCCTACAGCTCATTGACGTAAGAAAGGTAATACATTCATGGTGATAGACTTGCATGTGTAGAGGAATTGTAAGCACAAGATGCACACGCATAAAAACATTAAAGCTAGATGGTATTTTAGGAGCTTAGTCCACTTAAACTAACATGCTTGCCATAGCTGTGCTATTTTGGATTACATACAGCTGCCAGACAGAAAGAGAGAGCAAGGAAGACATTTACAGGTAGCCTGACTGGTTAGATCACAAAGAGAGGGATGTCTTTGTGTTTTGTAGCTCAACGTGAGAGGATAATGCGAGTTAACGTAACACAATTAGCATGCAGTACAATCTTGATCCCCGTTGAAAGACGGTTCAAAAGATGAGAGAAATTTCCTTCATGCTTCAGCAGGGAAGGAAACCTTGTGATAGGTCACAGCAGCACAGGGTTTCCCTCAGCACCTTTGGTCATTAGTTGCCCCATTCAGCCTCTCCCAGTTACATCATCTGGTATATGGACTGCTTCTTATATAGTGCTTTTCTACTCTACTGGAGCACACAGAGATCTTTATACAACATAGCAACATTCACACACATTCATCTATCGGAAAGCAACCTGGTGTTCAATATTTTGCCCAGACTGCAGACTGGAGCAGCAAGGACCTGAACTACCAGCCCTCCAATTAGTAGATGACCTGCTCTACCTGCTGAGCTACAGCCACTCTCTACTCAGAAAAACGCACACATCTCTGACAGATGATCATGTATCAAAGCCTTCCTGCAAATAAGATATTATCAGTGCATCTTTTTAACATGAGAGGAAAACCAAGAAGCAATATTTTAGCGCGGATCAGCTGTGCGCGTGGGTGGATGCAGGCTGCAGGTAGCTCGCTGGTGACACTACCCTCCTCTCTTACAGGCTGGTTGCATTTAAAAATCATCAGTTCACTTTGTTTGACAGGTTGTTGACTAGATATGGTTCACGGAGCAGGCAGACACAAGGCAGATGTTTCATGCAGATGATAAAAATGAATTAATTTCAGATGGAAGTATCATGTGGGCATTATTTTTTTTCTATCGCTTAGACCTGTAATAACCTCACTGTGACTTTTACACACCTTTCATTTTCTTGTTGGCACTAAACACAATTTGCTGTCTGCCGTGTTGTGTCTTTGGCTGGATTAAAAGACTAGCTAATAAAAAATAGGTTACACTATACACAACATATGTAGAAGTACTGACAAGATATTCCAAGTATCTTTAAGTGCAGTTAAAAACCCACCCACAACCTCGTCTGTCGCAAGAAAACAATTAGACATATGAAACAGAGATCAGGTAGTATCAGACACGCAAAACCAGTTTCAGTCTGAAAGAATGGCATAAGCTGAGTCACTGAATCAAAAAAATAAGGCACCTGTTTTGGGCGTTGGAGGTCAGAAATATGTGGAACTTTACTCATATAGAGCACAAACAGTCCTGAGTTCCTCGTCTCTGTCACATCATAGAAACTTATCAGGGTGTAGGAATTATTCAGATCCCCAAGAATAAAGCCAGAACAGCTCATTAAGAGTCCCGCGTTGAGGAGCTTTGTTTCAGCAAAAGTAATGAGCAACAGAACTGGAATAACTCATTATGCAGACGTGTAAAATCACTAAAAAGTGATCCATTGTGATTCACATGAAAGACACCGAATTACTGCCCGTAATCACAGCGATTACAAAGTGAGACTTTCATCGTTGTTTATGGCTCCCATTGGTTCCACTGCCAGTCAAATTGCCTCAATAAAATGGATTTCTGCGTTTCCATGACACGAAACAGGCGTGTCGAGGCTGAGACGCTGGCCCCAGTGTTAACTGATCTGCCTCCAGTAATCGTGTTGTGTGCAGGCATGTGAACAGATAAGACTAAGGGTGGAGGGTGAAACATCACCTGTACCCTGTTTGTATGTAGAATTTCTTTTTTTTCCTACACTTTATTTCAGACAGAGTGTTTAGCCACCACAGGTTTTAAAACAGATTCAGGTCTGTGTTGTTGCTCCTGACAGACTCCAAACTGCAGCTATGACCTTTCACCTCATTTTTCAGGGAGCCGAGTGTACGTGTATTTATCCGCAGGGACTGATCAAGAGTCAGAGCAGGAACAATTTCACTTCAAGTCAGAAAGACACTGTACACGTGAACGTAGCCAAATCTGTTTTTTTCCCATACAGTACTCTGTGGTACATTGTGTTATTCTTTTAATCCATGATTATATAACATGCCTGCAATGTTTCTTTAGGCTATTGAGTTATTTCTTAAGAGCATTGCTTCCCAGATGTATTAAACGACCCTCCCTGTGTTTGTTGTTGCATTTGTTCAGTTCACTTGCTGACTTTCTTGAGACAACAAGCAAGACGGATTAGGCAAGCAGGTATCTCCTTTATAGGGCGTCCTCAGAGGCAAGTCGGTACTTGAACAACAGGCCGTCGTTGCGCATGTCAGCCAAGGAGGAATGCTCAAGATCTGTCGGTATGCAGCCAGGCAATTATTCTCATATACGTCAGTTGTTAAGTGCCTTCAGAGACAAGCCTATAATTTCCCAATTACTAACCCTCATTGGAATTACTTCGACACATCTGTGTTTATCCTGAAGCTGTTGATCTCTTTTTGAACCACAACCTGTGGGACACACACATAACCTCATGGAAAAATCAATAATTGAACAACTTTCCAGGAAGGGTTGACCTTTGACATTTAAGTTCAGGAAGTTAATAAAGGAAGAAGATGAAAGATAAGCAGGTTTGAATGTTGTTGAGTGAGTCATTAATAGTTAATTTCAAAAAGAGCTCCTAAAGGGGATATGATGCTTCATTTACTATTATTTAGAGCAATTAAAAAAACAGATGTGTGAGACGTAATGTTCCACCTCACTGTTACTGTCAGTGAGGCGAAACATGGCGGAGCATTTAGATTTATGGAAATGATCACCCTCTCCATTGTCTGCATTCTGACACGCACAGATACGTTGGCAGTTTGAATTTTGTGGTTATTGAATAGCTCCTATTGAGAAATGCACCCTTTAGAAACCAAAGACGGTTTGGCTGAGCAAGCTGGAAGGATGAAACTGAGGCAGGAAGGCAGTGTCACACAGCAGGTTCCTAAAAAACTACTTCTGGTAAAACAGCACAGAGAGGGAAGCTGACTCAATGCACAGTCAGTAAACATTACACTCCCTTATGGAAACATGACAGATTAGCCACACAGGGTGGCCAAATTTTTCCTGCAATACTTAAAGGGAAACAATATATTCTAGGTAATCATAAAAAAGTGACTCACCCTTCATATGCGGGTGAATTACATATGCCTCAGCAGGTTTCACACTTAGTCTCATGCGAAAGAAGACAGGATGATAAAATATTTACATAAGACAGGCCTGACAAAATATTGACTTAGCAAATTTCTTGTATGTAAAATCGATTACCATTCAGGCAGTGTTCTTAAAGCATGTAATCTTTACTGACTGCGTCATTTATGCAGCTGTCATGTGGCTGCTTCTTCTTCATTTTCATATGTGGCAGCATTGTGCATCTTTACTGTATTACTTTTTTTGGCAGTCCGTCCAACACATATCAGGAACACGCTAAACCCAGGTTCACTGTGTCTCAGTGTGTTTATATGATACTACTTCACGTCCTTTACTTTCTAATCTTTTGGACTTCTTGTGCATTTTCACTGTTCCTCTGTCTAGTTTTAAGATCATCTCTAACAGTCATTACACTGCTGTAAGTTGTCACATTTGCATGTTTCACATCATCACACAATATTAAACAGAGATGACCCGAGCGGTTAAACACTTTATTTGGAAAACTGAGTTCAGTTTCACTAACCACATCAAGGCCTGATTACTAGCAGACCTGTTGAATCAAGAACTCTCTGAACCTGAATCAGATAAAGTGAAGTAGGCTAAAAGATCTCAAAAATTAGCACATCATGCCCTGATTAAAAAAAAAAGAAAAGAAAAAGAAATGAGAAACAAATTAATTGAAATCTATCACTTTGGAAAATGTTACAAAGGTTTGTTTAAGGCTTTGGGTCTCCAGTGAACCACGGTGAGAACTAGAGCTGGGCGATATATCGAGTTTTTAAAACATATCGATATATTTTTATACGAGATATAAGATGTGACAATATCCTTTATATCGATATAGTCTATGTTACGTTATAATTATAGTTGTGGAGCCACAAGTTTGCCTCTCTTTCGTCCACTTTTGTCTCTACGCAACGTTACTCCGCCTCGCCTTCACTGAAGACAACTCCCCCTCCTACCCCATCGCTTCACGTGCAGGCAGCGACAAGACGGACACGGCAAATCTCCGTTAACGAGTTACTGCGCATCGCCCCATGCGTGGGGCTGGACGGCGTCAACGTGCTAACGAGCTAAACATGCTAACGAGCTAACCGCGCTAACGAGCTAACAGCGCTAACCCTAAAATCCTTTCATTCTCTCAAAAGTTGATAGCGCGCCTTATGTATGAATTCTGGTTGTGCTTGGTGGCCGCGAACCGATTTTATGTGGTACACGGCGTTCAGCAATCTGTCAAAAATGTTTGAGTACGACTTTGGTAAGCTACGGAGCTGCACCGCTTGATAGGTTGTCGGCGCATTACGGCTACCGAGGAGCTTCGCGGAGTGATACGTACTGTGCATCAACGTAATATTACCGTATTGTGTGTGTATAAGGACCATAAATGGCACCTGTAAGAGACGTGGTTATGAAGCGGATTTCAAACTCCAGGCTATCAGTCACACAGTAAAACTTGGGAACAGAGCAGCTGTAAAATCTGTCTGTCTTTGTTATTACGCTCAGCGTCTTTTAGTTTACATTTTGACTGCACAATTGTGAGCTCTTTGTTTAGCACAAAAACAACCTTGTTTTCTTTTATTTATGGAGCATTATTATTTAATGAATGCTCATAATTTAATTTTGAGTAATTTTTCATGTACATCTGTGCTGTATGTTAATAAAAGTGCCTGTGTGACATCTGGGACACAGCTTTGACTAAGAACTCTTTTTGTTCTTACTTTATGGCTTAAAAAAATATCGAGATATACATCTTATATCGCCATCCAGCTAAAAAATATCGAGATATGAATTTTGGGTCATATCGCCCAGCCCTAGTGAGAACCATTATACACAAATAAAGAAAAATCAGAACAGTGGTGAACCTCTTCAAGAGTGTCTGGCTGACCAAAATCACTCCAAGAGCGCATCAACAACTCTTCCAGAAGGTCACAAAAGAACTCAGAACAACATCTAAAGACCCGCAGGCCTCACTTGTCTCAGTTTCTGTTATGTAAAATTGATTACTATTCTAGTGCATGTCAGTTATGAAATGAGTAGGCTGTGTTCTCTCAGCCAGTGTTGTTAAAGCATGTAATCTTTACTGACTGTGTCCTTTATAAAGCCATCGTGTGGCTTCTTCTTCTTCAATTTATGTTGATCTCTTCTTAAACCACAAGATTTCCATCATCTAAAGACCTTAAGACTTCACTTACCTCAGTTAAGGTCAGAGTTCAAGATTTAATAATAAGAAAGAGACTGGACAAAAATGGTATCCATGGGAGAGGTCCGAGGAAAAATTCACCGCTGACCAAAAAGAACACAAGGGGAACCATCATGATGTTTGCCAACAAACATATTGATGGTTCCCAAGACTTTTGGACCTACTCTGTGGACGGATGAGACACAAACTGAAGTTTCTGGAAGGTTGAGTCCCATTTCATCTGTTGTAAAACTGTATCATATCATCAGTCAAACATGGTTCTGGTAGTGTGATGGTCTGGGGCTGCCATAGTTGAAGGAACTATGAATTCTGCTCTCCAGAAAATCCTGAAAGAGAATCTCTGCTCATCGGTTCACACCTTGAAACTCAAGTACACTTGGGTTATTTAGCAGGACAATGATTCAAAACAGCAACACAGCAGTCCATCTCTGAATATTTTTTTTAAAAAGGGGAAGGGGGAGGGGGGTGAGTGGCCCATTACGATGCTTTCGCACTTACTCAAACGGGCTGTTCATGCTCAAAAACCCTCCAATGAGTCTGATCAATTCTACAAAGATGAGTGGGCCAAAAAGATGTGAAAGACTCATTGCCAGTTATCACAGTTCTTGCTGTGAAAGTTATTGCTGACACAACCAGTTATTAGGTTTATGGGGCCAGGTTAGTTTGGATACCTTTTTTTCTCTTAATAAATTTGTTTGTTGATCTAAAACATGTAAGGGTGATAAATGTGAAGAAAAGAGACAGACAAGACAGACAGAAAGACACACACTGTAAGAAAGAATGAAATCAGTGAAATCAGCAAGAGGGAGAATACTATTTCACAGCTGTGGTAATTAAAACAACCGCAAAATAAGGAGAAATAGAAATGTTTTGGTTTGTGGGTTTAGAATATAGCTCCAAAACTCACTACAGCAACCTACCAAAGCACTTTTCATATAGTATATAGTTTTTTTTTTTACCTAAACCATTAATCTACTAGTTTTACTTGGAATGGATACATCTAAATTATTTAATTATTTTTCCATCAAAGAGCTGCAATTAACTTTAACAGTATGTTAATGCTTGTTTGTTTTTAGAAACCTACTTCCGGGGTCGCTGAGGTTTCCCCACACTCTCATGCTGCGTTTCCGGCCCCGCCTCCCTTCGAGCCGAAGCCCAGCCTTCCTTTGAGGAGACCCCGCCTCTGACAGGTTACGGGGGCGGGGCCAGGTTGTGCAAAGATGGGAGAGAGGGCAGTCAGTTAGAGCGTCTCTCGCCACAGCTGTGCGTTCCTCTCTTCTGTTCTCAGTCGTCTTTTCCTATCCGGCAGAAGGATACAAAGAAAGGGAGACACCATGAAATAGAGACGTAGTATGAACGCGTCGGGGACAACAGAAGGACGAGAGCAACCGAACCGGACAACAGTCTAGCCCCGGACACGGATACTATTATCCCCGGAGCTTCTCCGATGAGTGCACTGGATTTTACCCACCAAAGAGCGTCGAGACCGGGGGGGAGTGGGGCGGACATTATCGCGCAGGTAGGGTTTTGTCGCCTCGGTGTGAGAGACCCGGGGCTCTGCGGGCTGTCCTGTGGGGAAGCTGGGCATGCTGCAGTGCTTCTCTGTGTGTTTCTCTCACACGGACAGCCCGCAGAGCCCCTGGTCTGCTGATCAAGTGTTTCTGCTTAAAGAACGACGAGAGCTGCCGTTTGTGTAGCGGAGCGCTGAAACAAGTCTCCGGGGTGTCCCGCTTGTCTTTTGTCGCTGCTCGGCATTTGCGGTGCCGTGTGTGTCTCTGTGTGTATATATGGGACTGTGTGTGTATTTGTCAGCTGTAAAGCGTACGTGCAAAGTTGCTCGAGCAGCGACGTGTGAGCGGCACGTAGACGGCAGGGGCCGCGTATCGGACTCCCGTGATCAAAATACACCGTCCCGGGAGAGGGAGGTTTTGTTACAATTGATGATTTTATCGCTCCCGTTCGGATACGCAGCTGTAATTGCAGGAATGACGTTAGCAGCACACCAAAGAAAGGCACAAGAAGGAGGAGGAGGAAAAAGCATAAGACACTGCAATTATATGTTCTCGTTTTTTTTTTATGATTAATCTGAGGCTGGAGCCCAAGTTCCCTGCTGTAGGATTAGGTAATATTTTTCCGCTTCAGTTGGCCTGTTGACTGCACTAAGCTGCTTCACTAACGAGACTCTGTATAACAGGCTGTTGCTGTAATATTCCTATAAGGACGGGTTTATAATGACCGCAGATGATGATGATGATGGTGGTGTAACATGTGCTGGGTCATTCTGGGACCAGAGCAGTTTTGGTCTGCGGAGGGAGGGGGGTGAACTGGTTTCGTTTCGGTATATAGAGGGTGAGGGTTTTCCTTTCCAGGAAAGAAAAGATGAGTTTATGATATGGGCTAATACCTCGTCCGAGCGACACAGACTATTAATCATTTCTTTATGCGCTTGCTAGGATGACTTCACCTTGGAAACTAGGCTTAAAGGATTATAGGTGTTGTCTTTGATGACTACCTCTTTCTCTTCTCTTTCTCCTTCTCCCAGGACTGACGGGCTTTCACAGAAGCTCATGGACAAAACTTTGCACATTCTCCAGAAATCCACAGATGGTGTGCCGACCGGGATCACCCTGGATGTGAGTTTGAATATGGACGAAGGGGAAGATTTCACGGAGCAACAGATTGTGGGGCTCTCGGACAAAATATCTCTGGTGAAACCTTATTTCAAGAAGAAACAAAGGAAATTGGATGCCAAATGCCTCCACCGAGCCCTGGAGGATCCTATACTGACTACTTTGCTGAGCACAGATACGCTGGTCTCCGGGGATGGGGTGTTTGTTCCCCGGAACCAGCCGGGCCGGACTCCGGGGAATTTGTGCGCAGCGGCTGTAGTGAAACAGAACTGCCTGGGCCAGGTGTGCCTCAAAGACCGGGGCACCGCTGACAATGCCACCGCTGGGGCCGGTGTGCCTGGGTTGATCACCCAGGACGTTGATGTGGAAATAGCCGATACTACTACGGAGCTGGATGAGACTGTTCGGCGAGGGGAGCAACCTAAGATCAGCGATTCTTCCCCCAACTGCTTCCAGCTGAAACCGGGCCTCAGGGAGTCTGGTAGCGCGGTGACAATAACAGCTCCCAGCAGGGATATACCTCCCATAGTTGCACCCCAGGTTCCTCCACACCAGGAGGGGGCAATCAAAAGCAACGACCTCCTAACCTCTGGGGCAACAAATCCTCCAGTCAAAGACTGCACTGGAATCTCGGACCCCCTCCTCCTGCAGCCTGACAAAGGAGTGCTATTTCAGGACAAAAGTGAAGAGGCCTCACTGGATCTGGTTTTTGAGCTGCTCACTCAGCTCCAATATCACACACACCAGTCAGACTCAGTGGACATTTGTGTGGATTTCCTCCAGGGACTGTGCGTTTATGGCAATGACTGTGCCCACCACCACACCGTCCTGCCCTACCACTGGCAGATCCGCAAGAGCAGCAGCCAGACCTGGCAGAGCATAGCAGATGACTCCCAGGAACAGCTGGAGAGACTGTACTGCAACCCTGACAATGAGCAAGTCAGGCTAAAGTATCAGTAAGTATCCCGCTGTAGTGCAACCTGTACTCTGTGTTAATCAGTAGCATGTGTGCTACAAACTCCCTGGTTAGATACAGGACCCCTGCTACAGAGGGAAGCAGCATCAAAGTATTTCTGTTTTGTTTTTGGTTTTTTTTGGTTGGATCTTTGCCATCTGTGTCTGTGGGTGATGGGACAATTCACTTTGCATTCAGTCAATTGAAAGTAGGAAGTGAAACCACAATTCATGCCCCAAGAGTATCACCCTTCAGCATTTCTCTTTATTCCTGACAATTGTTTTCATATAAATTATAATATTTCCAATATAAGTGGACAATTAAACCGTTTCAAGTTTTAACCCAAATCCTCATTCTGTATAAGCGGGGCTGAAATTGGAGAATACTGCCACCACCCCAGTCCATTTGGTGTTGAACATGCTGCTGAAAGGACTGTTTGTTAGATCGATGGGTATTTGTGACATAGCAACAATGGTGCAGTAATCTGATAGGCTGCATGCAAGTGATAGTCTAAGCCACTTCTGGTTCAGAGTGTTGGAAACTGTAGACCTGAGTTTCCTCTTTGGTTTTGCCACCGGTGACAAACTGAAAACACTGCACAGCTGTTCTGTACATGCGTGGATGATGGACTGCAGACAAGTGACTGCTCCTCCCAATGCTGACTGTTGCTTTCACAGCTTTATAATGCACATGGTCCGTGTGTCCTTCTAGTTAATGTGTCACCTGCATTTACTGTATCTCTTTATTTGAACAGCTATCACGCCCTTGTGTAGGCATGGCCCTGATATCGGTTATCTATTTCCTGCACTTCCCTTCTTCCAAACCCAGATCTGTGATTGGCCAGAAAGCCGTCAAAAGCGAGGCTTTTTCTTTTCTTTCTTTCTTTTTTTTTTTTATAGCACTCGTTGCAGAAAGCCGTGAACTTGCGTGACCCCCAGCGGCCTTGTGCGGTCAGTGACACAAACGCACTTGGCAGCTCTCTTCTTCCCTCGGTCATAAGCGTGCGTGTCACTGTGTACACTCGCACCCACACTCACACACGCACTGCTTGGCACGCAAACACACTCGCACGAATAAACTGCACAGGGAAGCAAAGTGACTCGCAGTGCTCTCACGCTCGCCTTTTAGCAGACGGAGATAAACGTCTTTTTCTCCCTCGCCCCCATTGGGGTGACACAAAGGAGCATCTACTGCTTCCTGTGAAACTGTACTGTATGCAAGTACATTCACACTGTCACACACACAAAGGGTACTTGTACACATGTTTGACCCTAAGCTTTCAATCTCTTCTGCAGTGTTTGCGAGTTAGAGGCCTCCCCTCATTTTCATGTCATTATGTGGATCTAATTACAAGTGCACTTTATGTCAGTATAGTGTAATCTTAAGGCATTAACCCTATCCACACCCCCACTCACATTTAAAGCCCTTTAAGCACCTATGTGTTTGAGGTGTGCACCAACTTTTGTGTGTGTGTGTTTGACTTGTTGACTCATGTTTTCAGCTGAAACTATGCAAAGAGCATATTGCTCCACAAACAGGATATGCACCTGGTGGTGTCAACCCAGATTCTTCAGAGGCCTTTTGAGTGTGTCTCATACAGTAAGACAGGACCATCTGGCTCACTTGACTGAAACTGCAGTGGAAACCAGAAACGACAGAAACTTTTTACCAGCACATTTTCAATGTGTATATGTGGAAATTCTGTATCATATGAATAATCCTGTAATGACTGTTTTTGTTTTTCTTTACATAAAAAAAAAAAACTTTGAGGCATTTCAGTCAGTTTTCTTTTTTAGTCTGATGCTGGTGTATCTTCTGATGACTGGAGTTTTGTTAAAAGCTAATTTATTAATATATCTTTGCCATTTTTTAAGTGAATATACCCAAGTAGCAGAGGATACATTTTTAGTTTGGCTAAAAAGGAATTCTCCAACCCTGACCCTTAAAACAGGTTTGACTGTTTGTGGATGGTTGAATGAAAACACAACGTAAAACATTTTCACATGATCCCAGATAAGTCATTTTCTTGCGTGTTTAGCTTTTTATCGGCAAGAAGTAAACAGTGGCCAGTTTCTGGGTTTTTGGTTTTTTGGGGTTTTTTTTGTTTTGTTTTGATCTTTTTATTTTTCTAAGGTGGGCCATTATAGATTTTATTTACACCACAGGTAAGGACCGTAAATAAGCTCGTCTCTGGCAGATTCGATTATGTGCACTATGGGCAAACTTTAATATCGGTCGGGGGCTCTGAAAGCGGAGCAGCCTGCCGAGTGATGACACACAAACTGGGGGAAAGTCGGTTAGCCGTGCAGCGTCGACACAAATCAGCTCATTCAGCCAACTGCTCAAAGCTTTGTGTAGCATTGGGTGTGTGTGAGAGCTCTTTTGATCGTCTTTCTTTAGAGATGCAACCCAGCTTGTCTTTTCATGCACGCAAGCAGCCACACGCACACACAGGGTGGAAGGCGTCACCGTGGTTACGGCAGCCAAATGATAACATCGTTAGCAGTATAAAGAGGAGCAGATGACTTAACAAGCTCTGCCGTCGGTATGGAGACACAGGCCCGTTCGGCCTTTGGCCGCGCGCGCGTGTGTGTGGCAGGAAAGAAAATGCACGACTGCTTTTGTATATCTCCATCTGATTATGTTTTGCATGGCCTACTACAGGGCGTGTGAGTGTGTGTTCTGTGCTGAGCTGTTCCCGTGTGTGTGTGTGTGTGTGTGTGTGTGTGTGTGTGTGTGTGATCCATAACACAGGTTAATCCCATCCATATGATAAGCAGGAATGGAAGTCCGGTTAATCCGTTTTAGTCATGAACTCAGCAGTGAGGAGGAATGTCACAGTCATCGCTTCTAAAACTTATACTGTAATAATCCTGCACCGTACAGTTGTTCATTTGTGCTGCCGTGTGTGTGTGTGTGTGAGAGAGAGTGAGGAATAGTGTTCACTTTACAAGCTGATTGTGTGACAACTGTTACTTACAACAAAATACAAACTTTTTCCTGTAATATCTGTTTAAGGAGGAACTTTAGCACTTGACATCTTGCTGTGTGTGTGTGTGTGTGTGTGTGTGTGCGCGTCAGTCATGAAGACAGGCCTTTTTTTGATTAACCATGTGATAAAAGCTTTGCTTGTCATTAACTGGCATAAAGAGTCACTGAGCGCCAAGGACAGAGCAACCTGACACCAAGGTGTGTGTGAGTGTGTCTTTGTGTTTCTATCACAGGGGATTCTGTGTTACCTAGATGTGTTTCATGAATCTCAGAAAATCAAGGATGATTGTGTCTAAGTGAGCTGTGTTTGTTTGTGAGAGTAGAGGCAGTATCAAGATAGTCAGACTGGATGTGTGTTTGTGTGGATATAATGTGTCAGACAGATCACGCCATGAATCAGAGGGGCGAGGTCTGTGTCACTCTGCCTCTCATTACTCAAGAGTCTGCCTCCATTTTTTTTTTTTTTTAAATTCCAGCTCCACCTCCTTTTATTTAATTTAATTATTTTTTGTTCATAATAATTCCACACCAGATTTAATTTTTTTGTCTTCTACATTTCCTTGACGTGCCCATTTTCTTCCCTTTTATTCCTCTGTCTCGCTCC
Source organism: Copadichromis virginalis (assembly GCF_057382275.1). Taxonomy (NCBI): domain Eukaryota; kingdom Metazoa; phylum Chordata; class Actinopteri; order Cichliformes; family Cichlidae; genus Copadichromis; species Copadichromis virginalis. The sequence goes on along the minus strand of NC_140631.1, from coordinate 17,418,586 downwards.
TTTTCTTTATTCCTTACTTTTCCCTGAAGGGCCCCAAAGAGGTGGGAGAGATGTCCCAGTGCTCTCAAGCAGAATCCTTTTCCCCGTGATTTCAAACAGTTTTTCTTTCTCTGGTCTTCTCTCCTCCCTCAAGTGTTAATTAAGTGTTGATTTAAATTCCAAACTCATTTGCTTATCTTCCCCCTTTTTCATCTTTTTTTAAAGCCTCACATTCTTTATAGGCTGGGCACCTTTAATATTTTCAAAAGAGAGGCTTAAAGGACTGAGAGAGGACACCCTGAGCTATGAGCTCAATTATGTGGACAGATACACTCATACTGGAAAAATCCAGGACGTGCAGGTGACGCGAGTGTGCACTTCTTCCTGTTCTGTGTGTGCGTGTGTGTGACTTTGTTGTGTGTTCACTGCCTGTAAAGCTAAAAAACAGGAACAAATGAAGCCTATTTAAATAGATAACTGGATTGTGAATACAAGGAAATAACACTAGTACGTGACATCAAGGGTGTGTGTGTGTGTGTGTGTGTGTGTGTGTGTGTGTGTGTGTGTGTGTGTGTGTGTGTGTGTGTGTGTGTGTGAAAGAAGTGTTCGTCAGCAGATTTGCTTGACTGACTGAGTTATCTGGGCGTGACTGGATGAAGTTTTGCGTGTACGTACATGAATCTGTCCAAAGAATGTGTGTGTGTGTACGTACATAGACGAGTGTTCCTCCAGTGTGTGATGTTCACAATAGCATGACTGATGTTGGAATGTGGGTCCTTTGGTGTGTAGTCATGAGAAAGTTTGAAGGTGTGTGTGCTATAGGCATATTCCTTAGGAGCCGCTGTCCTTTTTCCATCGCCTTGCCTGCTTGTAGTGTTGGGAGCTGCTCGGTACAAGTTCCTTTCCTTTTGGGTGCACCTTGGGAGAAAAGTGGGAGAAGCCCCGCATTTCCAGCATGGTCTTTGACTCTGCTAGAGTGGGCGTGCTTTGGGTCACTATCCAACTCTTGATTGGCCATCTTACCAAATCTCAGTTCACTTAATTTAACTGCTGGAATTTTATTTTTAAAATGGGGCAAACTAGATGGGGAGGAAGGGGCTATATGAAAGGAATTGGAAATAATCAACTCCGGAGACTCCAGTATTTGTCTGAATGTGCAGCGGGGAGGGAGAGAGTAGGATGTGTGAGAGGTAGATACAGAGGCTACATCCTTTTTTAAAATTTCCAATCACTGTTTTATGTTGAAATGATAAGGTTGAAAAAGCAAGGCTGAGGTGGTTTGTGGAGATGGTGGAAATACTGGTCGGAGGAGGAAAATAAGACCTCACAGGAGGTTCATGGATGTAGTGAAGTAGGACACATGGTTGGAAGGGGTAGAGTGAGATGGAGGCAGAACTGGGTCAGAGGCTTTTCAAACAGTCTTTTTAGAGGTCCTACTAGACCAGAGTAGAGCAGACCTGAGGCGTAAATATAACAAGCATGCTTTTAAATGAAAACATATCGGTAACGACACTGTGGTAATGAGTGAGGTAGGATGGAAAGCTCAAGTTCATTTTCTCATAACACTTGTGCATGGTTTGTTAGTCAGCCACACACACACACACACACACGTGTCATCATTACATACCGTCACAGGCGAAAAACATTCTGTTCCGATACCATGAAAACATGTCACAGGAGAGCGCACAGGTGCAGGACAGAGTGAAACTAAAGATCAGCATCAGTGAAAATCAGATTTATTTATTTTTGTATCATCACTCCCTTGCACCTTTTTTCATTGTTGTTCTGTTTTTCTCTTCCATTTCTGCCTTTCATTTTCACATTAATACAGCTATTCATTTTTTTTGTTTTGTTTTTTTCCCATTTTAAACTGAAATGCGTCTGCGTTAGTTGAGAAGAATTCAGAAAGTCGCAGGGATTATCTGCACCTTCTCTCTGTGTGTTTCTGGTAATCAGGTGATCTGATTATCAGTGACTCACTCTTCAGTTACTGTTTTGTTTTTGCACGTGCTCTCTAAATGAACTCTCATTTCACTTCCTATTCCAGAGATGTGTTCGCGGTATGACTTTGCAGAAATACAGATGTAAATTTAGGGTATGTAACTACCATTTGAGTCAGTGTTTATGCGAGTTTTCAAAAAACGAGACGGGACCTCTCATTATCACCTTCCTGTGAGACACTGGTGTGTTTGCCAGTAACCCCAGCAGCCAGTACCTGCACTTAGTGGATGAAACTGAAGACTTGTTTTCTCTTCGGCCATTATAATACGAGGTTTCACCGCTTCAGGCTGTTGAACTTATAAGGAGGTTTCAGCGCTACTGCTGCTGCTGCTGCTCCACTTCTCTGTTTTTCAGTGGGAAACCTCTAAACTGTGTAGTGTACTTTTTTTAAAGTAACACACACACAGTCTAACATTTTCACGTTACATTCACTTAGCTTCTCACTAATATCAATGAGACCATTAACATCATCATGCAATGTGCCCGCTTCTATGGCTGTAGTGTCATGTGCATGTTTAGTGTGTTAAATATTTGTATAGATCGTGTATATGTGTGTCCTTGCCATAGCACGCCAGTGTGTTTGGCCACATTTATGTAAGTGGTATGTCTGACCCAGAAAGGATTTGCCGGAGGCTCGAGGGAGGACTAATGCAGCGCGACTGATGCACATGCACACACTCAGACATGCACGCAACAGTGTTTTTGACCCGCGTGTGTTGGGACAGAGAGGGGTTAAGGCGAGGTTGTATGGGCGTGAAAAGATTATGTGTTTCCCCTATTTATTTTTTTGGCAGATGGTAACTCTACTGTACTATGCTGAAGTGCATTCGCTGACCACCTACAGCTACTAGATCATTATTCTGTAGGTTAACCTGATTGTTTGCTACTCGAAATAGCAAGGCTTTAGAGCAGGGGCTGGAGTATTATCATTATTATCATCATGTCTAGATTATTGTAATTCATTGTTCACTTGTCAAAGCAAAAACTCCCCGAATCGTCTGCAGCTGCACTAACTCCCCACTGAATGCAGAATTCATTTTAAGACTGTGGTTCTGACTTTTAGAGCTGTAGATGGACAAGCACCAGCTTACATCAGTGAACTTTTACATTCTTATGTCCCCAGCAGGTCCCTGAGGTCATGTGATCAGGGCCTGCTGGCTGCTTATCATATGAGGCTGAAAAGGACACAGCTTTTTCAACATTGGCTCTCAGACTCTGTAGCTCTCTCCCTCTGAGAGAGCTACAGAGTCTGAGAGCCTTAGATCTGTGGACTCGGTGATCTCTTTAAAAAACACACACACACAGAACAAAACAACTAAAAACTCACATTTTTTAATTTGTTTGGTTAACTTTTTTTTTTTTTAATGTTCTGGTATTTTCTTTGTTGATGTTTACTGATGTTTTGATTTGGAAGGGCTAACCTATCTTTTTATATAATATAAAATTTGCTAGGCAGCTATTTGGTTACTTACTGTAAAGATTTGAGAGCAATGTCAGCCATCGTTGTACATAATGAGAGAGCTGTTCCCATGAGCTGGTTCCATGGGGAAGTCAAAGTAAAGTTAATCCTAGTAACTTGCTCAAGGGCACTTTGAAGCACAGTTGTCATGTATGGCTTTCTGTTTTTCATTTGTAAGTCATTTACTTTAAATTTACACCCTATGCAGCTCAGTATAAGTGACTAAGTAGAGGTTTGATCATCCTGCTCCAGGGCTCACGGATTAAGTTAACGTTCCATCAACAGCTTCGTGCTTTGTAGCACAGCTTCTAATGGAAATATAAACTGTGACTATTTAACAACAAGGTCATCACTCCACAGCCCTGCGTGCTAGCCGTCCGGGTTAATGTGCATTGCTGACTGCAGCGCTTAGCTACGTAGTTATTCTAATGACTTCAAACCTTGTGTTGCAGGGGTCGAGTGTTTGCCCTAGACTTTGGGACGATGCGAGTGTGCGACCTCGAGTTTGACTGCGTCCGACGACTGAGCACCCCCCCCAGCCCTCTACCCCTGCCTGCGATGAACCCAAACCCCACCCCCAGCTGTCACACAGTGTGGAAGTACTACTGCAGAGACAATTTTGGCTGGAGGGAATACTCCGAGGTGAGCCATTCGGTGCATTTATTTGTGTGTGTTCGGGTGCATTCAGGCTCTGCGAACAAGATGCCAGACACATTAGCTTCGCCCACATTAATCAATTGTCCAGTGATGGGGTGGATTTAGAAAAACAGCTCTCATGTACACAAACTACTTGCTTTTGTAACACAGCTTTTTATCCATGTGTGACCTTTTATTTATCGTCTTTGCAATGGCCACATTTGATTTACAGGTAAAATGGAAAAATGCAGAAGTTACCTGCAGAAAATGGTAAACAAATGTGTTTTCCCTCCCTTTCCTTCTGCTCCACAGCCTGTGGTTAAGCTCATAGAGGAGGCGAGTTCGAGAGGTCTTAAGGAGGTGAGGTTCATTACGCTCCAGAACCAGTATATCCTCAACATCAGGGAGGGCTTCCAGCAGAACGCAGTCTTCGGGTTCCGACGTCAGATCAAGAAGCGGCCCATGTTCATGTCCTCCGTGATTCTCACACCACACCTACAGTAAGTAAACATGGCTGATATTAGATCTTTGCTTTTGTGGTTAGGAGGTGAGCACTAATAGAGCTAAAGCTGGATCCAGAGGTTGAGGTTTTGGCCATGGTGAAGACATGGCTCGAGTAGATAAACAACAACACAGCTGAGATGTCTCCACAGTGACTTAGTGGATTTGCTCTCAGAGCATCGCTTGCAGTAATGTAAGCAGAGACTCGTTTTTGTGAACGTGTTACTGTATTCATAGGAACTGTATTGTACTCTGCGCGGGCATTAGGCTTAGTTTAGATTGGGCGGAGTGATACACCCAGTATGGTGGCTGTTCTGAACTACCTAATGTGACGGTTGTTGTGATGCAGACTTTAAATAAAGGACTGCATCTGAGGCCAAAGCTGTTAATCACATAATGACTATTGCCAAGATACACCCAGCCTTATAGTAAGTAATGCCAGAAAACGACTTTTTCCAGAGCTTAGTATTGGTACTAATTAACAGTAGCAGTTCTCGTTTGAAAGGTAGCAGTCATTAACTAGATTAATAGCCTTGCTTTTCTGTTTTTCCCTGCTGGCTTGCCTTTGTACTTTCCAGCAGAGCTGTCTAAATCGTTTAGCACTTAGATCAGAGAACATTTAGTATTTTTGCACATGAAGCAACACTGATTTCTAGAACAAAGTTCTGCATTCAACACAAAAAAAGTCCCTGGCAACATGTGCAAAGTCACTCGCACACAAAGTTGATTCTTGAGTATCTGACACGCCATCTTCTTGTGGCTCTCTGTGTTCTCTGAGCATCCTGAATTTGTAGTTTGGAGACGCTGCAGGCACACAGAGGTCGGTACATGATGTTAATGTCACAGTCAGCGTTGAATACTGAACACTGTATTCACATTTTATCTTTTCTGCTGCACACTGGCAGCCTGAGCTAAACTCAAACCCCATCTTTACCACGGCACAGATTTTTGGCACGTCAAACAGAGTCACTGGGACACGGGGAGATGTCCTGTGCAGAGCGAAGCAGATGGACGGGAAAATGAGATAAAGGAGGCAAACGAGAACAGACGAGTCAAGTCGAGAGACGGGGCAGAGGCAGAAATCAAGGAAAGGGTGAAAAGAAGCAAAACATTAGCGCTCCAGATCTAGCGAACCTTTTCTAATGCGTTTCTTTCCCCTCTTTTCTTTTTAAAAAAAAAATAAATTCTTTCTTTAGCTCAGTCAACTTCCTGTCCTTATAGCAGTGAAGTGATCTGGCTTGCAGCACTCGGGTCTTATTTTTGAAACAAGTAATACCAGATTGGAAACAAGTGGAGTCATTTCACCCCATTTGCAGAATCTTTCACTTCCTTTGCCGAGCAGGCTGCTGTAGCGGTGTCCTGCCAGTTTCCCACACAGAGCGAACGCTAGAACGAGCTGTTCCTACCGGGGCCCTGACAGGCAGGGGAAGACAAAATGGAGAGCAGGAGATGGAGGGAGAAAAGGAGAGAAGGAAAAGAGAGAGAGAGGGAGAAGGAGGGAGACGCAGAGCACAGCTGAGGAAGTGAATGAGGTCTAAATGGTTTCCAGACTGGGTGCACAGCAGAGTGGAGTTGGTGAGTGAAGGAGTGTGAAATGTTCCTGTGGGGAGCTGGAATTTGGATTGAGTGACTTGTTATGGGACGTTGTCATCCATTTGGTGTGTGTGTGAGCTTCAGTTAATTACTTTATCTGATCACAGTCACACAATGGGCACCAAAAAAGAAAAAAAAAAAGCTTCTAGCCAGGCGATCCAATAAAATGGGAATTTTATTTGTGCAAAGGAATGGCTGTCAGTCCGTCCGGTGTCCTTTCGAGTGACCTGAAACAGTTTGTTGGCGTGTGTGTGTGTCTGTGTGTGTGTCTATCAGGAACAATCTGTGCTTGGGCTTGGAGGTTGAGGTCATTAGCTTGATTGGCACTCTCCCCCCTCACTCCCCTCCCCACCGCTCTCCCCCCGCCTTCCTTCTGTCATCTCTTTCTGCTCTGCCGGTGTTATTTTCAGCCATCTCCTCCCCTCTCTCCCCCCCTTGTTATCTGCCCCTAATCTTCCTCCTTTTCTTTTTTTCCTCACTCTTTTCTCTCCCCCAAGTCCATCATTCTCGTGTTATCTGTCCCTTTTCATTTCACACTTGTTTTCTGCAGCAGGCTGTCTGTGATCTCTTCAAAGCACACAGGGAATAGAGACATCGATTTCAGGGAGGAGGGGGGAGAGATCGAGACCGGACAGACAAGATAAGCGAGAGAGAGAGAGAGAAAGGAGATGAGAAAAACTGTCGCACCGACTTAGAGTCACTCTGATCACAGTCTCCTGACAACGCGCGCACACACACACACACTCACTTTCTTATGGCTGATAGCACTAACAGCATTTACACTTGGAGGGCGATAACTTGACAGCCAAACTACTGTTACCGACTCAAATGCCAGACGTAATAGTTTTCTTTTTTTGTCACTTTTTGACAGCTCCACAATGGGCATTTTATTTCCCCCCCCTCGTGTCTTGTTCTCGCTCCTGTCTCTGCTTCACTTCGCCTCCCTGTTGTCTTGTTTGGTGTCTGGGTTTCATTTTCGCGCAGTCCTGTTGTTTTGTTTGGTCGGTGATGGCTGACGGCTGCTGAGGAGCTGCTCCGCTCCCCTGTGCGGTGATGTCATTGTTGACAGTCAGTGGCAGATGATTTTTAGAGAGCGCGCTCGTGGAAATGCTAGTCCACTGCGGCAGGCAGGCGGGCAGTTTTGTTTCACTCTTGGGGATTTTTGGGTGTGTGTATGGGGGGAGGGGGGGGGGGGTATTGATTGTAGGCATATGGGAGCACAGCTATAGGAAGGTGGAGAGATGGGGAGTGTGCTGGGGTGCCATTAGGTGATGGTTTGGTTGCTGTAAATTCCTCCAAAGCTGCTCTCACTGACCTTCAGCAGGCATGGATAAAGGCAGATGAAAAGAGATGAGGTTTCAATAAAGGGCAGCAGCTATCATCCCTCTGTGAAGCACACTTGATCAGAGTAATCGGCGCTTCTGATCCAGTCACAGTTGTCCGGTCTTTCTGAGCATCGTGTGGAGGCCTTTTCATAATGCGGATTCTCAACTATGAGCAGTTTATTGATATTTTTTGTTGTCTTTTTTTTTTTGTAAACAGACCATACTTCAAAACAATTGAAGTTGGTGAGAGCCCCTCCTGTGTCACACATTCCTCAGTGGCTTAGGGGCTAAGTTACCTCTCACTCTGTCCCTTGTATGTTGAAGGTCGAGGGTTCAAGTACAGTGTGGGGTGTTTTTCAGGGTGACACTTTTTTTGTCTATATTATGTAATCCTCATCAACACACTTTTCAGAAATCATTTTTATATTTTATTTTTTTTAACTGTAAATATTTTCCCACGCACAAAATAATTGTGTACTGCGGAGGGACAGCTTTACTACAGCAAGGTAAATGTCCCTGAACAGTGAGGGTGACTACACTTTGAATACAAAACCAGTATGGCAGAAATTATTATGATCACTCAGAGTAATCCCATTATGTACCAGGTAGCTGCTATCTCAGGTACAGTACACTTGTGTTTATGAGCCATCTCTCTTCAACTCTGTTAGCCAACCCCTTTATCTCTGGCTTTTTAGCTGCACTGAAGTCAAGCTACAGATTGAGTCCACTCATAGCAACAATCCCACCACAGTTTCTCCAGAAATTGCGTAGTCTAGTTATTTATAAGATTGCATGCGAGTAAGATCATCTCACTGCCCTCTAATTAGACGTAACTTACATAATACTTCCTAGTACCATTTTTAATGACTTTATATTGCATGTAAAATGAAATGAATCATACTTTATTCAAGGTGACAGAATTAGCACACAGCTACAGCTGCTTTCTTATATGTGATTGGTCGGTAGTACTCAGGCTACAAACCGAAAACGTCCCTTTGCCTGCAGATCTGAGTATAGAAATTCGAGCTGCACTGAATATTTTTCATGTAAACCTCATCACAACTTCCCAGAACCAAAACTGATGTGTATAAATGTTTGTTTTGTCTGATCAAGCAACTTGCAAATTCATAAAATGTCTTTTATCCCATTCAGTTTGATAATCAAACAGCCTATTGTCAGTAGCTTGGTTTGTCCTGAATATAAATATATTTGTCTATATAATGTGCAGTATATGCCCTAAATATGCTATTAACATAGGAAATAAGTAACCATTAATGATATTTCTTACACTACTGTCAGAAATCTAACGCTTCATTTTCTTTCTTTCGTTTTAGGACTTTGAGCGGCCTCTCTCTATCTCCTCTCAGCTGTTCGTCGTCCTCTTCCTCATCCTGCTCATCATCCTCTTCCTCCTCCTCATTATCATCATCCTCCTCCTCTTTGTCCATGGACCTTCCTGCGTCATATCCCCTCTCGCCAACTACCACCAACCCACCCAGCCTTTTTCCTGAAACGTGGTTGCCAATGACCATGAGCCAGGACTTCCTTCAGGTGCCGGTTTCCCGCGAAGACCGCAGCTACAGGACGGTGTACAGCCTGTTCCACAAGACGGTTTCGGAGACCAAGTTCAGGATCATCAAGATCCTACGTGTGCAGAACCCCTTCCTATGGGAGAAGTATAAGAGGTGAGAGGAGAAGCAGATTATTATAGAGATGTCTTTTAATCATGTATAATTCCTACAAACTTTAACCATGACACCAGGAAACTTTTCTGTCAGTAAGTGTGCTGGCAGGGTTGCATGTATTAATTTCTTTTGCATGTAGCTTCTTTTTTTTCATGCTTTGTGGGAAAGCTGTGGCATTCGAATTTGATGCATGTGTGGTTGTGTTGTCAAGCACAGCTCTGCTGAAATAATCAACATCTACGATGTCATGAGAAAGGCACGAGTTTCAAAACTTGTTTTGACAGTCGAGAGATTTGACCTCACTTGAGGACGTAAAATAAGTATTGATGTTAACAGCAACGATCTGTGTTTTATATAATGAACCCATAGTGTTGCTGAAGTTGCACCAGAGTACGGTGGTAGTTTCACAGACTTTGCTGTTGCGGTGCAGACTGGGTGTTAATCCTTTTTATTCAGATATCTGTTATTGAAGTCTAAAACGTTTAAGACTGAAACGATAATCAAAAAAAGGTTTAATGTAAAAAAATGTAAAGAGTGGGGAGGTAAGAAAGAAAGAAAGAAAATAGGCCAAATGGGAGCAGCTGTGTGGGACTTCGTGAGAACGAGTCAGCAGTGGTGTGTGAAAACAGCAGATGGAGAGATGTTTGGTGATGATGATGTTCCTGTCTTCAACACACAGGGCTAACCGCTGTGATTAGTGCAGGGCAAGGCCTATCAGCTGTGACAGTTATACTCTCCCACACGGGTACCACACGGTTTCAAAATGACTGAAGGTGTGTGTTTCTGTGCGTGCGTGTCACTGAATTTGAAAGTGTTGCCCCCCCCCTCTGAATGTCGGTAGAGTTCCTCTTCCCACACTCTGGTTATGACAGGAAACCCATAACTGCTTGTTTGCTTGTCTGTTTGTCCGTGTGTGTGTATTTGCACGCAAATGACTTGTGAAATGTTCATGTGAAAAGAAAGCGTTTATCACCTCTTTTCTAAATTTGGAAATTAAGTGTGTGTGTGTGTGTGTGTGTGTGTGTGTGTGTGTGTGTGTGTGTGTGTGTGTGTGTGTGTGTGTGTGTGTGTGTGTCACTAACAAGCTGAGAGATCATGGGAGGTCATGCCAGGGTCACAGCCTTTCTGGCCTGAAACACTTTCAAAATGAGCAGCGCGTTACAGTGTCACTGTACCGATCGTTGCGCAAGAACCAGATTCAGGGCTGCGTTTTTCCACAGTTTCAGTGTACGCAAGGTTGTGGTCACAGTTAGTGTTAAGTCGTATTTTCTCATCAATACAGTCTGTGTGTTATTTTCTGAAATGAATGAATCGCTGACAAATCCCCTTTCGCCTCCTCTGCTCCAACAGGAAGAAGGAGTACATGTCGCGGCGCATGTCGGAGAGGGACCGGCAGCTGAGCGAGCGTCACCTCTTCCACGGCACCTCGGCCGACGTGGTGGAGGGCATCTGCAAGCACAACTTCGACCCCCGAGTCTGTGGCAAACACGCCACCATGTTCGGACAGGGATCCTACTTTGCCCGTAAAGCTGTCTACTCGCACAACTTCTCCAAACGCTCGCCGAAAGGAGTCCACTGCATGTTCCTGGCCAAAGTCCTCACTGGAAGGTAGGTGTGTGCGTGCATGCTTGTGTGGACACTGATAAGGAAACATCTCCAGTTATGGGTGGAGTTTTATTTATCTGGAGGGGGAAAAATAACATGTCATTTGGGTTAAATTGCTGGGAATATATTGGCTTAATCGTGTGATTTGTGTGCCTCTAAAGCAATGGCCCCCACTTATACCACTCACAGTGCTTTGCTTTGTTTAATTGTTCCCCGTTTACATCTTAGCTAGATGTAAATCTGCTTTGGTTTAGAGGAGGTCGGAAAGAACATAGTTTGGTAAATGCTAAATCAAGGCCTTATGTGTCCTGGGTTTATCGCTGGCTTGCGCGGTTTAGCGTCCCTAATGAACCGTTTGCAGTGTTTGACAAGTATGTTCCCTCCAGTGCACGGCTCTGCATAAACAACTTTTCCTTTTTGACCCCCGTCTCTCGCAAACGCTCGAGTACTTCTACATTTCGATTTACAGAACACATCGGCATCAATCTGGATCGTGAGAAACCGGAGGTTCTTTTCCATAAACCATCTTTCATGTCATACTATCGTCATGCTACACAAATTCCTTTTAAAATGCAAGTCAAATGTAGAGCCACACATGTAAAACAGCTGATTTGGCTGTGCCCATCATACGTTGCCGGCTTTGTTTTGCTGCAGCAGAGTGTGTGGTGCACCCAGGGGATTGTGTGGCGGTTTAGGAACAACACTCTGTCTGTAAACCTGGGTCCAATCTGTTCCACGGCATAAGCGTCAGACCCGAACAGCAACACAGACTCCACGTCTCTACCCGCTGCCTTTGTCTTATTTATGATCCCCGAATAAGCAGCACAGAGACTGATGGATGACGGGTCTTTGGGGATTGACATGAATATTTAAGCGAGGAAAAACAACCCGCCTACAGTGCACAGTTTCATTTCATACAGTCGCTACATGCTGTATTATATGAAGTGTGGCGAAAGATACGGCAGTCTTGTAATCTTGAAATTTAGATTTCTGTGTGGTAAATTATTATCTTGTATCTCCAGAGTCCCAGCTCCTTAACTGAGCTTTTCTGTTTTCCTCTTTGTTTTCACACAGGTATACTGTAGGAAATCCCTCTATGCGACGGCCTCCACCTATCAACCCTCGTGACGCCTCTAGCGACCTCTATGACTCCTGCGTGGACAACTGGATGGACCCCCAGATCTTTGTCATCTTCAATGATGACCAGAGCTACCCTTACTTCATCATTCACTATGAGGAGGTGCCCAGTACAGTCGCTGTCTGAGCCAAGATTGCAACGCGGTGTCTGTATTTGCAAACACTTAATGTGCAGAGTCTGTTCAGGTTGTAGATGAGTGGATCTACTCATCTACAGCCACTTTAAAATAACAATTAAGACGAATTAAAAAGAAAGTATATGTCCACTTTGGTTTAACAGACTCTATTGTAATCGGTTTGTTACACTAAATTTAATCCAACTGAAGGTGAAACCAGTCGAAACAGACTAAAAAATGTTTGCAAATACTCGGTGTTCCCGGTCTGTAGTCAGCTGGATCCACCTAGCCTGGACTGCATCAAGGAATAACAGACCGGATTCATCTGGACGAAACTGGACTAGCAAAGGACACACCTGTTTTAATCTACTGTTCAGAGGTGGATGACAACTGAAAACAGCTGCAACAGACTTGAGTGGACTCGTATAGCACACTTTGTCTGCTGTGGACAAGTGATTATCGTCACTTTGGAAAAAGACGAAATGTACTTATTTGGAGCAGATGCAGGTAAAACCCAATCTAGCCCGCACCCCCACACTTAGCCTAGCCTGGCTGCCCCTCCTTGAGCCTGCTTCTGATGGAGGTCCCTTCCTGTTAAAAGGGAGTTCTTCCACCCCGCTGTTGCCAAGTGCTTGCTGACGAGAGCCTGTTGGGTTTCTCTCTGTAATACTGTGGGGTCCTTACCTTACATTATAAAGCGCCTTTGGGATGACTGTTGTTCTGAACCTGCGCTTATATAAATAAATAAATTTAATTGGGTAATTTTGACTTGTACATGATCGTGGTTCCCACTGGACAAACGCTGTAGTAGACAGTTGGCGTCCTCTCAGTACTGTGAATGACCACCTGGCCACATTATTATTTTGAGGAAGCTGCAACAGACCAATCAGAGGCTTCCACAGAGAAGCTGTTGGAAACCCTGACCCTCCTGTTAAAGTGTTTACCCAGCCTCCGGCCCATTTTCAAGTATATGTGCTGCGTGTATGAATCTTTTAAGTTTAACAGACATTTATTTTGTGGCCTCTTCTTACCAGAGGTGGATGTGAGTTTCAGAGGGACTTTCCACATACTGTTAACCTCATGGCAGAGGATTCACGTGAAGCTAGTGCTGCTCCCGGATGCCGTTTTAGCTGTTGTGCCCACCGCTTAGGCTCCTTTGAGGGGCTGAGGCGTGTACGTCATGCTGAGACATAATGCTGCTGCAACGGCGGCAGCGCTGTAGCGTTCTGTCAACAAACCCCCTTGAAACTCATCTCTCTCGGATTGCTCTGTCGCTCAGAGACGGTAGAATTTCTTTTTGTTTTTGAGACAAGGTGTACAGGCGTTCTTTGTTTATATTTGAACTGTGTGCCTTTTGTTCATAAAAATGTTTATTTATGTTAGTTTAATGTAACATTGGTTAAATAAAAGAATCTAAAAGAGAAAATGACTGACTGGTCAACCTGTGCTTTATTCAAATCGCATCATTCATTAGTAACTTGTGCTAATGGTGTTTTTATTGGATATTTCTGTATATCAGTTTTAACAAGCGCTCCAACACCCCTGACAGAAATGTAGCCCCAAACCATGACAGAGCCTCCACCGTGTTTTACAGATGGCTCTATCGCTGTCCTGACCTCCGCCCTACATATTGAGGATAAAACCCCAAAGTTTCACATTTAAAGGCATCATTGCATCACATCTTTTGCTACTGATTTTCAGTCCAGTCCAGTTCCAGTTTTTCATAGATTCAACTAAAGAAATGGGGGAGAAATGATGTTTGTGTGACAGCTGCTAGTAACAAAGTGTCTCAAGATATCATTTAAAACTGGTTCTTTGCGAAGTTACACCTAACTCAACATTCTTCTAAAAATGTCTAAACTGCTCTTCTGGGAGCGATGGGAACGTCGCTCGATCAGTTCAGCTCAGAAGACGACTGCTGACACTTTCACCAAACTCAGATCTATTCTAAAGTCTAAAGAAAAGAAAATAAGATACAAAGACAGTCAAGTGCAGTTGCTGGATTTACTATAAATACACTAAAATCCAGTAAACAAAGTGTGGCTCATTAATAGTGCGCTGTATCTTAAGTCAGAATGCATTGCTTTATATCCACGATGCTTCAGCTTCTTTTCAGTTCAGTGAAGTCAACAATAATCCTTCTAACTGCCACGGAGAAACACTGGCTTGATGTATTGAGACAAAAGCATTTGTTTTATCTTCTAAAGATACAACATGGCCTGTGCAGCTTTTATTCTGTTATATTTATACAGTTGTACGCTGGTGGATGCGCTTTTAAACATGGCAACAATTTGAAGTAATCCCTGTGAGCCACAAGCTAACTGTTTAGTTTCAGACCATTATTTTTCTACTGTCGGCTCGATAAAATATGAATGTAGTTATGTTCATCTGGTCAGTGGCGGTCCTAGCCAGTTTGGCGCCCTGGGCGAACACTCCCTCTGGCGCCCTCACCCCACACACACACACAAAGCATATTAAGGATTGTACATTAACATAAAATTGTTGTACACACACACACACACACACACACACACACACACACACACACATATGAAGAGAGAGAGAGTATGCATAGTATGCAAACGGCTACCAAACAACCATCATAATTCGTCATACAATGAGAACAGTACGAATCAACAACTGACAATGACTAATTAATATTAAAATCTGTAACATAATGTATTGTTTGGAGTTTAGTCTGTTACTGTTGCTATTTTTACCATTTCTTCTGTAACTCACATAATTTCCTTAGGGATTAATAAAGTATTCTGATTCTGATTGTTTCAGGATGACCTGCCATTATCCAATGACACATCTGCTTACCTGCATCTTTTGCTCGTTTCTCCTCCTCTTCTTTTCTCTTTTTCTAAACTTCTGTAGTCTGTATCATAATGTCTGGTGTTTTCGTGTTTGTTGGTTTATTTTTATTTTGTTTTACTTTGCGAGTTGGTTATTAGATGCTGCCCCCGCCGCCCCGCCCTCTCCTCTCTGCGCCGCAATCAGCAGGCGCACCTCGCAAACGAAGGGCGTCCTTACTCCCAGCAAATGGGCGATAGAAAACCGATCGGTGCCAATGCCATTCCCAATATGCGCTGGCTGACGTCCGGGCAGCATGAGTACAAGCTTTTTTTTTTTTTTTTTTTTTTTTTTTTTGCTGATGCCCGTGATGCCGCCCCCCACCACGATGCCGCCCCGGGCAACCGCCCGTGTCGCCCGTATCTAAAACCGCTACTGCATCTGGTCCACAGCATCCACATCTATTTGCTTTTCAAACCTGCCAATGAGGGGCAGCCGATCACAAAAGAGGAGGAGCTGGAACAGCTTGCTTCAGTCAGACAAGTAGCAAAGGCTCTGCACAAAGGTGCCCTATAAGATCAATAAGGTTTGTTTTGAACTTGGAACCACAGCTAATCTAGCAAATAAAAATATGGAGCTGGAAATGAACATAATTAGTCCTCCTTAAGGGCACGTCTACTTGAGATTGTAGCTGAAGCAGACTGCCAAGTGTTTTCTATTATGCAACTGGTCAGAAGTCTGCATTAAAGTTTAACCGACAGTGTATGAACTCCAGGTGAAAAATTTAATTGGCCACTATCATTAAATTATAGATGAACATTTAATTGTGTAGTTGTAAATCATTTATTATAAACCGCAGAGGCGGTTTATAATAAAGTAAGTCAGAGTTTTCAGTGTCCTCAATGGTGGATTCTGTTGGTGCAGTAACTCAGAAAACAAAAATCTCCTATGCTCAGGTCTCTCTGTCTCCACCTTCCCTGAATCTCCTTCCCCTCATCCCCACAAGTGTATTATCTAAGCACCATGTCTAATGCAGTCCAGAAGGAGGTTGGCAGAGGCGAGGATCAATCCCCTAGAAATCGCTCACAGAATATCTCTCCATATCTATTTATCTCATCTGTTGGTGTTTCGGACTTGTTTGTGAGTTGTATTTGTTTCCAGTGCTACCATTTAGGCCATTGGTGGACATTTATACTGTATATATATCCAGTGTCTTTCTGTTCAGCACATTAAACCTGAAGAGTGTTTGAAAGTGTGTGTTTCAACATATAGCAAACACAATCAGTGCTGGTATTTTGCCAGTCAGGATCTAGATACGATCTCTGGGTAATATGGGGCAGGACGGTGGTGCAGAGGTCAGTAATCAGAAGTCCTGGGTTTGAATCCAGCATCCTCCCAGGCCCTTTCTGTGTGGAGTTAGGTTAATTGGTGCCAGATTGGCAACCTGTCCAGGATGCACCCTGCCTCTCGTCGTGTGACAGCTGGGATAGGCTCCCATCTATCTGTCAGTAACATTTGATACGCAGTAATTGACAGGCTATCTGCAAGCGTCCCAGCTATCCTGATGTGGCTATCCTCATCTATCAGCAGCAACCTTTACCTTTCATCTGCTTTGTCTCTCTCTAAATGCATCCTTCTGTCTCGGGTTCAGGCAGCTCATGTAAGACTGTCGTGCTGGGCTTCACTTTTTGGCAGAAGAGAGATCAATTGGAGAGACTGAGTGAAAGGAGGGGACGTGGAGAGAGAGAGGTGGGGGGAGGAGGAGAAGGACTTCTTTTACGCGCTCTCTTCGAGCCTCCTCGCTGAGCTGCGTGCCCGCTCTTCTCATGTGCATGCGAGATCGCGCAGGTTGCCCTCCATTTGCCCCCATCTCCCACTCTCTCTACGTGTCTTTCCTCTCCCACTCTTAATCTCCCTTACCGCCTTTTGCACTCTCAACACTTTTTTTTTTTACCCCCAATCTCCTTCTGTTCCCTCTCATCGCCTCTTAACAGCTTCATATCTTTTTGCTCTCTCATCTTAATGATTCTACCCCTTTCCTCTCGCTCTGTCTCTGTATCTCTGTGAGTCATGCAGTGGGCACTGCCTGGGTTTGTTTGCCTGACTGCCCTCCAGGAATTGCTGCTGGCACACAGAGAGCACTACTCTGTAGACCTGCTGGCTGCTGGGGTTAGGAGAGGACAGACGAAAGGAGGGGGAGTGCAGGAGTAGATGAAGATAGGGGATGAGAGGAGAGACGAGATGAGAGAGACAAGGGATGTGTGAGAGCAGAATAAAAAAAAATGGAAGAGGGACAGAGGAGAGATGAGGCTGCGGAAACACAAACAGGACTCGGTCTGTGTGAGAGAAAGATAAAGTATAGCCATCATAAGAACAACGACAGAACTTTGAATTATTCAAAGGAGTGTGTTGCTTCATGCTGTGTGTGTGTTTATGTCTTAATGTTGCTTGCTCATTTAAAGTAAGACTCTGAATGGAGACTGGGCTTCTAAAACAGATCCAAATCAATTTGGATGGATTTATAATTCATTTGGGTCTCATTGTACATTAGCTTCAAATGTGCACCTACACACACACACACAAGCAGACATACACAAAGACACACACACACATGCATCAGTTTGATTCCAGCTCATTAAATTTTCCAGTCTAAATTATTCAGTGGGCAAAAAGGGCTTTTCTTTGTAAAGAAATGAGACAGTAAACACTCCCAAACTGATTTGTAACATGTAGCAGTGTGCATGTAAAATTGCCTTTGCTGGTTTTACAGTCGGGGCTTGCATTTTACTCGTTGTGTTATTTTATCATCTTACAGACGACAATGTAACCAAGACAAGCAGCAGAACAATGGCACGTTTGATCTGCTGCGGGCTGTGTAACAAAGCAGGCAGTTATTTCTTCGTGTGAGATGCAGTTTCACACATAACATCTGCATTTGACTCAAGAATTTTAGAGCTGAAACTCTGTATTTTGCTTTCTCGCAGCACTCAATAACTGTCACAGCCATTTTTTATTCTATTCAGTTTTATTTATATAGTGTCATAGTACAAGAACAGTTGTCTCTGGTAGCTTTATACTGTAAAGTAAAGACCGTACAGTAAGACAGAGCAAATAAAGAAAACCCAAACAGCCAGATGATGATATGAGCACGAGCTGGTCCAACTAAACACAAACTGGATGTGACCGCAGGATGCTGTGGTAACCATAGTATGCCTTCAATATGCCTTCAATTTTGAATAAATTCCAAACAGGTCACCAGCAAAGCACCCCTACACCATCACAGGTCCATGCTTCAAGGTGGAAACCATGCATGTAGAGACCATCCGTTCACCTTTTCTGCATCACACAAAGACACGGTGGGTGGAACCAAAGATCTCAAATTTGGACTAATCTAACCAAAGCACAGATTCCCACTGGTCTATTCCTTGTGTTTCTTGGCCCAAATAAATCTCTTCTGTTTGTTGTTTTTCCTTAATAGTGGTTTCTTAGCAGCTATTTGACCATAAAGGTGTGATTCACACACTCTCCTCTGAACAGTTGATGTAGAGATGTGTCTGCTACTCGGGCTCTGTGTGGTATTTTTCCTGGGCTCTAATCTGAGGTGGTGTTAACTTGTGATTTCTGAGGCTGGTGACTCAGATGAATTTATCCTCAGCAGCAGAGGTGACTCTTGGTCTTCCAGTTTCTCCCACTGAAAACACTACGTTCAGATGAACAGAATCAGCTTTTGGGGATTTACTTACCTGGATGATTGAGCATGCTTCCAGTTTTGTCGTGGCTTGATGGTTTTTAACATGTTTTTCTGAAAACCTTCAAAGTTTTAGCAATTTTCTGGACTGACTGACCTTCAGTTCTTAAAGTAATGATGGACTGTCGTATCTTTTTACTTATCTGATTGGTTCTTGCCATAATATGAATTCTGACAGTTGATAAATAGGGCTGTCAGCTTTGTACCAACCTGACTTCTGCACAACACAACTGATGGTTCCAATCTGTGAAGTGAAAACCATTTCAAGTGACTACATCATGAAGCTCATTGAGAGAAGGCAGCACTGTCAACAAAGCAAAGGGTGGCTACTTTCAGGAATATAAAATATGATATATTTAGAGTTATCTATCTTTTTTTTCTTTGCTACATAATTCCATATATGTCGCTTCATATATTTGATATCTTCTGTGTGTACCTACAATGTAGAAAGTAGTAAAATTAAAGAAAAAACACTGAATGACAAAAGTGGTCTAAAATGATCAGTGATCGAGTCACTGGTGAGGTCAAAACAACACTCGGGTGGGTAAAGCGTTACTATGCCTATAAGAGTCCCTTTGTCTCTTGTCTAGCTTTCTGGTATCCACAGCAAAAACCATGGACCTGTAACCTCATACTTCTGGCTTAAGCTTTGTTATATTGCTCTAATATCTCAGTCATCCGCACACATGCTGCCATGCGTGCAGACACGCAGCCATGTTTCTTTCACACAGACTGTATGTATTTGCAAAAGTCTACTTTTCGCGCCGTATTAGCACGATATCTCATAACTCTTCTTTCACACGCATGCTGCACAAACATGCTGACATGCGTGCGCATATGTATGCACACAGATCTGCAGACGCACAGACGTGCACGCTCTCACTTCCTGCTTTAAACCCAGGTTCATATTGCTCCAGCGATGCCCAGCTGCAACCAATGAACATTCCAGCTTTCCAGATTTTTTTTCTTCCTCCTCCCTCCCTCTCTATCATTTCAAATTTCACTTCTAAGCCTTTAAGAGAGCGAGCAGCCAAATATGGTCGAGCCTGTGTCATGAACTTTGTGCGACCTTCGAGAGCAGCATAGAGATCGTGACCTTTATGGCCCAGCCTGAGGCTGAGCTTTAGGCAGCATTTTACACGACCGCAGAAAGAATTTGGATGTGCATGTGTAGATGTATGCTGTCGTGGTTAAATCAGAGGGGGAGTTCATTGACTCAGTAATCATTTCTGTCTTTTTAGTGCCTCTTTTTCTCTGTTTTAAGCGTTTTTATAATTATCTCCACCACTTGTTTTCTTTGCTCATTTTTTCTCTGTTATGTTACTTCCTTTTAGTGTACAACATTTAATAAGTGGAGCTGCTATACAAACCATCTTCTCTCATAAGAGTGAAGATGAAACTTTCTCAAAGACTCAAAAACAAAACAAGAAGTAGCAGTAAACACTTTTGATTATGCCGAGAAGTGGCCTTTTAGGTATATGCTATAATGTCAGCCGTCTTTCCTGTGCGAATTGACGATGATGCACAAAAGGGCCAAACAAATGCAAAAAAAGCCACCTGACCTAAATAAAGTTACTGCCTCTTCAGCTTCTTCGCTGTTAATCAGAGCAGATACAACATCAAGGCTTGCTCCTTTTCTGTCCGACTCTATCTGCCTTTTCCCTTTTCCTTCTTTTATCATCCTCCGCCGTATCTCACTGGCTCCACCAGTCCTGCTGTCAGCTCCCGTTTATCTAATTGGGGTTCAGTCCAGCGAGGAGGAGGGGCAGGAGGCGACATGTGGGCTCCAGGAACAAGCCCTTTTTAGGAACCCGAGCAGGCGGGAAGACTCACATTGAAGTGATCTAATTTTGCTCCGGAGCTCTGAAGTGCACTTCTCAGAGAGCTTGGACACGGAGGACAAAGACTGACTACAGCCTGGTTCATAGTTTACACAGATCAATCAAGTTGCTAATGTTAATTTCCTCACTCGCTGTTCTTTAGATGTGACTGATACCACTACAAATATACTATTTTATGCAACTAAATGTGCTCTCTTTAGAGTGTTTTGCTAAAAATGTTCCAAGGTTAAACAGGTAGAGTGGGTAAAGCATCTATCCTCACTACATTATGCCTGCTTTGCTCATTCACAGAGGCCTCTACTCTCCCTCTCTCTCTCGCCGCTATGCTTTAGCGTTAAAATTTAAGAAACATGACAAAACTTTTATTTGTTGATACTATTAGTTTTAGTGCTATTAATGCTTTTAATTCAGGGGAAACTGTTTGGAGTTATACCACATTTACAGTATTATGCCTTTCTTTTGCTCAGCCAAAGCGCGCCTGACATGCACAACTACTAACTGTAAAACTTACATGTTTTTCATTAATTGTGCATGATTTTCTTCCTTTACCAAGGAGGGACTTTAGATGAGCTATTACCACTGCCATGCTAGCTCTGAATGGAACAGAGCTCCTCGCTACTGTCCGGGACATTGTGCCCTATTTCACTGAAATAACGCCAGTTGTGTAATGGGTCAGACGTGCAGTGGATCCGTTGAAATACCAGTTTAAACCCTATAAATCAAGGAAAACTCAGGAGACTCAAACTCAACAGGAGAGCAACAGTGCATTTACAGGCTGTAACTGTGTGCAACCAAGTGTGTTGTTACGATGTGTTTTAGCGACTTTTTTGCCTTCATAAATTGTGCTTCTATGAAAAACTTACAATGAAACAATTATTGAAATGTTAAATGCAACGGGCCTCGGGTGTAGTCCGCATTAGTTTAATTTTGTTACACTGTTTCTAAAAGTGGTGCAAATTTTGCAACAATGTATATGATGAAAAGGTTAATTCCTTCAAAGACATCCTGTCAGGTGCGCCACAAGCTTTGAAGAGGTGATTGAAAGCACAGAAAAAAAGGTCAGTGCCACTCCCAAGAACACGTCAGTCTTTTGTCTCTGCAGCAGCGCATGCGTCTTTATATTTATATAAGTCTATAGGAGAATTAGGTAGCTTCTGCTCTCTTATTAGGAGAACGTATCCGAGACCCAGTTCTCACACAAGGTTGCATGCCTAAGGATGTTCATTTATGACCATGTGGGCCTGTCTGCCTCTTTCTGTTGAAGGTTCAAAAGGTTAATCGTGCCATATGGAGCGTGCGTGCGTGCATGCACGTGTGCGTATGTATGCCAGCATGCACGCAAACCAAGCTCGTCTGTGCCGAGTTCAAAAGGTTATTCATGTCACAGTGCTGTGGATCCTTCCTTAGTTATTGAGGCTTAACAACATCGCGATTCTCCCCTCACAAACAGTCGTGGCTCAGACATGAGAGCAAGTAAAAGAGCTTGTTTGTCCAAGCTGTATTATTCACCAGTTCATGTGTCCGATGTGAACCCGGAGTGGGCCTCTGTCGTGTCATTACTGGGCACTTTTTGTGATTTTACTGTCTGTTTTGTGTACTTTGTATAGATCTTTATAACTGCCAGAGAGGTACCTTATTGGACCAATTCACTCAGAAAAATGAAAACACCTAATGTACAGTCATATTAATCACAAACTGTCTGCGTGGATGACAAACTGCTGTATTAAAGGCAAAGGCGAAGGTAGATATGAAAGCATAATCACTTTACATTGAAGGATTGTGTTTAAAAAGGTTGCACAGGAACAAACATACCCACTCATTTATTAGTCATCCACAAAAAAACAAAAACATTAATATTATTACATCTTCTTTCAGAGAGAAGGTGTTATATTTCTCATGCTGAGCTCACTTCCAGTGCATGATTACATGATTTTTATCAGCAAGTGTTCATATCATGATTAATGGAGCACCTGATTACTGTATAGTCTGCTTAACAGTGATTCACCAACCTGCAGTCTGAGACTCAGACAGACTTAAGAAGGAGCCTTGGCAGTATTAACACTTCAAATCTCTCCAGTTCTTTTTTTAGGAAGTGACCATATTAGGTATGATTAGATATAATGATATCGTCAAAGTATTTTGTCCTCACTGGACTATATCCACTAAATAATCTTAAAGAGAATCAATCTAGACATATCCTAAAAGGTGTGTGACACCCAAAACCTTATTCCTGATTTTCCCTGCATTTGTGCCAAACTCACTTCAGGTTAAAATAGTTGTAGGTGTTTCACCCCTTCTTGTGTCTTCTTTGTGGCACATTAGGCATCTGAAAAGGCCTTTAAAGTTCCCATTACCTGAGAAAAAGGAGTCCACATTTTACCAATTACACTTCTGAAGACATAACCATCCAAATGTGAGGGAAAGTATCCAAAAGAGACCTGCCCAGTCCTCGTTTTCATCAAAATGAAAAGATTACTTGGCAGCTGAGTGTTTGTGTTTGTGTGTGTGTGTTTGTTGTGGCGAACAAAAGTAGTTTTTGACACTGATATGAAGACATTTTAGCATGTGTGTGCTTAAGATCAGGGCCTCAAAGGTCAAGGTGATGGTTAAGATCAGGGTTGGGGTTAGGCATTTACACGTGATGGTTAAGTTTAAAGTAAGCGGCTCTGCAAAACCCCTAGTCCTCATAAACATAGCTATTTAAACGTGTGTGTGTGTGTGTGTATGAGGGGGCACTGCAGATACACACAATCCAAATGTTCACAGCTGGCAAAACCTCAGCTCTGTGAGCCTCACGCACTGTGCCAGTGCCCATTCCCATGGCAACATTATCAAAAGTTCAGCAGCCATGTGGCAGCTGTCGTATGTGTTCCAGCAAAAATGGCTATTCAGATGTTGATTTGAATAAATATGCTCATCCTATCCATTCAAACTAGGGTAGAGCTGTGGCTGAGAACACAGTGTGCAGCGAGGAACAATGTGGATCAGGAGAGTGCAGACCGGGGAATTTCAGTTAGGGAGGGAGGGAGGCGGCAAGAGCAAGAGCTCACTCCCAGTGTATACAGGTGGAATTAATGGGAAGCTACAGGAAAAGACTGAATGTGTCTGCACCTTCCTAAGGCCTGAAGGATTACGGCTTGTGTGTACACGCTTACACACACACACACACGCCAGTCGACTGAGTTTTGCATCTGTCATTCACTCAGACGTGTGCACTCCTTTAATAATCGAAGTACACACTGACTTAACTTAGTGGTTGCCAAACAAGGACAGGTTATGAATCAGCATACCCATCCCATTTTCATGTTCAGTGCTGCAGTGTTTGTTAATAGGATGGGCTGGGACGCTAGCTGCTCCAGACATGATAGATGAACTTGCATTTGTCGTTCATTCATTCAAGTCTGCGACTAAGGCTAAAGGTATTAGTGCCTATTTTTGTCTCGGTTCCTCATATGAAAGACTGATTGTGTTCATGTTGACAATTTTACTTCAAGGACATTAAAAACAATAACTGCTTTTTTGACATGTTGCTGTTTCCTTGATATCCTAACAGCTATCTGTCCGGTTTATTTATATAGCGCCAAATCACAACAGCAGTCACCTCAAGATGCTTTACATTGTAAAATAAAGACCTACAATAATACAGAGGAAATCCCAACATTTAGATGACTTCTAAACAAGCACTTGGTGACAATGGGAAGGAAAATCTCCGTTTTAACACGAAGAAACCTCTTGGACAAGACCATGTAACCAGCATTAGAGCTCATTATTCATCAGACTTTAAAGCTTAGACCTAAACGTCACAGCGTCTCGTGGAAGATAACCGTGACAATTCAAGTTTGGTGAGCTCACTGCTGTTTAACAAGAGAAATATGTTTTCTATGTGAGCGCAAAGTTATGATTGGTTTTAATTTGTCCTCACCTTTGCCTCTCACTGCAGATACTCGCGTGATTGCTGCCTCTGTGATTGCTCACCCTACCCTAACGTCTTCCCTCTTGCTGTGTTTTCCCCCTCGCTCTTTGCTCGTATTCATACCGTGTATAAAAGACTGCAGCTGTATTTCTCCCATGTGCCTGACCTCGTCTTTTTTTCAGTATTTCTTTTTTCTTTCTTTCTTTCTTTGTCCGATTGACCTCCTGTTTCTGATCTGGGTGCTGTAAAACTCCTGTGGTAGTTCAGCTTATCGTCTGTGCGCAAGAATAATTAGACGTTGCAGAAAATCCATCATGTGGATGATAAATTGAACCAGAGACATTTTGATGTGACCCATTTGTTAAGAAGGATGATCAAAACCCAGCGTTCATTATTCCTTGTTGGAGTGTTTCCTTTAAATGTCCATTACACATGGATTAGTATGAATTCATAAGTTCTTTAGTTTCTTGTCCCAGCTGCTGCTGTACTCTGTTATCAAGTGGCTCGGTGATGGAGAAGAGGATGCAAGCAGGAAAGAAAGAAAGAAAGAAAGAAAGAAAGAAAGAAAGAAAGAAAGAAAGAAAGAAAGAAAGAAAGAAAGAAAGAAAGTCACCATTTCCTGTTCTAGGGAGTGTGCTGGAGGAAGAGTGGGCACTAGTGTGGGCGGCGGGACTTGTGGTGGGTGCGTGTTTGAGCTTTGCGAGTCGTGCGTACGTGCAGCATGGTGTGTGAGCCTCGATGGAGGTGGGGATGAAAGAACAGGATGCACAGCCCTTGAGGAATTTGTGCAGCCTGGTGGCAGGTCTGCAAAACTCATCCCTCCTCGCCTTCTCGCAGTCTCCTCTCCGCTGTCCCTTCCCTCTCTGTCCGGGACATCAGTCACACAGGGGGAGATCCGTAAACTCAGATAGTGAGGAAAATTAGAGGAGAGAGGATGAGAATGAAAGAGCTTGTGAGTGGCAGAGTGGAGAGAAAGGACCCTTGGGATATGGGACTTGGCTTTGAAAGGGGAGAGAGAGAAGTGGAAGCAAATGCAATGAAAGGGACAAAATACATTATCCCAAAGCCCCTGCAGTGACTCAGGGTGGGCGATTCCACAGTTTAGTAAGTCACGTCTTGCTGCCACAGCGTGAGTCACGTATACCCTGGGATATCCGGGGAGCTCTGAACGACTGCAGCTTGCAGCTCACGATTCGTGACGTGTCGACCTTTCGGCCCGGCTCTCCTCACAGTGCGCAGACACAAGAATCCCTGAAAGTGTAAAAGTCATGTAAATTCTCTTTAAAAGAAACCACAGCCATTAAACGTCTGACTGTAGGTTACACTTTTACTTTTACCTCCTATATCGCTTCTGCTCCAATGTGCCAGGCCCGATCCTCTTTTTCTTTTTTTTTCCTTCCAAGTAGCCTCGGGCATGTTCTCTTCCCATTCATTTCATCCACATTCTTTTCCCATGTAAAATCTCGGCGCTTTGTCTTTTTGCTCTCGTACACCCCTTCTCTGCACTGCCACCCCCTTCTCAAAAAAGCAGCTGCTCTCCATTTGCCCTGATTATCCTGGAGACCAGAACAGAACACACCATGTAGCAGAAAGGCGCAGAGTGCACTTTATTCGCTGTGCTGCACGCTGCTTAGCTCTGGATGGCTAACTAGCCACAGCAGGCCTGCATTCCAGGCCTCTGCTGTCAGCCTGCAAACTCTGAACCATCTGCAGCTCGTGACTAAATTGGCTCACCTTTCACAGATCCAACCACGGATTGTGCCTGGGTTTTCAGCTAAATTACCTACTGACCAACAGAATAGCAAACTTATAATCACTGCTTAAAGCAGGGATGTTAGTCATTTTACATCGTGGGACACATACGGCACACTTTGATCTTAAGTTTGTTGGACCGGACCAATAAAATGATGTGATAAATGTGTGAAATTATAGAAAACCTTTCTTTTGATTATAAAATATACATTTTTAATTTCTTTAATTCACACAAAATTCAAGAAACGGTGGACTCACTGATAAAAAAAAAAATGCATGACTAAAAATAAACAGACATTTTTATAGCAGATGGAAAAAAAAACTTTTTTAAGCAGGTTTCTCAGAGCTTTTATGTTTGCTTTGTGCTGTCGGCTTTGTGGTCATCCTGAAGGGAAGAGATCATATGTGTCTCCTCGTTAGGCTAGGGATTTGTGTTTGTGTGTGCGACTGTGAGACAATGTGTTTAAGGTCATCTCAACACTGATCACAACAAAGAGGGGAAACAGCTCCAAAATGCACAAACATTTGACCTCACAGCATGCAGTTCATTTGCATGGATGTAATGTCTTTGACATCTTGATTAGTGATGGTGATGACTCTCAAAGCGGAACCAATGAAAACCCAATGAGAATTGATAATTCATATTTCTAACAATCGACCGGTCCAGGGTGCACCTGGCCTGTTGACTTACCTGGGGGAGGCTCTAAACATGAGTATTTTTTTGGTATGCCGTGGTAATATAATCAATATAGTTGGGTCTGAGGCTCAGACAAAGTACAAGAATGGAATTTGCATTAAGATCTGTCATTGAATTTATTTTTCTACTTACAGCATTTTCTCCTGGCAATAAGGACTGTGATAGCGGGTGATATTTTGCATTCAGGCCTTTCTCTTTAAATTATTTGGAGTTTCAATTTCTTAGCTCAGCTGGGCTTAGGCAACAAAATAGGTTTAGGTCTTACAGTAGCCTGAGGTAAACTAGACCCTTTTAAAATGTTAACCACCTCTTACTAATTCTATTAATGCTTTAATAGAAAGTACTAAAGACAGTCTTCTCCCATGAGCCACGCATTCACAACAGTGCTGACCTTAAATGACATTAGATCCAGGTGCAGTGCTCTCCGATTGGTGCAGGGAAATGGAAACTGTTTAGAGTGGAAGCAGTGCCAAGCTGGCGATATAAATGGAGATGACATTTCTGTCTGATTTGAGATAAGCAAGTTGGAAGACAAGTTTGCACTGTGCACATGGGATTTTTTTAGTACTGAAAGAGAAAAAAAAAAAGATATGCATAACGCAGGATGCATCGTTCAACCAGGACGATCAGCACAGGTGAACGTGAGTTTGTAAACACAGGAAAATCTGTGTCACACTGACGTAGTTCATATTCAAACTTCAATGGAAAACTTCACTGCCCTACAAAAATAGTAACAATATACATTCAAGAGTGTTTCATTACACAAAACAGGCTGTTTGGCATCACTTTATGTTCAGCTAATTGTCTTCAATGTAAATGTAGCAGATGGACATAATATTCCATGAAAACACGGTTTATTTCAGATTAAAATAATCAATGGAAGACCTTAAAATTTCCACAGTGTGTGTAGTTAGTATGATCAACGCTGTGAGTGCAGTCTATGACGTAGCAGTTTAGTGGACGAAAACAAACCAACAGGGTGTTCATGGAGGAGAACCACACAGCAACTAAGCTCTAAGGGCTTTTGTAGAGCTGCGGCGCACTGGGCACAGGTGTTGCCAGTGCTGCTGATTGGAAACAAGCCACGCCTCCTCCTCCCAGATGCCTGCGGAAAAGAACTGCCATACAAACAGAATGAAAGGCGGGCAGGGTGGAGTGGGTCGTCGCACTTTGAACAAAAAAAAGTGTGTTACTGTAACTCACAGAGGCTACGGTGTAGATGTGTCATTTGTCTGTAATGTGTTTGGTAAATGTTTGTTGTTATCTTTCCTTCGGTATCCCCGGCAACAAGCCTTGGGGGCGTCATGGTCCCCAATCATCTGAAATTGTTTTGGCAGTCACAATGTCCTGCTTGATTAAACTGCACATATGTGTGTGCAGACACACACACACAGTTTGACAAGGTGCTGAAGGGGGGCTGCAGGGTATTGGTGGCTCAGAGCTATGGGGTCTGGTCCTCTGGTAAATATCCTACACACACACTAAACAACGGGGATGGTGAAAGAGAAACAGCAGACCTCGAGGAACAGATCCTCGTATTCACAGGGCCTGGCGGGTTTACCTGTTCTGCTCTGTTTCTGTTCCAAACTCGGTACATTTGTGTTGTGGAGGACGCTGGGTGTTTCGGGTCGTTTTCACTGACTCAATCTTTAAGCTGTTTGAACTTACTAGCCAGCTAATGTTTACTGCCAAACACAGCTGCTCGCTGAGATAGGGACTGTGAACCACAGTGCAAAGTAGCGTAAATGGTAGGATTGATATCTTCGTTAGTATCTAATCTAGTTATATTGTTGGACTGCGTGACAACGAAACTGAATGAAAACAGCTTTTCATGTTACGTTCATGGGAACTCTGCTGAGGGAAATGCATCTGAAAGCAAGGGCTCAACATTTTTGGAAATAAGCCCATTTCCATTCCTAATATTAATATCACTCCCCACACCTGTGCAGTAGATGTAAGGCTCAAACCAAATCATTTATACTTATCTAAGTTTAAAGACTGGAAACAGTTAGCTGACTAGTTTCCAGAACGGAAATAATGTCTTAGTCTAATGTCTTAGTATTTGCGGACAACAGTCAATATTTAGGATAGCTGGGACAAGATTTCTTATTCTGTGTGCATATATTTACTTATGAATGCTGACAATTTTTTAACAATCTATAAAAAGAAAAAAGATCCTGTTATCCCTCTTAAATGTTTAACTGTTAGCCTGTTGTTAGATATATTTAGAACACCAAAGCAATGAAGTATGATTGGTCTGTACTATTTGGCCTAAAAGTGGACTACAGACATAAACAGTACCAAAAACAGATTGTATCCAGATACCTGTTGGCCTGGCTGTGTGTTAAGGTATCACAAGTGCATTAAATTTGCCAGGAAAGCAACAGAAACTCATAACCAACCAGTCTGGAGTGATGCTGCAACTTATGATTCCTAAATGTTTGTGTTTGCATAGCATAGCTGTTTAAAATTGTAATAATATTAACACTTAGCAACAAATTAGGAATGAAAACAGAAATGTAAAAATAAAATATGTAGCTATATTTTTACATTTTTAGCCCTTGAGTCACCTTAGATTCCACAACTATTTACTTGAAGGCTGTAAAACTTTGTGAACAGAGCAAGTTGATGAGTCATTCAAGCTCACTTCTGTCTGATGTCAGTGATACTGAGGTGAGCTGTTGACGATTTCAAAAACAGTAAGCACTGCTGTTTTTGCCACTGTTAGCTGCTATTAGCTACTATTACTGAAACTTTCCCTGAAGTTAATCTCAGACACTTGTGTCAGCTGTCCAGAAATGAGAGATTCACTTGTCTGGTATGCTAAAAATCAATAACTGCCACAATATTTGGAAGAAATATGCATGTTTACGTACGTATTTGTATAGCGCTTTACTTAGTCCCTAAGGACCCTAAAGTGCTTTACACTACATTCAGTCATTCACCCATTCACACACACATTCACACACTGGTGATGGCCAGCTACGTTGTAGCCACAGCTGCTCTGGGGCGCACTGACAGAGGTGATATGATATGTCTAAAGATGGAAGAAAGAGAGATTCTGGGTTCATGCGGTTCACACCAGCAAGCAGCAACAGGGACAATCTGGTTTAAACCTGTATCATGGCCACTTTCATTTCAGGATGTCTGTGGGCAGTTTGAGTTCTTGCTGGCCAAACCAGTATCAAGGCAAAGCATGCAACAGACCCGACGATCCACTGTGTCCATTCCATGCTTTGCCTCTCAAAAGTGTCTCACCATGTATCATTGCGTATCATATCATTGTATATTCAGTACCAGTGTGTGTTTTGCGCTGCAAATGCCCTTGTTGCCAAATGCCATGTTCTGGTCCGATCTGTTTATCTGCACGCAAAAACCTGATTTGAGCATGTTCCAGAAAAGTAAATGCTGCAAATTCATTCTGCAAAGAGAGAATGGCTACATCAGGTATATTTTTAAAGCATGAATTTTGTCTGGCCTTTAGAGCCCGGACTTATGGAGATGTGAGGCCTGAGGTGAGCAGGAAGAAGGTGAGGTAGAGGAGCGAGAGCAGCGGTGGTGGAGGCAGATTTAGAAGAGGAAGAGGACAAAGACATAATGAGAAATAGATGATGAAATGTACAAATCTTAAAGCTAGAGCTATTTGTGAAAACTAACAAATACCTGACACTTTACAACAATTTTCAGCTATATTTAGGTGTTTATAATGTTCATTAGATTTCCCCTTTCTTTCAAAATTCTTTGAATTTCTAATAGATTTCTACTGGGGTATAGAGGGTTATCCTAAGCTAAGCTAACCAGGGGCTGGCTGCATTCTTCTAGTCAACGGACAGATAAAAGAGCGGTGTTTATCTTCTCATCCAACTCTTGGCAAGAAAGTGGCTAAAGCTGGATACAAGACGTGACCTCAATGCTGACCCTCACAGATGAGACATGTTTCTCTCTTCCCTCCCTGTAGACATATCAACACGATCGGCCTACATTTGCTGCTTGACAGGTGAGAGCAGGTGGGAGAGCCGTGGGTGTTGTTAACTCAGAGGTGAAAAGAAAGGCCCGGACTGATGTCGTTCTCCGTCCTCCCTCTGTTCTGATTTCTGCTCCTGCGTTGGCGTGAGTCTGCTCTCGGCTCCAAGGGCAAACAAAAAGGGAAACGGCAGCAGGTTGTCACGGCAACACAGGAGCTACTCATACACACAGGTGAAGTGTTTGCGTGTGTGTGTGGATAGCTGAGACGTGTGGTAAATACGTCATCATTCTGCAGCGTGAGGAAGAGCGTCAGTGAGCTGGAGCTGAGGAACCTTTCACGACTTCAGCTGATGAGTGGGCATCTAAACATGGGAGCATGTCACGAGCTTTATTTATAGCGGGCTGTATCTTTAGTAGCTGGTGGCCTATTTTAACACAGACAGTGATCTATAAGTCTCAGCATGCACCACAACATGCAAAAAATAGAACTTAGAGATTGTACTATTAAATCAACCTCGTTCCTGAAAAGCATGAATGACGTACAACATAGAAATTAAAACAGGTTGTATTTATTTGCAAAGCATTTAAATATAACACTGGTTTTGAATGCAGTATCTCGAGAACAAGGCAACATAGGATTTTCAAATTCATCCTATAGATGCATCTACCAAAAATCACAAGTTCAAATCCTGGGGATCTGGACTTCAAGGTCAGAGGTCATCACATTTATACCAAAAGCACATCTACTAGGCGGCTGGGGCATAGCAGTGGCAACTGCCAGTATTTTTTGCATTTGCTGTCAGGAACATGCAGGCTGCTGATGGTAATGTAACGATGTGGGGAATATTTTAATAAGCCTCTAGTACCTAGAGAGAGAGAGCTGAATAGGTCTATAGCTTTTTGTCAAACTCGGGGACCACAATGCTGGTTTTTGTGTAGCCATTTCCCTCATTGCAGAATTTCAAAGATGGTGGTTTTGATTTTTGTGAAGGAGTCGCTCTCATGACTCGTCAAGTGATGCCATTGACTGGCCAGTCGGTGCCATGCAGTCTTTTGATGTCCCATTGACTCAGCTTGCTTGGAACCGCCAGACAGGTCCTACCTGATACAAGATGCTACCATGAAAAAGCCAAAAACCCAAGTCCAGCCAAGTATTGACTAGTGAAAAAGGTCAGTGCCCGAGTATTGTTATACAACTTATCTGAAGTTTGTTCTTATGGTCTCATGTTATTATCTTTATATACTCCTGCATTCTCTGTTGTTTCATCTGCTCTTCTGTCTGCTAACAGCCTTTGAGTTTCAGTAAGGATGCACCCATAGATTGGCAAACCTTTTTTGAGGCATATCTGACAACCTTTGCTTTGCATTTTTACTCAGTTATGACGCATGCTTACTGTGTTTCTTCACACCACATATTCTCTAATGTGAATCTCAAAAATACCTCCAGCCCCCCCAAAACAAAGAAAAAAACACTATTTCTTAGAAAACACTGCCACTTCATCTTCTTTCTTGTAGTTTACATCACTAATATGTGCAAAGCTTATGACTTTTTGGTTACCTTTAATCTAGGTGTCTAATATCTATTTAAATGTAAATGTGCTAGTAATATCTGTTTAAATGTTTTCCTGTGATTATTTTCATGTTCGCTTCAAATAAAATATCTTCCTCTGCTGGTACTTCTGCATGTGTGTACATTCTACGTTTTGGAGAGGCGAAGCATGAAGTGGACACGGTGGACCGGCGTGTCTATTACACGCCTTGGGGTGATATCGCGTTGAAATGTGGGACATTGCCTAAAGATGTGGAATAGAGAGACAAGAGACAAAAAATGCCCATTTAAAGAAGGATATCTGATTACCCTTGGTGGAACGGGAGATTTGCATCACAGGTGTGCAGCAAACCAATCAGCATGATCTGCACTCATTATGGCAATATGGATCAAAATCTCAGAGAATGTTTCCAGTACCTGTTTTTATTCGGAGCAACACATCCTGCCATCAACGCAATGGCTTTTCGTTTCAGGGAAGTGTTTCTTGTGTCAGGAAGACAATTACTGCCGAACACACATATTCTAAAAGCATGGCACTGTAGAAAAAGAGTCCAGCTCAGGCTGGAAACCTCAAACTGCTGAGCATCTAAAAATCATGTAAGAATCTGCTTGTTAAGTAAATATCAGCACTATTAGTTTATATATCTTCAACTAAAAACACAACTTCCAAATGGTCAGAATCAACTTTCTCAATATTTACCCTGCTTGTGGCTCAAGCATCTATTCTGTTGATTGAGTATGTCGCCTTTTGCATTTGTAATGCTTTGTGTTTTCTTTTACCTAATAGAAACAAGTCACCCAGAAATAATCAGTGCTTACCCTCAGCCTCTCTGACGTTTTGTCAGCACCAGTTATTATGGGTAGCACATCTTTAAGCTAAACTCACAGTGTAACTACAACCCATGTGCACACAGTGTCCTTGACACCAGATATTTGGAGCTTAGGAAAAGATCACTGTGGAAATTAAGGTTTGGATCAGGACTTTTTCCTAGCAAGTAATCCCAACTAGGCAGCATATTAATGACTAACTTTATGCTGTGCTGTTGTTTGATAATCTCACATTTTTTGGCTGAAGTTGGGTCCATTTACGGCCTCTCGTTTCTGCCTATCAGGACTCTCATCATGAACTTTACTTGAGAACAGTATAAACTTCATCTTACATCTGTTTTGTGCTAATGCGTTTATATTCGCCTAACCATACTGCTATGGCTAGCCACCAGGTAGCACATCAGTAGGGATGGGTATCGTTTAGGTTTTATCCGATACCGGTGCCAAATCGGTACTTTTGAAACGGTGCCGGTGCTTAAACGGTGCTCGAACCGGTGCTTAAAGAATGGAGAACACAAACTTTGTCCAAAAACCTCTCATGTTCAGCTGTTTTTTTTTGTAAAAAGATAACAATGTGTGCCTTTTCTGCATCTATGTGGCATATATGGCATCACTCTTGGCTGGAAGCAGTGCTTAAACAATGGAAAAAACACAAACTTTGTCCAAAACCTCTCATGTTTAGCTGTTTCCCACTTTTTCTTTGGTCATTTTAGCCTTTTTGGCCAGGGTGAAGGGAGTATCTGCCATCAAACAAGAAGACAGCCGCATGTAGCTATGATGATGTTTGCTAGTTCACCTTACATGCATTAATGTAATAACGTGGTTAGCCTACTCAACGTAAATTACACACGAACAACATGAAGCTACTCATGCAGAGAAGAATGGCTGCTGCTGCCATCATCATCCGTCATCATTTCTGCTACACTGGCAGGGCTAGGGGCCAGGACTCTATTCTTTGGGTTTTTGGGGGATGTTGCTCCGGGTCCGATAACTGGCAACCCACCCGACGTGCACGGTGTGAGGTCTCGCAGCAAGCTATCAAATACGGCGCATTTCTCGGCTTTTAAAAAAAACGCTATGCGTCGCCAGCTGTTTAATCGGATTCTTGGTGTTACCTCCTTTGACAGTATCACAGTATCAGCTTAAAGCACTTGTTGCAGGCTGCTGAGTTTGCATATTTTGCTGTGAAGTACAGCCAGACTTTTGACCGCTTCGCCTTGGACATTTTTAATCTGTAGCTCTGCTCTAACCTGGCCCCGCCTACTATCCTCGGAAACGTAAAATGATTGGCTAGAAGTGTATCACAGCTCAGGAAAAAAAAGCACCGAAATAAAGCACCGAAATGTGAGCTGCTTTTCGGTCTGGTTACTACCGTTTATGTCAGAACCGGTGCCATCATGGCACCGGACACCGGTACCCATCCCTACACATCAGTATATTTCAATTACCTTCCAGACATTACTGCTATTTTGTTTTGCTTTCTTTTTTCTTTTTTTATTGTTTTTTTAATTGTTTGTCTATGTCCAAAGTGATTGCAGAGACATATGTTTTAGTTTAGTTTAGTTTCTTTAGAAACATCTTTACGTAGAAACTAGCGTGCTAACGTCTTGCTAACCTCTAGCTTGGCTAAACCATTAAACTGTCCTTTTTTTGTGGCCACCTTGACGTTAAACATTATTGTAACCTTGACGGGAAAGCCACAGCTTTCGTTTTATTAAAACTGAAAGAATTTTTACAGTTTTCAACTCTCAGTGATGCCGCAGTGTTTGATTATGGGAACTGAAGGAGCGTTTGGACCCAGAAATGGCTAATGGTGTCAGACTTACCAGAATTGCAACAGATTTTGCTTTCGACACCACAACAGTACATTTTCTCAGTTCCCTAATGCTTTAGGAGTAACATTAAAAGAGGTGATGATGCAGTACAGTGGTAAAAATGACCATGTCCTAACATTTTTGAAAGCTGTTGCTGACATAATGTAAATTAATGTGAATTATATATAGGCTTCAGATGATTTGGAAATCATTTTATTCTGTTTTTAATTACATTTTACAGTCCCAACTGTATGCTCCCTGTTTGTTCATGCAGATTACTAGTATGTGTTATTCCATAAATGCTTCTCCTGCTTCCCATTAAGACAACAAGACATTTATCATTAGGATGCTCCTCCTCTTAACCACTCACGAATGTGGCTTTGATAATCTGCCATCTCTCTAGTTTCTTCTTTCTGTCTCGCTTTCTCATGTGTCATTCATGTGTCATTCTCCCCAAGAGCCCAGAGATAGTTTTAATGGCTGGGCGTGTCCATGCTTCACATGCAAATGTGGGTAAAGTAACGACCAGGCAAAATTAAGAGAAAAAAAAAATTCAAAACAAATGCCTAATTAGTAGCTGGGGATTCAAATGGAGCCAAAAGCACCGCAGCCAATATAGCAAACACTTTTGAGAGGGGGAGTAAAGGGGGGGAGGTGATGTAAATGTCAGGTTTAAAGATGTGTTAATGTGCACTTTCTGGTACAGAGAAAGCATTCATTGGCTGGCTTAGGGGGCTTTGTGTGTGGAAGCAAATGCTCATATCAATGTGTGCCGTGTCAGCTCCTTCTTATGTGTGTCTAGCAGTATGTGTTAATTAAAAACGAAATGCAGAAAGCATTACCAAAGGGGAAAAGGATGTGGAATGGCTTAAATGCAAACACCTTGCTTAGCCATGCAAAAGATCAGACTGACACTGTCAAGTTCAGCTTTCACTGGTAGAATTCATGATCAAAGGATTATAATCTGATCCTGGATCGCAGCCTGGCATGAATTACAGATTAATTTGCCCAACGTTAGATACAAAGAATGAATTGGCGAGGTATAGCTGTGCAAACATACAGAAACAGAGGGATGTGCTTAAACTCAGCCCAGAACAGCTTCTTACACTTTCCAGCGCTGTGCCGAGAACGGAAATTCTATGCCTGCATGTTGGTAGCCCCACCAAAGTCAGTAACAAAACAATATGAGAAGCAAAATTAAAATGGGTGTTTTTTTTCTCCTTTTTTTTTTTTTTTACGTAAGCAGGGGGCAAATCCCTGAATGCCTTCCAAGATCCCAGTCCTAATAAACTCTCCTCCGGTCCATGCCAAGTCTAATTTGTCCTCTGCTTGTGTTTCTGTACAGCAGGATCTTGATTAGGACACACACACCCCTCCACGGGGCCACACCAACCTTATCTTACAGCACGGAAGTGAGGAAGGAACCGTCAACACTGACATAATGGGTGGGCCACTTGCAACAAGCACTTTTCCATTAGCTGTGAGGTTTAAAGACTTTGTTTTATTTATGTATTTGGAGAATAGACATTACAACACTGATACAAATTTAGCTAGTGAGAGAGGGATGGTATTAAAACTACTTCTGTCTTAAGACTGTACAAAAGACTGTGAATGTGGGCATCGATTGTAGTGTCACCCAGTGGTTTGTGTTGGACCATTTTCATTTGGTCATCGCCATCTCAGCCAGAAGTGGATATCTGGATAATTCTATTCAATCAAATTAAATTTTATTTAAATAACACCAAATCACAGCAACGGTCACTTTAACTCACTTTATTTGTTAAGGTAATGAGCAAACTTCAACTATCAGCAAGCACTTGGCGACAGTGGGAAGGAAAAAGACAATTTTTAACAGAAATAAACGTGCAGGAAAACCAGGCTCAGGGAGGGGCAGACATCTGCCGCGACCGGCTGTGGGTGAGGGGAGGGAGACGGGACAAAAGACAGACTGTGGAAGAGATAAGAGTGTGTAACTGGTGTGTGTCACTGATTTGAGACACATGCCTCTATTTGAGGCCTTATATCTACCATTAGCATGCTGATCAGACAAACTGAATTCATTCAATAAAAACATAACAATGTGTGGAAAAAGTAAATAGTAGCTATGAGAGGAATTGGTGCTTTTTGAATGGGAGCATATTGGAGGCAGAGTGGGGAAACAGCCTGCTCAGTCCACTGGTAAAACAAAATGTTTTATAGTTCATCAGATTAAATAAAGAAGATAACGTGTTAATCAGCAAGCTTCCCCTTGTTTTGAGTCGTTATCTTACACTAAACTAACTTCCCCTGGCTTTAACTGTGGCATGTGAGAATATTATCAGGCTTCTCATCAGTGGCTGAAGACTTCAAGAGAATGGGTCAGGTGTAATCGAGTGATGAAGGAGAAATAAGAGGTAGGAGGATGTGGGCAGAAGGATGTAAAACGTGTGGAGGATGAGAAGTGCTCCTCTGCTGCATGCCTCTTCCTTTCAGCAGGGGTGGTCCTCCTGGTTAGATAACCCCGGGCAGACAGCCGTGGATGATAGAGATCAGATTGAGATGACAGACTGGAGTGCTGCCTAGATACACACACACAGATGCACACAAAGTAATGAGGTGAAAGTTAAAAAGACATTGTGCAGGAAGAAAAAGTGTGCTCTATTAATGTTTTTTGAGTAAAATTGAGGAAATGAGTTTTCTTTTCTGTCCTCCAGTGCAGGAGCCTTTACCCGCTTTCATTGCTTTCCACTGCGAGTTGAGAAAACATAAGCAAATCAAGAAAAACACTTTTTTAATGCTGTCACAATCGCAGCACCAATGCCAAAGGATACATTGTGTCTATGTATAAGGCACCATCAGCTACGACAAAATGAAACTCAAATTATAGAAGTTCTTTTGTCCTTTTTTGCATAATCTGGCTTTTCTCCAAGGGGAAGCTGACTCTGCTCTGGCATAAAATCCAGTGGAGTGCTGCTGTGTTTGGTGTCCTTGAAGTTTCTCCCATCTCAGTAGCTCAGTCAGTGTCATGGTTCTGGGCCATGTTGGCCCAGTATTCTTAGTTTTCATGTATTTTTGTATTTTGTTCCTTATTTAGGCCATGCTTCCTGGGTTGCTCTGTTACGTTGTTCCTTATGTGTTTTCCCCTTGTGACTCTTACCCCCTGTGTGCCCCTCTGTGTATCTGTGAGCCCTCGTCTCTCCTTGTGTTTTATTCCATGTTTTCCCCAGCCCGTTATGTCTGTGTTCTCCCCGTGCTCTCTCTCCTCCTGTCTGAACCTCTGTGTACTTCCTGTTTTACTTTGACAGTCTCCCGTCAGTGTTGCATTTACTCCTGCTGTGTCTTGTTATGATTATCAGTGTCACCTGTGTTCCCCGTGTGTTCCCACTTCCCTCGTTAACCCTCTGTGTATTTATGTCTGCGTCTCCCTCAGTTTGGTGTCGTGTTCTCCCTCATGACGGTGTGCGCCTCCGTGTGTTTCCTCGTAAGTCAGTTCCTTAGTACTTCCCAGTTTAGTTTCATGTTATTTTATATTGCTGTTATCTTTTGTCAGCAATAAAGCTGTATTTTGAGTTCAGTCCTGTTTTCCCGTGAGTTTGCGTTTGGGTCCTATTTCCTGCCTGCCACACAGCCTGATCATGACAGTCAGAGTAACAATCCATCCATCCATCTTAGTCATCTCTTACTAGACGGGCTAGTTGTTGCTTTTGGGTGGTTGATCAGGAAAAGTGTTGATTGTTTTTCATTT
Organism: Copadichromis virginalis; assembly: GCF_057382275.1. Classification (NCBI taxonomy): domain Eukaryota; kingdom Metazoa; phylum Chordata; class Actinopteri; order Cichliformes; family Cichlidae; genus Copadichromis; species Copadichromis virginalis. The sequence continues at coordinate 17,379,921 of NC_140631.1, read as the reverse complement.
TTTTGCCAATAATGTACTCGTGGTGACCCTTCAGCCCCGATCTAATTGATTTTTACTGCAGCTGAACTCCACTCAAAAATGTGCAAAAGAAAAGAGAGGCAGATGGGTTAAATTTCAAGTAATGCAGCAAAGGTTCTAAAAAGTTATATAAACGAGATTTTTTTCTTTAATGGATTTGTAAAAACATTCTGAAGAAACTTAAACTTGTTGATTATGTGGCGATCCCTTATGAGAAGATATTGCTAGTTAACTAACCACAGTGATCTATCTGGATACATGGTGGTGTTTTTAATATATCTGTAGTTTTACATGCTTCACCTGTTGTAAAATTGGTCAATTTATGTTTTGTTTTGTTTTTTACAACTTCCTTTTCATGCTGTGCATTTATTTATAGACATATAAAGTAGACAGAAACCAAAATGAATGGTTCATATTATAGAACATTCAGGTGTAATTTTGTAGAACAGACGTTGTTGTTTTCCTTGTTCTTTGCTGACTAGAAAAAGAACATCCCGGTGCCCCTCAGGGCTCCATCTTGGGACCCTTTCTTTTCTGCCTGTACATGTTGCATATTTGGTTTAAGTAACACCAGATGCTGGAATTCACAATTTGATGTGAATTTTTGTCTAGCTTTTGCATACCCATGACTTAAGAATGGATCTCTGCTTTTTCAAACTGTGTATAAAGAATAATAATGTGAAGCTCACTGTAGATGTTATGATTTGAAAACTGTGACATAACTCAATCTGTGAAGTTTGATTTTTATTGCAGGCTCACTGTCAAACTAGATTTACTTCATATTCATTTAAAAACCACATTTATGTCAAAACAGTACTCCATCTGTTAAAATGTACGTTAGGTGTGTGGATGACAGGTTCCGTTAATCTAAATAGTCATCACAGTGGCCTAACATCTTTTTGTTGCTTCACTGATACTTGAACTTTTGTATTCCTCAGGGGTTTGTGAGCTGACACAAGTGACAACAGACTAAAAAAATGTATTGTTCCGACTGGAATTTAGAAGCCATTTAAAATGTTAAGTAGTAAAAAAAAACAAAAAAACATGGTATTTAACTCAAGCAGGATAGCTACACATTTGTAGTGTAATGTGTGAGTGCCTCTCTCTCCCAGAGGTCATTGTCTCTGGGCTCCGAGGGCTCGGACTCGGCTTCTCAGTGTGTCTTCACTAATCTGTGTTAATTGTGTCTCGCCGCCAGCTCACTCACAGCCACATATACATGCATACACTCCTCATCTCCCCTACTTGCTCTCTGTTTTCTCAGGCGACCATAATCGTAGCCGCCTCAGGGTTGCTGGCTGTGCATGTGTGTTACACGGTGTTACCCATGCTGCTGAGAAAGAGCTCCAAGGACTCCCTTTACAGCTACAGCGCAAACAAAAAAAACGTCTTCGTGACTTGCAGCAAAAGGGTTTTCCAAAGCGAGAGCCATCTGCCACACTCATCACACACTTCTCCCAGTTCTACAACTATGACACATATCTTCCTCGTGTTTCATCTGTCGTCACACGTCAGGGTCTGCAGCGATGAATCCTGAATCCACACTACTTGAACAGGCTCGTAGCGGTTTAGTTTAAAGGTATGGCTGGTCGATTTAACCTTGATCCTTTTTTCTTTTTTTTTCTTCTTCTTCTTCTTCTTTTGTAGTACGCATTTGGCAACAGTGGGAAGGAAAAACTCCCTTTTAACAGGAAAAACCTCCAGCAGAATTAGGCTCAGGGAGGGAGGAGCAGCCATCTGCTGACCAGTTGGGGGTCAGGAGAGGGATAAAATCTTACATTGCCAAAGCACACTCCATCCATGCATCTTTCCATCCATTTTATGTGGCTTATCTGAGTGCTGCCTGTCCTCATGTCTTCATGAAACATAGCCTTATGCCACTCCTTTGGCCCAAAAATGACTTGACAGTACATGAAACACTTATTTTT